>NC_069080.1:1250000-1875000 GCF_025698485.1 Gossypium arboreum | reverse complement strand
TTTGATATTTACATCAATCCCTGTAGCAAGACGAGGGAGTAAATCGATCGCATCAGCAATATTCCGCAGTTGATTTTCGACGTATCCGGCATCTTTATTCTACATTGCCGAAAGAAAGGATTTATACTACGAACAAACTATACCAGCAGGAAGCAAATGAATCAAGCATAAAAAAAGATAAAGAAATTACGTCGACATTACTGTTGGAATCAATGAGGCGCTCGGCCACCAGTGAAAGTAGTTTCTCCTGCGAAACTTCGGCTATATCGGGACTCAGGTTCAAATTGTTGCTTAAAAGGAGAACATTACCTGTCACAGACGTTCATTTTCAAAACTTAACTAGCTCCAAATTCAAATTTCCACCATAAAATGATAATGATGATGTCGAACAATTAGAAATTTGATCATGTTCATAATTCAATCCATAAATGATATACACATGTATATACTGTCCTGTTCTGTCATTGAGGTATTCCCGCTAAAAACAAGAGCAACAACAAAGAATCAAGCCAATAAAACCTAAATATAATCAAATAATTGCGATGCTGTAAAGAAATCTATACTTGACCGCTCTGAGAAACAATGGAAAGAAAATTGAATCGAAATTCTTCCATTTTTTTAAAACTAAAATTAAAAACGTAAGACCTAAATCAAATTTTAAATTGAATTTGAAATCCGAATGTTCCAATCAACAATTAAAAAAAAAACAGAAATGGAAATGGAAAGAGAGAGTTACAGATGGCGAGGAGAGGGCAAGGTCCATTGTCGTTTTGGAGAATAATAGGCGTAGTACGACCTAAGAACTGGATAGCCTTAATCTTGTATGTGCAATCTTTAATTACTTCTTGCTTAGGTTGTTTTTCTTTCACTGCTTCTTCTTTCGATTCATACACAGAAGAAGACGAAGAAGCAGCCGCTGACATTTTTTGTTGTTGTTTTCTTTGTTTTGATTATGAAACAATTTGATCACTGAAATTCTTTTATGTTACTGCTAAAATCTAAATCAAAATTTCATAGAATTCAAATCCATGAGTGAGGCAAAAATTTTCTAGTATGTGTTGATTTTGCCTCAGGTTCAGGCAAGCTCCCTCCATGTCTTTCGGAACCCATTGCCAATTACTAGTTGATTTTCACATTCAACCTTTAGCCCATAACGTAAATTAGCAAAAAAATAAAAAGGTTGGAAGGTCCTGAAACTATATAAAAGCAACCTATTGAGATAAGGCTTAATGATTATGGGCTGGCCTGTACAGGGTGGGAGTGGTAAAATTGATTGACCAAAAGCTTTTAAAAATTTAGGGCTAATATATCATTTGGTACCTGAAATTGAGTTTAACATTCAGTTTGGTACTAAAGTTTTTTTACCCCCAATTAGAATTTAAGTTTGGCTTCAATATCAAGGTAGTTAGTATCGCACATATGGATGCACCATTATTCTACTGGAATTGGTGCTTATTGGTATTAGTTTGATTCAATGTATTGTTTTATGATTTATTGATATTTTAAAAAAATATTATGTATATAAAAAATTACAAATATCAAATGAATGTTATTAAATAAATTTCAAATATAAAATATTCATATACCAGCAGATGTATAATGTTTTGGTAAAAAATTTTATTATTTATTATCATAATGGTAGATTGTCAGAAAATTTATATTTTTTTAATATTATTCATATAAAACTCAGTGCGCAATGCTTTGGCCAATGTGACTGAAATTGAGTGGAACAAATTGGTAGGACTAGCATGAGTTGAAATTTCAACCGATGCAGAAAATGGAGTTGGTTACACTAGTTTATTATTGGAATGGTGCGCACTAGTTGGAATAACCGAAACTGGTACCAAACCAACTACCCTTCATTCAATATTCAATTTGGTACCCAAGGCAAACGGTATCATGTAATCCAATTAAAATTTAACACGTATGCTCTAGTAAAAAACATAAATACTTAATCGGGAAAAAAAAGAACAGTCATTTATTAAATTGAACATTGAAATTGAACTTAAATAGTTAATTAGAACCAAAAAAAAAAAAAAACTTAAGCATCAAATTAAACATTGAACTATATAGGCCTAAAATTCTAATTGGATGATTATTTTCACGATTCACATTGCACAAATGAAAATCATTCCAAGAGTTCGATTATTGTACAAATATGACAATGTATGTTGTGATTTGAAATAAAACAAGTTCAAATATACATTGTATTAATCGATGGTTCTCTCAAAAATTACATGTTAAGATCCACCATAGAACTAAAAGAAAACAAGTTATAATTCTCTTAGTTACATTATTCAGACTCAATCGAACCACGGAGATGTTCATCATTGCCTATGTTATAGAAAATACAAATAAAATTCTCCAATAAAAAGGAAAAACTAACGAGATCAACTAAATAAAATAAAGGTGTTCGTAAATCAGGCCGGACCAGATTAATGGAAGTTGACATTTGACTTGTAAGTCAAACCTACATTCCAATTTGCAGGTGCAACATTCCAACATATGATAGTCTCCTTGGATGTGTATGAAGTGATCTTGAAAGATAAAGATTGGCCCATAAGTGTTGCAAATGCTTGATATGAAGCTCCCCAATTATGACTCATACTAATCCACCCTGTTTTGCTTCCTTTGACCCACATTTTGGCAATGTCACCTCCTCCTCCTACATTCATCACATACACTAACAACCAATACCCATTCCCTTGAAAATAAAATCGAAGCCCCCCTCGTCTTATACACGGTACTCTGCAAGGAATTGAAAATTCGAAATTATAAAATAACGATCATAACATTATTTTGTGGAACTTTCTTGTTTAGCTTGATGGTTAAGGATTATTTACTCTTATAATTTATCAGAGTTCATACTTTCGAGGAACAAGTTATCAATGTTTATTTAGACAGTTTCTTTTGGACATAATATGTGTAGCTTGAGTATATCCCTATTCAAAATCATTAAAAAAAGTCATACCTTCGGTACATGATAGGAACAATGCCGGCTTTCCACTGAGCAATTTTCATAAAAGCGGGCTTCGACATGTCAAAATGGACTCGTGGAGGGTTGCACCACCCACCATTGTTGGTGTCTTTGGCCCAATTCGGAGGGCAAAGGTTTGTAGCCGTCACGGTGGTGAATTGAACCCCACTGTAGCACCAAGGCGACTTAACACACTTTATTTGATAACAAGTCCCACAAGCAAACCCATTGTTGAACAATGTTGTGCTCAGTGCAGCTGTGTCAATACCATAACCATTGCTAAACAAATTCCCATACCCACAAGCACCTCCTGTAAAGAAAACAACTTTTAATTATAACCGATTATTCTGGATTTCATGTCTGAATATTCACTTGTAAACACGTATAATTTACAACATAACATACCCATAGTCTCGGAGGCGGTTTCATCGCCGTAAAAGGTTGCATGGGCGAGTGCCCAAGGGCTTGGCCGGTACACTACGGCAGCTACAGAAGGTCTGCCGATGATTGTCAATGCTGTTAGTGTCATAAAAAGAAACACAAAGCTCCATGAATTCATTGAAAAAGACATGGTTTTGTTTTCTATGAGACCTTTGATCAAACAAGTTACTAACAATTAATTCCTGTTATTGACTTCTACATGTTTACATTATATATAGTATTTGCAAACTCACCAACCCGACCGGAGAAGGATTCAGAAAACCGAAATGCATGTTTTTCTGACACGTTCATGAAGCTAAAATTCTCTGAAAGTCAAACTCGAAATTTTTGAAATGGATATTGTTTATCATGTATTTGCTTTTAATATTTGTCAACGTGCCTGCAGGTTCTATTTGTGATCTTTTTAGTTAGATTATTTTAATTTTTGTCCTTCACTCCCAACTAATCAATTTTGATTAATGTATGATAATCCAAAGTTTAAAACTTAGATGAGATAAATATTTTTCTTATCTTAAATAGTGGCTAAGAGTTTAATCATTGTTTTGAGTATAGGATAACTTTAAGACTCCGGTGTGTAAATGTTGACGGTTAATTATTTTAAAAATATCAAGACTAAATTAACGTAATTTATAAATATTGAAGGTGTTACGCTACCGCCTTAATAGTTACTGACTAAAAAATATAATTAAATAATTAAATAATCACTTCAAAAATTTACATAGTTAAATAATAAAAATATTAATAATTAAATTTTCTATATTTAAAATTCAATATATATATCCCGCCATGAAATATATAATTTTCTTTTGTAGGTTCAACAAAATTAATACTGACACCTTAAAAAATTAATACTGACATATTTAGGGTTTTTTTTAGTAGTTTTTGGCAAATGGCAAGCATGCTTTATAAATGTCAACCTTGCAAAACGCAATTTTAATCCATTATCAACCTTATGCTAACTCAAACCGACCAACTATAAGTTCAAAAAACAAGACCAAGTATAATTTAGATTATTCGTACTATATTAGATCAGTTGGAAAGTTCATTAACTAAAAGTAGGAAAGTTCATTAACTAAAAGTCGAGTACAAATAATTAAATTTAAAATCAAACCATTTAAAATATTTTTTTAAAAATAGGTTTTTCTTCTTCTAAAAATATGTTTTGAGTAAAATTTAACTTTGAATTGCGTAATTAAAATTGAATTTTTTTAACCTAAAACAAAAATTTTGTAATTTTATTACTTAATATTTAGGGTGTTTTCTTTCTCTAATAACGGATGACTATACACGTCACATTGTGTTTATACTTTCATTTTATCACCTAACTTTTAGGTTGATTTCATTTTGGTCATCAAAAAATTCTTTTTAAGTATTGATCAAGTAAAAAATAATATTAAAGATTAAAATAAAAAGGGTAGAAATTAAAATAATGCATTAAAATTTGTCATATCCTACTTGTTTACCTCTCACTGAAAATTCTATTTTTTAATATTGAAATTTTATATTTTAAAATATCAAAATCAATTAAATAAATTGTTATTTTTTCTTTAGATGTGTTAATCAATTTGTTATTATAATATTGAAATTAATTAAGGCAATCCCTTCTAAAATTTAAAATTTCATTTTATTTTTTCATTTTACGTTAGTTAATTAGTGACAAAATAACAATTGAATAATTAGGTAATCATTTTGTAACTTTTCATAATTAATGATAAAAAAATAGATAAGTACCAATATAGTTTGTCATAAATTATAAATATTTAACCCTCACAATATTTGAACAACGAAATAAAATTAATATATTAAATTGTTATTGTTAGGTTTAATGAATAAAGGTAATTATGAAAAAGAAAAAATAATGGCCAGAAATAGAAATTGAATTAAAAATCAATTACTTAAAGATTTGGAATAAATAAATATGAAAACAGGCATTGATTGAGACATATATCACGGTCAAAATTATATGATGTTGCTATTGTTACACTTTGTTTCAGTAAGACACTTTTTACGAAAATTAATACTATTTTAAATTAAACAAATCCTTATATTATTTTGTAATTGAAACAAGCTAGACTTTTATTTATGTAGGCCTTGAATTTTAATATAAAAATATTTTTGAAGTTTTAAATTAATTTTATTTAATACTGATGTAAATTTAACGAGAATAAATTATTGAATAAAAATAATATAATATTTTTTAAAGTGCTAATATGGTTTTGAAATTTTTTGTAAATTTTATATTGATGTTAAAGTGCTTGTAATATCTAATGCATCAGCAAAAAATAGATAAGAGCCTTAAATTGAAAATATCTTTACTTTACAATACCTTTACAGGTAAAAATTATAAGTCAACTTTCTAATAAACTACATTAAAATCATGGTTGCTGCTCATCTGTGTTCTAAATAAATATATAAAAACTATCATCATATCTTGAGAACAATGGAGAGCAAAAAAAGAAAAGAAAAAAAAAAGATTTTATCAGCAATAAAATTCAGGGTTCATAAAAAAATAGTAACCTGCCAAGGAATGCAACTCGTATAAGAGGAGATTCAATTTACTATTATCTGCATTGTGAACTTTACGCTCATTGCTTGAAGCTCATATCCAGGGAACCTTCCATCTCGGTTTAACATACCATACCCACTCAAATGGGGAGATCCTTTTCATTCAAGCAACTCACTGCAGCCAAATCAGTTGATGACTACTTTATACAGCCTTTGAACTACATATACACTCAGGGTATGGATTTTCATAGAAGGATTCTTCGGTCCTAAAACGTGCTTTGCCTTTTATTCCAGGTGAAGGACCTTTTCGTTTTCTTGGAGCTCCTTGTCTACATCATAAATACAAAAAAGAAAAAATAAAAAAACGAACATCAAATTTCATCCAAAATTATGCCATTCCATTGGACACTGTCATGAGATACTTCCAATTTTGTACAAGTTTCCACGGCCAAGCTGTTTTGTTACTGTCTGGTCATTCCATCAACCGTACCAGTTTTTTACATTACAAAAGAATGAAATTTTTAACAAAAATGATTGATTTTCTTTTTGATCTAACATATAGAGACTAATTTACCCATTTTTTAGTAGAAGAGGTAAAATGCAATCTAACTCCTAATACAAGGGCTTTCATGGTACATTTAAGTAGGTCCACA
Organism: Gossypium arboreum; assembly: GCF_025698485.1. Lineage (NCBI taxonomy): Eukaryota > Viridiplantae > Streptophyta > Magnoliopsida > Malvales > Malvaceae > Gossypium > Gossypium arboreum. The sequence continues at coordinate 1,868,424 of NC_069080.1, read as the reverse complement.
TGGAACAAAGGGTCTAATTCATGGAGAACTGATAATTACTAGTTGCAACAAAACTACCTGTTTTTGTGCATTTGCTGCACAAGATCGGAGAATGATGATGTTTCTCTGAGCTGTCCACTTTCTAACTCATCAAAAAGCCTGACTAGTCCTTTCCTGTAAAATATATATATTAACACACTTGAGATAAGAATATAAATTGCTCGAATAAGAATAATATTTCTTTCGGAAAAAAAAAAAAACAGAAGTATTCTTATACCATAGGGTCTCTCATAATACTAAGTATTTCTAGAAAAGAAGTTAAGAAACCATTATTAAAGTTGATATCACCTTGTATTAAAAGAACCAGACAAACTAACTAACAAGACCAAAGATCAATGGTTCATGTCCTCATAGAAAACCTTGTCCTAAAAAGAACCAAATAATACTTTCACTGTCAGTAACCTGTCTGGGGTGATTGTCTTCCGATGGCCTAAGAATCTGCGGTGCCCCTCAACTGCTCGTGCCATGTTACCTGAATATGATGGAACAAACACATCGCTTTCCAAAGAAACAATGTAATCTAGTGCAGCACTTTGAGATGCATGCTTAGCAAATTCATTCAACTCTTCCTTTGTTGCCAGTTTTTCCTGTCATCAACATAAGTACCAAGTCATGAAGGCACCATATCCTCATGGCAGACTATGCATATCAAGCTATTTATAACAAAGACAAAATATGACTTGCAGACCTTGAAAACTAGATTTGGAAAAAAAGACATAAGCTCTGAAAGGCGAGCATCACCACCATAAATTTCACCAGATGCAACATAAATTAATGTTGATGGAGGATAGCCAATAGCTTGAAGAAATATCCCGACTTCTTTGGGGGTTAGTGGACAAAAGCCACCTATCCTCTGTTCAGTAGAGTTTATATCTTTAACCTTCCAATGCTTTGTGTTCTCCCTGGAAAGATATTTAGAAAGTTCAGTATAAGCGAAAAAATGCAGAAATGCTTAAGCGCCAAAAATATGACTTCTTTAATAATTAACTTGGTCAATCTAGTCACATTATTCCCCATTTTTAGTAAATTTAACTAACAAAGAGAAACATCTAAAGCACATCAAGGATAAGGTGAAACTAGCTAACCTCTTTCTGAAACTTCAAAGAATTAAATACAAAGATTTGAAGTCCATGTCTCGAGACTGTTATCAGGTTAGTTTATTCATTAAGGTTCAATTGGTAAAAAATCTAAAATACTTGGAGATTAGTATATGGTTTACTGGATGGCAAGTAATCGACAAAGCAATTACCCAGGCCATATGAACAAGCCAGGGGCTAATATTCTCATTGTAGAAGTTCTTCTATGTGTTTTCAATAATGGCCAGTTTACCATTGAGGTTGAAAAGTGCTTCCGAAAATTTTGACACTGCTTGCCATAGTTGAAAACTGCTTTTGAAAAAGAGAGAGTATTTTAGACATGATGATGTAAAGTAGAAGACATGTTGGACTTCTTTAATGAGGATAAGAAAGTAATTTCAACCAAAAGCTAAAAAATTAGACTTTTTAGCTTGAGCTAAAATCTCAGTTTAAAAACATGGTTTGGTTCGAAAAGCTCCTTGTTTACTATTGCTTTTGGATTGAAATCATGGTTTGGGTTGAAAAATCACTTTTCAACCTCAATGGTAAAGCCTAAGACAAATTGAATTTATGATGAAGAAACGAAGTCTTGTTAAGACTGAAAGCAAATGCATTAGCACAAAGGATAGGTTCCCACCTCATTATTCTCAGCTCTTCAGATTCTGCATCAGTCAAACCAGAAGTACAACCAGTAAAAGCAAGCATGTCTTTCTCATATCTTAAGTGAAGTGCAATGTATTTTCCACTCCGCATTCTCAGACGATCCACCAGCTTCTGTGGTGTCATCATCATGCATACTCAGAACATAATTTAAAAAGGAAGCCCCATAAGAGACCTCTTAAATGCATCAAAACTGAAATAAACATGAATGCGTTGTGCTCAATTATATTCTACCATTACATGATGAATTTTTTATAAGGTCTTAAATTCTAGCTGCTTTTAAAAAGCTTCCCATGCCTTTTCTCCATGTGTGCAGGCAGTAAATTAACATGGGCATCAACATCAAAGAGTAGCAATTCACCTTTCCTAAGCTCTCAATGGGGGGAGAGAAGCGGAGAGCATGATATAGAGCACGACATCTCAACCTCTGTATGTCAAGAGGAAGATCATTGTTCGCAAGTCTAGAATCTGATTTAGCAACATGGATCACCTGCAAATTTTTCTTGGTCAGCATACTTGGAATTAAAACTTGCCTTAATTTTCCATTTTTTTTCACATCCTACATAATTTGGGGAAAGAGCATGCAGTTTTAAATTTTACTACTACAATCTGGAGAACTTTGCCTTGATATTGAACTACCTAGAAATTCTTTAGTAAAAAGAATGAATTCCTTTCTACTTATTATAACTGCATTAAACAAAAAGTAACAGTGAATTATACCCTGAAAAATGTTAACTCAGACAGATTGCAACGCATCAATGTAGATTAATCACATCATGAATGTCTCAATAAGAAGGTATCTAAAAGAAGCCACAACCAAAAACAATAATGCCAACAAGTATAGCAAAGAAAATGGTTTATAAACCTGATGATCATTCCATAGCTGCATCATTTCTTTGTAGTATCCCATGCTAGACCAGGAAGTAAAGTGCTTTCGAGCCTGAGGAACAAGTTCCAGTTCCTTTGGAAGCTCCCTAACAATCCTCACATCTCCTTGTAAAGTTGTGATGAAATGAAGCTCATCAAATATATCAGAAAATGTACTGTTTCATAGAATTGAAGATAAGATACCTTAAGTAATAACTGGAAACTAATTAAGATCAAAACAACTACAGACTTGTTGGAGTTAAGAGAGAAACAAATGAGAATACCTTGAGTCTTGCCAGAAGGATCGTCTATCCAGCTGGGGAATGACTAAGGTCGCATTCATTATGTGTGCCACAGCCACCATGTCTGATATCTACAAGAGAATGGTTACAGAAGTTTTGGTCAATGAACCAACAAGGCAGCATCTGGGAAACTTGAAAGCAAACAACAATGGATTTTAGAGCTAACAAATGCATTCAACCACATGTAAGAAACTTGAAAGCAAACACAACAGATTGTAGAGCTAATAAATGCACTCTATGAAATATAAGTTCAAGCAAGTCAAATAGGATAAACATAGAGACAATTTTTTTGATGTGCCAACTGTTAAAAGCTTTCACAACAACTTTTATTGAACCCAAACACTATAGAAGTGTAAAAAATGATATGCAAATTGCTCTTAGAATACAAAGCATCAAGCGCTTAGCTCTGACTTAAAATCATAACTATTTCATATCATTTTCATTCCTTGGATTATATAAGATATGCAAAGTACTCTTAGAATATGAAAGTTCACCTCATTGTCATTCCTAGGATTATATAAGATATGAAATATATAAAATAAAGGTTTTTACTATATACTATTGTCAAGGGTCAAGGCACGCTCTAGGGCCTAGAACTTTACATTGCCTCAAGTGCAAGGCACAAAAGAAGCACCCGCCTAAGTGAAATAAGGGACGACATGCATAAGTGTCTCTTTGTGTCTGCCTGTGTATATATAAGATAGCTTAAGACATACAATTATGATAATAAACTCTGAAGTGTGGTCTAGTATATTTACAAAACATGCAACTTTTTCTTTGGCCAATATGCATGATTTTCTTATGTTCCCATGTTTGCTGTTGAATACTCACATATTGAGAAGTAAGAATTTGACGCTATCACCTTTCTTGCTAGTAGAGGTACATCTATTTTAAAAGTTAAAAATAAATTAAAGAGAACTTCAATAAGGAGGGCATTTTTTATGCGTATAGCCTTAAAAAAAGAACATAATAATAATAATAATAGGGGCACACCTAGGCAAACCAAGTGGGCACCTGATCAAATGAGCCTTGCCCGAAAGTGTTTGAGTTGTTTTGTTGTTTAATGCTAAGGTGCAAGGTGAAGGCCTACCTAGTAGCATGCCTTGACAATCATTTATAATTGGAAATTTTCATATTCATACAAGGAAACTTCTGAACTTTCAATTCTAGATTAAAGGTTAAAATGAAGAATTTCTTCTTGATCCAAATTATTTATTTGAAACTTAAAGAAAGTAAAGGATTTCTAGAAAAACTCAAACATAGCAGGTTATACTGGCATGAAGTCTTTCTTCAAAACATTTCTCGCTCTTAAAATGAGCATCCTCATAAAAGCATACACCTTGACACATTCTTAGCCTATGCTTTTTCATTTTAAAACAAATAAAAGAGGACCTGGAATGACAAACAAGACGCTATTAACTTCCTCTTTTATGAAGAGCAGAGGAGAAAAAAAGTTACTAAAAAGTATTTTTCACTTTCAGGAAGGCACAATGTAGCCATGCTGCTTCGACTCTCTATTTCTTAAAGTAACTGTATTCAACATATATTCAGACATGAGTATAGTGATATGACCCTCCAAAGACTCTCCAAAAAAAAAAATATATATATATATGAAAGCCTAGAAAAAAATTAACATATCCATGTCAGACACATCCATTTCCAACACTTACTCCTGTGTCTAAGTAACATAACCTTGTAGTACAAAATACAAGGCTAAAATGCAAGAAGATCGGTACAATTATTAATGCCATAACTCAAGCAAGTTTTTAATTCTATGAAATCATAGGATGGGACTCTGGATGTAATTAGACACATTGACAAAGCAAGCAAAAACAAAAGAAAAGAAATAGATGTAAGTGAACATACACCGGTGCGCATTTGATTCAATCCTCCATTGCTTTTCACTGTTAAATAGCGGTCAGATCCTTGTGCAGCTGACATCACATTAAATGGAATTAGGAAGTATAAATTACAAACAAATAAACAAATATACAACTACACATGATCAAAAGAGTAAGCTCAGCAAAAGAACTGCTCCAAAAGAAAAAGGCAACAGAGTACAGACTAAAATTGTAGATTTTACCTTTATATCTGCTCGTAGGCTTGACACATGGACGTAAACCATGGCGAGAAGGGGCATCCCAAAGTTCATCATCAGCTGTCTGCATAAGTCAAAATGAAATTATAGAAGCAATTTATCATTGAATTCCCTTTTTCCGCAAACTACAACGGTTTTCCAAAATTAGATTATACATTTTATAATAACAACACCACCTAAATAGCTGCCAATTTGTTCATATAATTTTCAGATACCGCAAAAAGACAATGACCCATTTTTCAAAAGCCTCGAATATAAGTACCCATTAAGAGAAACAGAAGAAATATTGAATCAGAGACCTGTAGAAATTTAGTTTGAGGGTGGGATTGGATGGAGATAACTGGGGCGGGGTGGTCTTCCACAATGTTGCCAGCGTTGAAGACAAAAATGAAGATTGAGAAAGCAAAGAGGAGGAATATGTAAAGAGCAATGGTCCTGGGAGATTGTTTCCTAGAGATAAATTTGGTTGTTGAAGCTATTCTCATATGATTATGAGACGAGCCCCTATGGTTTACCATTCCAACAGGCAGATCTCCCGCATCACTTTCTGTATTTCCGCCTATCAGTACTATATAATTCACATTATTTTAAAAGGTAAATTCATTGAATAGTACTCAACTATTAGTAAGTTTTCACTTTAGTCATTTAATTATAAAAAATTACAATTTGATCATTCATGTTTTTTATATTTTTTTTCACTCAGCCCTTAAGTGTTTAACGGAATACTGACATGGACTATTTTCTTGCGCCTAATATGCTGATGTGGAATTTTTTTACAAAGTTAAAAGTTTTCTTTTGGTCACTTAACTATGATTTTTAACGTGCCTGAATTGATTATTAAGGTTTACCATTCTTATTGTGTGTTTGTCTTTCTCTCTCCCCTTAAGGGTCTATTTCTATATTTATAAGGTATGGTTTATTGATGTGACGTATTAGATTCAAATAGGTCACATGCATGTCAACACGTACTTTTCCTTAGTATCAGCATGTATCCTCCTTGTATGAGTTCGCCAGCATGCTGGCAAATTGCGTCTTAGCAAAACCTACTGACGAACTGTGTGGTATGCGAGCTCCTAAGCAGAGAGCTACATAATCATAAGCAACAATCGGTTGGGTCGATTTTATTCAGATAGCGGGTAGTTATATTCATCTGTACTGTGGGTGAACTTTTATTGGCTCCTGTTGTCTGCTTCCGCTGCATAGTCTTCTCTGTTAAATAGGTAATCTATGTAACAATTTTGAGATGTTAGGATCTTCTTTTAGTTGGAGTGCTGGACATTTTACTTAGGTTGAAATTCAGTTTAGGTTCTTGCCTTCTCATTTTTTTTAACCGTTTGTTTACAATCTGCTGTCAAGTGAATTCATGGATTTATTGATGTGAAAAGTTTTTCATTCAGGTGGAAGCAATTTATGTTGGTGTTCTGAAATATATTCTCAATTTTCTTTTACTCCCTTGAACTGTTCTTTCTTTTGGGTACAGCTATTTCTTTCATTAAAATGAGAGGAAAAAGAAAGGGTAAATGGCTGAAAACATCTGCATTCTGCTGATGGTGATATTGGTTGTGAACATGTAAAATCTAAAATTTGGGGTGCAACTTGTGTCAGTACCTGATGATGATGATATTTGTTTGTTGCCTTATGTGTTGGTTTCAGATTTATGGAAATTCTCTCGATATTTGCTAGTAGGTGGATGCACTCTTGTTGATGTCTTTCTTTAATCATTAAATTTATGATTGTGAAACACTTCTTGATTAACTTGGCGGATAAATCCAAGCCGTATATGACAAGGGAATGTAGGAGCAACATACTTTAGTTGCCGTGTTCTGTTGGATGGTAATCAATTGCTTATTCTCTTTCGGATGCTGTAATGTGTACGTTTGTTTTAGGAAAGATAAACACTTGTTTGCTGATTTGGTTGAAATTTTACCCAGGTTTATATGAAGGCTATTCTATTAATGTCCTTTGGTATCTTGCATTCACATCTACTTTAAAGGTGCCCAGAATTTGGTCTATCTGTCTGATCCGGTGGTCCTCAGCTCCTCTAATTCCATCGCCACTTGGTTGCTGCCAATGGAGAGGGTGTGATTATGGGTACCATTGCGCTTCCCCCTCTGATCGAGCTAGCGGCTGATGTCATTTACAAATACGGTGCCAGTCACTCTCTTTGCCAGTTTCGGTTTGGAGGCATTGGATTCTTTTGACGGCATCAACTTGCATTGTCAGAGCTGAGCATGCCGAGTGCAAAGAGTAGAGGTATTTATGGATCGAGTCGGATCAAGTGTTAACACAAGTTATATTTGTACAAGTTCAGCTTGATGTGAAATATAAATTTAAAATTTTGTTAATATCTGTTCATTTTATCTTGTCCATATTATAAAAAAAACTAAAATAGATTTATATAATTTTATTTCAATATTTAATAATTCTTTATAATTCTATTTACTAAAATTTTATATACAATAACATTTATTAATAGTATTATATATTACTATAAATTTAATTCTCATGTAATAAAATACGTAACATAATATAAATCATTATAAATTTCAAAAAATATTTGGCACAGTTTCGACTGTGTTATCTCCATCCCTTACCTTAATATTGTATCAAAAAATAAAATATACTAGTTAAGTAGGGCTCAAAGCATTAAATGTTTAAGCTCAAATTTGACCCATTTTTTAAATAGATTTATTTTTTCTTACCCAAGACTTCTAAAATTTTAAATGAGCATTCAAATTTAAACGGATAATTCCATCGCGAACAGATCTAGTGAAAAGATGATTGCTAGACTTTGATGCTAATGGTTCTGTTTTCTTTTATTGTTTAATTTTAAAAATATCTGAAAAAGGCCAGTTATGTTGAAAAAACAAAAACAAAAGCCCACCCATAACCCCGGATCCTCAAATGAAGGCTATCAACTATTTTTGTGGGTTTATCTGAACTAACACCATAGTCTTCTTACATGGGCTGTAAAAAACAATGCTGTTGCTTGCTACCCCTCCATATCTATTCACTTTATATACGTCAAAAAGTAATTTAATTTTTTCAGTTAAAAATTTTATTTATTTTTATTATTAAAAATTAACATGATTGATAGAATAATCAGATAGTTACGCATGGTGTGTCACATATACCTCATGCTGATATATAAGGATTAAGTTTTAACGGTAAAAATAGATGAAATTTTTAATAAAATGATCAGTTTGCTCATTAGTCTGACGTTTATTGACTAATTTACCAAATTTTTAGGTAAATAGGATAAAATACAATCAAAGTTTAATCTGAATCCTAATAAAAAGGTCTCCATGACATTTTTAGCATGCAAATCTCATTTATGGAAAACATACACATGCAAAATAAAATAAAATAAATAAATGAAATCTTGACATTATTAGTTATCACTTTCACATCCAACTATACATGAATACTGTAGCGACGTAAAAAAATTTCTCTTTCGGTTGGTCGCTAATTGGGGCGATTTATTAAACATTTGAAAACTAACTTTCGATTTTATTAACAAAGGGAGTCGCCACCGATCATTTTTTGTAGGTGTGATCGGACACCTAATAAAATTATTTTAAAACAAAAAGAAGGCCAAATTTAGGTCTACGTGAAAGTCCAGAGAAAAATTGGGGTTCGGGAGTCAGTTATGCACGAGGAAGGTATTAGCACCCTCGCAACGCCCAAAATTGGTATCTCATAAACATGTGTTGACTTGATTTTCAAAAATACGAATTCAATTTGACATTTACTCGTGATCCAATTGAAAATGAGAATTTTAGTTTTCGATTTTTTATTAGAAAGGGTGTCCTGTTTTTAACACAAGCCGACAAATTTCACCCAACATAGCATGAAATCGATGGCTTAATATTAAATCGGTACATTGTCTTATTTTTGAAATTAATTAAAACATGAGAAAAATATTCCTAAAGTGAGAAATTAAAATAGATAAATGACGAAAAAAAAATGATATCATTAATGAAAAATATTAACATGAAATACTAGAATATTAGAATAACAATAATAATGATATTTACAAAAAAATAAAAATAAAAATAAATCATGTACTAATAATAAAATAGGAAAAATGATATATTTGGTAATAATAATATAAAATAATAATATGTACAAAAAAATACATATATATATGCATATAATAAAAGTATGTAATAATAATAATAATAATATCTACAATAAAAGAAAATATTAGGAAACGTACATAAAAAATATATACATAAAAATTTACAACAATAATATAAAATAATGATATGTACAAAAAAATATATATATATATACATATGTACATAAAATATACACTAATATAATAATAGTTATAATAATACTAGCAATAGTAATAATTTGTAATAATAATATATACACAAAATGGTATTTTAAAATATATATATATATATATGTATATGTATATATAATAGTATTTAAGAATATATACATAAGATGGTGTAAAATACATACATGGAATAGTATAAGAAATATATAACTAATGGCATTAAAAAATATATACATAATATATATAAAATACATATAATATATATATACGTATTAGAAATGATAAAAATTATTAACACACTACATAAGTAAATAAAATATGATAATAATACTAAAATAATTAATTTAAATAGTAAAGTAACTAAAAGAATTAAATTGAACTAAAAACAAAATATTTGGGGCAAAATTGAAATAAAAATAAAAGAAAAGGACTATATTGAACATGCGTGGAAATAGTGGGGGGCCAAAACAACAAATATTCCTTCCCATCAAAACTCAGCACATCAGCGGGGACTTAATTGCAAAACAATAAAAAGTGGAAGGGCTAAAAGCGAAATTAGCCCTTCCTTAAAAAAAGGCTGATCCTAGACGGGTCGGGTTGAACCGGTCCAAGTCAAAACGACGTCGTTTTGGGGCTTAAGTGTAGCCCCAAAACGACGCTGTTTTGAGGGCTATATAGGCCTAAAATAACCAAAAAATTCATTTGGTGAGAGGAAAGAAAAAAAAAGAGAGGGAAGAGAGAAGGAGAGAGAAGGAGGGGAAGGGTATCCGGCCAGGGGGCCATCACCGACAATCGTCGGCCCCCATTCGTCGCCGGCGCCAGCCACCGCAGGCGGTGCCCGGAAAAGGTAAATTTTTTTTTTAATATTTGTTTTGTATATATATTTTTATTATATTTTTTTATTGTGATGTATATATATAGATTAATAGATTCGAAAAAAGGAAAAAATAAAATAAAAATAAAAATAAGAGTAAAATAATAAAGAAGATAAAATCACCTTTAGGTATTTTTTTAGCTTTCGATTTCTGAGATTTTTGGTTTGTATTCGACTCTATCCACTTTCTTTCTTGGTTTTAATCTGCTAATATTGATGCAAAAATGAAGATAAATTCTTTGTATTCATCCCAATTTTTTTTTACATGATTTTTGAATGGCTTTTTATAGCCATCTTTTACATGATTTTCTATTATCTTTTTTCTATTTTGTAGGTGATGGTGGCAGACAATGGATATAAAAAATAGGAGGAAAAATGGGGCAAGTGAGAAAGTGGCTAGGTGGCTAGGGTTTCTTGGTTTTTTTGGGGGTTAGATTTTTTTTGAGGGGGCTTAATGGGCTTTTGAATTGGGTTTAATATTTGGGTTTTGTAATCGGTTTGGGTAGATGTAAATGGGTTATGAGTTAAGGATTTTAGTGAGTTTAGAGGTTTGGTTGAGTTTTGATGTAATCGGGCCCGGGCAATTTGGGCTTCTACAAATACTATGTATTAGTTTCTAATCCCAACATGTGCTTGTGCTATTTGATGAATTCTCTCCCATTCTTTCTAATTTGTTATCCACAACATTTTGTATAGATTGAAGGCTTCTACAAATACTATGTATTAGTTTCTAATCCCAACATGTGCTTGTGCTATTTGATGAATTCTCTCCCATTCTTTCTAATTTGTTATCCACAACATTTTGTATAGATTGAATTCTATTCTATAATTATCCCAATTTAAATTTGTAATTATATAGTAATTACTAATCTCCCCTTCAAACTAATGCTTTAACACTACCAATCGGGTGGCATCCAAAGTTCAGTTTCTTCCCAACACCCAATCAAAAATGTTATTGTGCAGCCAATTGGACATGGTAGATTAAGGATTCAAAAAAGAAAAAGAAATTATAACATCATTAAAATATTGTCGGAAAAAACAGAAGTCAAAGGTATATTATCTTTCAGTAAACATGTTTGGGCAACAACACATGATATCATTGATAAAAACAATGTGTTGATGACGTTATGTGATTAACCAGCAGGTGGGGAGTATGAGAACCAAATCCAAAATCTTTAGGGGGGTACCACGCAATCTTAATAAGGGGCTAAGTATTGTGCGGCAAAACCCTCTGTTTTCTAATTATTTTGTTAATCTACCAACACATGATCTTCTACAGAAAAAAGAAAGAAAAAAAAAAAACAATCACCTTTATAGGCCGAGGCTCTTTTTTATTTCAATTACTATGTTTGGTAATGACAAGAGTTTTTTAATGTTTTTTTTATCTACCAATAGGGATACACTAATGCTCGTAAATTATTTGAGTTTGATTTTAAAAACTCAAACTTGATTCGGTAGTTATTATCGAATTCAAATTTAGTAATACTTCACTTAAATAGCTCAACAGCAAGACATGTTGAATCCTCAATGAGAAATGCAAGTTCAAATTTTAAAAATAATATTGTTGGAAAGAACAATTCCGAACATGAATCCTAAAACAAGTATGGAGAATATAAAAATAAATTTTATTTTTAATATTTTATATTATTAAATTGCATCGTTATTTTTAATTGAGTCAAGTTTGAATATGCGTGAGTTTAATTGAGCTTGAGCACAAAATAAAACTTTTAAAATTTTTAAAAATAAAAATAAAATTTAAATCATTAAACTTTTTAAAAATAAAAATTAATTCAATTAATTCAACTGCTTAATTTAATTATTTTTTAATCTTTTAATTAATCTGTACTAATTATTGAATCGATTTTACTTAAAGAATGAATTACTGTTTATACGAGAGATTGTGAGTTGGTGTAAGATATTTTAAATTGTAAATCCAAATAAACTAAAGGGTGAAATCAAATTCAAGGATTTCAAAAGGGAATAAAAAGCTAATATGAATATTTTTTACAATGAACAATGAAGAAACTTGTCATTTTCTTATCACTCTATTATGATTACTTGGTTAAAAGTATATATAGTGGGACTGCTATTTGTTGAAAAATTCATGCCTAATCATTAAAAGAAAGTAAAAATCAACCATATCTTTGCTATTTGTTGAATAAGCCAATTGTGAATAAATCAATTATTTTGCCTTTTCTTTTTCTTTTTCTTTTCCAATTTGCTCCTTTGGGCACATAATAAGTACTGAAATTGGTTTGCTAATGTTTGCCTTGTGAAAGCGAACCATAACGTCCATTTTCTACTTTCCTCGTAAATTATTATTTCGATTCTCATCCATCCGAAATTATTTTACATAAATAATATTTTTATTTTAAAATTTGATTGTAAAACATATTAATAAAAAAATGGAATAAGATCAATTTAAAAACGAATTCAAGTACGTGAATATAAAATTTAAATTGAGCCATCAGTAGCCGATATTTTATAAAGATGAGAGACAACGAGGGTGGAAGGACATAACCATGCCGAAGAAATGGTGGTCAAAGCATGATTTAAAAGCTCAGGTTAGTAGTGGAGTATCACATGCACCAAGTTTGACCTTATCATGATTTTTTTATTACACTATCTTATTTTGTCGGCCAAAGATCTTTCAGTTGACAAATTTTAGTTACACTTTGGCTTTGACTTTGAAACATGACAAATCATGTAATGTTTTGAAAATCAATTAATAATAATAATGGCGATCCAAATACATGCCTCAATCAAATTGCAGATTTAGGATAATGACTTCGAAATTATTATTTTTATTTATAGTAAAATGAAAATAAATAATATATTGTCTCAATTTGATGAAAATTCATCATATAGAAAATAAAAATTAATAAAATTATCATAAAAAACAAAAATATTAGATATGAACTCAGCTCTAAATATTTTTGAATTTTTAAATATGGTTGATAGATTTTGTAATTGTGGAGGATTAAATTTGTTGAACTACTAAAAATTATGACAAATTTGATAAAATGTGTAAGCAATGAGAATTAAGTATGGTATATTTTTATTAATTATTTAATGGAGAGTAATTAAAATAAAATTAAATAATAACATTAGTGATAAAATTGAAAGTTTTTGAATTCAATGACTAAAATAAAAACATGTTAATAGTTTATTAACTAATTTTAGAATTTACCTAAATTTTAAATAAAGAAAGAAGAAAATCACCTACTTTTTATATAATGGGAAGTATCAACGAATTTATTTTATTTTATTTTATTTATTTTTAGTGTGACGTATGCTTCGAGTGTCTCACGGAGAGATTTGCGGCGCCGCTGTATGCGATCCTAACCCACTTCCCATCCCACTTAACACTGCCTCCAAGTATAACCCGGTTTAGAATTTGGAGCCAAAAGAAGCGCAAGCTGAGTAAAAAAAATAAATTAAAACCAATTTAAATTGATGTGTTTAGATAATTTTGAAATAATTAAAAATATGATTAATTGAATTGAAATAAAATTTATTTTTATTTAAGTTATAATTAATTATTTTTATAATTTAAAATAAATATTTTATATTTAAAATAGTAAAAATAATTCATAATTATTGTAATAATTTTATTTTAAAATATTAAATAGAAATTAAATATTTTCTATTTAATTAAGATTTTCATTTTTCTAAAATGTTTTTGAAAAAACCTTCCAAAATTTATCAAATTATAATCATAAACCATAAAACAAATCTTGAAGATAAATTTTAAAATCCAAAATTTAAAATTAATAATAACTTCTATTTAAACGTGAGTAACAAAGGGACCCAGCCAGATATCCACGTGCTGAGCTGTCTTCCACGTGTCAGCTCACTGTGGCCTCTGTACTTGACCCTTCACTGCTGCAAATAGCCACCGACTCTACCGACTCTAGCCAAGCTTTTCTAGTTGACGTATAATTGGACATCTCCGCGATGACGTGGCCCACACAGGTGTACAGTTTGGCGGGAATATAAAACCGTTTTCCCGCCATGTCCAATCCGAAGCTGGTCCCTTTCACCGTTTTAAATATTAACCTTTTAATTTCACAAGTTTTAACCGCCAATAACTGTCGCTTTAACAGCTTTGCTCCACGTGGCATGCTTTCAACTTCTTAATTGTAGAGTTAATAGATTGTGGTTTTTTTACTAAAATAAATTTTTAAAAAAAAGTATTTATTAAAATAGATTGTCAGCTCGATTATATACGAAAATGTGATGTTTTTTTTATTCGCGCCTATTTGACAGGCGCTAATGATTATTTTATATTAATTTTATTTTTTGTTTTTTTAAATAAAATATTTTTTTATTTTCAGAACAGTAATTGAGCCTTTCTCTGAGGCGCGACTAATCGAGCCTTTCTCTGAGGCGCGACTAATCGAGCCTTTCTTTGAGTTGATGTCCACATCTTTCATGTGTTATTAAAATGCATTTTTTATCCGGATGAAGTATGTATTAGCAGCTGGTAATATTTAAAGTAAACTTGTGGATTATATAGTCGATGAAAGTTGGTAATATTATAAAGTTGTTTTTAATACTCGGTTTTATTAGGTATAAGTATTTAAAATTTTGTTTTTGTAATGTGATACATGCGTAAATATATATAATCATATTAATGAATCATTAATACATACTTCATTCGGGTAAAGTATGCATTATTAAAATTAAATTAAAATATTAAATAAGAAATAAAATTATAAAACAATATGTTATTTGGAAAATAACGATTATTGTAATGAGATAGATGTTTTATTAGGTATAAGTATTTAATTTTTTTTTGTGATGTGATACATTGGTGTATATATATAATCATATCAGTGAATCTGCTAATACATACTTCATCCAGGTAAAGTATGCATTTTAATAACACATGAAAATATGGGCCTCACCATTTGCACCTCAGAGAAAGGCTCAATTAGTCGCGCCTCTCAGGTAGGCGAAATTACTGCTTCGAAAATAAAAAAATAATATTTTATTTAAAAAAAATTTTAATATAAAATAATCATTCGCACCTGTCAGATAGGCGAGAATGAAAAAAACACTCCATTTTCGTATATAATCGGACTAATAACCTATTTTGATAAATAAATTTTTTAAAATTTATTTTAATAAAAAGCCATAGATTGTTTTATAATTAAGTTTTAAATATCTGATCAAAGTAAATTATTTTTCATGCTCGAATTTAATTAATTTATTTACGTAATTATGTTCATAAGCCACTGTAGACGTAGACTTAAAAAAATGGGTAAACTGTTTAAGGGTACTAAATTATAAATAAATTTACTTTTTGATCATTAAACTATTCAAAAGTTAACGTTTAAATCATTGAATTATTAAAATTGTTGTTGTGTGACATTTTCTATTTATACTGCTTGCGTCAAATGAAAGCTCTCATCCTCCTTTCACAGTTTAGTTATTTTCATAAATAATTTTAAACCTCATAAATTTATGAATAGAAAACTAAACATTTTTTTCTTTAATCTTCGTCACTAATTATTTGGTCGATTTGGATCTAAAGAATGTTCTATTTGTCGATGAGTATTAATCTACTATATTGATCGTCAAATCTTTACTTGGTGTTTACTAGTCAAATTTTTAATAATAATAACCTACTGACTTAAATAAAATTTTCGAATAATACAATATAATGTAACTTTTGAAGTTATGTTACCAAAATGTAAATTTATTAATATTTTAGTGACTTTAAGTGAATTTACCCAAAAAATTAAAAAAATTGAGAAAAATTTAAGTCCCTCTTCATAGTCTTCATGTTTGTTTGTTATTTATTTATTTGGGGTTATTTGGGGTACAGCCGTATAGCCACCTAACTGTAAAGACGTGCACGTAGGAACCGGTGCACACGACACGGTGTAGCTAAACCGGAGAACGTGCTTTCTGACAACCTGTACTTGATTTACAGACAGTGGGCCCCAGATGTATGTTTTGCGGAGTGTTGGTTCGACACGTCTTAAATCATCCATTTAAAAGAAATAATTTTTTATTGAAAAAAGTAATTTAAAAATAAAAAAAACTACTAAATAAATTCGAAAGCGTGTATCCACGACTACATCTGAACACATGCGAGCGGTGGTTTTTTTTTTTTTGGCGCCTTTTGACAAATTAAATACGGCTACGTACAATTTGCCTTTTTTTCTTTTTTATTTGACTAATAATTTTTGCTTTACAAATCTTTGTTATCAATAAAGTTTGAATTTAAACATTTTAATACTCAGATTCCATAATTTATCATTTATGTTATAAATAAGCGGTTAAATTTTGTTACTTCTTTCGGCACCATTACATACTTAATTTTTATATTTTTAAAATTTTAATTTTGACTTAAATAATAATAGTTAATTATACGTAAAGTTATAAATTTATTTTATTTTCTATTCTAAATTTTTATACTTTACGATATTTAAAATTTTAATATTGACATAAAGAAAATTTATTAAATTTATTAATCAAATATTTTTTAGCAATATATAGAAGTAGTAACTTGAAATAATATTACACATGTAATAATATATTTTATCGTATAAAATTTTAAAATAAGAAATTTTAACAACAACATTTTGTGGAAAGTAAAATTTTAGAACTCGTAAAATAAATAAACTAAAAGCAGTTGAACTAAAATATATGAATTAGATCTACAACTTATATATATTACACAAGCTAGTAGCAAAGTTTAATCAAAATAAAATTAACTCAAATTAAAATTAAAATTTATATTTATATTTATTAATTTCAATTACTTATTTAACTTTATTCTATCATATCATACTACGAATGAAATAAATTTAGTGCTTACACTTGCCTAATACAAATTGGTCCAACTTATTTTGGAGTGTGCAAATTTTGGATAAAATAGAATTAATTCGGTTGGAGTTGGTTAATAATTTTTTAAAAATTCGGTTAACGGTTAATTCTGTTTGAAATCGGTCAGTTAACCGTATTTAATAAATAATATTATAATATATAAGCATTCGGTCGGTTCAGTTAATTTTTTGGAAATATAAACTAATCGGTCGATTAAGTTGGTTAAGTCGGTTAATTTTTGATATGTTTTATACTTGTTTTAACCAAAAATAAAAAAAAAATATATAAATTTCAGTTAATTCGGTTAACCGACCTAATTAATCGAAAAAGTTTAATTCAGTTAATTTTTTTGAAAAAATTTCGGTCCAATTAACGGTTAAGAATTTAAAAGAATTGATTAATTTGGTTAATAGTAGTTAAGATCGGTTAACCGAATGAATATCCCTAAACATACGGTTCCGGTTTATAATCTCTTTCATAATGTGCATCCGAGCTGGACTTTAATTGACAACGTGGCATCATTAAATTTAACCACCGTGTAAGAAAAAAGCGAGTTAGCACGCAGGACTTAGGGCCGCTTCAGATTACTTTTCAAAAGACTTCGGCTCCAAAAGCACTTCGGAAGAAAAAGCATGCGAACAATTTACTTTTACTGAAATTTTAGCTTTTACTCTCCCAAAAGCACTTTTAATGCTTAATTACTTTTTCACCGCTCCAATAACATGGTACTTTCCTTTTTTTATTGGTACTAATTATAAATGTGTTAAAATTATTAATTAAAAATAAAAATATTTTTAAAATACTAATTACAAATATTTAATAGTTATATTTAAATGTTTAAAATATAGTTTATATATTCTAATTAAATTTTATAAATAATTAATATTCATTGCTTAAAATATTTAAAATTTATATTTTATATATTAAAATATTAACAAGAAGTTATAATAATTTTTTATATTCTTACTAAAATATAATAATATTAATTAATTTAAATATTATTTAAATGTATATTTTCTTGATAATAACATGTTTAAAATTGACATTTTATTTCTGAAAAGTATTTTTTTACAACAATACTAAACACTTAAATTTTAAATTAAAATTTTTAAAAACACTTTTTAAAAGTATTTTTTCACAATATTTTTTAAAAATACTTTTTAAAAGCATTGTAAAACTAACTCTTAGTGAGCAGGCGTTACCCGCTCCATTTTTTTTCTTTTCTTCTCTGTATATATATATATACACACACCAATCAAGGCGTAAAATATTACAATAATACAAACATTCAAACAACATTTTTTTTTATATATATGGGAGAGCATAAAACCAGGAAAAAGAAAAGCTTAAAACAACAAGGCGTGCTTTGCGTTTTCAACTCTTTAATTAAAGAAGAGTTTTGTGGGAGTTGTTAAAAAGTTGCGACTTAGTAGAAAAGGATTCAAAGCAGAAGAGCTTTAAATGTGTCCAGATTTTGGTCTGTTGTTGGTTTCATAGGTGTTTCGAGACATTAAAAAAGGTTGTTCTTTTTTGGTGTTTACATTAAAATTTTCAATATTTTTTTGGGGTTTCTTCTAAAAGAAAACAATGGAGTGGCATGCTTGTCTTGATGAATATCAAAAGCTTGTTATTCGGATGAGTACTCCCAGGTTTGTAACAAAAAATCATCAAAGAAACAAAACCCCATTTTGTTTTGTGGATTTTGCTTCTGATTTTGCTTTATTGATTTTTACAGGGTGGGAATCGACAATACCGTTTGTCGCACAGCGACAGTTGTTAAGGTTAACTTCCGTTGAACCTGTCTGGTCTGAAATATGAAGGCAACCCCACTTTGATTTTTTTTTTCAAAGCTTTTTGGCTCATTTAAGTTCTTGTTTACTTTGATTTTTCTTCAGGTTGATAGTGCTAGAAGACATGGAACATTGTTAGAAGCTGTTCAGATTTTAACGGACCTTAATCTTTCAATTAAAAAGGCTTACATTTCATCAGATGGCCAGTGGTTCATGGATGGTAAGAAAAATATTTTTTAAAGCATGAATTCTGAAATGAAGTCTGTTGGTAAAATTACCTTGGATGCTCTCTAGTAGGATTGTATTTTACCCCTTCTACTAAAAAATAAGCAAATTAGTCCATATATGGTAGATCAAAAAACAAACTGGTTTTTTTGGTTAAAAATTTCATTCTTTCTACTACAGAAAATATTGGTTTGCTCTTTGTGGTTAATTTACTCAATTTTTTAAATAAGGGAGCAAAATGCATCTAATTTCTAGTCCAAGGGTAATTTTACCAAAGTTTGTTCTGTTTCCATGTTATAAATTTTGGGCTTTGCTCGAAATTGCTGTTACTGACTCTTTTTTTATGGATTTGCAGTTTTTCATGTGACTGATCTAAACGGAAACAAATTAACTGATGAAAGTGTTATTAGTTACATTGAACAGGTATTTATTAGAACACTTAGATTTTATTTAGTGTTAATGTTCTTTTTTATTACATTGATTCGTTGTTAAACTGATGTATTTTCTGTTTGTTGTCGGGTTCTACAGTCACTTGAGACCACTTATCCCGATAAAAGCCTTGGATTTAATGGCTTAACAGCGTTGGAATTGACTGGAACAGATAGAGTTGGTCTTTTATCTGAAGTATTTGCTGTTTTAGCTGAGTTACAATGCAATGTGGTGGATGCTAAAGTATGGACTCACAACGGTCGGATTGCGTCTTTAATCTATGTAAAAGATTGTAATTCAGGGTCCCCGATCGAGGACTCACGACGAATTGACAGGATTGAAGCACGTTTAAGGAATGTTTTGAGAGGTGACAATGATATTCGTAGTGCGAGAACTTCAGTTTCTATGGCTGTAACACACACTGAGAGAAGGTTACATCAAATGATGTCTGCAGATTGTGACTACGAACAGAAGTCTGGTTTGCAATGTTGGACAGATTCGCCGGTTGTCAATGTACAAAATTGGACAGAAAGGGGTTATTCAGTCGTGAATGTTCAATGTGAGGATCGGCCTAAGCTTCTGTTCGATGTTGTTTGCACATTGACAGACATGGAATATGTTGTGTTCCATGCCTCTATTAACACAACTGGGGATAAAGCATATCTGGTACTATGTTGTTTCATGTTTTGGTTACAAACATTGGCTCCTAGATTTTTTGGACCTAAAATTTGTTGATTCTTGTAACAGGAATTTTATATTAGACACACGGATGGAACCCCAATTAGTTTGGAACCAGAAAGGCATCGACTGATCCAATGCTTACAAGCTGCAATCGAAAGGAGAGCATCTGAGGTATATTCCAATTCAGATCTATCTCGATTTTCAAAGTTCATCCAATATTCCAAACACTTACGCATACTAGTTCATATGTGATTTCAGGGCATCAGGCTTGAGTTATGCACATCAGATAGGCAAGGTTTATTAACCGATGTGACCCGAACGTTCAGAGAAAATGGACTGAACGTGACAAGGGCTGAAATATCAACCGCGATGGGTGTGGCAATGAATGTTTTTCATGTAACTGATGCAACCAGGAACCTAGCAGATCCCAAAAGTATTGAATCTGTAAGACAAAAGATCGGCTTAGGTAACTTGAAGGTGAAGGAACTACCATTTAGGCATAGTCAAATGGCTGAAAGGCAGGATGAACACGAAATTGGGGTTGGCGGGGCGGTTTTGTTATCGCTTGGGAGCTTAGTGAGAAAGAACCTATACAATTTGGGGTTGATTAAATCCTATTCTTGAAGGTGACAACTCCATGGTAGGGGCAATTTGGTTGAAAAAAATAGGCATATTCTTTTGCTCCAGTTTTGGGGTTGATAGTGGTAAAATTATCATAGAGGCCTTCATATATATATACAAGTCAGATTTCATTTTAATTCCTCTATTTAAAAAATTAGATAAATGTCTTTTTTGTTAAATTTTTTTTATTTGTACTGTTAAAAATTAAAATTAATATATATGACTTAAAAATCAAACAGTGGCACATGATGTGCTATATGCACGTCATGTTAATGCAAAAAAATCTTATAACAGTAGAAATAGACAAAAATTTTAACAAAATGATTATTTTACTCTTTTACCTAACTTATATGAATTAATTTGTTCAAATTTTAAATTTAGAGAGTAAATTGTAATTTATATCCTGGGATCTCTCCATAGTAGTTTTAACGGTTTATAGGCTGTGTGTATATGAAAATGGTGGAATTTGGTGTTATTTGTTGCCCACAATGGTCGCTAAGACTTATTGTTTGGCAGTAAAGGGGAAAAAAATGGTATAGGTGGTGGAAAAATCATGGTTTGTAATGGTAACATTTGTACATAATGACTTTCAAGTATTAACTATAATGGTTGGCTTTATGTTATAAAATATATTCTCTTTTGTATACTATGTTTTGATTGGGTCCATTAATATAGTGTGTAGTTACTTAGTTGAATATTGTGGAGATAAAAGGTCTTTTTTTTGGGAACATATGGAGACATGAGGTCCTACACTTTTAGACTTACTAAAAATGAATCCTTTGCCCAAAGGGTAAATTCTTCACCATATTTCGTCTCTAATCATTACATGTAAAATGGTATTATTAAAATTTAATTTTTAATTTAGTTGGTGTGTATAAATTATACTTAAAAACAGGCCTAAGAAACCCAGCCTCAAAGCTACAAAATCCTAGCCTCTAAAATACCATTGTTATAGGAGGAGAGCGCTAGGGAATGTCGGAGTAGCTGGAGGCGAGAGTAGGGGATGTACTTTTCCCCGGCATGTAATGCCTCGGGGGGAGACCATGCACGATGACCCAAAAATAGCATCGTGAATTTCCATGGAGCAGAAGGGAGCCAACGTCAGTGGAAGAACTTATGGCTGTCAAAGTGGCCTTAGCCACTAGTCAAACTAGCTGGTTCGGAGAATCCCAAACTCCGTCGAGCTCCAACTAGCAGGGAACCGAAGAGATAATGGCACTAAACAAACAAAGGGATGAGGTTGCTGGAGAAAAGTTGAAAGGGCCAAGCCTAATGTCGAGGGTGGACTAGGAGGGAAACCCTTACAAGGTGGTCGAAAATACCTCCTAGATGGCCGATCTAAGGCTGAAGAAATAAAGAAAAGGTTCAAACATTATTCTGCCGAGAGCAAAGAGAAAAATATAACAAAAAATGGGACGACAACAAGCATTTCAAATCAACTGTTTGATGATGGAAGAATCCAAAAAGGACCTCATCAAATTAATGGGCTGAGGGAATGTCTCACTCATAAAGAGCAACTACTCAAATAACATGTGGAGCTTACTTGGACACTCTTAATCTCATATTTAAGCCGCTTCATACCTCAATTATTAACTTTTCACTCTTTTATCAAATCATATTTTATCGTCTTTTTATAATTTCACCATTATTTGTTTTAAAAGTACACGTATTTAAAGAGATCCACATCATGCACTAGGGTGAATCTAAGGGTTGACGGGTTAACAAGCCGGTCTCCCATAAAATGAATTTTTTATTTATATTCTTTATAATTTATAAAAATATTAAATTAATAATAATAAAGTTATACTTTAAATTTCTTAAAAATAATAAAATTTAATTTAATCTTTTAAAAATATAAAATATAAACTATTAAAATAACAAAATTATATTTTACTACTATAAAATGTACAATTTAATTTTAGATTTGAAAAAAATTTCCTTACTTCATCGGTTACATAAGCTGTTTTTTTTCCTACATAAAAGACTCCACAAAGAAAAACAAACTCACTCTGCTTGCCAATGCTCAATTCCTTTTTAGAACCTTCAATTCATCTCCGAACTCATCAAAACCACTTTAGATCTCCAACCCTGATTCTTGTGTATCAGTGGTGTGTATATGTATATATGTATTAAGGCTAAGTTTGGTTCAATTTATTCAGATTTTTAGAATATTTTAAACTTTACATGATAATTGATTCAATTTTAATTTTTTTATAATTTTTTATTTTATTATTTTTAGACTTTCTTTGATAAAGTTTTAATGTTTTTTATAAAACTTTTCTTTCATTAATAAAACTCTTTAAAAGAGGAAAGTACATCAGTGCCCCCACACAGACAAAAAGAAAAAGAGGCACGAAGCCAAGTCAATAATTAGGTATGAATACTAAAACGCAAGTTTTTAGAATTATAGGTTTAAGTCTCCAACAAATTTAAATGGCTTAGTTAAATATATCATTAAAATATATAATTAATTTTTTAGCTCGATTAAATCAATTCACACCTATTTCCGACTGAATCAATCAAAATTTTATCTAAATTAATACTTAACTTATTCTCAATTTAACCAAACTAATCAACTAATCCGATTCAAAAATATAGCTAAAACTAATTTAACCATGCCCAATACACAATTTTTTGAAAAATAATTTTGTATATAAATTTTAAATTATATTTACTAATTAATATAAATTTTAATTTTTATGTTATAAAATTTAAAATCAATTCAATTAACTTATGAAAAAATCAAAACCATCAACACGAATCAATTTTCAATTTCTTAAATTTGTTTGCTCAACTTTAATATTATTATATTATGTATTGAAAATCAAATAGCCATGTTACTTGACTAAACTTTATTGGAATGCCGGCAATTAGCCTTTTCTGATTAGGAAAAAAATTTAATATAATAAAATAAATAAATAAATACATAAAATATAGTAATATTATTTTTCAGCATTAGCATCATGCGTTATTTTTTAAATGAAAAGATTCTTAATCATCTGTTCTTATTTTCCCTTTCGATGAGTTAGAAACCAAAATAAAATAAAATAAAAAGTTAAAGGCTTTTTACCGACCAAAAGATTAAATAAATTAAAGATGTTTACGAATTCCACTACTGTATTCAAGTAATAATAATATTTTCATTATTAATAAATTAAAATAAATAAAGAAGAAGAAAAGGTGTGGATGGATGTTAATGTTCATCGAGCTCATCAATAATATTTAAAACAAAAGTTTTGAAAATTAATTAAATAGTAGGACTTGGTTTGTTCTTATCTTTAAATTAATTATTTAATACCACTATTTTCTTGTTTTCTGTAACTTACCTTTTAAACTTTGTTATAATATTAATAATCTCAAAATTAATTGCATTTCTAATGGGTCAGTCTTGTGGTCCATCCATGATTATAATATAAAATTATTTATTTCTATTAAATCAGAATTACTTCCTTTTAATTAAACAAACAATAATAAATTTTATTTTTTAATTTACTTTTTACGAATTTTCATTTTAAAAATTATAATTGTTATTATTTATTATTGATTAAATTGAGATAATCGATCTAACTAAAGCTTCTAAGTTGAATCAATACTCCAAGTTTAACTGATTTATTTAAGTTTTAGAATCTTAAAATCGAATATTTACCTTTTTTAATTTAGAGTTCTTTATTTTATTTTATTTTATTGACAGTGGTTTTGTTAATAAGTTAAATTTTTGTTACATATTTTATTTTTAATAGCCATTTCTCAGAAATATATTTGGCCTAGCCGTTACACCTCACCAATTTGATGGGCATAACGTGTTAACGATTTTTTATTCAGGATAAAAGTGAGCAACGTATTTTATATATTTATTTTTGTTAAAATAAGTTTAATCATTAAATTAATTTTTATTTCGGAAACTAATTTAATGGAGAAATAATAAAAATCCACGAAAATAAAGATTATTAATAAGAGATTGTTCTTTTCTCTTTTATTTTTTTAAGACGAAAAGAATTACATCTTCTTTTCTTTTATTTTTTAAAATAAAAAGAATTACATCAAGATAAATTGGACAAAAGCATCATTATTCTTATCACGTCGAATGAACTCTAAAACGAAGTTCGGAACACTATCATAAACCTGAAGACTTGAGCTCTTCGCTGGACTTAGTTTCACCAAACAATCAATAACTTTATTAAGATCTCTAGGGACACATTTGATGCACCGTTGCCTTTAGTTCTCAAAATTCTTTGAACTCTTCCGAGAATGTTTTGATCGTTTCTACTTAATCATTTCATTAAAGCCTTATTTAATTTTAATATAAGATATACAAATCTATTTTTTACATAAGTTTTTTCTTTTTTACCATCGTGGGTGTATCATAATCTAATAATATATATAATCTTATGATTGAGTTGGTATCACGAGTCAATCGAGACACCAACTCAATTACAAAATGATTATAAACATTTCTATATACAAATTAAATTATATTATTAGGGTGTTTTTATTTATATTTTTATTAAATTAATAAAATACACAGCGTATTTTGAACATTTACAAAATTTTTGTTTGATAACATAGATGTCACAAACATATATACTAAGAATAATTGCAAATTAAAAGTGATTTAATATGGTTAAGGTTTGTTAAGCTTCAATTATTAAATAAAGTATGAGCTAAATATATATACATAATTTAGTAACTAATTTTAATTGATAATAAGATAATTAGTAATTAAAATTAATGTGTAAAAGTTATATATTAATTAGACTTATGACTCTTAAATTACATATACATAACTTTTCGGCATCCAATCTTTAAAAAAAGTTGTTTTCTCTAAGATACTTGTATTTTAATTTGAAAAATCAAAATCACAAGATTTAAATATTACAAGATCCCGATAAATTCAAGTATGTTTCATTTTGACTTTTATATAATTTTTTTTATATTTTTAGATGAATCTATCCACTGTTATTGTGGATGTGCTGTAATGTAATATAAACAAGCTTTTAACTTTTAATCTGCACTTAAATAAACTCTTAATTTCAAAATTTGTCACTCACAAATACGAGTAAAAATAATTTTTAAGTTGATGTGGTTTTTTATAGTAAAGTAATTACAATAATTTTTAAGTGAGGTGGTTTTTTAAAAAAATATTTTAATATTCTATTTAATTTTTCGTCTCTTTTAATTCTTAACCTTGTGTTATTTATCAAATAATTTTAAAATAAATAAAAATTAATATTTATTAATTTTACTACATAATAATTAATTATGTTTTAAATATAAAAATTTAAAAGTCATTAAAAATTTAAAAATATATTTTTAATATTTTAATTATTAAAAATTAATTAAGTACAAACTAATTTTTTTCTTTCAAAACTTAGCAACTTGAAATTACTTGTCATTCACGACAGAAAAAAAAAACTATGTTTTCAATATATTTATATAATAATATAAACCCACTTTTCATTGTCTCTAAAAAATATAAAATTAAAAAGAAAAGAGAAAAAATATCTACCCACTTTCATATTTTTTAAATATTTTATTTTCTAGATTCCAATGAAAGATAAAAAAATCAATATATTAATGTAATAAAATAATTAATATTTTATTAAAACACAATATTTAATAAATTCCTTTTCATTATTTTAATAATCTTAAATTCAAACAGTTTTAAAAAGAAAGTTAGAAGCTAAATTATCAAAAGCTGAACAACAAAAACAAAACCTCTCTTTTATTAAAATCTCTATCATTTTTCCTTCAGCTTAATTTTCTTTTTCAATTTTCCTTCTCAAATCTAATTTTCTCCTTCAAAAATAATTTAAATAAAAAAATTAAAACCCTCCATAATCCCTGTTTAGTTTAAACTGTTTTTTTTTTCTTTTTTAGCTTCGAAAATCTTAAATTAGTTATAAAAAATTTAATGTTTTCTGGTTTTGAACTTTGAAAGTTGTTTTGTTTTTAATTTTTTTTCTTGAATTTTTTTTAAACGAAACAAGTTGTTTGAGCTTAAAATCCAAATGAATTTTTGATAGAAATCTAAAGGAAAAAAAAACACTAATTTTTTTTTCAAAAATTAAAGTTTAACAATGGAGTCAAAAGAATTTGTAACTACCACTACTGCTACTGCTGGAGTTACAGTGGTAGGATCCGATTCTCCATCGGACTACCACATAGCTCCAAGGTCCGAAAACTCAACCCAAAACCCGAACCCGACTCCCGGATCCGTTCCACCGCCGCAGCCCCATGCGGCACAACCAGGACCTCCGCCGCCGGTTTCAGTTTCGGGGATGCCAGAGAAGAAGAAGAGGGGAAGGCCTAGAAAATATGGACCGGACGGTTCAGTCACTAAAGCGCTCTCTCCGAAACCGATATCAACATCTGCGCCAGCGCCACCTTCGGTTATCGACTTCTCTGCCGTGAAGAGAGGGAAAGTGAAATCCCCGATATCGTTTTCAAAGGCCAAGAACGAGCCGGAGAATTTAGGTGAGAAAAACCATAACCCATTTTTGAGTTTTCAAGTGATTTTGGTGGATTGTTTTCATCTTAAAAGTTGGGTTTTCTTTGTTTGTTTATGTTGATGGGTCTTTTAAGTGGGACCTTAGAACTGGGGCTCCATGCCTCTCTATAAGTCATAATCGAGAGATCTCTTTGAGAAGCGTGTGTATGCGGTAGATTTTTTTGAACGATAGTGAGAGCATTTTTATGGGTTATTATTGAGTTTCCTTACGGAATCTTATCGTTATTGAGTGTACTTTGCCACTTGGCATATTATATGCGGTGAAAAAATTGTGGAAGGTAACTGCTTTGAATCTCCTGTTCAAATCTTTCAGAATCTGAACTGACTTTGATATGAAATCTGTTTAAGACTATTGGAAAATCATATATGACATATAGTACGAGAATATGACTATAAATACATAGAAAAAGAATCGAACTCATACTCGACTTGAAATAACATAGGTTGCTTTTATAAGCTCTTGTAAGTATGAATTTATGGGGCCTCTGTTTTGGTTACTCTGTATTTAGTTTCTTTTGAGTGTTTGAACTTGAAGGATATAAATCATATGTATCATAGTTTTAATCTTTACTAATAAGGTGGATAGATCGAGTGTCATGCCATTTATTTTAGCGAACAAAGCAACTTCTCGGTGTAATACACTGTTTTTCAGTGTACAAAATACAACCGGATGATTTTCATGATTGTCCCCGGGGTGATCTTTGTTCTTTGGCTGGATTTGTGCTACGAAATGAACTTTTTCTTGGTTTTCCGTTTTGGTAATAATTTGGGGATAAGCGGATCATGATAGTTTCTTGGATATCTCATATTTATGCATGTGTTCTGCGGTGTTCGGTTTTTTATTACATCATTCTCTTTTCTCTTTTTTGTTTAATCCGATTTTGTTTTCACAATTCTGTGTGTGGTGATGGAAGATCTCTTGTGCCGAGATAACTCCTATGTGCAGTTGCTGATTCTTATAACTTTCTCGATGTAGGTGAATGGGTTCCATGTTCTGTCGGAGCTAATTTTACGCCGCATATCATCACTGTTAATGCTGGTGAGGTATGTTGTATAGATAACATTGAGCTTGCGTGATGTTTATGTTCAGTTATGAATGTGAAATATCTGAATTTTCTTGCTGAGGAATATGGTTCAAGAATACTGCCAAGTTTCATTCTGATGTTTAGCCAAGAACAAAACTCGTTAATTCATTACGTCAGGGGATTTTATTTTTGTTCTTTTAGGATGTCACAATGAAGATTATATCATTTTCCCAACAAGGGCCTCGAGCTATATGTATTCTCTCTGCAAATGGGATCATCTCAAGTGTCACTCTTCGGCAACCAGATTCTTCCGGGGGTACATTGACATATGAGGTAAATGCTCTGTTTCTCTTTAATTCTACATCAGTTGTGAGACATCCTTCGAATTATATCGTCAAAAGTTGTGAGCTGTTGCATGAACATCTTACAGATGTACATGTGACGTGCATGCCCTTGTGCATAAGCATATATTCGAAGTATAGGAGTAAAATTTCCAGAAAAACCAACATCGCTTTGATTGATTTTACTCTCCTAAGTTGCAATATGGCCTCCTCTTCATAATAATTCTGCATTTCTTGACTTCAATGTTCATTAATCCTAGGGTGAAGTAGTTCTACTTTGTTATTTCATCCTTCATGGGCAAACGTATGATCTCTTCTCAAATTTCCTGCAGGGTCGTTTTGAGATACTGTCCTTGTCTGGTTCGTTCATGCCCAGTGAAAGCGGAGGAACAAGAAGCAGATCTGGCGGGATGAGTGTTTCATTAGCAAGTCCGGATGGACGTGTAGTAGGTGGTGGAGTCGCTGGACTCCTAGTAGCTGCTGGTCCCGTGCAGGTTTGGCTTCGGTTTTGCCACTATTTTCTCTCTGTTATTTCCCGTCTTCATATTTTCACAACTTCATTTAACCAAATCATTACCGCAACCCTGGTTACAACATAGCTTCTAGCTTCTAACTTCTTACTTTCTGTTGTTGCAAACCAGGTTGTAGTAGGCAGTTTTCTGGCCGGGAACCAGCACGAACAGAATCTGAAGAAACAGAAGCACGACTCCGTAACAATATCAGCTGCCACACCAATGGCTGTTATTCCCATTTCTAGTGCCGATCCCAAATTAAACATCTCCTCATCTTTCCGTGGAGATACTTGGTCACCGACTGATTCAAGAAATAAGCCCACTGACATTAATGCTTCTCTGCCTGGAGGCTAATATAAAACGTTACAATGTTTGATATCAAAAGCGTCAATGAATTTCATTCTCACCGTAGTTGTCATTGTTGTTGTTGTTGCTGTTGTTGTTGTTTTATGTGTAAGTTTATCA
Organism: Gossypium arboreum; assembly: GCF_025698485.1. Classification (NCBI taxonomy): domain Eukaryota; kingdom Viridiplantae; phylum Streptophyta; class Magnoliopsida; order Malvales; family Malvaceae; genus Gossypium; species Gossypium arboreum. The sequence goes on along the minus strand of NC_069080.1, from coordinate 1,838,783 downwards.
ACTTCTCACAAGTACCGACATGTTCATGTCCGGCTCGGGTTTGTTTTACCCAATTTATTTTTCTCTAGTAGTTAGTCTTTTGAGTGTAGAATATTGAGTGTACTGTTCTAGTGAGAGAGCATTAGCCTTTCTTCCAACTTATGGATTTGTGATTGAGAAACAACCAATGTATTTTGAACATATCAAATTCATTGCTAATGGGTAATTTATCTAGCTTCAGATTATTACTGGTTCAGTTAGCTGGTTGAATCAGTTAAAAAGAGTTAAATCTCAAATTGAAGAGGAAAAAAAAAGGGTTAAATCTCAAATTGAAGAGGAAAAAAAAAGGGTTCAATTCTGTTATTAGTTCGTATACTCTAAGAATATGCTTGGACAACACAAAATTAATTTTTTATATCATGTTTGATATTGCAAGTTGTAATTACAAAATTACATCATTTATATTTTAGAAAAATATTAATTATTATAGAAAAATTATTAGGATGATAAAAAATCTAAACAAGTAAAAGAAAATTAAAATCAAATCATCATATGTATTATGTTAGTCCAAAAAATAGTTGATAATATTATTACTAATAAAATAAATATCATATGCAATTTTATCTAATTGTTCTAGTGTTCCATTTTTGTTGGATTATTCCCTATTTGATATTTAACATAAGCTCATTTTCATCAAATGTTGGTCCTTGACCGAGTTCATCATCTTGAGAATCTGAATTTATATCATTAAAATTATTAAGATCACTTTCGTCCATGTACTCTTCAACGTATGAATTATCTCAAATCAACCTATATATGAAATTATGAAATATACAACATGCTAGTACGATCTAACATTGTTTCTTTTATGTTATACTAAGGTGATACCGTTAAAAAAGAAATGTTTTTTTAAAACAACAAATGTCCTCTCAATCACATTTTGAAGCCTCAACTTTATCAAATTAAAGAGTTCATGAACTGTCTCTAGTGCTTGTATTTAGCTTCATTCTCTCAAGTGATATCATCTTCCACGACATAATGCAATAAAATTTTTTATATTTGCATAATTAACATCTAATATATAATATTAGGGTTCACGATGCAAATAGTATGTAGTATTAATCATAAAAACTCATAAACTTAAGCTAGAAAAATAATTATGCTAGGTTATAACATTTTTATAATATATCAATTAAATAAAAATAATATAAAATCTATAATATATAATTTTTATTGTCTAATAATTTTCATAACATTTCTTATAAATAATATAATTTTTGTCATAATTTTAAAAAGTTATTTTTTTACAAATAAGTTATGATAAAAACTATAACACTTTTTTTCCAATAAGCATATTATTTTTATAATATGTAGCACAAACACATAAATAAATTATATCCATATTTCTTAGTCATAAGTTTTTATAAATATATTACACTTTTATAACATGTAGTTATTTTGTATAATAAACTTTTTATTATAACTTTAAAAATAGGATTTAAATAATATAAATTTTTGTTATAACTTTATAAAGGACATAAAAATTATTTTTTAAAATATAATTTTTAAGATTTATTATATAATAAATCTTAAGTCATAATTATCCTAAACATTCATTCATACTTATAATATAAAAATTATAATTTAATATAAAATAATATTTTTTAAAAATTAAATTTGGGTGTAATCAAGTGCATAATTACTCTAATTTTCAACCTAAAATTAGAAAGTGTAATTGAGATGCTCTAATTACATTCAATTTAATGGTACCCATAAATTATAATGGTTACCCAAACATACCACCATATATAATTACAAGCAATTACACTCAAATTTGATTATTAAGTGGCTTTCCAAACACTACCTAATGTAAAAAAAAATGGTAGAAAATGTATCACATGACATTCATTTTGATATGGGAATTGATGATGTGGAATTCATTAAGAAAACATTCAAAATTATATTTTATAATATTTAAAAATATATAAAATAGAAAAAAATTAAATTTAAGAATAATTTTATAATAAATAAATTATATAAAAATATATAAAAATGATAAAAAGTTTAAATTGAAAACATTCAAATTTTTATAATATCAATTATATAAAAATGAAAAAATTATATAAGCTATAAATAATTAAAATTTTAAATATATATTAAATAGTCAATTATCAATTCACGTTTCAATAGTTATATTATCGATCAATAGCCACGAATGACAAAGAAAAATCATGAACACGTGCCACGTTTTCATTGGTTAAATATGCCATCAATTTCTTTAACATGGTTAATATTAATATAATTATTTTTATTTAATATTAATATAAATATTAATGTAAAATTTGTATTTAATTTTTGAATACATTTTATTTTAATAATTTTAATTCATATTTAATATTTAAAAAAAATTAGAGTAATTATTAAAAATATCAAAATAATGTTTTATTTATATTTGAAAGACCAAATTGGTTATTAGCCCATTAAACTAACGTTCCGTGTCATTATTTTTAATGGAAAAAAATGGAAGAGTGACACAAATGTAACAATTCAATAACATTAATAGCTATTACATAAATTTTAAATGTTGGGTGGTCGAAACATAGTTTGATATGAAGTTTAGGGACAGTTGGTAGAATTTACCCTTTTTTATACTAAAAACTAAAATGAAAAGAGAATTAAATTTCAAACTTGGGCTTTGTACGTGCGAATATAGGCCCTAAATACCACGGAGAACTCCCACACGAAGTAGAATCCTCCTTTTCAATCCCATTATTGCAACTTGGGCGGTTTATGATCCCATATAAATAGAAGCCTGAAAATACCCCCTAACTTATATTTTGATCAAAATAAGAGCATTTAGGGTTTCGATAGTCCCAAATTTGACTTGATTTCCTCTTTCCATCGAAGGTATTCTCGTTTTTCTCCCTTTTTTAGGCTTCAATTTTCATTGAAATTTAGTGTATATTCTACGATGACCACTTCCTATTGAATCACCGATTGATTCTTAATTTCGCGATTGTTTGTTTCTATTAGTACTTTTTTTAAACATTGATTATGTTTTATTGTTTTTAAGTGAAATGTTCCTTCAATCTTTTGGTTTTAGGGTTTAGATTGATTTTCGCTTCTGAAATTTGATACGGTCGTTGTTTTTTTTTTCTTATGTTCCATTCAGACATATTTAGAAGTTCAATAAATTGGATTCGATTGCTTGTGTTGCTCTATTTGTTGAGTTGTTGACAAAATATTTACCTTTAGAATGATGAATGTTGCGTTATCTAAGTAATTACAAAGATTGGTTCCTTTCTCTCTTTTTTTCCCTAGAAATTCATATTTAACTTTTTTCTTCTTCTTCAGAGTTTAGAGGGATTCAGAAAATGCAGGGAGGCAGAGGTGGAAGAGATCCTTTCTTTAATTTTGGTGGTGACCCCTTCGGTGGTTTTGGGGACTTTGGAGGATTTGGTGGTCCTAGAAATTTATTCTCCAACTTCTTTGGAGGAAGGAACCCATTTGATGACCCTTTTTTCACACGCCCTTTTGGAAGCATGTTTGATTCAAGCTTCTTTGGCCCCGGTCAAAGTCCTTTTATGGATATGCATCCGACTGGGTTTATTGAGCATCAGGCTCCAGAGCCAAAGAGACCAAGGGGTCCGATTATTGAAGAACTAAATTCTGATGATGAAAAGGAAGAAGCAGATACCGGGATGAAAGGGAATCCTAGGAAGCATGGTAGGTCTAATGCCGAGCCTTATGTTGAGGTTCCGGATGATGAAGCTGGACAATCTGAGAGAAGGAACAGGCATTTGCAGTATATGAATGGTTATAATGGTTCGTATCAAAATCAGCAGCAGCAGCAGCAACAGCCTCAAACTAGTAGTTTTGTGTTTCAGAGCTCCACTGTCACTTATGGTGGTGCCGATGGAGCTTACTATACTTCATCAAAAACAAGGAGGACTGGAAGTGATGGAGTAAGTTCTTCTGACGCTTAAAGAATGTTCATTGATAATCCTTTTCTTATTGTCTTACATTTCGCTGTTGTGGAATAGATTACTTTTGAAGAAAGCAAAGAAGCGGACACAACTACAGGCCAAGCAAGCCACCAGGTTTCTAGGGGACTTCACAACAAGGTGGCTTGCAAATCTTGTTTTTCTCAATCAATCTAAATTCCGAGTCTTTGACCTTGGATTATGACTAGTATTTTTTGCTGTAGGGTCATTCAGTTATGAGAAAGCTGAACTCGGATGGTAGGGTGGATACGATGCAGACCTTACATAATTTGAATGAAGGTATGCACATGTTATATACAACAGAGTGCCATGGTGTATTTGTTGATAGAGTTAGATTACCTGGTCCAATGGCAGTTAAAGTAAATGTTTTAAATTGAACTTTCCAGATGAACTTCCTGGTTTTGAAGAATCTTGGAAAGGAAATGCCCAAAAGCGTCTGCCTGGCTGGTCCGGAAGTTTTATTGGCCATGATAAAATAGGTAAGTTACGTCTTAGGACAAGCCTTTTTGTTCATTCGTTTTTTTTTTATTCAGTTACACTACATATTAAACACTAGATTTTCAATCATTTTTGCGTAATACCAGTTTATCTTTTCCCGGATATATTGTGGTTGTGACGATAGGAATAACACAAGGCAATGCTTTTTTTACATCTTATAACATCAAATCATATTTGTTGCTGCAATTTTTGTCTTAGGGACTGGCAGCAGTGGACAGAACGGGCAGGCTGGTCGGGGAGGATGGGCACTTCCCTCTACTGAGTCTTCTCAACCAAAAGGGAGGATGATGGTAGATGCAAGAGACAGGTCCGGGCCTTTGCGTAGCGAACACACTAGGATGAAAGGATCAGCAGATTTTAAAGATAAGAGTTCTCACTCTCGAGGGAAACGTAGGGACTAAGTTGGAGTGAGTCTAACACCGAGATGATCTTGTGGTGCAGAAGGCATTGCCTTTCCTCTTATATATATATGTATGTAGTATTGTATGTTGTTGCCATGTTTTCCTAGTTTAGAGCTTTTATGATTCATGCGTCTGTTGTGGCAGTCCTTTTACCAAGGAGGGTTGCTAATGCAGAGAGAGCTTTAGACAATTACTGCAAATACATAGTGATTATATAACATCTACTTTCTAGTATATTAACATTGCAATCTGAAATAATCATATGCTTTGCTTCACTTTTTATGAGGAATTTTAATGATGTGCTAATGTTTGCACTCGAGTCTGTGTTTGATGTTTTGACTTTGTGTTGAGTAAGCCCAGTTCGGTTCACTAAAATGGAATAGAAATGTAGAAATGTAATTAGTAATTTAATTGTTTGATTGAATGGAATAGACTAGAACTTTAATAATATTTTTGTATTTGGTTGAATGAAATAGATATTTTATAGCATAAGGAAAAAATTGAAATAATCAAAGTACCCTTGGTAGAAATCTTTTAAGTAGATTATTGTTATTGTTATTAAATTTTAATAGGATTATTATTAAATATAATTTAATAATATTTTTAATATAATTATTATTAAAATATGAATTAATAAAATATATAACATATAATATTAGAAAAATGATGTATAACTTATTTTATTATTTTTAAATTATAATACATATTTAATGCGTTAGAACATTATTAGCGAAATAAATAATTTAATGTTTATACATGAGGACTATATTTAATATAGCTTAAGGATTATATTTTACGTTCAAATATAATATTTATACATTAATAAAAATTACATGATATCATTAGTTTAATGTCCTAATCTATATGTTAAATTTGACATCATCAAAAGTTACAATAATTTGTGCCATTCTATAATGTTATTATACAATCTAAATATTATATATACAAAACGTTATCAAAAACATCATCAATAAAACCATGATGTTTAATTGCTTGATTTTTTATGAAAAGTAAGTTAGTCATAATAAGAGAAACTGCGATGTCTGAATTAACCGATTTCTTTATGATTATAAAAAGAATAAATTCATATTAGATATAAATTTGATAAAAACAATATAATAAAGACGGAAAATAATTTTACACTTATATATTCCATACAATATTGACATTTTGTTTTTTAAAGAAGGTATTCCTCTAGCCACCAAAAAAAAAATATGAGTAACAACAATTAGACATTGACCTTTTTTTTTCGTATACAACTCAGGTGGAAAGCAAATAAGGTCTCCATAGATTATCAACTCCGAAAAAGCTATATCTTATAAGTACTCCTTTGAGCCCAATTTAAGACAAGAGTAACAACTGTTTGACAAAAGTTTCCAATAAGCAAAGCACAGCAGCATAGAGGAGAAGCTGATGTCATGGTGAAAACGATTTCAAATGCATTCAATCTGCTAATTTATATATTAAAGGGAAAAAATGCAGCATAAAGAAAAATACAAACTGATGCACTAGTAATATGATTTGATAATCAAACACTTGCAATGACCCCAAATTGAAAAGACAAATATTGTATTATTAATTTATGATAAATTATAGCCTTTAATAATTCACTGGAGCAAAATTTGTGGTTCACATATATGTGGAACAATGAATAAAAAATGCTGAACATTTTCATAATAATTATCTTTTCAAAGGAAAGGAGTAAATAGAGTTAAACTGTATTTACAGTGTCTACAAGGGAACGAAGTATGCATCCGAAACCGGCTTTCTCTGTCAGCTTTTCATGGATTTTAAGACACTGATCACATGTTGTGCGATTTCCACTCGACAATCCTCTATATGCATATCTGAAAATATTCATAACAATTATATATGACCTACATAACATTTGTGCTTGTAATGAAAGCAATTGTTTCCTCAAGAGCTACAACATCATTAGGCAAAATGTTCAACAATGGGAATAACTAACCTAGTAAAAGATTTTGTCACAAAGTGCAAATTCATCAGCTGCAGGTGCTTCTAGCTATTCATTGGTCACAAATAATGTAATATTCAGTGCAACAACAGTAGTGCAGTAACAACTGCTAAAAGAGGAAAGAGCATAAAAGTAGATTCCTCGGGGATTAAGCAAATTAGATCAGAATTCATTTTGCTTAAATACTCTGAAGTGGCGGTGCGGTGCGGTGCATTTAGCTTACTTTTTGTCTCACGCTACAGTATCGCTACAGTATCTAATCTCACCGTTACTACTGTTTTTACACTAACCGCAGGTAAACGCACCGCTCATCTAAACTCACCCTTAATCTCATTTAAAAAATTTGAAAGAAACCCTATTATTGAATGAAATGTACAAGTAAAATGCAAAAAAAAAAGAAAAAAAAAGACTCACTTCATAAGAATATCATAGTACTGGGGATCTAAAGAACGAAGCATTCCTTCAACATCTTTTATAGCCATTAATGCTTTATGCACACCTATCCAATTCGCAGACTGCAAATGCCAATATCCAAATTAAAATGAAAAAAATGAAAAAAACTTTTTTTCTTTTTAGGGTACCAAACCTTGCATCGTTCATCTTGGGGAGGATAACCTTCGAGTGCAGTTTTAATCGCTTCAATGAATTTATATCTGAGATAGAAACAAATCAATCCTACAGAATTAGGGTTTTTTATTTTCCTTTTAAAACTTTTAAATAAGAAATTCTAATTCGTATTAGAAATTTCAACTGTTTAATTAAGCTCTCGATCTTCAAAGATTTGTTTTCTATTTTTGTTAGTATATCCTCGACGTTATCAAATCCCATAGATTTCTTCGCTTCTGCCATTATCGTTAATTCACTCGCTCTCTCTGATCAATCACCTGTCAAACAAAAAATTTTCTCCTTTCATATAGAACTCCTTTTAGAGTTAAGAGGGATGGACCTAATATATAAACAAGCTTAGATTTCTAACCAAATAAGCAAAGAGATGAAATTGTAACAACCGAAGTGAGATTGAGGGGAATAATAACTTTACCGGGATCAACTCTGTCGATTACTTTGGGGGTGTGGTGGCTTGAGGTAAGGTTTTTCTCTTTATTTCTCAGCTATTCTTTGGGTATGGTGAGGATCGCTTATTACGGGAGAAACTGTAATAAGAGATGAATGATGATTCCATGGAATGAATGATTCGGTGAACCAAACAAAGGGATAACTGATTATCACCAAATTGATCAGTAATGAAATGGCTATTACAACCAACCAAACATGAGGTTATACTAAATTTTCATTTTTATTTTTTTTTTTACATTTACAATTAACTCGCACACACCCTTAACAAGAGCGAGCTTACCAGACTATGACTGCAAATAGGCTTGTTCCTATGATTCAAACAGTTGCGAGATTTTTGGAGTGAACGCCCAATGCTACTTGGTCAAGAGTTAGAATTCGAGAACTTCGTACTAGGTCAACAGTTAGGATTCGAGAACTTCGTATATGTTTTGTGAATTCATGGTATCCTTAAGATTATTGCTCATGGGGGTTTTGCAAGTAATTTTGTTACTGATTCTGAAATTGCAAATACTTGAAGATCTGAACTTTGCATGCTTCTTCGGATACTGCAGCATTCGCGGTGTCTGGTGAACAAGATTCGATTTGAAAATTCAATAATGAGGAACTTAAAATAACTGAACAGATACAACATTGTCAATGGAGAAACTGTTTGCAACAGAGCTTATATTTATATGAACAACGAGCAGAAACTGCTAACCAATGCTCTATTTACACCAGTTGTCTCAATTTCCAAGCATTATTAGAATAAATGTACAATGAATCCACATATAACGGCAGCAAAGAGAAAATAAAGAACTCCCATGTCGATTGGAGGAGGATTCCGGCAGCCGCACCGTGTTGATTCATTGACATTGCAGAAGGCTTAAAAATGATTGAATCTTTCTGATCGATGTAATGAATTTCGGCATTGCTGAGGAGCTGTTCATCTAGACCATGAGATTCTGAACTTTCCGGAGCCGAAGGTGATGGCTGGCTTTCTTCAGAATTGCTTTCGGGATTTCCCCCATTATCTTTTTGTTCGTCATCACGATCCTCCTTATCATTTTCTTTGCTGGGGCCTCCACCGGTGCCGTCTTTTGGGATGCTCTGAACCAGCTCTGGCTGAGCTTCCAATCCAACCCGTCTCAGGTGCAGCTGCCATGATTCACACACCAGATGAAATGACAGTCATCTTGATATAACGATTGTACAATCAATCATATATACGGGTCAAGTTCCATTTTGATATATAAACTTCGTGCACCTGAAGATGTAGGTTAACTTCATCTGGGCGGGAAAGAAAGGGGAAATCGCCTCCTGTTTTGAGATAAGCTCGCCTTGCACCCGGGTACCTCTCACTCAACTGATCTTTGAGTTGTTGAGGAATTGCCGAGTAGTCGTTCGTCTTTGAGGCCAATGCAGAAACCATGTCAATTATAGAGCTACCAGCTAAAGCTTAAATTTCTCCTAGTATTGAAGGTGAAGGCAAAAACTTCCTCATATGAATACAATCATGTAGCTAGAAAATGGTCAAAATATGTTGAAAGTCTCGGTACTCTTCGAAAATTTGGAATTTAGTTACTAGATTTTTATTTTTAGAAACGTAATCCTTCTACTTATCAAATTTCAAAATACAAGTTCACCACTGTCAACCTTGTTAAACTTTTTTTGGTTAAATTCAAGTTAATTAGAACATCATTTTTGTAATTACATAGCTACAAAATGAGTTTTTCTTTTTTATTTCAAAATGTCATGCTAACAAATATAACAAAAAAATTTAACAGTGTTAATAGTTGAATCTGAAAATTGAAATCTGAAAAATAGAAGATAAATTCCTTGAAATAAAAGTATAGAGACTAAATTCCAAAATTTCAAAAAGTACTGGGACTTATGGCATATTTTAACCCTAGAAAATTTGGCATGTTAAGCTGCAAGTTAACTGAAAGATATCTAAACAATGAAATGGGCTTTTTTTGAAAATAAAATTATATTTACCACCATCTTTTATGTTTTTTCTTCTCAGTTTAGCAAGGAAACTTTGTTTCCCAGAAGCGGCATGCATACTTGAGATACATTAGTGTGCACAGCAGATAAAAAGCAAGTTTCAGACTACTTACATCCATTATAGTAATAAATGAATCTGAAAGTAGTAGCGGTTTAACTGAAGCAGAGTCAACTGTCAAAGTCAACCTGGATGCTAATTCATCTCTTGAGAGTGTTTCGACCTGAAATGATTTTCACATATGGCCTCATATAACGAAAGCAATCTCTTTTTTATAGCAGACAATTTTGCATTTAAAAGAGCAAAAGATACGAAGTGCCCCATACCATAATGTTAATAACAAAAAACCCAATAAAGAAAAATAGTCATGTTGTTCCCTGAAACATACCTGCGAAACAACAAAGTCCACAGAATCGGCAATAAAAGGTTCATGAGGGCCATCACGGATTCCTGTTAAGACGTATCGTTTCAACAAAAAAGACGGGGTCCAACTGACACTGCATGTCGGAAATAAATATCTTAAGAACACATTCATATTGACAAGCAATATGTAAATTTAATAAAAAGACCAGACAAGGATAAAAACCAAGAAACACTAAATTAATAGAAAAATATAGGGTTAAATCACTTTTTGTGGTTTGTACTTCTTTTTTTGTACAAATTAGACCCTGCACTTGGCAGTTGTTCCCACATTAGGGCTTGAACCTTTTTTGTCCAAATTAGTCCTTGAAAATCCTAAAGCTCATGCCCCAATGTAGGAACAATTGCCAAGCTCAAGCTCCAATGTGAGGACAATTGCCAGGTTTAGGGACTAACTAAGACAAAGAAAAGTTCAAGCCCTAATATGGGAACGGTTACTTAGTTCAGACCCCAAATGGGAACAATTGTCAAGTTCTAGGCCCAACTTAGATAAAAAAAAAAAATCAGGTCCTAATGTATAAATAGTTGCCAAGTTCAAGTCCTAAATATTGATTTAACCCAAAAATATATGTAAAAGCAGAATGAATATACTTTTTTCTTTCATCCAAGAAATACAAGCACGCACGCAAGTGGTTAATTTACAGGGAATTGACTCATTGCAAGGGAATTTTGTTCTAACTCGATACCACACAAAACTGCATGCATGCATTATCGGATATCAAATTTCCAATGAATTTCTGATGAATTTACAACGCACTTAAACACAAATCTTAAGCAAATGAATAGCTAATATGCATAATCCAATAAATGAATCAATTTAGAACAGCCTAGAGTTGATAACAAGAAATGTAGAAACATACATAGGTGCCCAAGGCATTGCTGCTGCAAAACTGCGTGTCTCCAAAAATGTATTTGATAGAATTAAGGATTTAACCCGTCTGGGACGATGTTGAGCAAAAAGTTGTGCTAGGAAGCCTCCAAGGGATGTACCATACAGATGTATCTGTCAAAGACATGCTACTCAGTCTGCTAAGCAAATGTTACAATTCAAGATAAACTACTGCTAATTAGATTAAGAACTACACTGTAGAACTGTGCAGTCTACTTAATATTACAGTCAACTGCACGATGTTGTTTCACTTTAAGCAGGTAACCTATGCTTTATTCCAGAAAAATATAATAGGAATAATAAATATAAAATATCTACTAAAAGGAAAAATAAATGCTATAATAGGGAAGGAATGAAGCGTAGGACACAAATATATTATGTTCTCACATGATGAACATCGATGGCATCCAAGAACTTTTCAAAACTTTGAATCCACTCTTGATGATTCCAAACACAGGGAATATCAACAGAAATGACCCGGTAACCCTGAACATTTGTGAAATTAATGATTAGAGTTAATGAGAAGTAAACATTCTTCACAATAATATTCGGTAACCATAAAATAAATTGAGTAAATCCATATCAGGAATATGAATAATCTTTTCACCAACCAATAAATGAAATGGGGAACTTTGAGCGTGCTAGCATTGAAAAGAAAGGGTTAAATCACTTTTTGGAGCTTGAACTTGGCAATTACTCCCACATAGGGGCCTAATCCTTTTTTTGGTCCAAATTATCCCTGAACTTGGCAATTGTTCCCACATTGAGGCCTCAACTTTTCTTTGGTCCAAGTAAGTGCCTGATATTTCCTTGAAAACCTTTAAGTTAAAGCCCTAATGTGAGAATAGTTACCAAGTTCAGAGACTTACTTGAACAGAAAAAAAAGGCTCAAGCCCTAATCTGGGAACAATTACCAAGTTCAGGGACTAACTTATACAAAAAAAATTCAAACCCCAATATGGAAATTGTTGCCAATTTCAGGCCCCAAATAATCATTTAACCCAAACAGAAATTAGGAACTCTACTCATTAATAAAATAAGATTAATAACTTGATAGGAGCTAACTCACTGAAAATAAATAGAACTTCAGAATATCCACTATATCAAGCAAAAAGGGAACAAAAAGACAGCCTATGAAGGTTGCCTTCCATTTATCTTATGTAAAGTTACTTATCATAGATGGCTTACAACCTTCATGGACAAGCACATGATTTGTTTGTAGTAGACATCTGCTGTCCCTGCAGTTCCAGGGAGACATATGAGTGGAGTAACCACTTTGGGACCAAAATCATAATACCGCCACTGCTTCGTGCCGATCTGTGAGAAAAATAAGGAACTCCAAAAATGAGTCATCACAATTAATAAAAGACAATTACAGAGAGACAAGATGAGTCTATAACTTCGAGACACATGCTAAGCAATGCCATAACCAACTAGGTATGGTAAACTATCCTAGACTTGAAGTGATAAATAGATGATAAAATTTATCAGAAATCACAATATACCTTCATGAAAACAGTATATAATGAATAACAATTTAATTAACCGCTGATCTGACAAACCTCGAGAAACTATTTTGAAGTAAGGATTTCACAATCGTAAGCATAAAAGTTAAAAGTAATAAGGAAACTGCGGCACTGAGGAAAATCAGACAAATAACCAGCTGGTTAATAACCATTCAATCATAGGCATCCTTAGTGATATAACAAAGTCAACTAGTAAACTCCACCAGATAATAATTCAATAATAAGAATGAAATCTATCAAACTGAAATCCAATTCTTTTTTTATTTTTTCAAGATGAGGAAATATCTAAGCTCATATGAATAATTAATTTACTGAAAATGGTCATTAACAGTAAGAAAAGCACAGATTTAAGCAAATTCTATGAACACCCAGAACAACATTTTGTAATTTAGCGATCAGAATTTTAATCAAAACCCACACAATAATAGACTATAGCTAAAACAAAAATAAACCCATTACCGCAATAAACTTAAATCATAAAACCCGTGACAAAAAAATTATAAAAGTCAACAAAAATATTTAGAGAATTAAAAAAAAAAACTTACGGGGATCCTGTGAAGAGGGACTTGGGACTTGAAGTAGATGTAATCTCCGGGCGCCGAGAAGACCCTTTTCATTGCTGAAATCCACTCAGTCGACGTTCATTTCATTCCATTTGATTCTTTGGATCAATCAACTAAATCTGATCGACGATCTCTCTGTTTTTATTTTATTTTTATTATATTATTATATTTCTATCAAGTTTCAAGTTTAATTTTGACGAGTAGACGAGAGAAATCACGTGGCTGAGCTATAACGATCAATTGACGGAACCGTTTGTCATCAACCAGTCAGCGTTATCTCTCAAGGGGTGCGCAGTATAAATTTTGGTGCACCTTATCGGTGCATTTTAGACGTGCCGGTATCTTCCAATGACTATTTTTCGGTTTTATTAGACAATTAGTATCTAAACTATACACCAATATCTTAATTGGTCCTTAATTTTTTCATTTATTTCAATTTATTTTGAAAATTATATCAACCAATAAAAATATCACATACAACATATTACAATATATTCTTATTGCATACAATATATTTTTATTGCATGTCGTATACTTCTTAAATAAAATGGAATAAGATTGATAGTTCAAAAATAAGTTTGGCAAAAAACATTAAGAACTAATTTAAGAATAGAGATTAAATTTATTAATAAAGCATTTTATTTTCAGTTACATTATATTTGAATAAATAAGTATAAAGGATATAAAGGAAAGCAATGGTAAAAAAAAGAAGGAAGAAATAATTAGGTAAAATAGATTTCTTTTTTTTTTATGGATCAACCATTCAACCTTCAATCTCTAATATGTCCCCAGTTCGGTGAAGATGCCATGGAATTATAAAAGATCATGGAAATAATTGTCACCTAATCTTTGTTATTACAAATTCATCAGTATTTGAAAATTAACAACATTAACCTAAGAACATATTGACAACAAATTATACTAATATTCAATTTTTAATAAATTTTCACCTGATATATTTATTTAAAAGAATTAATTAACTAATTATATCTTCTGTGACAGAATCTTGGCGTCAAAGTTTTAAATAAAAAAATACTCGAGTAATGAATAATATAACGATTTAATAAACCTGAACCTAAAAAAAAATTTAACGAACTAGCAATTACACTTACCTTTCAAATTCTCAACAATATAAAACTAAATTTTCTTAAAATAAAATAAATTTACAAATATATGACGTAAGGAATAAATAATTTATTTAAAATATAATTTTAAAAAGATAAAAAGGTTGAAAAAAAAAAACACCCAGCCCGAAAGAGAAAAATCCTGCAAACCTAAAAACCAGTTCCTAACACAGACTATAATTTTTACTTGTTTCCTTGGAATGAACACAAAGATGAGTATTTCATATTTACAACGCAAACGAAATCAAATTACTAATGAACTATTTTACTTGGGTCCGCCAAATTTACTCATCATCTTTGCAATTACAGGTGCCACTTTGGGATTTGCTTGATGCTTTGCAAGATTAGCAGGATTCTTCATCACTGCAAAAACCAACAACAAGATCAAGTAACAACCATTGCTCAAATGCATAAAACTCGGTTACGGATAAATAAATTTCTCGAGAAAATATGAATGGTTTCCTAATCTGCTAATCCGCAATTGCAGTTTATGCTTAAATAAACCACAATGTTGTTCAAAAACTATTAAGGCAAACTCGTCATAAGCATATAAAGATCGGGCAAAAGAACGGAAAAGATATTGAGCGTTGAATTTTTCGTTCTTTAACTTCCATGTAGGTTAGAACATGATCATTTGGCACAATCACGATAAAGAATCATCCACATAGCACATATAAGGATAAACGCAAACTCTGTAAATTATCAAAAGTTTTAAAGAATACAGATCAACTAAAACTACAGGCTTCAAGGAAAATGTATTTGAAATATGGTATAGCAAAATGCCTACCGTCTTGAAGAGCAGCCATGACTTCTGGATCACTAAATGCTGTCATTAATTCAGGATCCTGGCCGAAAAATATCAACATTAGAAATCACATAAAAGGACAAGCATTTTCTAGATGACCTAAAGAAAGTGAAAAGGAGGGGAAAAAAGAATTGCATTAGCACATAAAAAGAAAGAAAAAAAAAACCAAGCCTGTTTCATCATATACTCACATTCAATATTTTACTGAAATCAACATTTCCAGGCATCCCACCCGGCATACTACCAGGGAAACCACCTGGCATTCCTCCAGGCATTCCACCTGGAAACCCACCAGGCATCTCACTAGGTTTTGTACTGGAGGATGATTGCTCCTGCTTCTTTGCTTTCTCATATTCAGCCTTGAGCAAAATATGCAATGGAATCGAAGTCAAGAAAGCAATGATATGGTAATGTTAGCAAAGGATGAATAAGAGCAAAATTACTTGAGCTTGAGCACAACGATGCCGTCTCTCGCGTTCAATAATTCTATCTTCTTTCTCTTTACGCAGTCTATCATACTTCCTACGGTGCTCCTCAATGCGGTGTGCATTAGGTTCAACCTGTTTAAGCAAAGAAGTCAGTGTGAGCTGTTAAAGCAGGATTTACGCCCAACAACTATAGCCCTGTTATGCAACTTTTAAAGCATCTGATGCAGCAAAAACAAACATTAGTGGCAGAGAATAATACTTCATTTCTATGTCAAAAAAGATGCATATGTACCCCTAGTTATTTTAATTGGAGAAATCCTCAACGCATCTGATACATCACATTTTGATTAGATCACTCAGTTAAAAATGAAAAAAAGAAGCAGCAATACAACTTGGATGAGTTCAGTTAGTTAGGGCAAGAACACTATATAGACATTCACTTTTGCAAGGAGAAAAAAAATGAAACAGAAAGAGCAAACCTTCTTAAGGACGCTGTTTATTTCCTCATCGTGATCCAACTTCGATGCCAAGCGTAGATCCTTGGCAGCATCTTCCCATTGACCAAGCATTGCTCGTGCAATGCCCCGAGACTTGTAGCCCTTAGCAGAATCTGGGTTAATCTGTAAGACAAGAATGAGGATAAATATGTCTCATGAATCCATAAAACATGAGGAAACAAATATGGAACACAACGTTGCTCAGCAAAAGTTCCTTACATATCAAGCAAGTCAATACATGGTTTAAAATTTACATAATTCCAATTTAAGCATTTATCCTTCAAGCATGTGCACACATTCAAACGAAGGCAAACAACAATATATATAAATATATACATACAAACCTCCAAAGCCGCATTGGCATCTCGAATGGCAGCATTTGGCTTTTTCATCTTGATATAAACACTAGCTGAAACAGAAAAAAGAACAGAAAGCAACCAAATCATTCGAACAAATATAAGAATCTATCTCAATTAAAATTAAATAAAAACAGAGAATGGACGTAGCTAAATAATAAAACACTAACCTCGGGTTCCATACATGATTGCCGATGTTGGATTCAGCAAAATCGCCTGTGTCAGATTCTCTATAGCTTCCTCTAACTTCCCTGCAGTACGAAGCTTCAGTAAATACAAATTCAATATAAAAAAAAAAGAAAAGAAGATAAAAACATTAAATATAGTGATTCATTTACCTTCAGAAATAGCATCCATGGCTTTGGCTTTAGCCAACTGCGCAGCATCGCGGTTCTCATCGTTAACCTCCACTGAAGAGTCTCCCATCTACAACACCAAAACACACACACACACAATTAGACATAATTAAACAAACTACAACGGAAATTAACTGAATAATTGTGAGATGAGATCCTACCTTCTGTGGAGGATCATTATCAGGCTCAACGACATCGCCTTCGAGATCGATATCAGATTCAATAATCTCTTCTTCCTCCTCCTCTAAATTAACTTTCTCTCCATCGTCCGCCACTTCCTCGTCACTCTCCTCCATCACATAACTCTTCTATAAATCAATTTCCTCAGTTTGATCAGTAAATAAGTAAAAAAAGAATGAAAAACACGATTGATGCTAATTAGTATCAAAACGGTTACCGATTTGGAGTCTCCGGCTTCATGGCCGCTAGCTGAAGATGGAAGATTTGCTCCGAGACTGACAAAACGGTGCCGTTATTTACTTCTTCTTTTTTTTCCATCAACGAATAAAAATTAGGAGCAAAAAATAGATAACGATTGAGTGAATATACCTTCGGAGATAGTCACGGAAGAAGGAGAGTGAAGGATCGCTTAGAATGGAAGGATTAGCTTTGCACCGATCAATGAACTCCTTTAGCTCCTTTAATTTTGCTTCGTCCATTGTTAAATTCATTTTTGCAGAGGTTTTTTCTTTTCAAAACCGAAACAACATAAATAGTACAGAACAGTCACGGTTCTTCCAGGCCTTTCCACAGGCATTATACTGAACAAGCTTGGAAAAAGGAAGATTAGATTTAGTTGTTAGTCCCTGCACTTGTATAGAGTTTGAAATTTAATCCTTATACTTTAAAAGTTAAAAATTCCATCCTCTTTACATTTTCAATTTAAATATATTAGTTCAATCATTATCATTGTTGGTAGTTTATGTCAAAATTTATCAACTTATAATGTTTATTTTTATTAACTATATATCACGTCATATGAGGACTACCTAATCAAAATTCTAAATTAAGAAATTTTGACGAAAATACTTATGATTAGGGGCGAAGCAAAAATTATTTTCTAAGGGACAAGATTGAGTTATATGTTTTTGTGAGAGTTAAAATGAAATTTCACCATTATATTAACATATGTCTTTATAGTTTTTAAAAAGATTAAATCAAAGTTTTATCATTTTTTAGAGGCTAAACAATAATTTTATCATTTTATTTACTTAAAGTTTTATAAAATTTCAGAGGCTAAAAGCATAATTTTTTATTTTAGGCCTGCCCCTCCCTTCACCTTCCTTAAGATTTTAGTGATTAGGCTCATATTTTTTAAATAAAAAAAATAAGAGGACCTAATTTTTTAACTTTTTAGATATAGGGATTAAATATTAAATTTTGTCAACATCAAGCACTAATAGCATATTTTAACCAAAACAAAACTATGGGCAAATTTCTTTTCTAATCATTAGTAGTAAATGTTGGCCCAATATAGGCATGATCTTAAAGCCTCACAGTATGCAAACAAATTTGTTTTGTTACAATATATGATTAAGTTTATTGCTTTATATATAAAGAAAATAAATTTATAATTTATATTTAGAATATAAATATGATTACTAAATGAGGAAATTATTTAATATTGTAATAGCCTGGGAACCTGGGAAACAGAAGAATCAATGAAATCACAATATTCGAACCTATTTTCAGGTAACAAATTTCGAGGACGAAATTTCTTAAGAGGTGGAGAATTGTAATAGCCTAAATTTTCAGTGGTATCGGAATAGTGATTCGAGATCACTAAATCGACAAATGAGTAGAAAATATTAATAATTTAGTGAATATAAGTTAAGTGTGAAGTTAGGAAAAATTTTTGAAATAGCGAATAGTGTACTAGAAATATAAATTTAAAAAAAATTAGAATCGGAAACGAGATATCGAGAGTTTGAAAATTTTTAAAACGAGGCATAAATATTTTTATAAATATTTATGAAGTGTTAATAAGTTAGTATTAAAGTTTCGTCAAGAAATTTTAAAGTTTCGATAGTTAATTGAAAAAAAAAGGATTAAATTGTAATAAATGTAAAATTATGGGAAATGATTAAATAGCTTAAATGATAAAAGAAAGAGGGTTTAAAAGGAAAATAGACCCAAGGTCTATTTGGGCTGAACGGCAAGGTGCATGAAATCAACAGGAAAATTGATGAATTAAGGGCAAAATTGGAATATTGCAAAATTTACTTAATAAAACTAGGACTAAAGTGGAGTTATCTAGATTTCTCATTATTTTTCTGCATTCTCATCAGCAAAAAAAAAAAAAAAAACACCATAGAAGGGTTTTCTTAAGCTGGTTTTTCATATTTTTACTGCAAGTAAGTTCAATTCTTGATTATTTCTTGAAATTTTTGTGTTTTTATGACTTTTACAACTAGGTCCACTTGTTGAATTCATTAGTTTTTGATTCTATGAAAGAAATTGGAAGTTGATATGAATATGTGCTGGAAGTATATGATGATTTAGCATGAATTAGAACTTTAAATTGTTTATATGCTAATTTTATTGAAAGAATTGAATAGAAAGTGAATGTTTGGGACCTAATGGTGAAAGAGTTTGAAGTTAGCGTTTTATGTGGAAATTTTGAATTTAAATAATTGTGAAATAACTTGTAATGTCTAGGTAAAGCATTAATTAGGAAAAATTAGCTTCATTGAGGGGTTAATTGAGCAAGGGCTGAATTGTATGAACTGTGAAATTAGGGGCAAAAATCGAAATCAACATTTGCACTAAAACAGTTTTGGACAGCAACAGTAGTCTAACTTTGAAAAATCACCAAAAATTGTAGAAATCGAATTTAGAATGAATAAAATATGAAATTAAAGCTTATTGAGTCCAGTTTCTTATAGAAGAAATGGTGTAAGCAACGGATTTGTAAATCATGAGATATAATAGATTTTGTAAGACAATGTTAGAATGAATACGGGTTCCCCTGTTCTGACTTTAAAAATTCATAAAAAATTGAATAAAAATAATTATGGGTTTAAATTTATATTTTTAAAATCCTTTCAATAGAAACAAACACAGACATCATCCAATTACGTATGAAGAGATAATTAATTTTAGTGAAGAAGGGTCGAATTGTCGACAGCGAGTAATGGGGTGACTTTAAAGAATAACTGTACTTATTGGCTAAACCAAAATTCTAAAAATTTTATGATAAGAAGATATATGAGTCTAGTTTCAGGGAAAATTAGCGGATCCTAATTTTGAGTTCTATAGCTAAAGATAAAAATAATTTAGTGACTATGACACCGATGGACAGCATTGGAATATACATAAGTAAACAATTAAATTATAGATAATATTACTTATAAGCGGGTTGAAGATGAAGTCAATACTAATAAATGAATGATTTTACAATGATAGATCGAGAACCCGAAGCAAGCCGAGGAAAAGAAAAAGTAGTTGATTAGTCCCTGAACTTTCACAAATTTTACAAATCAACCCAGGTAAGTTCATATGATTGAAGTTTAATGATTATATGTTAATTTTATGAATTATATAATGTATGATGAAATATATTTATTGATGAATAGAGAATAAAATAATAGCCCAAAAATTGAATAAATGATCAAATTGAGTGGAATGTCGGATTTGAGTACTTCTGATCAGTGACAAGTGATAAGTGGTAGCCTCAGTTACACTTATCTGATCAGTGATAAGTGACAAGTAATAAGTGGTAGCTTTAGCTACACTTATCTGATCAGTGACAAGTGATAAATGATAAGTGGTAGCTTAGCTACACTTATCTGATCAGTGACAAGTGATAAGTGATAAGTGGTAGCTTTAACTACACTTATCTGATCAGTGACAAGTGATAAATGTGATCAGTGTAAGACCGTGGCAGGACTATGACTTCAAAAAAGTGATAAGTGATCATTTGCAAGACCATAGTTATACTATGGCAAAGTGAAAGTGAAGTACTCAATTTTCCGTAACCATTCCCTAATTTGGTTAAAGAATTATATGTGACAAATGGGCCCAAAAGAATTAAAAGAAATTGATAAGTGGTAGTAAGTTTATACAAGGGAACTCACCAATGACTGTGGTTGGCAGGTGAACTTAATAATTGTGTATATTATACAAGTGTATAAATATTTGGTAAGATTTATGTTTTATGCCTATGAACTTACTAAGCTTTTATAAGCTTACTTGAGTGTATTCAATGTCTCTTGTAGATTGACGTGGAAGTATACGGAGGATCAGATCAACACAGAGGATCACACTATCCAGATTATCTCCGGTAGCTTTTGTAAATTTCCTTTTTGATTTATATGGCATGTATAAAGTTGGATGATTATATAAATACTAAGACTTGTTTAATGAATATACATTAAAGTAAAGAATGATGAATATGTTAAATAGTGTAGTTATAATAGAAGTATAATTTGGTATCAATTTGATTGAAATGAATTGGTTGGTTGGATTAGTCTCGGTTATAAAATTTATAGGGAAGGTTAGATATTTATAAAGGGGTTATATTGAGGAAAAAAAAACAACTTTGGGATTTTGCGAAAAATTCCTTATGGTTTCGATTTAATTCTGGTTTGGTCTCGAAGTATGTTTTGGGCTTTGGAGGCCCATCTAAAGGACGTCATGACATGTTTTAGTAAATAAATAGTATTTAACTCGTATTAATGGAAAATTAATTCGGTAAACTCCGGTAATGCCTCCTACCCTATTCCAGCGACAAATACGGGTAAGGGGTGTTACATTTAGTGGTATCAGAGCTCGGTTTAGTCGGTTCTCGGAACATGTGTTATGTGTAAAGTGTTTTGAAATACATGCCATATAAATCTGTGATAGTGTGATGTGTATAATCCGATCTAATCTTTGTCATTTTTATAGATACTCTCCGATTATAAAGATGTCAGATAGACCTGAACGTACTGAATAGGAGGAAGCTAACAGTAGAGTGCAGACTTCTGAACAAGGAACAAGTAGTGATATTCCAATTTCTATGATGCGAGAGCGAGAACTTAAAAATACGATTTATGGAGTTATGAATCAGTGGTATAAGGAGATGATACAAGAAAAAAGTTAGTCTCAACCACCTCCTCCCCCTACTGCACCACCTGTGGTACCTCTGGTTGCTCCTCCACCTCCTTCAATAATTGAAACTAGTAAACGTTCTCCGATTGAAAAGCTTAGGAAGTTTGGAGTTGAGGAATTTCGAGGGAGATCAGATGATGACGCTATAAAAGCTGAGTATTGGCTACAGAGTTTGGTACGAATTTTTAAACAGATGGCTTGTTCTCCGGAGGATTATCTACGATGTGCTGTCTCATTGTTAAAAGAATAAGCATATAACTGGTGGGAAACTGTGGAAGCTATAGTCCCTGCAGAGAAGCTTACTTGGGAATTTTTTCAGAACGGGTTTAAAAAGAAATATGTGGGGAAAAGATATCTAGACAAGAAAAAGAGAGAATTTCTTGATCTACGGCAGGGAAATAAGTCAGTGGCTGAATACGAAAGAGAATTTGTCTACCTCAGCAAATATGCTCGAGACATTGTACCTACTGAAGAAGAAATGTGTATCAAATTTGAAGAAGGGTTAAATGATGAGATTAGAATAATGATTGGGGGTAATGAAATACGAGAGTTCATTGCTCTGTCAGACCGTGCTCAAAAGCTCGAAGAAGTATATAACAGAAAAATGCAGCGAGATCAGAAAAATAAAGAGTCATTTAAAATAGGTGCTTCTAAGTCATTTTCAGATTTGCCTGTAAAGAAATTTAGAGAAAAAATTAGTTGAACTACATTAGTGCCGGGAAGATTGGGTAGAGATAGATCAAGACAATCTGATTTCAAGGTATTTGATAGACCTGCAGCTAGTGTGAGCAGTGTTCAGAATACTCCCCGGCCTAAGTGTCAATATTGTGGAAGACATCATTTCGGTGAATGCAGGACTAAGATGGGGGCTTGTTATAAATGTGGGGCTACTGATCATCTTATTCGAGATTGTCCTCAGCTGTAAAAAAATGAAATGGATCAGAAAGAGATACAGAGAACCACTCCCCAAAGAAGTAGACGTTCGGGCCAGAGTAGTGCTACAGGGGCTACCCGTTTGGGTATGAGAGAACCAGTTAGTCAATCAGAGAATAGAGTACCAGCACATACCTATGCCATTCGAGCAAGGGAAGAGACTACGGCTCCTGATGTAATTGCTGGTATTTTCTATCTTTATGATGTTACCGTTTATGCATTAATAGACCCTGGGTCTACTCATTCATATATTTGCACTATGCTAGCATCTAAAAAGAAATTATCTATTGAGTCCACTAATTATGATATACAAGTCACTAATCCATTAGGTCAAAGTGTGATGGTTAATTTAATATGTCGTAATTGTCCACTGAAAGTGAAAGGCTGTGAATTCCCTACTGATTTGATGTTGTTACCCTTTCGGGAATTTGATATTATTTTGGGGATGGATTGGTTAACAAAACATGATGCTGTAGTGAACTATCGAGAGAAACGGATTGATTTGAAAAATCAGACAGGAGAAATGATTTCGGCTGAGTTTGGAAATATGAAAGATAATGTCTGAATTATTTCAGCCTTTTCAGCTCAAAAGTTAATATGAAAGGGTAATGAAGCATATTTTGCTTATATTCTTGATACTCGAGATTCTGAATCAAAGTTGAAACAGTTGCCAGTTGTTTATGAATTTGTTGATGTGTTTCCTGAAGAATTGTCGAGTTTACCGCCAGATCGTGAAGTTGAGTTTGTGATTGATGTGATCCCGGGAACAGCTCCAATATCTATAACACCATACAGAATGGCATCGACGGAATTAAAAGAGTTGAAGACTCAGTTGCAAGAATTGTTAGATAAGGGGTTTATTAGACCGAGTACATCTCCTTGGGGTACACCTGTTTTGTTTGTGAAAAAGAAAGATAGTTCATTGAGATTGCGTATAGATTACAGACAGTTAAATAAGGTTACAATCAAGAACAAATATCCTTTTCCCCTCATTGATGATTTGTTCGATCAGTTGAAAGGTGCTGCTGTATTTTCAAAAATAGATCTTCGATCTGGGTATTATCAGCTAAAAGTTAAAGAATGTGACGTGCCAAAAACTGCCTTCAGAACTAGGTATGGTCATTACGAGTTTTTGGTAATGCCATTTGGTTTAACTAATGCTCCTGCTGCATTTATGGACTTGATGAATCAGATTTTTCAACCTTATTTGGATAGATTCGTGGTTGTATTTATTGAAATACTGGTCTATTCGAAGACTGAGCCTGATCATGCACAATACTTAAGAAGTGTATTACAGACCTTGAGAGAGAAGCAGTTGTATGCAAAGTTCAGCAAGTGTGAATTTTGGCTGCATGAGGTTGGATTTTTAGGTCATATTGTCTCAGCTGAAGGAATTCGAGTAAATCCAAGTAAAGTGTCAGCAGTGGTGAATTGGAAAACTCCAAAGAACGTAACAGAAGTGCAGAGTTTCCTGGAATTAGTGGGATACTACTGCCGATTTGTTAAAAATTTTTCAATGATTGCTTTGCCGATGACTCGACTACTTCAGAAGAATGTTGAATTTGTATGGTCTGAAGAGTGCCAACAAAGTTTTAATCAGTTGAAGAAGATGTTGACAGAAGCTCCAGTGTTAACTCAGCCAGAATCAGGTATACTATATGTTGTGTATAGTGATGCATCTTTAAATGGTTTGGGTTGTGTTTTAATGCAGTCAGGGAAAGTAGTGGCATATGCTTCTTGGCAATTAAAACCGCACGAGAAAAATTACCTTACCCATGATTTGGAGTTGGCTGTGATTGTGTTTGCTTTAAAAATCTGGAGACATTATTTATATGGGGAAAAATGTTATGTGTATACCGATCACAAAAGTCTGAAATATTTGATGACACAGAAAGAGCTGAACTTGAGACAGAGACGGTGACTTGAACTATTGAAAGATTATGATCTTGTTATTGATTATCACCCGGGGAAAGCTAATGTGGTCGCTAATGCACTTAGCCGAAAATCATCATTGTTTGCACTTCGAGCAATGAATGTTCATTTGTCTGTTAATGAAGATGGTTCAGTATTAGCAGAATTGAAAGCAAAATCTACATTCCTTCAACGGATCCGTGAATTACAGAGTGATGATCCGAAACTAGTGTTGAACCGACAAACGGTTCAGGATAATTTGAGTTCAGAATATAGCGTTGATGATGGTGGTATGTTGCGTTATCGTAATAGAATTTGTGTTCCGAATAATCTAGAATTGAAAAGTGATATTCTTGCTGAAGCTCATAATAGTAAGTATTCTATTCATCTGGGTAGTACAAAAATGTATTGCGACTTAAAAAGAATGTACTAGTGGCCTGGTATGAAGCAAGAGATTTGTGAATTTGTTGCAAAATGTCTAATCTGTCAGCAGGTGAAAGCAGAGCATCAAGTACCAACGGGTTTATTACAACCTATTATGATTCCTGAATGGAAGTGGGAACACATTACGATGGATTTTGTATCAGGATTGCCTGTGACTCCGAAAAAGAAAGATTCAATCTGAATTATCGTTGATAGATTGACAAAGTCGGCACATTTTATTCCATTCAGATCAAATTTTTCATTGGAGAAGTTAGCGGAATTGTATATTTCTGAGATTGTGAGATTACATGGAGTTCCAGTATCTATTATTTCAGATCGGGACTCGAGATTTACTTCGAGATTTTAGAGTAAATTACAGGATGCTTTGGGCACTAAATTAAATTTCAGCACAGCTTTTCATCCTCAGACAGACGGGCAGTCAGAGCGAGTGATTCAGATTTTAGAAGATATGTCAAGGTGTTGTGTACTTGAGTTTGGCGGCAGTTGGGAAAGGTATTTACCTTTAGTCGAATTTGCTTATAATAATAGTTATCAAACTAGTATTAAAATGGAACCATTTGAAGTTCTGTATGGAAGAAAGTGTAGAACTCCATTATATTGGTCTAAATTAAGTGAATGGAAACTAATGGGAGTGGACTTGATTTGGGAAACAGAAGAAAAAGTTCGTATTATTCGAGATTGTTTAAAAGCTACCTCCGATCGGCAAAAATCATATGCAGATTTAAAGAGAAGACATATAGAGTTTAATGTAGGTGATCGTGTATTTTTGAAAGTGTCACCATGGAAAAAAGTTTTGCGGTTCGGTAGAAAGGGAAAACTCAGCCCACGATTTATTGGGCCGTATGAAATTATTGAAAGAATTGGTCCGGTAGCTTATAGATTGGCTTTGCCCCCGGAGCTTGGAAAGATTCATAACGCGTTTCATGTGTCTATGTTGAGACGGTACAGATCAGATCCATCACATGTAATTCCTCATATAGAAATAGAACTCCAACCTGTCATGACTTATTCAGAATAACTGGTGAAAATTCTAGCTTGGGAAATTAAAGAGTTAAGGAACAAACGGGTACCGTTAGTAAAAGTGTCGTGGCATCGACATGGTGTGGAAGAGGCAACCTGGGAAACAGAAGAATCAATGAAATCACAATATCTGAACCTATTTTCAGGTAACAAATTTCGAGGACAAAATTTCTTAAAAGGGGGAGAATTGTAATAGCTTAAATTTTCAGTGGTGTCGGAACAGTGATTCGAGATCACTAAATCGACAAATGAGTAGAAAATATTAATAATTTAGTGAATATAAGTTAAGTGTGAAGTTAGGAAAATTTTTTGAAATAGCGAATAGTGTACTAGAAATATAAATTTAAAAAAAATTAGAATCGGAAACGAGATATTGAGAGTCTGAAAATTTTTAAAACGAGCCATAAATATTTTTATAAATATTTATGGAGTGTTAATAAGTTAGTATTAAAGTTTCGTCAAGAAATTTTAAAGTTTCGATAGTTAATTGAATAAAAAGGATTAAATTGTAACAAATGTAAAATTATGGGAAATGATTAAATAGCTTAAATGATAAAAGAAAGAGGGTTTAAAAGGAAAATAGACCCAAGTTCTATTTGTGCTGGACGGCAAGGTGCATGAAATCAGCAGGAAAATTGATGAATTAAGGGCAAAATTGGAATATTGCAAAATTTACTTAATAAAACTAGGACTAAAGTGGAATTATCTAAATTTCTCATTATTTTTCTGCATTCTCATCAGCAAAAAAAAAAAAAACACCATAGTAAGGTTTTCTTAAGCTGGTTTTTCATATTTTTACTGCAAGTAAATTCAATTCTTGATTATTTCTTGAAATTTTTATGTTTTTATGACTTTTACAACTAGGTCCACTTGTTAAATTCATTAGTTTTTGATTCTATGAAAGAAATTGGAAGTTGATATGAATATGTGCTGGAAGTATATGATGATTTAGCATGAATTAGAACTTTAAATTGTTTATATGCTAATTTTATTGAAGGAATTGAATAGAAAGTGAATGTTTGGGACCTAATGGTGAAAGAGTTTGAAGTTAGGGTTTTATGTAGAAATTTTGAATTTAAATAATTGTGAAATAACTTGTAATGTCTAGGTAAAGCATTAATTAGGAAAAATTAGCTTCATTGAGGGGTTAATTGAGCAAGGACTGAATTGTATGAACTGTGAAATTTGGGGAAAAAATCGAAATCAACATTTGCACTAAAACAGTTTTGGACAGCAGCAGTAGTCTAACTTTGAAAAATCACCAAAAATTGTAAAAATCGAATTATAGAATAAATAAAATATGAAATTAAAGCTTATTGAGTCCAGTTTCTTATAGAAGAAACGGTGTAAGCAACGAAATTGTAAATCATGGGATATAATAGATTTTGTAAGACAATGTTAGAATGAATACGGGTTCCCCTGTTCTGACTTTGAAAATTCATAAAAAATTGAATAAAAATAATTATGGGTTTAAATTTATATTTTTAAAATCCTTTCAATAGAAAAAAACACGGATATCATCTGAATTCTGTATGAGGAGATAATTAATTTTTAGTGAAGAAGGGTCAGAATTGTCAGACAGCAGAACAGGGGTGACTTTAAAGAATAAATTGTAATTATTGGCTAAACCAAAAATGAGTCTAGTTTCAGGTAAAATTAGCGGATCCTAATTTTGAGTTCTGTAGCTAAAGATAAAAATAATTTAGTGACTATGACAGCGATGGACAAAGATTGGAATATACATAAGTAAACAATTAAATTATAGATAATATTACTTATAAGCGGGTTGAAGATGAAGTCAATACTAATAAGTGAATGATTTTACAATGATAGATCGAGAACCCGAAACAAGTCGAGGAAAAGAAAAAGTAGCTGATTAGTCCCTGAACTTTCACAAATTTTACAAATCAACCCAGGTAAGTTCATATGGTTGAAGTTTAATGATTATATGTTAATTTTATGAATTATATAATGTATGGTGAAATATATTTATTGATGAATAGAGAATAAAATAACAACCCGAAAATTGAATAAATGATCAAATTGAGCGGAATGTTGAATTTGAGTACTTCTAATCAGTGACAAGTGATAAGTGGTAGCCTCAGCTACACTTATCTGATCAGTGATAAGTGACAAGTAATAAGTGGTAGCTTTAGCTACACTTATTTGATCAGTGACAAGTGATAAATGATAAGTGGTAGCTTAGCTACACTTATCTGATCAGTGACAAGTGAGAAGTGATAAGTGGTAGCTTTAACTACACTTATCTGATCAGTGACAAGTGATAAATGTGATCAGTGTAAGACCGTGGCAGGACTATGACTTCAAAAAAAGTGATAACTGATCATATGCAAGACTATAGTTATACTATGGCAAAGTGAAAGTGAAGTACTCAATTTTCCGTAACCATTCCCTAATTTGGTTAAAGAATTATATATGACAAATGGGCCCAAAAGAATTAAAGGAAATGGATAAGTGGTAGTAAGTTTATATAAGGGAACTCACCAATGACTGTGGTTGACAGGTGAACTTAATAATTGTGTATATTGTATAAGCGTATAAATATTTGGTAAGATTTATGTTTTATGCCTATGAACTTACTAAGCTTTTATAAGCTTACTTGAGTGTATTTAATGTCTCTTGTAGATTGACGTGGAAGTATACGGAGGATCGGATTAACACAGAGGATCACACTATCCAGATTATCTCCGGTAGCTTTTGTAAATTTCCTTTTTGATTTATATGGCATATATAAGGTTTGATGATTATATAAATACTAAGACTTGTTTAATGAATATACATTAAAGTAAAGAATGATGAATATGTTAAATAGTGTAGTTATAATAGAAGTATAATTTGGTATTAAATTGATTGAAATGAATTGGTTGGTTGGATTGGTCTCGGTTTTAAAATTTGTAGGGAAGGTTAGATATTTATAAAGGGGTTATATTGAGAAAAAAAAAAACTTTGGGATTTTGCGAAAAATTCCTTATGGTTTCAATTTAATTATGGTTTGGTCTCGAAGTATGTTTTGGGCTTTGGAGGCCCATCTAAAGGACGTCATGACATGTTTTAGTAAATGAATAGTATTTAACTCGTATTAATGAAAAATTAATTCGGTAAACTCCGATAATGCCTCCTACCCTATTCCGACTACGAATACGGATAAGCGGTGTCACATAATATACTTTATAAAAATTGATTTTTTTTAATTTTAAAAATTAGTTTCAATGTAAATTTTTATCACCTATGTCTAATTCAATTAATTGTATTAAAATTTAAGATTATTAATGCGATTGTTCTTTTTACAATTATTGCTTTATTTTATTATATTAAAAATTAAAATTAAAATTAAAATTGTTTTCTTAATTTACGTATGGATTATATTTTCACTAATTAAATAAATAATTGATACTTTAATACATGTTTTACATAAATAATATAATATATTTTAATTATTACACACGATGTAGTTCGTGTATGGAACCGAAAATAAACTAGAGTTAATGCACTTGAGAAGTCCCTATATTATAAGGATTACGTTAAATTAATCCTCTATTATTAAATAGATTAATTTAGTCCCTATATTATTAAAGAGAATCAAATAAGTCCAATTTATAAGAGTATAAACATTTGTTGTATAAAAGATATCTTGAAAATTATTTTTCAATTATAATTCAAGTCTAAATAAAAAATTTATTTATAGAATCATAAAAATTTAAAATATTAATTTTATTAAAATAAATATTAAATATTTTCTGTTCTAATTTGATCTTATTTAATTTTTTAATAGGACAAATACTTAATTCATCAGTTAATGGTATAGGGATTAATTTGATCAAATTCCTATATAACGGGACCTCTAACCAACATTCACCAATAAACTAGTTTCCCAATAAAATCAAGTCCTGAAAAATGAGAACTCGTGTGGTGTAGGTTTGTGTGGTAAGTGAATGAGATGGCTTTGAGGTGTGTAATGGCGGTGTCCTCCCCCTGTTCGCCTGCAACTGATGCAGTGGTTCGAAAGGTTTTCTTCTCGAAAACTCTCTCCCAATCGCACCGCACCTTCACTTTTCCTCTTTATTCAACGAACCGGAGCTCTACTGCTAGGATTGCCCGCTTTCGTTGCTTTTCTTCTGGTACGTCGTCACCTCTATCCCTTCTCAAAATATACTTGCTTGGAATTTTATATTTACCCTTAAATTTCTTTACAGCAAATCAATTTGTGGATATCCATTGAATTTCATATTCACCATGTTTCTTTGCCTTTTCCATTTTTGATAAAATTGCGATTAGAGACCTGTTTGAGTATTCAGCAGGACTACTAAATTTGAAATACTTCTGAGAAAACCCATCTTAGTTAGCAACTCCTTTGGTCAGGGACGAAGACAAAGGGTGCAGGGCCTTTGCCCTCCCAAAAATGGTAGATCTGCCATTTAGTCCCTTAAATTTTTATTAAATTACA
Organism: Gossypium arboreum; assembly: GCF_025698485.1. Taxonomy (NCBI): domain Eukaryota; kingdom Viridiplantae; phylum Streptophyta; class Magnoliopsida; order Malvales; family Malvaceae; genus Gossypium; species Gossypium arboreum. Next base: position 1,808,043 of record NC_069080.1, on the reverse strand, counting down.
TGTTAGTATAACAGTAAAAATGCACTTTGGCCCCCTAATAATTTATGATTCATCTCTGCCCCCTAAAACAATTTTCTGGTTTCGTCCTTGCCTTTGGTAGCAGAAAGAATATCTTAAATATATATTTAAAAAAAAGAAGAAGAAGAAGAAGAAGAACCACAGCTTTAACTGTAAAGAAAGCATAAGCCAAAAGATACCCATTTGTTTTTCTTGACTTCCAGGTGCCTTAGGGTAACGATAGCCCTTATATTGTTGTGCTCACTTTAGACATGCTTGTTGCATACTTGTGATGAAAGGAGATTAATAGAATCAGCTCATAAGTCAAATATATTTGGGATTAGGATAAATTTATGCAGGTTGTGATATGTAATAACCTTGTTTAGATACTAATGAAGCACTTATATTGTATTAAGTGTAATCATGGATGATTTTATCAACAAAATGAAGTTTTGTATGTGCAGCCTTAACTCCTCAGCTAAAGAATACATTGGATAAAGTGGTGACATCAAACAAGGTGGTTCTTTTCATGAAAGGAACTAAGGACTTCCCGCAGTGTGGGTTTTCAAATACCGTAGTGCAAATTTTGAATTCTTTGAACGTTCCTTTTGAAACCATAAACATATTAGAGAACGAAATGCTACGTATGGGTCTGAAGGAGTATTCCAATTGGCCTACCTTTCCTCAACTTTATATCGAAGGAGAGTTTTTTGGTGGCTGCGATATCACTGTTGGTACGCTTCTTGTTAATTTCACTTTGCTTTTTTTTTTTAGTATAAAAAAAAAACCTCACTTTCATATGTAAATAAATTGATAAAAGTACCATGGAGGCTTTGTTACGAGGCCAGTGTACTAAAAATCAGATTGCATTTTATTCCCTTTACTTTTAAAATGGGCAAATTAGTACCTGTATGATAGATCAGAGAGCAAACTAGTCTTTTCTGTTAAAAGTTTTATCCATTTAGGGACTAATTTTTAATGTAAAAATGGATGGAGTTTTTAACAGAAGGATCGGTTTGCTCTTTGATCTAATATATAGGGACTAATTTGCTTATTTTTTGAGTAAAAAAGGTAAATGCAATTCAACTCCTAATATAAGGACCTTCATGGTACCTTTACCAAATAAATCTGGTTTTAGGCAATTGATTGGTAAAAGAACCATAGAAGCTCTTGTACTACGAGTCGGATTGTATTTTCTAGCCTCTGTTCAGAAAATGAGTAAATTAGTCCTTATACGATAGATCAAAAGAGTTAATTGGTCCTTTTGGTTTTTTGTCATTCATGTCAATTTTTAACAAAAAAAGATCAATTTTCTTTTTTACCTAACCTGCTGAGATTAATTTATCTATTTTTTGAGTAATGCGGTGAAATACAGTCTAACCCTTAATGCAATAACTTCCATGATACTTTTCCTAATGTCTGTTATATATAGCATCGATGATCAATTCATGGATTGTGTACATTGTTACTTTCTCATTTTAAGAGTAGTTTCTAACATTGTGTTTTGTAAATACTTTTAATGAAACCTTTCCTTTTTACGTACAGAAGCATATAAAAATGGGGAATTGCAGGAACTATTGGAGAAGGCGATGTGCTCTTAAATACTTATCTGCATTGAAAAACAGATGTAGTTGTACTTGTTCGTAATTAGCTGATTACTTATTGTCTCGGCTGGCTTAACTTCTTTTGTGATTGATTTTGTTGGTCTCACATTGGAATTATACAGTTTGTTGTTGGAATAATAAGATAAAAGGAATTAAAATTTGAACCCCATTTTTATCTTTTTCTGGTGCTGCTACTTTTAGAATTCAAATGGCTTTTTAATTATTAAAATTAGTTTGATCTATTCAAAAATTTAAATATTATTCAATTTCATATTTTATTTTATTAATTAATAAATTTAAATATCTAATAAGCATTAAAAAAATCAATTAAGTCTTGTCACAGGATTGATATAATAACTAACACTAATCAATAACCATGTATAATACCAAGCAACAAAAATACAACCTCATTTACGCTAAATCAGATTTAAATTTATTTCAAATTCGTAATCTCTAAAAATATAATTTCGAATTCGTAATCTCTAAAAATATAATGACCAAACTAGTACTCTATTTTCTCTGTCTAATTGATATATAACACTTCATCACAGTGCCATAGAGATGGAAAAAAAGAATAAGATGGTAACTCCAGTCAATGATATCCTGTCAGCACGTCCATTTTGATCTGCAGATCGTCCTCCTATAAAAATATTAACAAAATTATTATGATATTAATAAAAACAAAACTAAATTCGAACCCAATCTCATATTGTACAAGCGGATGTGTTATGGCCAATACACAAATGCCCGTAATTCTTTTAAGTAAATTGGTCTTACTTATTAAAGCATTCTAGAACGTTTTTCTATATGAAACTTGGTAACTCAGTAAATAGTTCAATCAACTTACCAGATTAATATTAATTCTAATGTATAGAGACTACAGAGAGTTTAAATTAACTATTAGTAGTTGATGCAAATAGATTTACATAACTTGAGGGACTCGACTTTAAATAAAAGTTTCTTCAACTCAACTTCACTCCATTTGTATCATTTAAATTAGTATTATTACATTTCTTCTTAGTTAAAATATCGAGTTTGAGGCCAATTGAGTCTTAACTCAATTGGTATCGATATTGTTGTCTATACAAAAAGACGTAAGTTCGAATACATTGAAGTGCATTATCCTTTTATTTAAGGGTTTGAGAGAACCTATTAATAGTTTTTATCCTCTTATTTAAGGGTTTGAGAAAACCTATCAATAATTTTAGGCATTTTATCAAAAAAACAAAGATAAAGAATTATGAATAATATTACACTTATATGAATTTGTGAGAGAAATGATTCGATTTTTATATTGCAAATTTGAATAATATTGATTTTAATTTAATTCGATCTGTATTTTTTGTATTAATTATAAATTCTTCTATCAAAATATTATAATACAGCATTGTTTGGTTCCACTAAGCAGTTAGAGATTAATGAAAATAACTTATTTTCTATAGTTTTCAAGTCAACTTTGAGAACCACATAAAGCAAAAATTCAAAGTCCAGCTGACAATGGCATCACCAGCCCCTCTTATTGACATTTATGATCACTTCAAGTATGTGGCCCCAAAATAAAATAAAAATAAATTTTTAGTAGTAGCTAGTAGGTTTCATTCACATGTTTTCTGCTGAAAGTAATAAAAAAAGAACAAAATAGATATTTAATATTATTCAGATTCTTTTTGGATTTTAATTTTTAAATTTAAATATTATTCGGTATTTGAAATCTATTAGCAAAATCTAGTTCATTTATTCAAATAAGCATACTTAATTCTTACTTAATCTTATATTTTTGTTACCTGGTGGGGATGTAGCAGAGCTTGTAGAAGTGCCTGCAGAAAGGAGAAGACAGAGAGATAGAGAAATTAATTTATTAATCGAAATTATAGAAAAAATTAGTATACAGAGATGAACAGTCTTTGAACAAAGACTTCACTTAGAGTAAACGGAAAAATAAAAATAAATAAAATGGTTTTTTTTTTAATTCAAACCAATTTTTCATCAAATCAAATTGTATATATTAGTAATTAGAAACTTACTGTTGCTGTTGCAAGCGGTTAGATCAGTAGTGACGCCGCATTCACGAGTGACATTGAGAGCTTGCGCGATGGAGATGTTCAAAGAAGCAAACACTTTAGGATCTTTGTAGAGGTTACAAAGGCAGGAAAGATCGTTGGTTACCTCTTCCTTGATCGGGTTACAACAGTCGTCTTGAGGTTTGATGGTGGTGTTTAGGATGTAACGAGAACAAGACACTAGCTTTGCCGCGCAAGTTGCTTGCGCGTCCGTAACGGTTGCCGCCGTCGACACCGCAACTAGGAGAACCGCCATGATCATGAGGTTAGCCATTTTGGGGGTTTGTGAAATTCAGTTAGACTCCGCGTTGTTTTGATTTTCCTTAGCTGCTAAGTTTTGGCTTAAAATGAAAACAAAAACCCTTTTTCACCTGTTTCTGTAATTAATAGTAAAGATGTCCGGGCTGGACCAGAACTCCAATAATTTCAAAAAAGATCTGTTCGTGCTGACCTCAGCCATACATCATTGAAAAATGGTTAGCGAGGGTTTTTTACGTAATGTAATAATAAATTTAATCTTTAATATTTATATATTTATTAATTAATTTTAATTTTAAATAATTTAATAAATTTAGTTATATAAATGTGTTATATTTATCCTTAACTTATAATTAAAGATAAATATTATTAAATTATTATTTTATATTATAAAAGGTACAAAATATATTATGAAATAATAAATTTAACTCTTTACATTGTTACATTATAATATTGTAAAGTTATAACTTATAAGCTTCGTAGGAATTTATCTATGTCAATTGCGAAGGTTCTTATTATCTATAGTGTGGTAACCATTTAATTTTATGTGTTTAAGGATTAAATTATTAAAGTTATTAAATAAGAATGGTTAAATTTATTAAATTATTTAGAATTAGAATCAAATTGATAGAATATGTAAGCATTGAGAACTAAATATGTTATTATACTAGTTAGAAAAAGGCAAAGAAATCACCTATATTAACCGTTTAACAAAGAGTGACCAAAACAAAAATAATCTAAAACATTAGTGACAAAATTAAAATTTTCTCTAATTTGATGACCAAAATAGAAATACACTAATAGTTGGGTGGCTAATTATAAAGTTTGCCCAAAAAATAAACGGAAGGCCCAATGCTGCTCTAGATCGTTAATCAGAGCCCAAATGCAACGATCCCTCGTTAATGGTGAAGAGAGAGCTGAAAAACCCATACCGTCCAAAGACCAAATCATTTGCTCCCGCCACTAGACAACAAATCCACCATAACTGAACTGCAAAAAGGAAAAGAAAAATTATAAAAGCACTAATTCTAACGGATAAGACGCCATCAACACATCTTCAAAGAACCCCCCAAAAGAAAACCAGACGCAGTAAAAAGAAGCTTCTATCAAAGTGACATTAACAATGGCCACTCTCTCAATTGGCATCGCCTCCTCCGCCCCCGCCGCCACCACCTTCTTTTCGACAAAAACAAAACGAACCCACTTCAAGCTCAACATCTCCTGCGTCCAATGGGTAAAGAACTTGAACTTTCTTCTTTTTCTTCTTCTTTGGTTACGGTTTGATAAACAATTGAATCTTTGGATTGAAATCAATTCTTTTACTTTTTCTTTGTTTTTTAAATCTAAGGAAGGACCCAGAAGGTATTTTAGGAAAGCCGGGGTCAGGACACTTAGCTCGTCTTGAATTCAAAAGGCGGCTAGAGAGGGACGCAGAGGCTCGAGAAGCATTTGAGCAACATTTACGTGAAGAGAAGGAACGTCGCCGAGCTCTTCGCCAAGTATACTAGTTTTCTTTATTTTTATTTTTGCAATTTATTCAGTTGGTTTTATTTTGGATGTTTTAAATTTTGTTTTCTTCTTCTGGTGGTTTCATTATTAGTCCAGGGAATTACCCGATACTGCTGAGGAGACGATCGAGTATTTTCTTGACACCGAAGCTCAAGAGATCGAGTTTGAGATTGCAAGATTGAGGCATAGGTTAGTACTTCTAATCTTGCTGCGAAGAAGTTGTGAAATCCTTGTTTGTTGAATGTTGCATGTTAATTGTTTGTTGTTTTGCTTCTTTGGGTATTGAAATTTATTAGAACGCTTGAGTTTTATTGAGAAGTTCAATGTTTTTTTCTTTAGGGTCACTCTATTATAGAGATTGGATAAAATTAGTCCTTATGGATCAATTTAGATCCTACACTGTTAAAGCAAATCATATAAGGTCAAAATACATCGGAGTTAACATTTATTGTTTAAAAACATTTATTTATTGTTTAACAGAGTTATATTTTTATTTTTGAAAGCTTTTTATGGTTTTGCAAATGAAATATTTTGCTAGAAATTCTACTGCAAATGAAAGAAAATTTTGAAGTCATTTTTTAAATAGTAAATGTTAACTCTATTACAATTTAGCTTTATGCATTTACTTTTACTAGTAAGGGACTAAATCAATCAATTTATTAGAGGGACTAATTTGATGTAGTCTGTATAATAGAGGGACTTCACTGGTACTTTCACCTTTTGTATAGTCTTTCTCTGTTGAAATGTTCTGTTTGAGTGTTTTCTTCATTTGGTTGCCATTAACTTTACTTAATTGGTAAAATGCACTTTAAACTCTCAGCTCAATACACCATCTTTATTTGCCAACTTTGTAGATTAGATGAGGACTTCTTCTCCCACCTGAAATTTGAGATCGGGCAGATTCGATTTGCTGTTTCGAAGACTGAGGTTTGTCTTAAAACAACCTTATGTTTGTGATAATCCCTCGGTTTAACTAATGTCAGACAACTGGGAATTTAAAAGCTGGTAAATTTTGCAGGATATGGAGGACAGATTGATTGAACTGGAGGCATTACAAAAGGCCTTACAAGAAGGCACCGGTAAGTTTTCCAACTGTATAAACTACAGTTAAACTCTTAAAGAGTTGATGCCTTTTTCGTTTTTACTAATGATCCTTGGTCCTCTGATTGCAGAAGCATATGATAAAATGCAAGCCGAACTTATAACTGCGAAGAAAAGCCTCACCAAGATTTTGTCATCCAAAGATATAAAAGCAACCGTAACTGCCTGTTTATCATTGAGTCCGTTTTATATTTCTAATTTTATGCAGGTCAGCTGAGTTATTGTATTGTCATGCAGTTGCTCGAGATGGTTGAAGGCAATGAACTAAATAGATCCTTATTGACACTTCTAGATGAAAACATAGCAAATGCAAACATGGATAACCAGGTTAGCATTGTCCTCATCCTCAAGATTCTGTATATACTTGCATACATGCATATTCTGGTGAAATACAATAGGTTAGGTCTCCTTTTCATTCACTCTGTTGTCTTCTTGGATCTGCATTTGTCTTTGGTGTTTCTATTCAACGATAACTGTCTTGCATCCCTTCTTTTTGCAATTGATATAAAATATCTGAACTGATATTTTGTGAGTTTTCTCAAAACCTAATCACCTTATCAAGATTAGCACTTGTAGTTATTTGGTTGCTGTGTAGCCAACAAACATGGACCCGACTTGTTCACATCAGAACATTCATGCCATCTGTCATGTTATATCTATCCATTTGTATCATGAATATCATTCAATGAGTTTTGAGTTGACATCTTCTTTTAGCAGCCATGAAAACTTCACTTGGGCTTCTCCTAAAACTTCGATAAAAATACATTGTCACCGTCTATATCCGTAATCCACTTCCAATTCAGACAGAACTCCTATAACTTACTTCAATCATTTTTTTTTCTTAACTTGCAGAAGCAAGCAGCGGCTTTCATGGAGAAGATCCGTGCAGCCGTTCTCAAATATTTGACGGTATAGTATACACTACACGTGTCTGAATGTTAGTGATAAGTAAAGTATCACTCTAGTTGATTGTTGGTGAATTTGGTTTTAGCAGTTATTGTACCTACAGAGATTTAGGTATTGTACTAAAGATCAGGTCAGTACTTTACATGTACAAAGACATGGATCAGAATTAGAGTTTTATACAATGATTTTGTTGTTTTTCAGACATGGTCTGTATAAAGGAACTCCCATATTCTAGCCATTTCATTAACTAGAGTATTATTTTTTACAAGTATATGGATTAATAATAAATTAACTTAATTGATAATATTTAACCACTCTTATAACTTATTTTTAGCAAAGAGAAGGAAAATATTTCACTTATTTTGAAGAAGTCTTGTTATTTTACAAGAATTTTTACGTATCTTTCCAGTAATCAAATGAATCATCTTTCTCCTTCAAATGCATGGCAAAGACTAGGCTTTTTGGCACTAGGCTTTCCCTTTGCCCTTTTACTGGCATAGGTACATCCTATGTTTCTCTGTTTCTTTTGTTTTTTTATATATTCATATTTGATATTCGTATTTGACATGTATTTAAGCATAAATATAGAATATAACCGTCTAACCGTCTAAATATATCAAAACCTTTGAAGATAATCGAACTTGTGTAGCCAAATGGGACGAGCTGTTGGTCTGGTCTTCATGCGGCACATCAGCCTGTAAAAAACCTCAGATGCTTCGAATATAAATATATTTTACTTTTTAAAGCTCAACTGGCATGGTTGGCACTTGGCACTTGGTACTTGGCAATAGCCGATAAAAATAATAAATGCATTGAGATATAATTAATATTTTATATCATTTATAAATTACTCATATACTTTTAAACTCACTCAAACTTTTAATTTTCAGAATAGATATTATATAAAAAAATATCATTATTTTCCTATGGTTAAATTTTTATACTATTTCTAAATTATTCATATACGTTCAAATACACTAGAATTTACTGTTTTAGATTGGTGCAATAGTAATTATGACAACTGAACTGACAAAATATTAATCTTTTATAAATATAATAAAATAAATTATACAAATATAAATGATAAACTTAAGTGTATTAAAAAAACGAATTTATGTATAATAAAACAGAAAAACATGTGTGGAGGTTGTTAAAGTTTAAGCATTGATATGATTATGTTTAAAATGTTATATATTCATGTGGTCTTCCTATTTTACTATAATTATATTAAAATACGGATACCATATAATTCTATAAATTCCATATTATCCATTTTATGTTTGTATTATGGATGAGCATGAATATACGATAGGGTGAGAGGAGTCCACTAGAGAAACCTGCCCCACCATTCTGGTTTATGCGGACATCTAATTTCAAACATACGTGGCAGCCTCACGGTCGTTGGCTTCCAACCTCATCATCAACCATAGAGTATGGCATTTTCGTAATTACGATGGCAAACTCATTAACCACATCAGTAGGAAATATAAACACCACGAAGTCATCGTTATCCCTAGCCTCACACATAAAAAAAAGAGAAACAAAGAACAGATAATTCGTGAGGCCAAAAACCAAAAAAAAAAAAAAAATGGCAGCAGAAACAGCGCTAAGAGTATCGAGTTCGAGTTCAACTGTGTGTAATCTAAATGGGTTTCAAAGGAGACCAACCCCTTTATCTTCTTCAACTCGTTTTCTGGGTCTTCGTCCTCGAGCTTCTTCTTCTTCAATTTCCTCTTCTTTATCCCAGTTCATGGGGAGTGTCAGAATTGGCTCAAGACTTCCTATTTCACTTCAACAAAAGGGGAAGAGAAGGAACTTCTCTCTCTTTGCTATGGCCGCTGATGGTAAACGTTTTCCATTTCTGCGTTTTTTGGCTTTGTTCTTTTACTTGTTCTGGGTTACTGTTTTAAGTTATTTAGTTGAATTTTTTTAAAAAATTTTATGAATTAATTTGTTGTAATTTTGATTTGTTTTGTTATGTTTTGAATTTTTTAAGACTGGGTTTTTGTTGGTTCTAGCTTTAATTTTAGTTTTTTTCATCGCTTGGCGATAGCAAATTCGGTATGCTTGCTTTTTTAAGCTAATTTTCGGGTTTATTAATGCAAAAACTTAAAATATTTCAAAATGCTAATGTAAATTATTTGTCCTTTGATTCACATTTTTTAGTATTCTTGTTTCCCGATGTAATGTGTTCCATTTATTCAGACAATTTTTTGGGTAAAAGTACGGCCGTGTCAATGTTGATACACAGGGATTGGATGAAAATTTTAACAAAAGGTCCAATTTATTCCTTCATCTAATGTATATGACTAATTTGCCCATTTTTTGAGTAGAGGGTGCAAAGTGCAATCCGGCTCCTAAGGCTTCTATGATGCTTTTATTATTCTTTTTCCAACTTTTTGAGTTTGTGAGATGGATAATTGGATATATCTTTTTGGTTGTTAACAGAGTCAAAGCGTGCTGTACCTTTGAAAGATTATCGCAATATTGGAATTATGGCTCACATAGATGCCGGAAAGACAACGACAACAGAACGTATTCTATACTACACAGGAAGAAACTATAAAATTGGTGAGGTACATGAGGGAACTGCTACAATGGACTGGATGGAACAAGAGCAGGAAAGAGGTATTACCATAACATCGGCTGCAACTACTACATTTTGGAAAGACCACCGGATTAATATTATCGACACCCCTGGCCATGTTGACTTCACACTTGAAGTGGAACGAGCTCTCAGGGTTTTGGATGGAGCTATATGCTTGTTCGACAGTGTTGCTGGTGTTGAACCGCAATCTGAAACCGTATGGAGACAAGCTGATAAGTATGGGGTACCTAGAATTTGCTTTGTCAACAAGATGGATCGTCTAGGAGCAAACTTTTTCCGGACCAGAGATATGATAGTTACAAATTTGGGTGCTAAACCGCTGGTGATTCAACTACCGGTTGGTGCAGAAGATAATTTTAAAGGTGTCATTGACCTTGTAAAGATGAAAGCTGTGCTTTGGTCTGGGGAAGAATTGGGTGCAAAGTTTGAGTATGCTGATATTCCGGCTGATCTTCAAGAGTTGGCTGAAGAGTACCGATCACAAATGATAGAAACGATCGTTGAATTAGATGATCAAGCTATGGAGAACTATCTAGAAGGAGTTGAACCCGATGAGGAAACCATTAAGAAATTAATTAGGAAAGGCACCATTGGAATCAGTTTTGTACCTGTATTATGCGGCTCGGCTTTTAAAAATAAGGGTGTTCAGCCATTACTCGACGCTGTTATGGATTACTTGCCGTCTCCTCTTGAGTTGCTGGCAATGAAGGGGACTGATCCTGAGAATCCCGAAGTGATAATTGAAAGGACAGCAAGTGATGAAGAACCGTTTTCCGGATTAGCTTTCAAAATCATGACCGATCCGTTTGTGGGATCCCTTACATTTGTGAGGGTGTATTCAGGAAAACTTGCTGCAGGATCTTATGTTTTGAATGCTAACAAAGGGAAGAAAGAGAGAATCGGTAGACTATTGGAAATGCACGCCAATAGTCGAGAGGACGTTAAGGTTGCATTGGCCGGAGATATTGTTGCTCTTGCAGGTCTAAAGGATACTATTACAGGTGAAACTCTTAGCGACCCTGACCATCCTATTGTACTTGAACGAATGGACTTCCCCGATCCTGTGATTAAGGTTGCTATTGAACCTAAGACTAAAGCTGATGTCGATAAAATGGCTAATGGTTTGATCAAGCTTGCTCAAGAAGACCCTTCTTTCCACTTCTCACGGGATGAAGAGATCAACCAGACCGTAATTGAAGGAATGGGAGAATTACATCTCGAGATTATTGTTGATCGTTTGAAGAGAGAGTTCAAGGTTTGTAGCAATATCTAATTGCCAAACATATTAGTACCCTTGATCATGCCGATCAACTATACGTGTACAGACATTTCTCTAATTGCCATTATTTTGATTGCTTGGTGCATGTAGGTCGAAGCCAATGTCGGTGCACCACAAGTTAATTACCGGGAAAGTATTTCCAAAGTTTCAGAAGTGAAATACGTACACAAGAAACAATCAGGTGGACAAGGGCAGTTTGCTGATATTACTGTTCGTTTCGAGCCGATGGATGCAGGTAGCGGATACGAGTTCAAGAGTGAAATCAAAGGTGGAGCCGTGCCGAAAGAATATATTCCTGGAGTGATGAAAGGACTGGAGGAGTGTATGTGTAATGGTGTACTTGCAGGTTTTCCTGTTGTTGATGTACGTGCCGTGCTAGTAGATGGTTCTTACCATGATGTCGATTCTAGTGTCTTGGCATTTCAACTGGCAGCCAGGGGAGCCTTCCGAGAAGGGATTAGAAAGGCTGGCCCTAGGATGCTTGAACCTATAATGAAAGTTGAGGTTGTCACACCCGAAGAACATTTAGGTGACGTGATCGGTGATCTCAACTCAAGGAGAGGCCAGATTAACAGCTTTGGTGATAAGCCTGGAGGACTCAAGGTATATATCAGATCACATCATCATAACATATGTTTTCTCCTTGTTTTGCTTGTAATATTATCGTGTTGATGAGTTTTGGTTTCGGATTAAACTGCAGGTGGTGGATGCCCTTGTTCCGCTTGCAGAGATGTTCCAATATGTCAGCACTCTCCGAGGTATGACGAAAGGTCGTGCATCCTACACCATGCAATTGGCCAAGTTTGATGTCGTCCCTCAACATATCCAGAACGAGCTTGCTACTAAACAACAAGAAGTTGTTGCTTGATTTTGTTGTTTCATAATTTTCCTGGCATCCAAACACTATTTTTTGTTCACTTCATAATTTGAAGTGCAACAGCACTCTCCTTTCTTTAAATTATTAGTTTCATATATCAGTTTTGGGTATAAATGTAACAATACTATTGAAGTAGAAAATGCAACATAAATCAGAATTTGCAAAGGAAAAGTCTGGGTCTGTTTGATGAATTTATTTAGTGTAAATTTTTTCCAAAAAGAGAAAAAAATAAGCTAGATTAATTGGTTTTATATAATTTTTGAGCGTTGAAAGAGTTGAGAATTTTAAAATGGTATTTGTTTATTTAAAATTATGTAGTTTGAACAAACATATTAGGAGGTACCATTCTCTCAACAAGAACGAGGGGCCTCTTTTGCGGGGTCAATTGTGTATATCACACGATCATCAAATAAGGGAACATGTGCATTCGCTCGTGTCTTTATATGGTGTCAATGGGCATCGATGTTACTTCTTGTATCATGGGACTAAAATTTAAGTTTTGCAAATCATGTGGATCTAGACAATTTTTTTACTTTAAATTTGTCTAATTCAAATTACCTTTTGAGAGTGGGAATTCTTCAAAAAAAATTCCTCTTGTGTATGAATAAATGTTCTAAAAAGTATTATATTATTCGATAATGAGGTGATTATAAATGAAGACAATACTTCTACTTGTATTCTCAAATTCGACAGTACAATTTAAATTATATCGACGGTCAAAATTAAAGTTTATCTACAAGATAAGAGTTTTGAGAGATTTAAACTTTATATAATTTTATCACTTATGATTACAAATATTAACCACGGTAATTCTAGTTTTACTTGAATGGTTCAGTAAACCACTAAGGCTTCAAGTAGATAGAGTGGGTCAGTTCAAATAGGTCAAATGAGCCACATTTAATCAATTGATATCCATAAGACATTTTGTGTGTAAAAGTGAGTATTCAATCGAATTGAGTCGAATTGACTGAAAAAATTTTGAGTTAACGAGTCCTCTTCTATCATTTTAACTTGATTCAAAACTTTTTCAAATTGAGTTGAGTAAAATGAAATTCAAATCAGTCGAATCAAGGAAATTGTTCTAAGTTAAATTAAAAATGAAAGATGTCAAATTAAAATCTTGTTACAATATAACATAGATAAGATTGTATAAAGTTAAATAATTTTAGTATGATAAACTTGAATAATTAATTAACTTATTTAGGTCCAAAATTATTATTTTAGAATTTTTTAAAAAATTAACTTTCTTTGTATATATTTTTAGATTTTTTTATATTTTGTATTTTTTAAATATAAATTTTGGAATTTTAAAATTATTTTGATTTTTTTGTAATTTTGTTAAGAAATACTAATTTGCTCGTTTTCAAAATTGACAAGAACCAAATAAGTATTTACACTAATCTGTTATTCGAATTGTAAAATTCAACTTGAAACCAGAATTACTTATACGAGTTGACTAAAAAAAATTCGAATAACTAAAATCGATTAACTCGAAATTTAAATTTTATTTTATTTTTTTGAGCCAAATCGAGTTTTGATTACCTTTATCTATGTGCATTCATTACGAGCTCTGATTCACGGCCTATATCACTAATAGGTGGTTGTGCGTGACAGAGTTCGATTCAACAAGACACTTTTTCTTTGTTGAACTCAACACCTCAAATACTTGGGCTCTTCGTAAGGTTGAGCGACAACCCTAATTGAAGATAATATCGATCTATTGAGAGTGTCCATCGGCTCTTGACAAACAACATATCGAAAGATTAATTTTATATTTTTTAATTAGGATCAAATTGAGATAATGTGTAAATATTGAGTTAATTTTTTTAAAAATTTATGACTAAATTAAGATAATGTATAAATATTAAGGGTTAAATTTGATATTATACAAAATTTTAATATGCCACCTCACTATTCCGTCAAACATTTAATGGAAGTTAACGGAAAAGGACTAAAAAAACAAATCCCGTTACTTGGGTGACCAATTTAAAACTTTTAATAGTTAAGTGACCAAAAAAGAAAGTTGACCATAGTTAGATGACCTCCTATGTAGTTTACCCATTATTAAAATCGTGTGATCTTATTCCCTCATGCCCAAAAACCCGATGTAGTAGTTTGGAAAACAATTAAACTGACGTCCAAACAACCCATAATCCAAGTAGACTACTCAAAAGCTGAAGAAGCTTCGAGAAGCACCAGAACTCTCTAGTCTGCTCCTCGAACTTCTCTTTCTCTATAATTACATTTCATTTCTTCCAAATTTTGTAAATTACCCCTAAAACCCTCAAAAATCCGATATCGTCTTTCTCAAAACCAGATCCAAAAGCCTGCAGATTCATCCGCTGATGGCCGACGAAGCGAAAGCCAAAGGCAACGCCGCCTTTTCCTCTGGTGATTTCAACGCCGCAATCAAACACTTCACCGATGCTATAAACCTTTCCCCCACCAACCACGTCCTTTATTCTAACCGATCCGCTGCGTATGCTTCTCTCCATCAATACGAGTCCGCATTGTCGGACGCCAAAAAGACCGTTGAGCTTAAACCTGACTGGTCTAAAGGTTACAGCAGGCTCGGCGCGGCTCACCTCGGTTTGCACCAATATCAAGATGCTGTTTCAGCATATAAGAAGGGTCTGGAGATTGATCCTAATAATGAAGCTTTGAAGTCTGGATTGGCTGATGCTCAATCGGCAGCGACGGCTTCGGCTTCGCGTTCTAGGGCTGCTTCGCCACCTAATCTGTTTGGCGATGCTTTTCAGGGACCGGAGATGTGGGCGAAGTTGACTGCTGATCCGACCACTAGGGTGTTTTTACAACAGCCGGATTTTGTTAAGGCGATGCAAGAGATTCAAAGAAATCCTAGCAAATTGAATGAGTATTTGCAAGATCAGAGGGTTATGCAAGCTTTGGGTGTTTTGTTGAATGTTAAGTTTAAGGCACATGGTGGTGGCGATGATATGGAGATTCCAGAGGCGGATTCACCTCCAGCTCCGTCTCCTTCACATCCAGCTAAGGAGGAGGTGAAGAAGCCTGAGCCCGAGCCTGAACCAGAACCGATGGAAATTACGGAAGAAGAGAAGGAGAAAAAGGAGAAGAAAGAGAAAGCTTTAAAGGAGAAGGAGGCTGGCAATGCTGCATATAAGAAGAAGGATTTTGAGACTGCTATTAAGCATTACACGACAGCAATGGAGCTTGATGATGGAGATATTTCGTACATCACTAATCGGGCTGCTGTTTATTTGGAAATGGGCAAGGTGTGGTTATTTTTATCTATTTATTTAGAAGTTGGAAATGTTATTTCTTTTAACGTAGCTATTGTTACAATACTAAAATAGTTTAGAAACTGTTTGTTGATTTGGCCTAGGTTAGTAAATTCATGCTACGTCTAGTATAAAAATTAACCACAGGATGCTACTTTGGAATGAGATTCACTGTTGGGTTTTCTTCTGCTCTAAGGACATCGACCCTTTTTTTTTTTTTACGAGCATCTAACAGTGATTGAACTTATGAAAGTACATTTCGAACGTGTTTAGGTCTTGTTGTGATAGCCATTTAAATTCTTGATCATGGTTTCGCGATATGAATTTATGGTGGTGTGATTCTGAGTACACTTTTAGGCGTTGCTAAGTGATCATAATGTATATCATCTGCTTAATAATGTAGGTAATCATGATGTTATATACAAACATTAACGCAACGACTTTGTGTTATTCTTCAGAAGACTATTATTTTTGGGGGCTGGGTGTAAAGGCCTAGTTGTTTCCGCCTAGGGAAATGAGTTTCAATGGAGGCTAGCCTCTCCTAGGGGAGATCAATCGGTTTAATTGGATGGTTTTGTATGAGTTTTTTTTCAAACTTAGCTGATTTTAACATGAGAAAACCGACCTGACCGATTTTAGTTTTGAAAACTAACTAAACTGAACCGACCTTGGGTTGTTTGATTGGGTCTAGGTTTATTGGGTTGGGTTAGGTTTATATGATTATATGTCTATTATATATTATAAAACATAAATATATTTTAAATAATATAAAACAAGTTGGTTTTTTGGTTGGCTTGGTTCTAGGATTCAAAAATCGATAACGATCGAATTAACCAATTAAACTGAGGTCAAAACCGACCAACCTGCCCCCTCTACTAAACCAAAACCGAAGAACTTAATGGGCTGGTTTTATTTTGGTTAAAACCAAATATTGCTCTCAACTAGACTCTCCTTTTCTTCTAACCTGCCAATATCTCAAGTGAATATTTTTGGGTAAGAATAGATGTCATCAATTTATCATCATTATTACATTTCGCATGTCTATTTCATCTGGGAACTAATAAAAGAACTCTCTACAATTTTTATATCTGCATTACTATGTTCTATGCTTGGAAAAGATCTAAATATAAACTTTGGTGCCCTTTTCTTGCGAACTTCCTTGTTCGAGTGCAGTACGAGGATTGCATTAAGGATTGTGACAAGGCTGTTGAAAGAGGTAGAGAGCTCAGATCAGACTATAAAATGATAGCAAGAGCTTTGACTAGGAAGGGAACTGCTTTGGTGAAGATGGCAAAATGCTCGAAAGATTATGAACCAGCTATTGAGACTTTCCAGAAAGCTCTTACAGAGCATCGCAATCCAGACACATTGAAAAAACTAAATGATGCTGAAAAAGCAAAGAAGGATTTGGAGCAACAAGAGTACTTTGATCCAAAGATAGCAGACGAGGAGCGTGAGAAAGGTATTCTTTATCAGTTTCTGTTTACTTTTTACTAATACCTTGGTGGTTATGTTGGAATGGTTATGTTCGATCAAGTTTTATCCTTAGTCCGTGTGGAATAGTTATATTATATAGGAGTTACCAGAATAGTAGTCTGGTATAATATTCATTTTTTGACGGTAAAAATATAATCACAGGGAACGAATGTTTCAAGCAGCAGAAGTATCCCGAGGCTGTGAAGCATTATACGGAATCACTGAGAAGAAATCCGAAAGATCCAAAGGTGAGAAGTCTGATTCTATTTTTTTGTGAATTTGTTGGTGATCATTGACCAAGGAACTATAGTATTATCATTTTGATTGTTGAAATGCATTTTGGCCTTGTCAGGCATACAGCAACAGAGCTGCATGCTACACAAAATTGGGTGCATTGCCCGAGGGGCTGAAAGATGCTGAAAAGTGCATTGAGCTTGACCCAACCTTTTCCAAAGGTTACACAAGAAAAGGTGCTGTTCAGTTCTTCATGAAAGAGTATGACAAAGCTTTAGAAACATACCAGGAAGGGTTGAAACACGATGCCAATAACCAGGAGCTGCTCGATGGTGTTCGAAGGTATACACAGTATTCTTTTTTATTTTTGGTTTTCTCTTCCTAATTCAGCAGTACCTTATTTTAAGTATTTGGTTATCTCAATTATTTTGCAGATGCGTAGAACAGATCAACAAAGCCAATCGAGGTGATTTGAGCCCCGAAGAACTGAAGGAAAGACAGGTGAGGATCGAGATTATATGTATTGCTTTTCTTTTGAATTGACAAGCTGTTTAGGATGTCAATATAACTTTAAATTGATGTGATATTGCAGGCTAAGGCAATGCAAGATCCAGAAATTCAGAACATTCTCTCAGATCCTGTAATGAGACAGGCAAGTGCTTAAAAATTGGTTAAAAATGTGACTATAGTCCTTGTACATTTCGGAAATTAGGAATTGTCTTTTTATTTTTCAAATCTGAAAATTCAGGTTGAATTATTAACATGGTTTTTTTTTTTTTAATTTGTTGTTAGTGACATTTTGAAATAAAAAATTTTTCATTCATGAAAAAAGATTGCAATTGGATTTGAATTTTAAAATATGAAAATATGAAAAATAAAAGGATTAAGTATAGGACTAGATTCCTAATCCAAAAGTATAGGGACTACAGGCATATTGTAACCCAAAAAAAAGGGTTTCAACTTTCAACTGAGTACTTATGATATATGGCACTATTTGTGGATCTGTTTGGTTTACTAAAAAACAAAAACTTGGATTTGGGCAGGTTTTGATTGATTTCCAGGAAAATCCAAAGGCAGCACAAGAACACATGAAGAACCCTATGGTGATGAACAAGATCCAAAAGCTGGTCTCTGCTGGAATTGTGCAAATGAGATAAATTGTGAAAGTGATCAATTTTAACTTAAATTGCTTTTTTTCCTTCATAGTAAATTTGTACTTGCAATTGTCTGAATTTGAGTGGATTAATCCATAAAAAAACTAGTTTTCAGTTGGAAAAATTGTTCAAAAGTTTGAATGGGATTTGATTAGTTTTCTTTTTCTGTTTTAAAATCGTTTGTTCTCATTACTTTAAATTTCTACTCGGAAGCAAATAACATGCATGATCATTCAAATAGCAGGTATGGTGGAATGTCTTGTTTAGTTTCGTAAAATGAAGACTATGTTTTAGTGCAGAACCAGCAAAATGCAGAATCAACTGATTTTTGGTCCATGGATTATGAAACAGTTTCTGTGAATTTTTTTTTTCAAACATCACGCTTTCATTAAGAACAATATAAAAAGGACACTAAAAAACCCCAGTAAAATTTTACTTAATAGTTCTCTGGTTCTTTATTCGGTGAAGTCTTAAATATGCCCCATGTGATTAAAACACTAGCAGAGACAACCAGAAAAAAAAAAAAAGTAGTACTACTTTAAGCTTGTAGACAGTTCGTGCTTCTCAAGAGTCCTCAGCTGCCGCCGCCACCACCACTTCCGGCTGATGTCCCCGGTTTTCCTCTCGGCGGTGGTTCGTGTTTAGGATTTGGAATAACCGGAGTATAGTCTTTTACAATGTCAACATCTAGTTTCAGCTTCCTCATCTTCACTTCAACCATACCCTTCAAAACCAGTTATCAGTCATAATATATTAGCAAATGGTTAAATTCTACTACTAGTCTCTCTACTTTTCAAAAATTTAAACATCAGTCCTCATCAAATAGTAGCTATTAAATTTATTATGTCAAGTTCAGTTATTTCTAAAATATGAAGTGTCAAACATATTATTATGCGTGATATTATTTTCATATCTTATGCACTAAAAATTCAGTTAATGAATTAATGCATGTAAATTATGTAAATTGTATCGAGATTAAAATTTTAAAATTTAAAAAATATGAGTGCTTCACCTAATTAGAGAATACGGATCAAATCTATATCTCAATGCATAGTAAAAAAATTAGTAATTGAATTTAACCGGACAGATTTAACTGCTATTATTTGGTGTTATTATTTGAGTAAGAACTAAAATTTTAAAATTCAAAAAATATAGAGGCTAAAATTGATCAATTTGGAAAATACAAATATTAAAATTGAGCAAATTAAAATACAGGAAATAATAGCAAAATTCAACCTTAGCAAATCAAAACTCCTTGAATCATCAAATTCAAATAATATTTTCTGGTAAATGAAAATTTTAGAGATGTTTTAGACAAATAGAAATTTTCAGATCCCTTGCTGTAAAGAGTTACCTCATTAATTCCAGAGTCAGCTGAAGTTGCACCAGCATCCAAGCCCTTAACTTTGGCTACAAAATATAACCAAAAAGAAAGAAAAAAAGATTAAAATCACCTTTTGTATCATCTTAGAATTTACTTGACTATGAGTGAATGGAAAATTTTTGCAGACCTATAAATGGAATAAGATAGAGTACCAAGAGAAAGAGAATCATGGTTTTAGCATAAGTACCCATGGTGGTGCTATCAGAAAATGGAGGAGACAAGATTGGAGATTTATATGGTTGAGAAGGTGGTTAAATCCCCACTGTTTTTGAACAGCAAAGCTACTCAAAAGCTTTGTAGAATATTTATAAAAATCCATTAACAACATATGCCACAAAAGTCTGAATGCCACTAACTTTCTGTCACCTCAATGAAACAATTCTGAGGTTACCAAAAAGCAATTGTTAGGTTGCAATGCATGGTTCCATTAGTCCCTACATAGTTTCTTTCGTGTAGGCATTGCCTAAGTCTTTTGGGTAAAATTATAATACACGTCTATGTATTTGGGTTGAATTGTATTTTATTTCTTTTGCTAATAAACTGGGTCAATTAATTTTATATTTTAGATTAAAAGAGTAAAATAATTTTTTTATTAAAAATTAAATTATTTTTGATTAAATAATTTGACAATTACATGTGGCGTGATATAAATTAATTTGTTTAAATTTTTAGTGAAAGAGATAAAATACAATTTAACTATTGATATAACAGTTTGAATGATATTTTTATCGTGATTCATGAATGATAGAGTAATATATATTTTGATTGAATAACAAAAACTACAATGATTTAATTAATTTGCTTCGATTCGGTGTTTATAATAATTAAATTTTTAAATAATGATGAATTTAGTTATATAATTTTAAAATATATATTATCCTTAAAAAAAAAACACCTCAAGAAACTCTTATCTCCAACAGTAGATGAGATATTGCTGGGAAATTAACAGATGGGTGGCACTACCAAAGGTTGTAATTAGAAAACTAAACATCTGGCTAATAATTATTATTACATGCAGATTGCTCTTCTTGTTACTGTAATGCCTTGTTTAATTTTGTGGCTAAAAATTTAATACTATTTGCACACATTAATTAATGAATGATTTCCCTCTTTGATTGGATTGGCTGCTGAATCGATTTGTCTTTTCAAGATTTGCAAAAAAAAGGCTGTATTCGATTGAACGTTTGCTATTCATGTTGAATGCTTACCTGATCTCAAATTTATTAAATATTATTTCCGAATATTGAAGGATTTTTGGAGAGAAAGAGAGAGCTTCCCTTTCCTCTTGATTTCTTAATATTTTGAGAATGTTAGTTCTCAACTAAGCCATGAGAAAAGCTTATACAGGCCCGATCCCTGTGGGATATGTATGAGAGCCACGTGTATAATCTGTGCATATTGTCATCTAGCATTTTGAGGGATGAGGTGCCGACAACAACATATATGAACTTGATCGAGTAAGAATTTCGTATGTAATTATTGATTTGATGAGATCTTTCAAGAGTGATGAATGCGTATATTAATAGTGTTTTATTAGAGTGAAATTAATAGTATTTTGTTAGAGTGAAACTATTGGTGGGGTTTAGCTCGGGTGAATGTATTATTTTTATATTTAGGTTTGACTAAAAAAATAAATTTAGAATTTTATTAAATTTCAACACAAATAAAAAATATTAAATTCGTGATCGATTTAGTTCGCTCAGATTAAATTTTTTAATATTATTTTTAAATATAAAAATAAATTTAAAAATATAATACATAACTAAACACTAACAATAAAATAATAATATAATAACAAAATAACAGTAAAACATAAACAAACAATAAAAAAAGTAGACCAATTTGGATCGAACCCCACTAAAAACTTATCCAAAATTCAACCCATCTAAAAAACCAACCTTAGTTTTTATCCAATTAATCATATATTTTTACATAAGCACACTATTCGAAAGCGAAATTCAACTCGCAATCTCAAGAAGCAAGTTAATTGCTATTGCACAATTGATGATTTGTTTTGATTTTATCTAAAAAATTGACTCAATGTTAATGGACGACATTTGGCGCTTTGGGCTGGTCCAAAACGATTCAGCAATTGTGCGTTTTAGGTTCAATTGCCAGTCTACCAGTCAATAGTCGTCTTATTTATATGACCAAAAAGAAAGAGTCGTTAATTTATTAATCGGGAAAGCGGACGATTGGGAACAGAGAAAATAAACGGCCACGATCTCCCCAACACAAGATCTAATTTGATTGGCTCATAAAATCCTTATTCGGAATGTCATTGGTCCACGTCAGCACCTATGACATGTTCTCTCTTTCGCACCCCCATCTGAAACCAACGTTAGATTCGGGATACTCCAAATATAAAAATGGCTCCAACCGCGACTCACTATAAAAGGAAAGGAGTCTCGGTCCTCAAAGCTCATTTAAACGATCAGCGATTTATAGTGGAAATATAGCTCCGAGAGACTGCTTCGAAGAGAGGTAGAGGAGTTTAGGACGCGCGATGGCTGGCTCGGGGAGAGCACGCGGCTCTTTGGTGGTTCTAGCTATAGTTTTGTTCGGTGAGTGCGCTGCTATTCTTGCTTTTATTTTTTGCTAGATCTGCTTGTTTTTATGTGATTTCATGATCTATGGATCTTTTTTTTTATGTTGGAGAGGAAATGAACTATATATAATTCTGTTTTGATGATTTTATTGCGCGTAAATTGCTGCACGTTTGGATCTGATTCATGTTCTACGGTTCTAGTGATGCATTAGACGATGAATGAGAGTTTTAGCTATCTCATATCGTTTGTTATTCTCCGCATTGGTTTTCGAGTACTAGTAGTAATCTCTGGATTTATGGAATTATTGACTAGCTAATTCGTTTGATTTAAACTTTTGTCTAAAATGATGCTTGGACTAATTACTAAAAAATCACGTGTTTCACTTTATTTCGTTTTTCATTTGATGTGCGATATCTTAATTTAGAATTGGTAATTTTGCGCACAAGAACGTTCTAGAAAATTCGTTAGAATTCCGTTTTATCTTTTTGTGTGATACATGATGTTCTTCGAGTTTAATGCACTAATGTAAATAATAGATACAAATAATATCTTTCTAGCCGTGGAAAACAAATTTTTTGTCTGTGATATGTTTTTTTTGGAACACCTGATATTGATTTCCGATTCCATAAATAATTTACTTTTAATTATGTGAGCGAATTGCAGTTAATAATGATGTAAAATGTTGTCCAGTGGGCCTTTATTATGGTATTAAGTATTGACATTGGGTGAGCTTTTAATCAGGATGTCTCTTTGCAATCTCAATTGCAAAGGAGGAAGCCACGAAATTGGGGACAGTCATTGGAATTGATCTTGGTACAACTTATTCTTGTGTTGGTGTTTACAAGAATGGTCATGTTGAAATCATAGCCAATGACCAAGGTAACCGTATTACACCATCTTGGGTGGCTTTCACTGACAGTGAGAGGCTGATTGGTGAGGCTGCAAAGAACCAGGCAGCTGTTAACGCAGAGAGAACCATCTTTGATGTTAAGAGACTCATTGGAAGAAAGTAATTTACATTCTTCTTATGTTTCTTGAGTTATTAAGGATAGATTGGGATTTAATGCTTACTTCGCATTTTTGTTCTTTTCAGGTTTGATGATAAGGAGGTCCAGAAGGACATGAAACTTGTTCCCTACAAGATTGTGAACAGGGATGGAAAGCCTTATATTCAAGTAAAGATTAAGGATGGGGAGACCAAGGTCTTCAGTCCTGAGGAGATCAGTGCTATGGTTCTGACTAAGATGAAGGAAACGGCTGAAGCTTTCCTCGGGAAGAAAATCAAGGATGCAGTGGTCACTGTTCCTGGTTAGTGCTTTATAAGAACCAGAGTTCTCTGTTGGAAAATATTCTGTTGCTGATGCTTCATGATGCTCAAATGATCTCTCTATTTGATTTGCAGCTTACTTCAATGATGCCCAGAGACAAGCCACCAAGGATGCTGGCATTATTGCTGGGCTCAATGTGGCCAGAATTATCAACGAACCAACTGCAGCTGCCATTGCCTATGGTTTAGACAAGAAGGGTGGTGAGAAAAACATTCTTGTCTTTGACCTTGGTGGTGGAACATTTGATGTCAGTATCTTGACAATTGACAATGGTGTATTCGAGGTTCTTTCCACAAATGGAGACACTCATTTGGGAGGTAAGCATCATTCTTAGTTTTGCTTTTAGGTTTTTGAGAAAATGTTTTATGTTATGGATTTTGCTTATGGTAATTTTTCTTGCAGGTGAGGATTTTGACCATAGGGTTATGGATTACTTCATTAAACTGATTAAGAAAAAGCATGGAAAGGACATCAGCAAGGATAACAAGGCTCTTGGGAAGCTTAGGAGGGAAGCTGAGCGTGCCAAGAGAGCTCTCAGCAGCCAGCACCAGGTCCGTGTAGAGATTGAATCACTTTTTGATGGTATCGATTTCTCCGAGCCACTGACCAGGGCTCGCTTTGAGGAGTTGAACAACGATCTGTTCAGAAAGACCATGGGACCTGTGAAGAAAGCAATGGAAGATGCTGGTTTGGAGAAGCGACAAATTGATGAGATTGTTCTGGTAGGTGGAAGCACTAGAATTCCCAAGGTTCAACAGCTCCTCAAGGACTACTTTGATGGAAAGGAGCCCAACAAGGGTGTTAACCCGGATGAAGCAGTTGCTTATGGTGCTGCAGTACAAGGAGGCATCTTGAGTGGAGAGGGTGGTGATGAAACCAAAGGTACGTTTTCATCTCCTGCAACTTTCTCTATCACAACTACACGAGACTATAGCTGATGTAAATTGTTCTAACTGAATCTATGTACAGATATTCTTCTTCTTGATGTGGCTCCTCTTACCCTCGGTATCGAGACTGTTGGTGGGGTAATGACCAAGTTGATTCCCAGGAACACCGTTATCCCAACCAAGAAATCGCAAGTTTTCACCACTTATCAGGATCAGCAAACCACTGTCTCCATTCAGGTACATTTTACTGGTTCATAATTGAAACTTAGAAATGGCTGTCTGCCATTAGAAGGCATGAGACTTGGATTTCTTTTCTAATGCTAAGAATCGGGATACTTTGAATCCGTATAGGGATATTTTGAACCTATATAACGAAGGATCGTATCTGAATACCTACTTCCGAATATGTTTAGGATATGATTGTCATATACAAATACTTAAAAAAAGAAGAGTCTGAAACATAATTTGAACCTTATTTGAATATTTGTGGTTTGATATCAGGTCTTTGAAGGTGAAAGGAGTATGACAAAGGATTGTAGGTTGCTTGGGAAGTTTGATCTTACCGGAATTCCTCCAGCTCCAAGGTTTGCTGCTCTGTTCCATCAACTCACTTTCATGTTTTCTTCAAATCTTCGCCCAAGTTTACCGACTCTTATTATTTGATCTCTCGATTCTCAGGGGAACACCTCAAATCGAAGTTACATTTGAGGTTGATGCAAATGGTATCTTAAACGTCAAGGCCGAAGACAAAGGCACAGGTAAATCAGAGAAGATCACAATCACCAACGACAAGGGTCGTTTGAGCCAGGAGGAGATTGAAAGAATGGTTCGTGAGGCCGAAGAATTTGCGGAGGAGGACAAGAAGCTGAAGGAAAAGATTGATGCTCGCAATAGCCTGGAGACTTATGTTTACAACATGAAAAACCAGATTAGCGACAAGGACAAGCTTGCTGACAAGCTTGAATCCGACGAGAAGGAGAAAGTTGAAACGGCCGTGAAAGAAGCCCTCGAGTGGCTAGATGACAACCAGAATGCCGAAAAGGAAGATTTTGAGGAGAAGCTCAAGGAAGTTGAGGCTGTTTGCAACCCTATCATCACAGCTGTATATCAAAGATCCGGCGGAGGTCCTGGCGGTGCTGCGTCAAATGAAGAAGAGGATGATTCACATGATGAACTCTAAAACAAAAATCTTCGATGGCTACTGCCACTGAAAAGTGATTGAGTTTATTAGAGTTAGGTGTAATGAGGATACTGTGCTAATTTTTGTAGAAGTTCTATAAGGGAGAAAAATATTCCCGCTTTCTTCGCTTGTTTTTTTTCTTGGTGAATATATAGATTTTGAAGGACTAGAAAAATGGTAATACATTTTCAAAATAACATTCCATGGCTTACATCTCTTAATAATTAAATGTTAAAATTCTTATTTCTAAATTGGTTATCAAGTGTTATTGTAATCATAGTTTATCAAGTGTTTATAATTGTAAAAAATATTATCAAAGTAAAAATTATTATGTTTAACTATATCTGAAATAAACATTTACATTGCATAACGACTTTCGTCAATTTTTTGTTCTAACAAAAATGTCTATTCAAATAGTAATTTTTAACAAGGTGATGTGACTAAAGGTGTTTATGGGCTGGCTACCCGGCTTGGCTCGAAGACCGTTCAAAATATAGGAGGATTTGGACAAAAATATAGGCTCGAAAAATGAGCTTGGAAGATAAAATAAGGTCCATTTTAAAAATAGGCTGGGTCTCGGGTAAGGTATTTTTAGCCCGGCCCTAATTCACTAAAGGACAAAAAAATCTGTATTTTTTTTTAAATTTTTGAATATTATTTTCTTGTTGTTTTCTTCTTATTTTGCTATTATTTTAATATTATGTTATTACTATTTTGTTGTTATTGTTTGAATATTATATAAAACTTATTTTATTATTAATTTTGTTATTATTTTAAAGGCATTTGTTAATTTTTTTTATTTTAACGGCATTTGTTTGTTAAGTTACATCTATCTTAGTGTTATTTAAGTGTACATATTTTTTAAAATTTATTTTCAATTTGTTGAGAAAATTTATTTTCATGTTTTTAGATTTTTGATGTGTTATATATATTTAAAATAATATAAAAATTAATACTGGTAGTAGAAATTTGAGCTCGAGTTTTAGTATTTTATCCCGGTCGGGTTTGGGCAAAATTTTAGACCTATTTTTGGGCCCTAAACCTAAACTTAAAAATTTTGGGCCTAAAATTTTGTCCAAGCCTGACCGAGATAAAAATATTAAAACTCGAGCTCGGTCCGCCAACCCAGATAATTTTATATTATTTTATATTATTTTAAATATATATAATACATCAAAATATTAAAATATCAAAATAAATACTTCCCAACAAATTGAAAATAAATTTAAAAATATGTAGACTTAAATAACATTAAAGATAGATGCAACTTAACAAGTAAATACTCTAAAATAATAAAAATTTTAACAAATGCCTTTAAAATAATAACAAAATTAATAATAAAATAAGTTTTATACAATATCTAAACAATAACAACAAAATAGTAACAACATAATATTAAAATAGTAGCAAAATAGAGAGAAAATAACAAGAAAATAACATTCAAAAATAAAAAAAAATGCAATTTTTTTTGTCATTTAGTGAATTCGGGCCAGGCCAGGTTGGGCCCGAGCTAAAAATACTTTACCCGAGGCTCGGCCAAATTTTTAAACGGACCTTATTTTTTTTTCCCAGTTTATTTTTCAGACCTATATTTTTATCCAAAACCTCTCACATTTAAGACTGGCCTTTCAGGCCGAGCCGGGTAACCCGGCCATGAACACCGCTGGATGTGACTACTTAGCAGTTACATGCGTTTCATTTTTCATTTATTTTATATTATCAACTAATAATTTAAAATTTTAAAAAATATCCTGTCCTTTTGTTGAGTCCATGTTTTTTTTTTTTTTTTCCTGTACGTTAAGGAATCTAATTCTGATTAACTGATAAAGTTTATAAGATTAAATATTTTGTTCTTTCATAGTACAGACATCTATCACCTACTTTCACTACTATCAGAGAGACCTCCTCACCTACTTTCACTACTATCAGAGAGACCTCCAATGGCTGCTGCCAATCACTCACCTTCATCGCCTTACTCATGTGGTAAAGATTCAGGCCCTGTAATACCAACAACCTCTTTAGTTACTTTCCTTGAACGTATCCAAGAAACTGCTTTCCAAACTTACGAGAGATCAAAATTTGATCACAAAGACTTTATAGACTTGTCATTAAAGTTCGATCTTTCAACCACAGTGAAGGCGTTCGATGAAATTTCCAAGACAGAAAATGGGTCAGTGTCGACTAAGGATTTTGAAGAGTTTATAGGAAAGTGGTTTAAAAGTGCAGGAGAGGATCTTGTTTATGTTGAGCCAATGGATTTTGAGACGGAGCCACATGGGTTTTTGCCCAAGGTGGAGAACCCAGAGGTGAGAGCTTGGGCATTAGAGGTGCATGGTTTGTGGAAGAAACTGAGTAGGGCAGTTTCGAGCTCGGTTCATGATCATCCTGAATTGCATACTTTGCTTCCTTTACCAGTGCCTGGTATGATCCCTGGTTCACGGTTCAGGGAAGTTTATTATTGGGATTCTTATTGGGTTATCAGGTTAGTTTTGATTTTCCTTTTTAACTTTTTGGCTTCATATGAAGATATAAATGTGATATAAATGGTTGTGCAGAGGGCTGCTGGCGAGTAAAATGCACGAGACAGCAAAAGCCATTGTGACTAATCTCATTTCGTTGCTAGATACATATGGTTATGTACTTAATGGTGCCAGAGCCTATTACACGAATCGAAGGTAGTGGTGCTTTCATTTATTTTCTTCCCATTGTTTGTAGGGACATTTTGTGAAAGGTAATTTTTTTTTTTTTAATTTCTTCTAATTTAACTCAGTCTTAAAAGTTTAATCCAATCAGTTCACGTATATTTTCTTACCTTTAAGAGATGATAGCTGGTAAGTTCAGGATTCGAATATCTTTGATTTTATTCCTTCCTTTCTTAAATAACTTTTATCACCCTAATCTCGCATTGAAAAAACTCTTAAGACCAGCTATAATATATATACATAGAGACTTGAAAGTTAAAAACTGTGAGCAATCACTAATAAGAGTATAATGGCTAAGTGAGTAAAGGTATCATAGAGGTCTCTATACTATGAGTCAAATTGTATTTGACCCCTTTTACTCAAAAAAATGATAAATTAGTCCTCTTATTTTAAAGCAAAGAGCAAACCAGTCATTTCTGTTAAAAATTTCATCCATTAAAAACTGAGTTGATTGATAGAATAATCAAAGAGTATAAGGGGACAAAATGCAAATTGACTCCCAGTAGAAGGGCCTTCATGGTGCTTTTAACTGAGCAAAGTGCTTAGCCACCTCTAAAATCGCAAAAGTTCAGTGGCTTTCAAGCCTTGCAGGTGAATTGCTCATGGAAGTATTTACAAGCTTCGAGGTACCCTTTTTTTGCAGCCAGCCTCCACTCCTGAGTGCAATGGTTTATGAGATATACAATAGAACTGGTGATGTGGATTTGGTGAAGAAGGCTCTCCCTGCATTGCTTAAAGAATATCAGTTCTGGAATTCAGGTATACTAATTACCCTTCACTTGTATGACCAATTTCTTGCTTGTTCTAACTTTTCCGGAAAATAAGATTTAACTTCCTCTCACACTAAAAATCTTTCTTCAAATTGAGCTTTTTTTGTGAGTTTGAACTATGATGTAGAAATACATACGATGATCATCCATGATGCTGAGAATTGTAATCACTCATTAAACCGGTATTATGCAATGTGGAACAAACCCAGGCCTGAAGCATCAGCCATTGTGTGTTCTTGTCTTCAACTTCCTTTTACCTTTGCTAGTATTTTCATGTTGTATATTTGAGGAAATTTTTTTTAACATGATCATATGTACCAGGATAAAAGATTTGCTTCCAAGTTCTTGAATGTTAATGAGAAACAGAAATTTTACCGAGAGCTTGCTTCAACTGCTGAATCTGGATGGGATTTCAGCACAAGATGGATGAGGTTATACAAATTATACTTTCATTTGTAGCTTTTCATCAGAGGAGAATTCAGAATTTTTTTTTTAGCAGGGCTGGAATTCAATTATAATTTTTTCATAGATCAAAATATAAGTTTACCAAGTATTGAATGATAATTTCATCCTTTTTAAAGGGACTCAATAGAATTTTTTTTTCTATTTTAGGGGGGTTAAAGTGCAATTTTACTATATTATAATTTATTTATAAGAGGTTTAAATTGAGAATTTTTATTTTAGGGGCTAAAGTGCAATTTTAGTATATTAATTTATAATTTATCTATTTATAAGAAGACTGAATTGAAAAAAAATTCATTTTTGGGAGGTCAAAGCACCTGATTATACCCTCGTTTCAGCTCTGATGAATTGGTTAACTACAGCTATGTTATTCATATCAGGGTGTGGGTGATGAATGTAATGTGTCTAACACGAATTTATCCCCAAACCCATGTCTGAATATGTGGCGGAGGTAGTATTAGACACTGATATTTCAAAAACAATGAAGAGTTTGGAATGAATCATTCAGCTAGAGCTGAATCTAGAGCAGTCAAGGGCTTCAACCCCTCCAAATTAGAAACAAAAATTGTCTTTTAGTCCTTTATAAATGCTAAAATTAAAAATTAATATATGATAAAAATACATTTTAAATCGAAAAGATTTCTATTTAATCCTTCAAAAATGATGAATCTCGAAGTTAATACAAAATAAAATTACACTTTAACCATATAAAAATTTATAATTCAATTCCAACCCTCTTAATAAAAAAATTCTAGCTTGGCCCGAGACTGTTGTATTTTACGAAGGACATTTTTACTAATCAAATATATGAAATCTTTGTTATAGGAACCCTTCTGAATTTACAAGTTTGAGCACAACAACTATTTTACCTGTTGATTTAAATGCATTCATACTGAGGGTATGTTATAACTTTCTCTTTTAATAACACCCATGAGATCAGTAACTCCATGGATGTTCATCCATTTCTTGATATATGTACAGATGGAACTTGACATTGCCTTCTTTGCCAAAATTGTTGGAGAGGATGCCATTGCTGAGGATTTCCTTACAGCTTCTCACACAAGAAAGAAGGCATTCAACTCTGTCTTTTGGAACGAAAACATGGGACAATGGGTGGATTATTGGCTTAACTATGGTGCTGAACCCAAGGTTTGTGTGTGTCCAAAGGACCAAAAGTACCGTAGTTTTGTAAGATGATACCATAACAATTCTTTTAACATTCTCCTCGTTTTTTTGTGTTGCTGTCCTTCAGGAACCTCAAACTTGGGAAGCTCAGAATCAGAACCAGAATGTGTTTGCTTCAAACTTTGTTCCCTTGTGGATTGATTTGTTCAACTCAGGTTTGTAATTTTTTGCAAAAAGCCTCACTACCCATTTACAAGTTTATCTCAATTAGAAACCATGCATTATTTTCACAAGAAGAAATTGTGTTTTTTTTGCTTCATAAATGGAAGAAAAACTTAAAAATCTTTCGATATGTCTGTCTGTCTGTATGTACAGATACTCCTCTGGTGGAAAAGGTAACAAGAAGTCTTCAAAGTTCAGGCCTGCTTTGTGCTGCTGGGATTGCAACCTCTTTGACAAATTCGGGACACCAATGGTTAGCACATCTTTTCACTCTTTAAAACTACACAGATTTAAGTGCAAGCGTTAAACACTGGTCCATGTATTTTCTTTTACTTTCACATAGAATTAATGTTCCAAAGGAAAATAATAATGATAATAAGCAGGGACTTCCCAAATGGTTGGGCTCCAATTCAGCACATGATAGTTGAAGGCTTGTGGAGATCTGCATCGACAGAAGCAAGGAAAGTAGCGAGAGACATAGCTGAAAGATGGATCAGAGCCAACTACGTGGCCTACAAGAAAACAGGGACAATGCATGAGAAATATAACGTGGAAAAGTGTGGCGAATATGGTGCTGGTGGCATTTATAGACCCCAGGTACCGTTTCATCTACAATTTTTTTAGGGTAAACTACATTAATAGTCACTAATTATTAATAAATATCTTTTTTGGTCATCCAACTATCAAAAGTTATAAACTAAACTATTAGTAAATTTCTTTTTTGGTCACCTAACAGTGGCAACTTTTAAAATTGATATAATAATAACTTTAACCCTCAACATTTATACATTGTATCAATTTAATCTTAATTTTTAAAAATCAAACCCTCAACATTTACACATTATGTAATTTAATTTTTTATAATTTTTTAAGTTAAATGACCAAAATATAAAACCTATTAATAATTTAACAACCTTATATATAATTTTAGGTTTGCAGAAAAGAATTGCTATATTCAAAAATGGCATCAAAGTTTTTGTTTTAAGGATTTTATTTTGGGGATAATGAAATGCAGACAGGTTTCGGTTGGTCGAATGGAGTGGTGTTGACATTTTTGGAGGAATTTGGATGGCCTAAAGACCAAAACATAGACTGCAACTAAAGCTTCAAAATGGGTTTGGTTTGATTTAAATAAACAAGACAATAATCTTTTCATTAAATCAACATCAAGAGGTTGAATGTTGGCAGCCATGTACTAGTATTCTATTCCATAAATTTTTTTTTATATAATGTGATATTCTTATTTAAGCCATTCAAAATTATGATAAAATATTCAATGTTTACTGCTTTAATAACATTAATTGTTACTGTAAATAATAGGTTAATTAATTTCTTCTTTTAAAAAGTATATAATTATTTACTGTTATACATAGATTATAAAGTATAGTGACATTAAAATTAAAAACTTCAATTTTTAAGGAAATTAAAACTTCATTTAAAAACTGTTTTAATTAATTTTATTTTTAATAAATCCTTAGATTGAAAAACATAGTAAGAAGTAGGTCAATTAGACTTGTCTATAGGTTGGATCGGTTTCAGGTTAGGCCTTAACAAAATTTCATGTTCGTTTGATAGGCTCGGTATTGCCCGAAAAATGACCTAAAATTTTGTCCAAATTTGACCCAAATAAAAATGTTAAAACCTAGTCCCGTATTAATTATATATATTAAAAATATATAATACATCAAAAACACTAAAAATATTAAAACAACTGTTTCCCAATAAATTGAAAATAAATTTTAAAAAATCTTTATACTTAAATAACATTAAGATGCAACTTAACAAGCAAATACTTTTAAAATAGTAGCAAAATTAATAAAAAATAAGAGTTATATAATATATAAATAATAACAACAAAATAGTAATAACATAATAGTAAAATGTTAACAATACAGTAAAAAAACAACAAGAAAACAATGGAAAAACAACAAAAAAGTAAGTTTTTTTTTTTTGCAAATTCAGGTCAAATCAAACTCAGACCAAAAAAAATTTTACTCGAAGCTTGATCAATTTTTAAATTAACCTTTTTTTTTCTTACTTCAACCTATTTTTCAAATTTATTTTTTCACTCAAACACCCTCATTTTTTATGCATTAAAATTCAATGCCGCCCGCCTCATTAGTCAAACAGAGCTGGCAAATGAAGCGAACCTAACCTAACCCAAATGGAGAATATATGAATTTCATTTAATTTTATGATAAAATAAAATAATTAAGATTAATCATATAAAAAAATCCAATATTTGCACCACAAAAGTCCAAATAAAATAATGTTTTTATGAAGTCTGACTTGGTAAGCTTTTTCTTTTTTTATTATAAGATTATTAGAATTTCAGTCTCAACGTACAATAATCTTCATTTTATCTTTAAATTATGGTTAATTATAAATTTTTTGGTCATCATGGTTTACTATATTTATTTATTTGAATGTATTATTGTATATAAATTTATATATCAAAATAAATTACATGATATCACATGTTAAATGGATAAATCTCAAAATTGATGTGAGATTTATTATTGATGTATGAATCCATTAATGTATATTTATTTTAAAATTGTATGTGGATAATATATTAAATACGAAAAGTTAAATTATTATAAAATACTTTATTAAAAAACTTGTACAAATGCTTAAATTATTTTTCTTATAGAACTGTAATTTTGCATGCATATTAACAGAAACAACAACACAGAAAAGAAGTGACAAAAATAATTATAGATAAATTTGAAATTTAGTCCTTGTACTTTTATTTTTAAGAATTTAGTCACTTTATTTTGTAGATTTTAAAATTTAGGTCTAACTTTTAATATTGTTAAAATTATTTTATTGAATTTTGTTCGTGTGATATTTTGTAATAAAAAATACTCACTTGATAACAATATAACTAATAAAATGGCGTTGAAATAAACTTAAATTTAACAAAATAATTTTAATAGCATTAATAGTTGAACCTGAATTTTAAAATCTAAAAAGTAGAGTAATTAAATTTTTAAAATAAAAATATAGGGATTAAATTCTAGATGTATGAAAAGTAGATGGTCCTTAGGCATATTTTAACCTTATTCTAAGCGTACATCGCATGTAGTTTTTGACAGCTGCCAGAATCTAAAGATTTGGTTGGCTCAAAAACATGCATTTGAAACCATGTGCTGCTTTCGACATAAACTTCAAACTTGTACTTTTTGTTATTGGATTTCAAACAATTAGGATCACTAATGTCTAATGACAGACAAGATTTTCTTTGTCACATTGTCGCTTTTTCAGAATTGATGAAAATCTCATTTTTTCCATGAAAATCAACGTATGTTTGCTTTACTTAATCTGGACTGCAATATCGAATATAAATACATTGAATTTGCACGGTGTTTATACATATACTGTTTTTTATCAGGTTAGATTTGTAAAATAAATCTGAAATTAAACTTAATAAATCAGGATCTATCATGTCAAATCATCAAAAATAAATTAAGAATAAATCAAGAACAAAATTAGACGTGGAAACGTATCTGAGTCCATAAATTTCTTGAAGTTTTACAGGATCTTGGGGATTTGATATTCCAAATCAGCACACAAGAAATTCAGAGAATATCTGCTCTCTCTTTCCTAATAATGATGGATATTAGAAAAGATATATTGTGTATAATTTGGGAGCATAACCCTAATATTTATAACATTAATAGAATATCTACACATATTTGACCTATACTTTATTTAATAATTAAAGCCCAATAAAATTTTGACCAAATTAGATCACTTTTAATTTGGCTAACTTATTATGATAATAAATAATAACATGCAATTATCCTTATTATATATGTGATGTCCATATTTTTCAACATATCATGCTTGTATTTTGCGAGCTTATTTCGCAACACACCAATCTCATAAGATGCTTTACAAAGTAAAGTTACTTGTGAGAATAAGATTCTATATATTAGGGATGTTTTATGTTGCAGATCCACAACAAGGCAAGAACTTACGGGATTACACACTTTGACAAAACCAACGTACTTGTCATTAATTTGTATGTCGCATTTATTCGTTGTTCTGACATAACAACTCATACATAAGAAAAAGTGATGTCAATAGGTTAGTTGAGCTTTAGGGAATACAAAACTAATAAGGAAATAACACGTGGTGTCTCAAGAAAGATCAATAACGTGTTTTATCATATTCATGAGTCTAAGAATGAGGATCTCCGCCCCTCCCTTCCCCTCTCTCTCTCTCTATCTTTCTCCTTAACATGCATGGACGAATAAAGGGGCAGACAAGGCACCAAAATTGAAAAACTACAATTCTACCCTTTATAATTGATCAAATTATAAATTAATATAGAAAAAATTACGCATTACCCCTTAAAAATAAAAGAGTCTATTTAATCCTTTCAAAAATGATTAAAATTATATTTGAAAAGTTTTGTAATTTAATTTTGATCCATAAAGAAATTTCTAAATTCCCCTTGCTAACATGCACAATACATTCTATAACTTTCCGCTTATCAAATGAACTGCCTCATCCTAACTTCGTATCAACTTTGTTCATTTTTTTAGTATGTTATTGTTTTATAACTTTTTGAAAAAATAATTAATCATGTTATACATTAAAAAAAAAATTGATATGTTCATATGTAAATACGTTTGTATGATGTAGAAGACCCTACTCAAAACAAGGTCCCTTCCCCAATAAACCCTCTCCCCTTTTTTATTTTTCTAAAAACAAATCTATTATTTTGCTTTATATTATAGACTTAATTAGTTGTTTTACAATCATGTAGTGGTATTCAATGGGGGTATATATAATAATTAAATTCATGATTGAAAAGTGGATATGTTTTATAATTAATAAATCTATTATTTTTAATATTATTATAATGTTAGGAAAGTTGATCCGAAACTTAACCCACAATCCCACATGTGAGTCCATGAGCGAGATACATTAATTAAGAAATTCAGATTTGAATTGGTTTTTAATTATAAAAGAATAAGATAGATTGGAATCACTATGCAATTTACTCAAATTATGGCTTTATAACTTTTTTAATTGAAAAAAAAAACAATGGAGTCACTATGCAATTTACTCAAATTATGGCTTTTTAACTTCTTTTATAATTGAAAAAAATATACAATAAAATATCCATACATGATAAATTTCAACCATAAAATATTATTGTATAATTAAAGTACCGTTAGAATAAATATCATTACCGATCCAAAGTTCGAATGAATTTGAGTCAAATTATAATAAGTTCGCAAGATTGACTTGCAAGTTGAGCTTATTTTCTTATGAGGTTACTTGTACAAGTCAGACTCGCATAAAACCTTATAAACATGTATTAAGTCTAGATTACAATATATGTATGTATACATGAAACCTACTTAACTAACATGACATGTCAATAAACAATATCTATATTATATAACTATCTAAAAAAGACGAAAAAAAATACTCAACAACTACATGTACTCTTATTTTATATTTTAGATATTATATTTTATTTATATTTATATATATATGTTCATTTTGATATATTTAGTATAATTTATTTCTTAACATCATATGATTATGATTATAATGATTTTGAAGTTTAGCTTAGGCGACAAGGAAAGGAAAATTGTTTGGTAAACTTTTTACGTCCCGAGGAAATGCTAGATTCGAGGCCGTGGAATTGACCGATGTTCATAATTGTGGAATCCTCACGTGCGATTCCACTTTGACGATTCTTACGTAGAACCTCGTGCCAACGATTTATTTATTCGTTTTAATTAATCGCCGACCTATTTTCCAACCAACCAATGTTACACACGTGCACACCCTATGCTAACACTTAAACCACTTTTAATTCATTTTGTCTTTTGACTTTGAAGAACCTCCCTCCCCTAATTCCTTACTTGTCACTCCCTGCTTATAGGTACTATTAATAAAAATTAGTTTTATAATTAATATTTATATATTTTATAAATAAATTTAAATATAATTTTAATAATAAAATAAGTCATCTAGTCACACCTGTTGAGTTGGAACATAAGTCTAAAATTTTTTAGAATAGGGATTTGAGTTATCCCGATTCATAAAAACCTTTACTCTTAATACTATATAATATATTTTCGAAAATATTTTTAAGAAAATATTATCATTAATATAAATTATAAACTATAAAAATACAAAGACTTGAATCTATTTTCACAAAAATTTTATATATATTTATAAGTAAATCAAATAAATATTAGTTAATTTAAGACATAATGATAAATTTAACTCTTAAGTTTATATTTTTTGGGTCAAATTGGCTCTTATTTTTCAAAAATTAAATATGGTTAACTTTTTAAAAGAATCAAATCGATTTTTAACGAAAATGTTGATTGAAAGATTAATTATTTTTGTTGACGTGACAATCATGTAATAATCCATGTATATCTTATGTTAACATAATATTATTTATCTTATATGTCATATCAATAAATAATTTAAAAATTATAAAAAATTAAATATTCAAAATATATAAACAATTTGAAAAATTAATATGAAATACATTCAATTAACATGTGAAATGTTGTGTTTAAAAGTTTAAAGTTTTAATTAGTATTTTAGTTAAAAAATATAACAATTTAAGTTACAAAAATAAAAATATAAAAAATAATAATAATAACTAAATTTATCATTATAACTTAATTTAATCCATACTCTTCTAAATATAAAAACTAAGCAACAATAAACCCTGCATAATTTAATTATCACTAATCAATCAAGTTACGAAACATGTAACGCATTATATATTTCTTTTACAAATTTGATACTCTCCACCAAATCTCCATTATAAAATTCCTCCACTTTCGATCTCTGTCGTGGTCAAACGGTTCCTGTCCAATAATTTACCTGATCTTTTTCTTTAAATACAAAATCAAACAAAAGCTAGCTCTTAAGTACTTTGATCATCTCTTAATAATTATATCCTACTTTTGGGTAGAAAAAAATGCTAGAAACCGTGAAGTACCTGATCGGTTCAAGAGGAGCAAGCGGGTTCGGCTCGAAATCCACGGCCGAGGAAGTTACTGAGACTTGCCCTGATCTCCGTTCTATCACTGCCATTATCACTGGTACGTAATTATATGAACCAATGATGTCGTACGTTGGCATTTGGCAATACCTTTCTTTTCTTTTTGGTTTTGATTGTGAGAGGTTGAAACAGGTGCGACGTCGGGGATCGGTGCCGAGACGGCTCGAGTGTTGGCGAAACGAGGGGCGAGATTGGTGATTCCAGCACGGAACCTTAAAGCTGCGGCGGAGGCTAAGGCGAGGATCGTTTCTGAGTTTCCTAACTCTGAGATCGTTATAATGGCTCTTGATTTGAGTTCACTCAGTTCGGTTCGAAAATTCGTGTTGGATTTTGAATCACTTGACTTGCCTCTCAATCTCCTCATGTAATAATCTCATAAACTCTTAGCTCCCTTATCAAAAAAAAAAAAAAATGAGAGAGACGAAAAAAGAAGTTCAATTTCGGTTACAACATGACATGAGTTAACTAACTAATTTCAGTTACAACGTGACATGAAACTTTAGCTTTAATGAAACAAGACAATGAACAGGCTTTGTTTTATTGGAAATATTATATCAGAAACAACGCTGGTAGGTTTGCGCATCACCATGCAATCTCTGAGGATGGAATAGAGATGACATTTGCCACTAATTATCTAGGTAAGTTTGCAATGTAATTGCTTCTTTTTTTCATGAGAATGCTTTAATTAAATATTAATCATATTTTTATATAGGTTAAGATATGCCAAAAGTTTTTATACTCTCTAAAAATTTAGAATTTAGTTTTTATATTTTTATTCACAGGAATTTAATCTCTTTACTTTTCAGATTTTTAGTTCATAAGGATTAAATTTTAAAATTTCAAAATATACAGGGACTTATAATATTTTAACATTTTATATATTCGATCAACTCTAACTTAACGTTAACAAAAACTTTTAGGTCACTTTTTATTGACAAAACTGTTACTAAACAAGATGATGGAGACTGCAAAACAAAGCGGCGTTCAAGGGAGAATCGTGAACGTGTCGTCAAGTATCAACGGTTGGTTTTCCGGCGATATGATCCGGTACCTAGGTCAGATATCCAGAAGCAAAAGGTGAGAGAACCGGAAAGAGAAAGCAATGAAACCGATATATATATAATATTAACAAGAGAATACAAGTAAATGATTGTTCAAGAAACAGTAATCAATTAATTAACAGTACGGCTGGTTTTCCATCATGTTTGTTTATTTGTGTTCAGTCAATACGATGCGACACTTGCTTATGCTCTATCGAAGCTGGCTAATGTTTTGCATACCAAGGAGCTTGCTCAGCGACTCAAGGTTGATGATCATGCTTCATTATTAAAACCCTAATGCATACATATATATTGAGGAATGGTTTCGTTTGGGCTGTTTGTAGGAAATGGGTGCCAACGTGACAGTGAACTGTGTTCATCCTGGGATTGTAAGAACCCGTCTTACCAGAGAACGTGAAGGCTTCATCACAGGTAAGGAACTATGGTACAAAATTCTCATACATAGATATACTTGTCTTTATGATTTTAATGTTTTGGTTACTGTATATTACCTGCAGATCTGTTTTTCATTTTAGCTTCAAAGCTGCTGAAGACAATCCCACAGGTAATAAATTAACATTACATATATATTTGAAGTAGAATATGGGAGATTTTTATAAGCCTTATGAATATATTGTTGTTGTCTTGTTGCAGGCAGCTTCCACTACATGTTACGTTGCAACACATCCAAGATTAGAGAACGTTAGTGGGAAATACTTTTCGGACTGTAATGAGACATGGACCTCAAAACTGGGTTCGGATTCCATTGAAGCTTCAAAGCTATGGACTGCCTCTGAAATCATGGTGTCTGAGATTAAAAAAGGGCTAGAAACATACACGAACAGACCAACCGAGAGAAAGTAATCATTACAAAGTTAAAAGACTATTAGAACCAAGTAGGATTATATATATTAAGTTTACTAAGGTTGTCAGCCTAGAGTCTAACTCATTGCTAAGTCTATCAACTCATTATTAACCTCAATCCTAAACCCACTAACATAATCGTGATAGAATCAAGTAGGATTACCGTCTTGTCAGAAAATGGAGCTGCCTGCGAAGGACCAACCGAAGGAGCAGGTGGAGGAACAAGCTCGGGAGGAGGAGGAACCTCATCATGATCTCCTCCACCATCTTCTTCCACAATCTCCGGACTGGTTTGGGCCTCATCATGATCTCATTCCACAATCTCCGAAACAAGAACATCCACCGGGTTGGGCATTATTGTTCTCTTTGTTGTCAACATACATTCCCCATAAAAATAGGTAGACCTAGGATAGTTACAGATATGCTATTTTTTTTTTAAAAAAAAAGTAAAAATAAGTTCAGTATAAGGTAAAAATGATATTTGAATTAAAAAAAATAAATTAAAGTTCATTATTCTTTACCTCCCGATATGGATATATTCTTCCAGGAAAAGAGAGTCCAATAACCATGTATAATAAGAGAAAAAGGATGAAATGCAGAGTAAAATGTCGGCCATCGTACATCTGAGCACCATAACTCCAAGAATATTGACCATGCCGATATTTCCACACCCTGTTTCATTTTTATCAAATAAAAATATAAGTTTAATTACAAAAGTTCAAATTCTAGTAATTGTTTTGAAAATTAAGCATATAAAACATGTATTTAAGGAAACATATTAATTAAATTGCATTAAAAAAAAATACAATAAACTAATATCCAAATGGAACTGCCAAGCAGATGAAGTTCTCTTTGAGACCAAAGCATATATGGCGGAGAGCATAGCGCTACTTCCACACATAAACAAGGAAGCTGAGAGAACCGGATAATTGTATCTGGTGCGCATCCAGTCCTGTTAAAAGCAAAATGAAAAACAAATAATCATGAGTATTGATATTTTATTGGTGTATAATTTTATTAGAACTAAAATATTTCATACCAATAAAACGCTGACTGTCGCATTGCAGAGACAACTACAATAGGCA
Source organism: Gossypium arboreum (assembly GCF_025698485.1). Classification (NCBI taxonomy): domain Eukaryota; kingdom Viridiplantae; phylum Streptophyta; class Magnoliopsida; order Malvales; family Malvaceae; genus Gossypium; species Gossypium arboreum. The sequence goes on along the minus strand of NC_069080.1, from coordinate 1,767,065 downwards.
AACACAATTCCTAAATGCTGTTTCGGAACTGGAAAAGTCGATGGTTTCACTTTGAGTTTTGGCAAGAAATTGATATCCGTGGACCAAAGATGGATTTCCGATCCAGCGTAGAAGTGAACTATCATGAGACCACTGATGCTAATGACGACGCCAACTATTTTTACCTTTCCAGTTATATTGGTTATAGTAAATCGGTCCATCCTAAAGATGTTATAATAAAATAATCAAAGCAAACATATCAACAAAAACTCATCACATCTTAAAACAATTAGGCAAATAAAAGCATATAAGGCCAGTCAAAGGGGCTTACTCCTAAAATATCATGCAATCAGCACTTACTCCTAAGGGGGATTTGTGATACTGTTGAGAAAATGGCTAGAAGCATTATATAGGGGTGTTCAAATGAAGAACGAGAGGTGCATTCGGTGAATTAGCAACAGGTTTGTCAACCTGTTGCTAATGGGGACTAGGATTATGGCATTTGCCTAATCAAAATAGATCATTTCTCCTCAATCTTGGCTTCAGTTTGTTGAGTATGTGTGTTTGTGTCCTTCGGGTGAGGTTTCTTTCCCTATTTATATGATACGGTTACTGTTAATGAACATGACATATCAGATAGATCCTCATATATGTAGACACGTATCCTATTCTAAGGATAATACGTGTCATTTGAGCCTGAGCTCACATGCATGGCAAGCTCAAGAGGGGCGGATATCACACGTGCTAACTATATGAGTTCACGAAGATGGCGAGTTGGATGAGTCGAATCAGTCAAAATAAAGACACGATATAACAATAATAAAATTCTAATTTGGATTGAGTGAATATGTAAATAAATAAATTATAATTTTTATTAATTAACAAGAATAATGTCAAAAGATATTGAAGGAAGGGAGATATGATTGGAAATATAACAACAGTGTTTGTGGGAGCATAGTTATGGCCTGCAACCCTAAATTCCACAAAACAAACATAAAATAAATAATTAAGTTTTAAGAAATACCAATTAAAATTAAAATTTAAAATACATACCCGAAAATTCCCTATAAAACACAGCATAGTGTTGAAAAATCAAATAAGGTAAGTGTTGAAAAGTCAAAAATGGTGGGAGGTGCAATTGGCACCGAAAGAAAAAAAAGTTGGCAAGTTGTTTAAAGTTGAAAGGGATAATTGCAATTTTGGTCCCTAATTTTTTTAGGCCATTTGCAAGTTAGTCCCTAAACCTCAACTATAAATAGGCCTAACCATTTCTCATTTCAACCATCCCAACCAATCTTTCTCTCTTAGTTTTCTCTCTTCTCCCATTTGAGAATTCTTAAAGAATTCTATTTGTTCGTAATATTTTGGAGATAGTAAAGTTATCATCTGGTGTTAGTGCCCGAGGACGTAGGTATAATTTACCGAACCTCGTTAAAATTCTTGTGTTCTTTCTTGTCCTATTTTTCTTTCAATATTTGAGGGTATAATAGTAGTATTTAATTGTCCTATTAAATTACGATAGAAGGAATATTCTGACTAAGGAAAGACTTGGTATTTAAGAGATCCTTGTGATCCACCTCTCTTCCCTGGGAATTGAACTTTGTGTGATTTTTTAGTACAATAATTTACACGCTTCTGACCCTATTGAAACAACAAGTGGTATCAAGAGTCGAAGGTTAATCGTAGTATGCTCTGTGGTTGCAGTTTAAACTGATCTTCCACATCAGAAAAGGTTTCCTTAAGTATATTGAAAGATTATGGAGAAAACGGTCGGTGTAGGAGCTTCAACATCGTCCATATGGACAAGACCGACAATTGCAAATGCAAGATTGGCCGTGGAGATCTTTGATGGCACGGGCCATTTTGGTATGTGGCAAAGTGAGGTTCTAGATGCCCTTTTTCAGCAGGGTCTAGACGTTGCCATTGATGAAGAGAAACCAGATGATGTACAGGAGAAAGATTGGAAGGCGATCAATCGGTTGGCATGTGGCACAATTTGATCATGCCTTTCTCGAGAGCAGAGGTATGCTTTTTCAAAGGAGACTTCTACAAATAAGTTGTGGGTGGCACTTGAAGAAAATTTTTTGAAGAAAAACAGTCAAAATAAGCTCCACTTGAAGAAAAGACTGTTTCGCTTCACATACGTCCCAAGTACCACAATGAATGATCACATCACCAAATTTAATCAGTTAGTCACTGATTTGCTGAATATGGATGAGACATTCAAAGATGAAGATTTGGCTTTGATGCTGTTGGGGTCACTTCCTGAGGAGTTTGAGTTCCTAGAAACTACTCTACTTCATGGCAAGAGTGATATATCTCTGAGCGAAGTCTGTGCGGCCTTATACAGTTATGAACAGAGAAAGAAGGACAAACAGAAAAACTCAATCAGAGATACAGAAGCTTTAGTAGTCCGAGGTCGTTCATACACTCGGAAGAAAACTTAAAAGGGGAGATCAAAGTCAAAGTCCAGGCTCGGGAAAGATGAATGTGCCTTTTGTCATGAGAAAGGCCACTGGAAGAAAAATTGTCCAAAGCTGAAGAATAAGGGAAAAGTCTGCTGTAGATGCTTGTGTTGTAAAGCATGATACCGGTGACTCGAACTATCATGGTTGCATCATCATCGTCGTTCCATTCGGATGAGTGGATATTGGATTCGGGTTGTACCTATCATATGTCCCTAACCGGAGTGGTTCTCGATTTAGTTGAGCTAAATGGAGGAGTTGTTTATATGGGCAATGACAATGCTCAGAAAAGCTGTTGGGATAGGTTCAATCCAATTAAAGAATCAAGATGGATCAACCGAGTTCTAACGATGTTGATGCGTGCCCGCCCGCTTTGTAGAAAAATCTCATCTCATTGGGAGCCTTAGAATCCAATGGTTCAGTTGTTACTATGAGAGATGGGGTTTTGAAAGTGACATCTGGCGCACTTGTGATATTGAAGGGCATCAAGAAAAATAACTTGTATTACTACCAAGGTAGTACAGTTATTGGAGCGATCATTGCAGACTTCCAAAAATAAAGACTTGGACTCAATGCGGTTGTGGTATATGAAGTTGGGACATGCAATGAAAAATCCTTGCAAATTCGCAAAGCAAGGATTGTTGAAAGGTGCAAAGGCTTGCAAATTAAAATTTTGCGAGCATTGTGTTCGGGAAAGCAAAAGAGAGTGAAATTAAGACGCTATCCATAATACAAAAGGTATTTTGGAATATGTTCACTCGAGATGTGTGGGGCCTTCCAAAACACTTTCGTTGGGAGGAAAACACTACTTTGTTACTTTTGTTGATGACTTTTCCAGAAGAGTTTGGGTGTATACCATGAAAACTAAAGATGAAGTGCTTGGAGTTTTTCTTAAATGGAAAACTATGATCGAAAACCGACCGGCAAGAAAATCAAGCGGCTTAGGACGGACAATGGAGGGAATATAAAGTGATCCGTTCTTGATGTGTGCCAAGAGTATGGTATTGTTCGACACTTCACGCTTAGGGATACACCACAGCAGAATGGAGTGGCAGAGCGTATGAATCGAACATTCTTGGAGAAAGTTCGATGTATGTTGTCCAATCTTTGGGTTGGGCAAGCAATTTTGGTGAGGTGTGACATACTGCCGCCATCTTGTTAATCGTTTGCCATCATCTGCATTAGAAAGAAAAACTCCTATGGAGGTATGGTCGGAAAACCGCTCATGATTATGATTCCTTACATGTGTTTGGATCCACCGCATATTACCATGTGAAGGAGTCAAAGTTAGATCCGAGGGCAAAGAAAGCTCTCTTTATGGGAATCACTTACGGGTGAAGGGATTTCGTCTTTGGTGCTTAAGCACAAAGAAAATGATCTGTAGCAGAGATGTTACCTTTGATGAATCGCCACATTGAAAAAGGTAGCGAGATGAAGATATTCAGACAAGCGATACTCCACAAGGTGGAGTGTACTCCAAAACAGTGGAGTTTGAGCGGATGGGGATTTGCCAGTTAATAAGTCTAATTCTCCACCACAATGGAGGAATTAGAGGTTGAAGAGGTTCGACCCAAGAACCATTAAGTACACGAAACCGATTGCGGTTGCAAGGCCAAGGAGAAAAATTCGTAAACCCGCCGATTCTTGATATGGTGGCCTCGCCTTCCCGTTGTTGATGATGATATTCTATCACTTATCAAGAAGCAATGCAAAGCTTAGAAAGTGATAAATGGAAAACGCCATGGATGAAGAAATGCAATCTCTCTGAAGAACAATACTTGGGAGTTGGCGCAATTACCGAAAGGTAAAAGGGCAATCGGATGCAAGTGGGTATTCGCAAAGAAAGATGGATCTCCTAGCAAGAAAGATGTTCGCTACAAGGCAAGGTTGGTAGCTAAAGGCTACGCTTCGAAGGAGGAATTGACTACAATGATGTATTTTCCCTGTTGTGAAGCATTCCTCCATTAGAATTTTGTTGGCCTTGGTAGCACAGTTGAATTTGGAGCTAGCTCAACTTGATGTTAAGACGGCTTTCTTGCATGGTGAGTTAGAAGAGAGATCTATATGACTCAGCCAAGGATACACAGATCTGGTGGTAGAAATTGGGTTTGTAAGTTGAACAAATCGCTATATGGATTGAAGCAATCCCGAGGCGATGGTACAAGCGATTTGATAGCTTTATGAAAAGCGAAGTACACAAGAAGCAAATATGACAATTGTGTGTATTTGCGAAGTTGCATGACGGATCTTTCATTTATCTACTCTTGTATGTTGATGATATGTTAATCGCTCAAGAGCCAAAAAGAGATAGATAAGTGAAGGCTCAATTGAATCAAGAGTTCGAGATGAAAGATCTAGGTGAGGCCAAGAAGATTCTCGGCATGGAGATAAGTAGAGATAGAGAGAGGCAAGCTTTGTTTGAATCGAAGCAATATCTGAAAAAGGTATTACAATGTTTTGGTGTAAATGAAAACACTAAACATGTAAGTACCCCACTTGCTTCTCATTTGAAACTTAGTGCTCAATTATCTCCGAAAACTGAAGAAGAAAGAGAATATATGGAAAAAGTCCCATATGCTAATGCAGTTGGGAGTTTGATGTATCTTGATGGTGTGTCTGTGACCGACATTTCACAAGCTATTGGAGTTGTGAGCAGGTATATGCATGATCCTGGAAAAGGACATTGGCAAGCTGTGAAATGGATTCTACGGTATCTTCGAAAAACCGTAGATGTTGGTTTAGTTTTTGAGCAGGATGAAGCACTTGGTCAGTTTGTAGTTGGATATGTTGATTCCGACTTTCTTTGGTGATTTAGATAAACGTCGTTCAACTACGGGGTATCTGTTTACTCTTGCTAAAGCCCCAGTGAGTTGGAAGTCTACCTTACGATCTCTGATGGTCGTGTCTACTACTGAGGCGTAATATATGGCGATTCTGAGAAGTCATTAAGGAGGCTATTTGGCTTAATGGATTGTTGAAAGACTTGGGAGTTGTTCAAAGTCACATTAGTCTATATTGTGACAGTCAGAGCGCTATTCATTTAGCGAAAAATCAAGTCTATCATTCAAGAACCAAGCATATTGACGTAAGATATCACTTTGTGCGGGAAGTCTTTGAAAAAGGAAAAATTCTACTTCAGAAGATTCCGACAGCAGATAATCCCGCAGATATGATGACCAAGGTGGTAACAACAATCAAGTTTAATCATTGTTTGAACTCGATTAACATCCTGAGAATTTGAGCACCTTCAGGTGTATGGCGCTCGAGAGGCATTTGAAGGCACTACAAAAGATAGCTTTATCGAATTTGGAGAGTTGAAGGAAATGTGTGAAGATGTGATTATCCTAATCAAATCTTCAAGGTGGAGATTGTTGAAAAATCAAATAAGGTAAGTGTTGAAAAGTCAAAATGGTGGGAGGTGCAATTGGCACCGAAAGAAAAAAAGTTGGCAAGTTGTTTAAAGTTGAAAGGGATAATTGCAATTTTGGTCCCTAATTTTTTAGGCCATTTGCAAGTTAGTCCCTAAACCTCAACTATAAATAGGCCTAACCATTTCTCATTTCAACCATCCCAACCAATCTTTCTCTCTTAGTTTTCTCTCTTCTCCCATTTGAGAATTCTTAAAGAATTCTATTTGTTCGTAATATTTTGGAGATAGTAAAGTTATCATCCGGTGTTAGTGCCCGAGGACGTAGGTATAATTTACGAACCTCGTTAAAATTCTTGTGTTCTTTCTTGTCCTATTTTTCTTTCAATATTTGAGGGTATAATAGTAGTATTTAATTGTCCTATTAAATTACGATAGAAGGAATATTCGACTAAGGAAAGACTTGGTATTTAAGAGATCCTTGTGATCCACCTCTCTTCCCTGGGAATTGAACTTTGTGTGATTTTTTAGTACAATAATTTACACGCTTCTGACCCTATTGAAACAACACATAGTTGCCTCTGCAATGCGACAGTCTGCGTTTTATTGGTATGAAATATTTTAGTTTTAATAAAATTATACATCAATAAAATATCAGTGCTCATGATTATTTGTTTTTCATTTTGCTTTTAATAGGACCGGATTCGCACTAGATACAACTATCCGATTCTTTCAACTTCCTTGCTTATGTGTGGTAATAGCGCTATACTCTCCACTATATGTGCCTTGATCTCAAACAGAACTTCATCTGCTTGGGAGTTTCATTTGGATATTAGTTTATTGTACATCTTTTTTATCGGTAAATACAATGTAATTAATATGTTTCTTTTTAAATACAATATGTTTTATAAGCTTAATTTTTAAAACAATTACTAGAATTTCAACTTTTGTAATTAAACTTATATTTTTATTTGATAAAAATGAAACAGGGTGTGGGAATTTCGGCATGGTCAACATTCTTGGAGGTATGGTGCTCAAACGTACTAGGGCCGGCATTTTACTCTGCATTTCATCCTTTTTCACTTATTATTACATGGTTATTGGACTCTCTTTTCTTGGAAGAATATGTCGATAAACTTTATATTTTTTGAACTCAAATATCATTTGTACTTTATACTTAACTTATTTTTCCTTTTTTTTTTCTTAAATTTAATAGCATCATATAGGTGGATCTGTAACTATCATAGGGGTCTGCCTATTTTTATGGGGAATGTATGTTGACAACAACCAGAACAATAATGCCCAACCCGGTACGGGCATGATGGATGTTCCTGTTGATTAGACTCAAACCAGTCCGGAGATTGTGGAGGAAGATGGTGGAGGAGATCATGATGAGGTTCCTCCTCATCTCGAGCTTGTTCCTCCACCTACTCCTTCGGTTGGTCCTTCATAGGCTGCTCCAGTCACCTTGGAAGAAGCTGCCCAAGAAACTGAATGACGAAGTTGACCCCTTGGAGGAGACACGGAGAAAAACACGCAATCGAATTTGGCCCCTGTTTGCAGTGAAAATAATTGTAAAATTATTTCCAAACGCAATCGAATGAACGCAGATATTTATAATAATAATAATTGTTAGGTTAAATAGGTTAAAACACTGTGCGTAAATATTTAAATCACATAGTGTTTGTCAAAATCGTTTTAAAATAGTTTTATATTGAGTCTATACCATCGGATCAAGGATAGAGATATTACAATAAAACTTTTTTTTTTCCTTTTTATTATAATAAAAGTCAACAAATAAAGTTTAAGAGAAATCTAGTTGGTTCAATAATGTAGAGCAATTGGAAACATAGAAATAATTGAAATGGAGGGTCATGAGATAAAAGTTAGCGGTTTGCTGCTCTATGTAGCTAAAATTACAGGCTATAGTAGAATATATTAATTAAGAGGGGTTTTTTTTTTTTATTGGGGCTACTAAAACAGGTAATAAATTTAGTAACTGGTGTAGTAGTTGTATTGTGCTCGTAGTATAAGTTTGTGTTATAATAGTGTTTAAAGCATTCGTATATAATTTATTTTACATGTAGTTATGTGGTGTTTTCGCATGAAAGTATTTGAATAACCATAATCAGCATTAAAATTTAAATATCGATTTACAATAATTTTATAAAAAAATTTATTTTAGCTCTTCATTTAATTTTTTATCTCTTTTAGTCCTTGAATTTAATATTTGTCAAATCACCCCAAAATGGATGGAAAAGTTAACATTTGACAAACAATGCAAGTTTAAAATATAAAAATTAAATCTTAAATGTGGGCATAGTATAGACACCAAATTTGAAACTTAACCATTGTTATATGATCCATAGAAAAAATATGATGTCATACCACTTTGCCACGTTTGTAGTCTCTTTTTCTTTTCCCAAGACGTGTATACATAGTTGAAAGAAATCACCCTTAATCTTCCAACTACAATGGATATGATAGTAAAATAATAAAATAATTATCATGTATAAGTATGTAAATTATTTGGACTAATTAGTGGCATTGTAAAAGTAAAGAACTAAATTATGTAAAATTAAAATATAAAGATTAAATACCAAATGTGAACATAATAGAGAAATCAAAATTGTAATTTCACCATTATCTTGTAAGGACTAAAAGGGGAAATCATGTTATTAGTTAGTCAAAATAATTAGCATGGTTAATAATTTTGGTAGCTAATGTGGATTTTTATAAAGACACTTATTCTAACCCATGATGCTAAAATAATTTTTTGTTAGAATTATTTTATGTTTAAAAAATTTCACATCAAAATAGGATCAAATTATTGTAAAAATTCAAATATAACAATTAAATCTTAATTTTAGGTCCAGTAGAGGAAAAAAAGATATTTGATCAATTTTTTGTAAAATACAAAGAAGGAAAAGAAAAGAGATTGAAATGTGTTAAAGTAGAGGGACCAAAAGTGATATTTAACCAATATTGTATATTAGAGTTGATCTTAAAATTTAAGTGTTGGTTCCATCTTCAATTTATGAACATGCTTTTTGGACAAAATCTTAAAATGCAATGGACCAAAATAGACAATACTTCAACCATAACATTTAATATTAAAACCTGTTTTGAGCTGCTAAAATTGATCTTGAAAAATAAGTATTTGTGAGTTTCACTACACCTTTTTAATTAATTTGTGAGGCATACAGATTAAGTATTAACTTAATTGAAAAGAGTATTAGAACATTTTTGTTAAGACAATGTGGATTATTGAATTCAAAGTGTCCAAAACCTTATTTGAAGAATTCAAAGTGTCCAACAACTGCATCGATGGAATTTGCAACTTTTTATTGAATTTTCCTACAAGTTTGAAAACAAAAGTAATGATTGATTGGATGCGTGAATCGAAGTGTGTTTCTAATGACAACGAAAGATACTTCAAAATGAATATATTCGCCCCCAAATAAAAAAAGCGAATGATGGTGGAAGTTTTTTTTTTTTGTCCCATTTAAAATACTACCAAAATTAGTACAGTATTATCTCATTTCACTAAACACTTAACAGTATCAATCTTTTTTCCGTGGCAGCAGCCATCGAAGATGTTTGTTTTAGAGTTCATCATGTGAATCATCCTCTTCTTCATTTGATGCAGCACCGCCGGGCCCTCCACCAGATCTTTGATATACAGCCGTGATGATAGGATTGCAAACAGCCTCAACTTCTTTGAGTTTCTCCTCAAAGTCTTCCTTTTCGGCATTCTGGTTGTCATCCAGCCACTCGAGGGCTTCTTTCGCAGCCGTTTCAACTTTCTCCTTCTCATCGGATTCGAGCTTGTCAGCAAGCTTATCCTTGTCATTAATCTGGTTTTTCATGTTGTAAACGTAAGTCTCGAGGCTGTTGCGAGCATCGATCTTTTCCTTAACCTTCTTGTCCTCCTCTGCGAATTCTTCGGCCTCACGAACCATTCTCTCGATCTCCTCCTGGCTCAAACGACCCTTGTCGTTGGTGATTGTGATTTTCTCTGATTTACCTGTGCCTTTGTCTTCAGCCTTGACATTTAAGATACCGTTTGCATCGACCTCAAATGTAACTTCGATTTGAGGTGTTCCCCTGAGAATTGAGAGATCAAACAATATGAGTCAGAAAATTCAGGCGAAGATCTGAAGAAAACATGAAAGTGAGTTGATGGAAAAGAGGAGCAAACCTTGGAGCTGGAGGAATTCCGGTAAGATCAAACTTCCCAAGCAACCTACAATCCTTTGTCATACTCCTTTCACCTTCAAAGACCTGATATCAAACCACAAATATTCAAATAAGGTTCAAATTATGTTTCATACTCTTCGCTTTTTTAGGTATTTGTATATGACAATCATATCCGATACATATTGGGAAGTAGGTATTCAGATACGATCCTTCGTTATATAGGTTCAAAATATCCCAATATAGGTTCAAAATATCCCGATTCTTAGCATTAGAAAAGAAATCCAAGTCTCATGCCTTCTAATGGCAGACAGGCATTTCTAAGTTTCAATTATGAACCAGTAAAATGTACCTGAATGGAGACAATGGTTTGCTGATCCTGATAAGTGGTGAAAACTTGCGACTTCTTGGTTGGGATAACGGTGTTCCTGGGAATCAACTTGGTCATTACCCCACCAACAGTCTCGATACCGAGGGTAAGAGGAGCCACATCAAGAAGAAGAATATCTGTACATAGATTCAGTTAGAACAATTTACATCAGCTATAGTCTCGTGTAGTTGTGATAGAGAAAGTTGCAGGAGATGAAAACGTACCTTTGGTTTCATCACCACCCTCTCCACTCAAGATGCCTCCTTGTACTGCAGCACCATAAGCAACTGCTTCATCCGGGTTAACACCCTTGTTGGGCTCCTTTCCATCAAAATAGTCCTTGAGGAGCTGTTGAACCTTGGGAATTCTAGTGCTTCCACCTACTAGAACAATCTCATCGATTTGGCGCTTCTCCAAACCAGCATCTTCCATTGCTTTCTTCACAGGTCCCATGGTCTTTCTGAACAGATCATTGTTCAACTCCTCAAAGCGAGCCCTGGTCAGTGGCTCAGAGAAATCAATACCATCAAAAAGTGATTCAATCTCTACTCGGACCTGGTGCTGGCTGCTGAGAGCTCTCTTGGCACGCTCAGCTTCCCTCCTAAGCTTCCCAAGAGCCTTGTTATCCTTGCTGATGTCCTTTCCATGCTTTTTCTTAATCAGTTTAATGAAGTAGTCCATAACCCTATGGTCAAAATCCTCACCTGCAAGAAAAATTACCATAAGCAAAATCCATAGCATAAAACATTTTCTCAAAAACCTAAAAGCAAAACTAAGAATGATGCTTACCTCCCAAATGAGTGTCTCCATTTGTGGAAAGAACCTCGAATACACCATTGTCAATTGTCAAGATACTGACATCAAATGTTCCACCACCAAGGTCAAAGACAAGAATGTTTTTCTCACCACCCTTCTTGTCCAAACCATAGGCAATGGCAGCTGCAGTTGGTTCGTTGATAATTCTGGCCACATTGAGCCCAGCAATAACGCCAGCATCCTTGGTGGCTTGTCTCTGGGCATCATTGAAGTACGCTGCAAATCGAACAGAGAGATCATTTGAGCATCATAAAGCATCAGACAACAGAATATTTTTCCAACTGAGAACTCTGTTTCTTATAAAGCACTAACCAGGAACAGTGACCACTGCATCCTTGATTTTCTTCCCGAGGAAAGCTTCAGCTGTTTCCTTCATCTTAGTCAGAACCATAGCACTGATCTCCTCAGGACTGAAGACCTTGGTCTCTCCATCCTTAATCTTTACTTGAATATAAGGCTTTCCATCCTTGTTCACAATCTTATACGGAACAAGTTTCATGTCCTTCTGGACCTCCTTATCATCAAACCTGCATAGAAAAAATATGCAAAATTAGCATTAAAGCCCAATCTAACCCTAAAGCCTAACTCAAGGAACGTAAGAAGAATGTAAATGTAAAGTACTTTCTGCCGATGAGTCTTTTGACATCAAAGATGGTTCTCTCTGCGTTAACAGCTGCCTGGTTCTTTGCGGCCTCACCAATCAGCCTCTCACTGTCGGTGAAAGCCACCCAAGATGGTGTAATACGGTTACCTTGGTCATTGGCTATGATTTCAACATGACCATTCTTGTAAACACCAACACAAGAATAAGTTGTGCCAAGATCAATCCCAATTACTGTCCCCAATTTCGTGGCTTCCTCCTTTGCAATTGAGATTGCAAAGAGACATCCTGATTTAAAAGCTCACACAATGTTATTACTTGATACCAATAAAGGCCCTTAGGATAACTATTTACATCAATTTTAACTGCAATTATGATGTTCACCCACATAATTAAAAGTAAATTATCTATTGAATCAGAAATTAATACACATGTACTGGAAAAAAAAAAAGGAAACCAAATCACAGAAAAAAATGTCTTCCAAGGCAAAAAAGATACTATTTGCAGCTTTTTTTTTTTTTACATATGTGCATCCAACTGGAAGAAGATCTCATTTCTTAACCAACAAATCTACTTTTGGTATAATTTTATAAAATGGTTACTCCACGTAGCGATTTGTCAATGATAATAATTAAACGATTCTTATAAAAAAGACATAATCATAAGAAATAATATAAGTTGCACATAGAGATAAAACGGAACTCCAACGAACTTTCAAGAACATTCTTGTGCAAAAAATTAACAATTCGAAGTTAAGATACTGCATCGCAAATGAAAAACAAAATAGAGTGAAACACAAGATTTTTGTATTAATTAGTTCTAGCGTCATTTTAGATAAAAGCTTTAATCAAACGAATTAGCTAGTCATTCATTCTATAAATCCAGAGCTTACTAGTACTCGAAAAATCAATGCAGAAAAATCAAACGATATGAGATGGATATAACTCTCATTCACGATCTAATGAATCACCAGAACTGTAGAACATGAATCAGATCCAAACATGCAGCAATTTAAGCGCAGTAAAATCATCAAAAACAGAATTAGATATACTTCATTTCCTCTCCAACATAAAAAAAACGATTCATAGATCATGAAATCACATGGAAACAAGCGGATCTAGCAAAAAAAAAAAGAGCAAGAACAGCAGAGCACTCACCGAACAGAACTATCGCTAGAACCACCAAAGAGCCGCGTGCTCTCCACGAGCCAGCCATCGCGAGTCCTAAACTACTGTATCTCTCTTCGAAGAAGTCTCTTGGAGCTATTTCCACTATAAATCGCTGAATCGTTAAAATGAACTTTGAGGACCGATACTCCTTTCCTTTTACAGTGAGACGTGGTTGGAGCCATTTTTTATATTTGGAGTGTCCGAATCTAACGTTGCTTTCAGATGGGGGCTACAAATGAGAGAACATGTCATAGGTGCTGGCGTGGACCAATAACATTTCCTATTTGCATTGTTTGAGCCAATCAAATTAGATCTTGTGTTGGGGATATCCTGGCCGTTTATTTTGGTTATATAAATAAGACGACTATTGACCAGTAGATCGGCAATTGAACTCAAAACGCACGATTGTTGACTCGTTTTGGGCCAGCCCAAACCCACAAATGTCGTCCATTAACATTGATGAGTCAAATACTGAAACCGGTAAATATCAAAATTATATATCAACTTTGGTTCAGTATGTAATATTATACATAAATTTTAATTTTTTATAATTTTATATATTAATTTCTATTTAATTTTATAAATCACTACTAATATTATTTAATTAGTATAATTTTATGTAAATATATTATATACACAAATAATTATGTTAATTCAATATGAAAATAAAAGTATGTATTTATTTCTTTAAATATATACAATTGAATCAAAATCAAAGTTTTATATATATATATGAACCACAATTTAAATTTCATGTATATAATTGTACTAAATCAAAATTCATGTATTAAATTACATATTGGACCAAAGTTCATATATAAATTTGATATTTATCACTTCTTGAAATAAAATCATGAATGGTGGAATAGCAAAATATAACCACAGTGGATCAAAGTTCGTGACGAATGAGCACAGAACATCTCATGGAGCTAACTTATTAAATGGGGTTTATTTATCCACTTAAACCGATTCAAGAAAATTAAGACTAGTTTAGTAAATATAAAAACAATCTCAAGTAATTTTAACGAATATATAAAATAATATTTCAAAAATCTACTATTATAAATTTTTATTTCAAAATAATTTAAAAATATTATTTATTTAAATTTAGTCTGATATCAATTATCATGTTTTTAATATAAAACTTTTGAATAATTTTAAGAAATAAAAATATAATTTAACTAATACAACAATTAAACTCGTGTATTGTATGGGATAAAAGTTAATTTAAATTGCATATTCCAATATATAGATGGATATTTAATTTTTTGGATTTAAATATTAAATATTCAAATTTTAAAATTATTGTCCATGGTAAATATGTGGATAAGAATCATGTGATTGTTGAACCTTAATGGAGTATCTTCGGACCAACTAACATGCTCTATGGGCTTAAATGATGGGAGAGAAACATGTGTCTTCTTTTTTGGGCTAGAAGAGAAACATATATCTAAGGTAAGGTAAATTCACAGAGCAATCATGTATATAGAGAGAATGTCAACAGATTAAACTAGAGACTGTTGCTGTGAATTAACACTTTTGAGTAAGTGACGAAGTTAGGGGTTGATAGGGTTTTGATTCCATTAAAATGGGCTTGTTTATAATTTATAAAATTTTAAATTAATATTAATAAATTTATATTTTAGTCCTTCAAAAATAATAAAAATTTAATTTTATCCTTTAAAAATTATAAAATATAAATTATTAAAATAATAAAATTACATTTTTATTATCGTAAAATTATATAACTTAATTTCCCCTTTCCAATATATATTTTTTTACTTCACCTCTACTTTGAGTCAAAATAGACAAATACCTTATCTTTATGGGTTGATGTGGACTGATAACCTGGCTTAACAATTAAGCGCATGGCTTGAGCAATGTTCATCCTAAAGAATTGAAAGACTCTAGAGTCCATTCCTAGTTTCCTACTAGTTTGTGAAAAAAAAAATATTAAATCATTATTTAAGACTTGAACTTAGTAATAATTCTTATATCGAGACTTGAACTTTCTTTTAGTTTAAGTCTCTGAATCTAGTAATTATTCTTATATTGAAACCTAAATTAGATAATTATTTCCACATTAGAAATTGAATATTTTTTTGCCAAAGTTAGTACCTGAATTTGGCCTATCTTGAGGCTTGAACTTAATAATTATTCTTACATTAAAGCTTGAACTTTAAGATTTTCAAAAGAATATCAAGGATTAGCTTAGACAAAAAAAAGTTAAAACATTCAAGGACTAATTTGAACATAAAAAAAGTTATTTAATCCAAAAAAGACAATAACTTGCAGCCGTTTTAGACTTGAAATTATTAATGGTTGCACTGTCTGACCTCAAAGGTCTTTGAAAATCTGCTAAACTCTCCAAAAACAAAACTAATTATAATTTATATACATACAAAATAGGACCTCCATTAACATATAATTTGGAGCTGACGAAACAAATCAAAGAATCAGTATATAAATTGACATCTATATGGTGTGATCCATAAACAAAAATCTATTACGGGTCAAGGGCTCAAAGCCTACATGCAGTTGAAGACCCATTTTAACCTATTATATGTTTACTCGAATTCAAAAATGAGTGTTCAAAGACATGAATGTGTTTAACACCAGCCGCACCGTTATACCTATATTCGTATGTGTTGTGTTGCTGTAAGGGATGGAGAGGTTCTTATACTCGAATCGGTAACCCGTAATTGAGGTAGGTTCGAATGCGTCCATCAAAGCTTGCAGTGACAATCACAAGACCCCATTTGTGAGAACTTAACATACTTTGATATGCACTCTTAAGAACTTTTAACTCGAATTTCCACAAGTCGGAGGTTATTGCGGCCGGACTCGTGTTGAGAAGTGTCTCTTCAGGCCAAGTTGCAGACCCCCTTGTCAAAGACTCCATCAGAACGCGTTTTAGAGAGAAACCATTAGGGGAAGCATGGGGAGCGAGTTGTTCTAGCTCCACCTTGGGATTTAGTTGTTTTTTCCCGTTTGTAAGGCTGTTTTCCTGCATATTGTCATTTGATTCAGAAGACATGAGCATTCCGGGATCGGTTTTGATGCCACACCAAGGTATAGCAATCGACACATTGTGGGAGAAGAAACTCTCGCGAGACGAAATGTTCTTCGCTTTCGAACAGTTCTTCTCTGGGTTAGTGTAATTCCATATGTAGACATTAGAAACCTCGCTGGCCGAGATGATTTGTTTCCCGTCTTGGCTAAAAGTTGCAGAAATCTGACTCGTTGCAATACGAAATCCAGGTGCTGAGAGATATGAAATAAGCTTAAATCATGGAAATGCCAAGATCAGAATGGCAGACATTCATGGAACGATAATTAGAGGAACGGTAGAGTCAAACACTCACCTTTTAGTTTGTATACAATATCTCTTCCAGACAAGACACGGACAAGTGAATCCGCTGAAGTAATGATCACTTTGCTTGGATCACAAGGAGAGAACTAAAATTTGAACAACAAAACACGAGGTCACTTGTAAGAAGATGTAATAAAGAAGAAACAAACAAAAGAGTTAATAAGGATTAGATGTAACCACCTCAAATCCAGTTATCTTTTTTCCAGGTAACTTCTTTTTGCTTTGTAAGTATATCGGCACATCGATTTGAAGTCTATTACCTGACAAACAATACGCACGATTCAGAGATTCAACCCGAAAATACCAGCAAAAAAAGGGCTAATGGTGCAGAGCTGTCTTGCAAATTTAGAAACGACCATACCTATGATATCATAAAAACGGCAGTTTCCAGTCATCGAGCCAACAATTCCTCCCTACAATAATCAAACAAAGAGGTTTAGTAACAAAAATTCATTAGATTTCCGGGGACAACACAAGATTTACGACTAACCTTTCCGTCAGGACGATAACATACAGCAGTGACTATATCCCTTACATCAGTATAATCAATAACTCGACAATGAAGAACTTCCCAAATACGAACTTTTCCATCAATCGAACCGCTTATGAAATAATTATCGTCCATAGGGTTGAAGGCAACAGAAGTCACTACGTAGACAATAACAGTAACACATACATTAATGTCATGCAACCCGGAAGAAGATAAATGAGTTTGCCAAACAAGACATGTAATAAAAATGTCATACCATAATTGTTATGAGAAAAAACCCTCAAGCATCGATCGGATCCGACTTGCCATAGACGAACGGTTTTATCGACAGAGGATGACAACAGAAACTACAACAAAGAACATATGATTTGTCAAGAATAAAAACACCTATTATCGGAATCTAACAGGTAATATGAAAAATCTAGGAACTTTACCCCTTTCTTAGACCACGAAAGAGCCAATATTTCGCCACTGTGTCCCTGAAATTCGTGCACCGGCTTCTCAAAAATTCGGAAGACCTTGGGTGGGAAAATGACACAAGTTGAATCCGATAATCTCCCCAACTTCTTAATTTTATCAATATGGTGTTTATCCATATTGAGAGGCGTCAGTTGGGAAAGATGATTCATTCTAAAGTAGAGACACGAAGAATCAAGGTTTTGTATGTTGAATCCATCTAAATTCTCGTCCTCAATGATCTTCCATATACGAACGATACAATCTTCACCTGCAGTTGCTAGAAACTTCCCGTCGAGACTGAACTTCATTGTTGAGATGGACCCTTCGTGTGCTAAAAATTCTTGCCCACAATAAAGGGAAGACAACTCCTTGGAATGCTTGTTACATGGATGAACTTGAACTCTTTTCATCCTGTCCCCTAATACGGAATCATAATCACTCTGCTTCGATCCAACTTGAACATGTCTATCAACAACATGGGCAATGGCACCTAATTTACTAAACCAACTCTTTTTTACCTTCATTTGTGGATCAATTTGTGGCCTTCCCTTGAGCTTTCCACGCAAGTGCAGATCGAGCTGAGGAGATGATGGCATAGGGGACGTCTTGAACTCTAGAGAACTAACAGATTTACTTGAACAACTCTTCTCTATCACAACTAATTCCATTTGATCATCCAAATTCTTATCTTGATGTGTAAAATGATTTGGCATTGGAAACATTTCAACTGGTTCTTGACCATCATTGGACTGGTTCGATAAAACACCATCTTTAAGAGCTAATGTACTCAACGCCACCTCACTATCTTGTGAGACTTCGAGAGCATCCCTACATGGACCACCAGGTTCCTCGCCGGTAAATGAACTCCGAAAAATACTTAGACCCATCCATGTCCAGAATCTATGGCGACGCTTATTAACACTTTCTGGGAACACAGACCAGAACTTGTACTGATCAAAATTGTCTGAAAAACCGTTGACTTGGCCAAAATCAGGACTAGAACAACATTCATCGGAATAAACTGAACGGCTATCAAAGAATTGATCATCATCTTCCTCTTCTTCAAAATAATTTCCCATAATTAGTTTTTTTGGTTATTCTTTCAATCCATGAAATCCTGAAACATTAGTTACACAAATTTTCAGAAAAAAATTTTAAATCATGAAAAACCAATTAACAAACTTCTAAGAAGAATAATAAAGGGACAGATCTTTGCGGCAAATTTTCAAACACTATGAAGAAAAAAGATGAAGACTTTAAAAACATTCTAAAATGAAACTATTACATGACCATGAAACAAAACAACAAACAGATATCGGGAAGCCCTATATTTATATATATATTTAGTGATTTACTCACCTGGGTCACCACGAAATGTTGGACAAACCCAGAATTCCACGGATTTTTCACCTCCCTGTTTTCTTTGCGTCTCCCAGAAGAAAAAAAAACTTCCAATTCTAAAAGTACAGAAGTGTGTATATATAATACACACTATATAATTAATATGCCTCGAAATTGGCGTTAACGCGAAGGAGAAGAAGATGCGAAGTCCTAAAGCTTTGATAGATAGACGGTGGTTGGTTTCTCTGAATCTGTATCTGTCAATGTCTGCCTTTCTTTTTTTTCTTTCTCTTTATATAATAGTTATGATTTCTGTGGGTTGAAATCGAATAATTTAAAGGTAAACTGCATGCGAGTAATTAAACTAATAACCTCAATTTCGAAAAATTATAAAATAATAATTAAGTTATTTTAAAAAATATTTCTGCATATTAAATTAATTTTTAAATAGTTCGATTAGTGAGATCAAGTAATGATTCAACAATCGGTAGTATCATCAATGAGTAGAAAAATATGCTTTAAATCTAAGTCTATCTGATGCGTAGTGTCAAAAATTGGAAAAAAAAATCATTTCGATTTTAGTTCACAAATACGTGATTTAAGGCAATGCAATGGAGAAATACAACAGTAATTTTAATAGCTTAGTAAGTTGAAAGAAAATGTTTGAATAGTTTAATAACTATTTTATAATTTTTGAAGTTAAATGATTAAAATATAAATTTATTAATAATTTAGTGACTTTAAATGCAATTTCTCCATAATTTAATTACTGCTAAGCTAAAAGGTAAAATTGTTTTGTTTGTTTGTTGGGCACTTTCGTATCTCTTACATTTGCCTTTTGTCTTGTCTCTATTCCACCCACGACTTTAGTTTAACTGTTCTTGTCTTCTTTTATTTTCATTTTCGTCCAAACAGCTTGCTTTCATTGATTTAAAAGAAAGGTAAATATATTTGTTTTTATTTAAGGTTGGCTTCAAAATTGAATTAAACTTTTATGTTCCGCTTGAATTTTTTATTTAAATTCGTTCTTGAATTTAACCATTGATATGAAAATAATTCTCAAGTTTAAAGATTATTACTAAAATTCATGGCATAACGTAACAACTGTAACTTAGTTCAGATCCAAGAATAATTATTAAGTTGAAGGATTAATTTAAACAAAAAAAATTAAATTTTAATGTGAGGATAATTATTAAGTTCAGAGACTAACTTGAAAAAAATCAAACTTTAATATAAGAGTAACTCTTAAATTCAGACCCCAAAAATAATTTAACCCTTCAATATTTATTTCTTTTAGTTCTAATTGGTACTCAAATTTTATTTTTTCATGTATTATAATCCAATTTTTCAACTCTATTAAAATTAGACGATGTAGATTAATCAAGTTGTTATACTTTGTAGGTACATTAACTAATGGCACGATATGTGTGGTGTATGTATGAATTTATAGTCCACGTCATTTAATTTCAATAAAAATTATAAAAATGAATAGGAAAAACCCAAAATCGATATTAATCTAAAAAATATAAATATGAATTTAAATATTAAAATCAAAGAGAGGAAGTGTTTTTTTTTTTAAATTGTCAAACTAAGTCATTGGCATTATAACGCCTCCTCGCCTAGAAAATAACGCCATTTGGATGCGTCGTTGTCCTTTTAAGTTGACCAGCTAATTGCCATTAATCGAAGCGTTCAATTTGTATGTTTATTTGGTATTTATGTATTCTATTTATATTTTATTTTTTGAAGACTGTTTTTGAAGAATTATTTATATTTTATCAAATTAGACATTTTATAATTTTAAAAATTCTGATTATTGATATTTCAACATAAATTCTCATACATTTATTTTTCTTTACGTGCCAACTGTTTTGATTTTTGTTTTGAATTTTTTTTTTCCAATATTTCCTTTCCCAGCGATGGCTAATTGGTCGTGACCCCATCTTCAAATTGATGAACTTCCTAAACATAGGAAAAAAAGTTTAATTCTGTGTAGAATTAGCTTACTTTTATTAACAAACTAATTAATAACTTCTTTTTTAAAATTAACTCTTAATCTACTTGTTGATTAATCCCATTATGTAAGCACATGTACTTTTAAATATTATGATTAATTGAATCTTAGTTCGATTAGTATGAGTATTGTTACTAACATAGGAGGACGTGAGTTTGAATAAGCTGAAACGCATTATGCCTAGTTTTAAACATTACGTAAAAAAAATGATCAAAACTTATAAAAAATTATTTAAAAATAAATAAATAAATAAAAATAATCTTATTCAGAAATACCGAGTGATTGATATATATGTATGATTTTATTGTATAATTAATTCATAATTTAAGTTTATATATTTTTGTGTATAAATTAAATATAAAAGTTGAACATTAACCATATATAAAAAAATTATATAAAAAATCAAAGTAGATTTACTAGTTTTAATATTTTGTCATTTCATGAGGAAGATTCTGGTTGAAGATTTTTAGACAAATCAATGTTATGTTACAGAGACAGGTCCTTTGTATCCCAAAATAACGAGAGACAACATAATTAGTGATGCTGAATTCATCAGTTCCGGTAACCATCGAATCGGATTAATCAAATTTATAATTTATTATTAACTCAAAATTTCTTTTATTGAATATTAAGTTAAAGAATTGAAATTTATAATTACATTTTTTATTATTAATGAGATAAAATTAGCATTTCATTTTCCAAATACATTATCTTGTCTCATAAAAAGAAGAAGAAGCAAAACATAATAAAATGGTTACTAACATTCAAATATTAAATTCAAACATATAGTAACTTTTTATATAAAATAATAATTTATTATTAAACATTAAAGTCTGCTAATTCTAGAGATAAAGTCAAATATATCATCGTTAAGTGGCTTAGAAGACAAGTAAATTGAAGAAAGTTGTTGGATTGGACCGACTATTTATTATTCAAATAATTCTTTATCTTACTTCTAGTTTTTCTTTTTCCTTTATGCTTTTTCGTTTCCCATTCCTGAGGTGTCCAATTATATTAATAATTGAATTATTAATTTATCACAATTTAAAACCGTGTACGAAGCCTATAGACATAATGATGCTCACCCCTAGTCCTTAAGATGCTAATCATGCTTTAATACGAGCTCTATACTAATGCCATTTCCATAATTAGTTGTAATGGGCTAATATTTCTTTAGATAAAACATCGGAAATTAACCTTAAAAAGCTTTAAAGTATAATAACTTAAGGGAAAGATCAATTCAAGTGAGACCATTATTTCAAAAGCAATATAATTTTAAAAATATTAATTAATAAACCTAAAATCATCAATTTTATTGTTTAATGTTTTTAGCAAAGTTTTTTCTTAAAAACTACTCACATATACGTTAAAAAAAAACCAACACCTACCATATATATATTATAAAAGACTGCACAACTTATTTTTCTCCAAAGAAACAAAATTCATAACCAATATGTATCAATTACCAAAGATCCTATATAGTAATAAAAATAAAAAAAAAAGACCTATTGCACAATATTTTCTTATTCATCATTGTCTACATATACGTATGTATATATAAGTAATTAAGAATGCTTGCTTCCCTACTGTATCAGACGATATCAATCAGGGCCCTAAAGAATTTCACCATATCATGTATCTGATAAGGGCATTAGGCAAAAAGAATGGTGGAAACGCAGTTATAATCTGAACTGCATGATTTACATCTTTTGTAATGATTATAGAATCAGAAAGTTCACTTTACCGGTAGTCGAGTTTTTTACAGCTTTCACGCATCCACTTCCCTTCGAATCCCGTTCTCTTCCACGCCAGACACGAACCTTAATTGTTGTTGCAACTGCATCATAATAATGAAATCAAATCATCAGTGCCAAGGTTATGGGTGTTTCTTTTTCAGTACAAAAGCTGTAGTTGGGGTAAAAGAAGGGTTGCGGAATATGTTACTCAAACTTGGGTAGTTGGGTGCAGTATTGAATACGAATACGTGTCTGACAAACGGCATGTTCCATCTTTTCTAAGTTTCACATATAATTGGAAAGTTTCTCGGTAGGTTATATACAAAGAATAGTACTAGACAACCACGAAATGGAGGAACATAAAGCTTGCAAATTTAATGGTTAATGTACCGGAGCAATCACTCTATTATAGGGACTTGATCAAATTAGTCACTCTACTATTACATAGATCAATTTAGCCTCTGTATTATTAAAAAAAAAAAAATCAAATAAGACCAAGCTGGAATAAAGTTAACATTTACTGTTAAAAAAAATATCATCTACTATTTAATAGATTAACATTTTTAAAGTTTTTATGATTCTATAAATGAAACCTTTTGTTTGGAATTGAAAAAAAAAAATTCAAGACATTTTTATACAGTAAATATTAACTTTGTTTCAATTAGGACTTATTTAATTCTTTTAATAGTATAGGGACTAAATTGATTCATTTATACTACAGGGACCTCCCAAATACTTTAAATTTAATTATGTAAAAGCGTGTAAAGAAACTCACTTGATCATGTTTCAACTTTTCAGCAGTTAACTCATCAGTCAGATTCATCATTCTGCAAAAAGTTTACAGACAAGCGTATCAGAATAAAGTTGTATTCGTAGGTGGGATGGAAATGTAGAACTACTTGATTGGATTCGGAAAACCAACCTAGATTGTAGTTCCGTGATCTTGCCTAGCAGTAAACGCTCCCTCTCAGAAGCTGGGGTTTCAACCTATTGACAAAGAAGGTTTGATAGGAGAAGAAAGAATAACATACTAGATATTATTCATCATAAACAAGGATAAAAGGTTCTTACATTTCCATTGCTCTCCGAACGAGGTAGAGGAGGCAACTTTCCGTTTTGTGAGGCTAGTAAAACAGAAAAAGAAACGGATTACCATACTGATAAGCAGTATTTTTCCTAACCTAAACGTGCATGATGGAAAGAAGAATCTTTCACTGACCATCTACAGCCTCGGCAGACTGCAAGGTATTCAACAAATTCACGATGAGATCCTAGCATTCCAAAAAGAGTTTCCAGTGAGAATATGAATAATTATAAGGTAAACATTCTATCAGCAATGTGATTGTCCCGAGCTTAAGTCTTTACCTGTTGAAGTGAGGTTTGCTGGAAAAGATTTTGAAGGTGAGCCATAAGAATTGATGCGGGCACGTTACCATTGGTTAAATCCTTGGGGGATTGACTGATAGGCTGAAAAACAGGGAAAATGATAAACTATAAGCAAACGACTAAGAAGTGGGTTAACATGTTCCACTACCAGATAGATGAAGCCACATACAAGATGAGATGAATTTATATTTGATAACAACACATGTTATCATTTTATTTATATTATGAAGGTGTGTGCATCAATAAAGGTGCCTCCCCCGGAAGACAGTGAGGCACTTTCTCTTATTTTGTGCTACACCTTATAATCTGCACACACACCTTAACCCGAGATCCTCCATCTATAAGAGATCCTTAAGCTTCAAGATGTAGATATTATAAAAAAATGAAATAAACATAAATTCACAGCCAATGACGTTGAAAGAAGGTGGTGTACACGAACCACTTGTTTGGATTCAAACATCCAATCACCAACGCTAGCAGACTTTCTGAGAGGTGAAGTCTGAAACTCAAGAAGAAACAGAGCAACCAGTAAGAAGTTGACCATTAATACTGTTAATACAAGGGTATTAAGCGAAGACCAATAACTCACTTGTGAAGATCGACGTGAAACTGAACTTAAAGGAATATCCTAAAGAATATTATCCGGTTAGTAAAGTTGCACGGACAAACAAAAATAGCATTAAAATTGACCTTTTAGAAAAAAGTATTAAAATCAAACCTTACCTTTACAAGATCTAAATTTTCTGATGTTACTGAAAATCGACCTTTTATTTGCACCAGATTAGCCTTTGACTTGTCATCCAAAGATTCCCTAAACCCTGTCGAAGGAAAAAAAGTATTCTACAATATATATCCGCAATAACAGCCACTGGTGGCGGTGGTGGTGAAAAAAACAAAAGCAATGATTCTAAATGCCATGAGTGTTTTACCTCCTGAAGACTTAATAGGAGCTGATAAGCTGTTAGCAGATGCTCGATTAGGAAGCATCAATGGACCACTAAAACTTGGTGCTTTACGAACTTGGCAAACTTTCTCAGTGGCAGGTAAATTTTCATTTTCAAACCTGATATTAGCAGGCCGTTAGCTCAACATCTACAGTTTTCTCCTACATCTCTGATTATATTTAACTTATTTTCTAAAGTTAAAACAGATATGAGATTAATCACACATGTGAGCAATGCAACAGTAAATCATTTTGTTTCTCATCCTTTAATTCCCAACTATAGCAAGACCAAAGCAATAACACAAGAAACTATATTAAAAAATAAAAAGCAGATTGAGTCACCTCCCCATATGTTATAGTCGGTGTGTCAAAACAATTAGAACCAAATGTTCTAAACATGTTTATGCATAAAAATCATCAGCTAGCAATTAATTGGTGAAAAAGAAAAAGTTGAGATCACTTTATAGACCCATAAAGGAGACAAATTAAATTGAAAAGCAAACCCACTATGAACCATGACCAACCTTTCTGAGTTACGAACCCGATCTGAAGATGAATGATTAAGAACAGAACCAGGTGTAAGTGGCCCACTTTGGGTTTGCCTGGGTTTCACTGTTTTAGCCTTGGCCAAACCAACATCCTTTTCTGAAGTCGATGCCATAACATCAATGTTTGATCCATTTTTCCTCAAACCCTTCTCAACTCTATCACAATCCAAATTCTTTCCTGTCTCATTCAAGCAATCAGGCTGTATTGAGTCAACGCTCCTTGGTCCTCCAAATTCAACCCAAGATACTTCCCTATCTAAATTCAGCTTTCCCAAACTAGATTCACAGTAAGCTGCAGCCTGTCAGCCAACACCAAGAGTAAATTAACGTAGTTTGCTATAAAAGGCAAATAAGAAAAGACATACAATTTCTTGCTCAGTAGAAAAAGTAGTATTTTAACCACGTCCAGATACACTTCACAAACTGCTAAGGGCAAAAAGTACAACTGCTGACCTTATGACCAGGGCTTGATTTCAAGCTCTCATCATCTTTGCACTCATGAATATCATCATCATCACGCACCTTAGCACGTTAAAGTTAAAAATTAGCATAAACCATGTAATTGATGTAACTAACAAAGAAATGGCTTTCAATACTATATGTATGCATAAAATCTTACTATTAAAGGTTAAAACTAAACAATTGCCTACCAGAGATGCTTGTGCTTTCAAATCCTCAATATCAAAATTCCAGGCACTAACTCCTCTTTGGTACTCACTCTGACAAGCAAAAAAAAGATAACACCCTCAACAGTGAGAAAACACAAATGTCCCCGAATGGTCAACCCAACAGTTAAACAGATATATTATCAGAAAAAAAATGGTAAATCTAATTTAAGATGAAAATGGCGTATGACCGATGATATCTAACCTGTGATAAAGCTTCTTGTTCTGCTGAAGGCATTTTCTTTAGAGCAAGTTGTGCAGCATCTTTAAGCTGTTAAATTTTGTATAAAAAAGCATTAGACAAATACTATGGAAATTAAAGCAAAATGGAATTGGGATCAGTAACCTGAAGGGCTTTCACACGATTCCAAAGTGGTGGCAGATCAGTAAATAATTTCTTCAGAGAAAGCTCAGGAGGTTTTGCATGCTTGAAAAAGGAGTGCTTTAATAATTTCTCTGCAGTTGGCCTCTTCGTTTGATCTTTAACCAGGCACATTGCTACCATTTCTTTAAAAGACTGAACAAAACTGGAAGTCCTTTAATTAGAAACTTGCTATGCCAAGCAAGCAGTTCAAAAACACCTTTAACACCATTTTTTATTTACATGATGACAAATAACCAGAAAGAATAGCATTACCTTAGAGAACTTCTTATCACGATCATAATCTAGTCCTGGTGGAGCATTTTGTATGGTCATCAGGAGAACCTGTTATTGTTAGAAAGAACAGCTGTAAAACATATTTAAGCGTTCCTTAAGAGCTCATGCTACCAAACCCTCCACTATGGAGTATTTATCTAAATTCTTGCTATACTTTCAATGGGTATTCGATACCTTCATTGGTGGATATTTTGAAAAAGGTGCATGACCATGAGCCAACTCCAATGCTGTTATGCCAAATGACCATATATCAGCCCTGGTGCAAAAAATGCAACCATTTAATGAAACTACAAAATTATGCATCCAAGACTAATTCAACAAACCCAAGAATAATTTCCATTAACCAGTCTTCTGTAGTACCATTTAAATATTTAAGCATTGCAATGTGCATGCAATTGGCAGCTTGAGGAGCATAGATACTAATAATAAACTATGATGCATGGATAAAGTGAAATTTTGAGTTTTGCAAAAACATAGATATCACTCAAATAAGACCTCGTAGTTTCGAACACACAAGCAGCCCTAGCTAACTAGAAGCAGAAAATACTTGTGTACATTAATATGTCTGAATCATTTATGTGATAATATGCATTTAAGTAAAACTTCAAGACCTTAAATACTTTTTAAAATCTTAAACACGAATTAAAAACTGACTTGGAGTTATATCCACTTCCGGGCTGCAAGACCTCTGGTGCCATCCTGCAAGCAAGGATAAATTGGAATCTCAAACCATGGAAATTTAAAATAAAAATAAAAAATAAAAAAAAATGAAAAAGAAAGAAAGAAAGAAAACTGTCAGTGGCATCAGTGGAGTTGAATAGAGACTCGACAAAGATAGCTCACCAGCAAGGGGTTCCAACAAAGGTGTTTCTAGAACGCTGTCTATCTCCTGAATCAAACATGCAAGCTGAAACACCAAAGTCAGCAAGCTTTACAGTGCCATTGTTATCAAGCAGTATGTTCCCAGCCTATAATTTCAAAATAAAAAAAACTCAAATAAAAAAAATAACAAATTAATCTGAATAGAACAATGTGAACTTAAATGGTGCACTGACCTTAACATCCCGATGAATATGTCCTTGTCGATGAAGATAATCCAAAGCCTTAAGAGTTTCTTTCAGAATAGAACCAATAGCAGGCTCCTCAAAACCTTCAGGATAAGCTATCTTCATGAGGTGCAAACAAGAACCCTCTGACATGAAGGGCATGACTACCCAAAGGTTACGGTCAACTACAAAGGAACAAAATGCCCGAATAACATTTGGGTGATCAATCAAACTCATTGTTTGAGCTTCCCTGCGTATGTCATCCTGCAAAGGACCATTAGCTATCAAGACAATCACACAAGAGCAAGAGATTACAGTACAAAGAGAAGCTGTCCACTAATATGAAGAGTAGAAGATATAGAACAAGAGAGCTAAACTATACCACGCATGCTCCTACAAGTTGCCAACTTCTCTTATTACAGACTTCAACAACCAAAAATAAAATAACCGTGGTATGCATCTATTGACTCATTCTACTATTATCAAATGTATAACTTGTTCAGATAGTAATGAGACAAACAAGCATACCAGATATTTAGGATACATGAACTTGAGCTAAGGCTTAAGTATGACACAGGAAGTAAAGCTAGGGAAAGGAAAAGGAAGGTATAGAGATTAGCACTGTTTCCCTTGTTTAGAGAACATTTTAATAGGACAGAATTTTAATCCTACCACTAGCAAGTAAAAACTTTTAAACTCTTTTACTCTACTTGGAATTAAGTCCCACTAATATCTCAATCCTTTCTCGAGACAAGTAGCAACATTTCTATGAGAAGTGAGAACAGAATCATTTCCATGTAGATCAAGTGGACAGTAATTAATTTCTGTATGCACCTACTACTAACTTCAGAGAAAAAATCAAAACAAGAAAGAAAGATAGAATACAAAAGATCCCATGGATCAGTAGTGCCAGTATTAGACACTGTATTCCTCAATGGCAGAAATCCAGCTTCAATTAACCATGGAATGTTTATAGACTATCTTAAGTACACACAGTAGCAAAGGCAACCTAGAACTAAAAAGGCCAAAGTGAAGTTCATGTTATGGACACCACACACAAAAACACACACTACTGTTCGAATGGTATGGTTCAAATAACAATAAACAGACTTTTTTTGCTTTCTAGAAACAATTAAAGATAGAACAAAAAAAGAACAGCTTTTAACATTAAGCAAATTCAGAAGGCACAAATACTAAGCATTATCAAAAACTAAAGAAACAAACTAATACGCAACACAAGAAATAAAAGCTTCAATTGAATCATCACTCAGAACCTAATAAACTCCAAATTTAAAAAAATAATAAAGTAAGAATCTATGAAATCCATTCAACTCAACGACGAACAATCAGTGAAATCCACAATCAAATTCTAATCAAACGAAATCTTTAAATCAATTTACAGTCAATTATTCGACTAGAAACAGTAAAAAAAATTAAATTAAATAAAGAAGAAAATAAACAAACGAACCAGATTACTATTGCAGCGATCGAGATCCAAGCACTTAATAGCTACGACGTCGTTAAAAGGAATATAGATCGCTCTATAAACAGTAGCACTTGCGCCATAACCAACCTCTTCCAGAAGCTTGTAATCGCTAGGATTCGCCGAGTAACTCCGACTCCCTCCCATTCTCTTCATACCTTTAAAGCCTCAAAACCGACTTCGGAAAAACAAAACCAATAACCGTCAAGAAATCCCCGGCCAAAGCTTCCGGCGAAGCAAATTGAAGTAAAAAAGAGTTACCGCTACAAATTTTTTTTAAAAAAAATATGGCTTTATTATTGTTGTTATCATTATTCAGTGAAGTGTTTATTTGATCCGTTGACCGCCATGAGAAGCGAATATAGAGGAAGGGGGGACTGGTTTGAGCCTTTGAGGAAAGAGATAGAAGAACTGGAGGGAGTGCGTGCTGACGTGGCTGTTTTGCTGCTAGGTGATTCAGATTTCGACACGTGTATTTGACGCTTTAGTTTCATGAATTTAATTGTTGATTCGTTTTATCTTTTCCGCTTGGATTTCGATATCTTCGCAGTGGTTTTGTTTTCTATATTTACATATAGAACATTATTTTTGTTAATAATTTGTTTCTATTAATTTTGGTAAAATCCGTAAATTTATATACTGGTTAAATTATTATTTAGGGTTTTCATTTGGCAATATTTTTCAGATTGGGGCTTAAACTTTTTTTTATTTCAATTTAGTCTCTAAACTTGACAATTATTCTCATATTTGAAACTGAACTAAGCAATTGTTTTTACATTAGAACTTGAACTTTTTTTGTCTTACTTAATCTTTAGACTTGGCAATTATTCGCATGTTAGAGCATGAACTTAACAATTGTTCCAATATTAGAACTAAACTTTGACGTTTTTAAGGAAATATAAAAGACTAACTTTGATAATAATAATAATAATAATAAAACATTCAGATCTTAGTGTGTAACAATTGCCAAGTTCAAAGTTTAACTTTGACAAAAATATTCAGGCACCAATATAAAAGTAATTACCAAGTTTAGACCTCAAAAAGTTATTTAACCATTTATATTATATATTGTAGATTATCTTATTTTAATTGTTTTCCGATCTTATTTTCCTTGAGTTTAGGAAATCATCAAATCAACCATATTATTTATTTGTTTCTAAAATAGAAGGGTTGTGTTTGAAAACTTATTCAATAATGGATAACTATTATAATCACTTAATTAAATCACCTAATTAATTGTTCCAAATGTTAGGGAAGAATTGATAACTCGAAGAATTATACAAATAAATAGTCATGATAACTTTTAATTATTTAGTTATTTTATACTAACAAATATGTCGGTATTGGCATATAATACTCTACTATTACTAAGCTTTTTTACAATCACTATACCACGTTGAAACACAATTAAAAGAATGTACGAAGTTAAAACATGATTGCTCACTAACAATGAAAAAACAAGTAAATTGCCCTACAATAATCTATAGGGATAAATATCAAATTTGTACATAAATTTTAGTTTAATGTGCAATTTGATACATAAATTTTAAGTTGGTGCAGGTATAAATATGAACTTAAATTGTATTTCATGTATACATAAAATTTTGATTTCGATTCAATTGTACGAATATATATATTTACTTTCATATTGGGTTAATATAATTGTTTGTATATGTAATATATCAATCTAAAATTAAAATAATTATTTGTATATGCATGTCTATTTAAAATTGTACTAATTCGATAATATTGTTAGTGATTAGTGAAAATTGAATTAGATCAAATTTTCTTATATAAAATTGAAAAAACCAAAGTTTGTGTATGAAAATATACATTGAACCTAAATCTATATATAATTTTAATATCTATCTCTAATCTATATATGAAAGTGTTTATTATTTTCACTTTATCATAAGGTTTTCAAATACCAAAATAATAAGGAAGGGTGACTAAAACCTAAAAGTGGACTAAAGCATTGCAAGCTTAGGAAGAATCACGTGAACAAACCCCATTTCTATTTTTTGGTTGATTTGTTGTGGATAAGTTATAGTGGATTTAAATCTTGCTCCACTACTTTGATTGAATGGATAGGAAGAGGGAAAAAAATCATATATTTGTTCCTTTTCTTATAGTAATTTGCTTCTTTTTTTTTTTAGTGTTTATTTTATTATTCAGTGCAGCTTATCGTATCACTACACCTAAAATTTATTAATAGAGTAATTTATTTTTATTAATAATACAATTTTTTATGCTTTTTTCTCTACTAAAGACACTCTAAATCCACATTAATATCTAATTATCCATCCATGCATGGCAAAGCGAGGAAAAAAACCGAAAAACAGGTAACCAAGACACATACGCTCTAAATCCCACCTTAATATCTAATTATCCATCAATGCATGGCGAAGCGAGGAACAAAAACTGAAAAACAGGTAAATAAGACATTCTCATGGCTTTCATGGGAAAAGACAATGTTTCATTAATAATTTTAGAATCAGACCAGTGTTTAAATTGGTTAAGTTACTGATTCGATTAAAAATATATAATAATAAAAAACTTAAAAACAAACTGTTAAATTGCCGGTTTAACTAGTCTGCACCAATTCCTGATTTATCCAATTCAATGCCATTCTCCAGATCAGTACCATGGCCGGTCTAATCCAGTTCAAATGCTCCAAGTCATCTACTGACCAGTAGAAGACAGCTAAGGATCTCAAAACAAAAGCAAGTTTTTCATAAGAGAAACAATCCCCCATGTGGATAGACGATTAGGCATTGGTGGATATGTAAACATTAGCTATGCAAATCAATTATTGTGATTCCCCCATCATGTTCCCTTAAGCTCAAATGGTACTATTTGGCTGTTGTTGTATTGTTGCTTCCATTTTCTGCCATTATGCAATGCATATGGGGGGCTTGTCTTATCGACATCAACATGGACTGTAACTACGGAAGGTGGCACTATTTGCGCCTAGCGGCAAAAGGCATGGTTACAGGCCTTGCAGGATGTTTATTCAGATATATATATATACACACACACTTATACAGCTATATACTGAATTAAAAAATCACAAACTCAAACAGAAACTAAAACAGCAATGGCAAAGAACAGCAGCAAAAGGAGAAAAGTAAAGGTGCAAGGTTCTGTAATTCCATAATTGCAAAGCAAACTTAAACATTCTAAACTGCTGATTTTTCAGCGTTGCCACCGTCACTCTACGATGAAGCTCGAGCATGGGCAATACATCATATAGTAAATATAATCTCATAACTTACTTGTTACATGGAGTTTGGCTATATCAGTCGCTTGTTTCAAGCAGAAATGTAAAGTACCTCGGGTCCCTAAATATTGTGAGAGTCGAGGAAAATTTGAAAAAGAATTAGTGAAGGAAATTGATTGACATGAGAAGGAAAAGGCAGAGCATAATACTAAATCTTGTCATGCAGGTTGACCACCAAGCCATGGGCATCATCGAGAAGCTTCCAGACATCCAGTCGTCCAGCCATACTATGGCATTCTCTCATTATCTCATCCATGCTGCTATACATCTCTATGATTAGCTTCCTCCTTTGCAAAACACAAGCTGCAATTGCATAAAGCAAAAGATCATCAGTAGGTGGAGCTCTAAGTCTCATCCTCCCCCAACTGGTCTTTGTAATACCAGCACGAATTGCTGCCTGGTCTGCCCAGACCACTTCCCAGAGGCAAAGAGTCTGCTCGAAGCTTAACTCCCTCCTGAAAAGAACTACAACCATTCTATACACAAAGAAGCAATCTTCAGCTTGAAGCTCCTCCAGGTGCCTGTATAAATGACTATCCTTACACTTGATAATCTTGGACACGATGTTTAACTGTCTTCTAATGCCCACTTCATCAAGCCGGAAATTGTGACGAGCCTTTTTCATGAAACCTGCAAAGCACCAGAAGGCTTCAGAATCATCCTCTACCACTGAAATGATGGGAGAGAGCAGATCGCTCATTCCTTGGCAATAACCTATCTCGGGATCATAAAGGGTATAGGCCTCAAGTATAGCAACAAGACGAGCAGCATGATAAATCCTGCAGGGCTCTAGGTGATCATATTCCTTCAAGCCAACACTCTCAGCTAACTGGTATGCTTTCATTTCAGATACCGAAGCCTGAGTTGAAGAGTAAGCAATCCATTCATCATTTGCCCTCACAGCATCAACACGGATGATTCTCTGCCATGTGGCAAAATCTTCATCCGCATAGGATTTTGACCTTTTTTTTATACGGAAGGCAGAGGAATTATCATCTTTATCAATATTATTTTCCTCTGTTATTTCTGAGGCAAAGAGGGGTATATTTTCATCTTCATCAGAGGTATTGGAATCAGAGGATTCTGTCTCACCAGGAGAATCGTCTTCACAATTAATTTCACTCTTATCAATATCTCCCTCCGAATCTGAGTCAGAAGATACAAGGGTCTGATGACTTTGGTCACGCGGAGGGCGATCAGAATAATCAACCATGGGACTTTCTCCCTCAGTTGACCTTCTATCACTAATCACATCCTCTAAGCCTGAAGAATCAACAACTTGACTTAAATCCTCACTGTCTTCATTGCAGTTGTTTCCAGCAGTTTCCTTAACCTTAGAGCTATTCTCAGAATCATCAACCATGGGACTTTCTCCCA
This sequence comes from Gossypium arboreum, assembly GCF_025698485.1. NCBI lineage: Eukaryota > Viridiplantae > Streptophyta > Magnoliopsida > Malvales > Malvaceae > Gossypium > Gossypium arboreum. The sequence goes on along the minus strand of NC_069080.1, from coordinate 1,733,302 downwards.
CAGTTGACCTTCTACCACTAACCACATCCTCTAAGCCTGAAGAATCAACAACTTGACTTAAATCCTCACTGTCTTCATTGCAGTTGTTTCCAGCAGTTTCCTTAACCTTAGAGCTATTCTCAGAATCATCAACCATGGGACTTTCTCCCTCAGTTGACGTTCGACCACTAACCACATCCTCTAAGCCTGAAGAATCAACAACTTGACTTAAATCCTCACTGTCTTCATTGCAGTCGTTTCCAGCAGTTTCCTTAACCGTAGAGCTATTCTCAATACGTTTAAGAATTTGGCGGCACCGTTTCCGCAATCTTTCAAACTCTTTTCTGCATCAGAAAGAAGTAGCCAAATAAAATCCCTCCAAAAAAAGAAGGAAAAATAAAAGCTAGAAAGAACAAAAACAGGGAAGAAGGTAACAGAAACAAAGAATTGCTGATGAACTAGTCTGATGAGGAAGCACATCAATGAAAATCATGATACCTTTTCTGTCTTCTAATGGAGTCTCTTTCGTCCTTTGAACTGTTGAGGTCATATCTGTTAAGCATGCAGACATCACAGTTAGTTGGTGTAACAGGTCATTTATGACCTATACGTGGTTAATATGACAAATAACTACAAATGAATAAAAAACTAAAGCAGCAAGGAAACAAGCCTAAAATAGATCCTTGGCGCAGACAAATCAAAGAAATGCACTAAACACTCCATTTTCCCTTCTCTTACTTCCAAAGTGACTAACAACTAACAAGATAAAATTTGTTTAAACATCTATCTAGAGAAGAATCATTGAGACAATGAAAAGTCCGTAAAGCACCAAGATATGATAGAAAGATCATACAATGATTCATTGGAAAAAAAAGAATTAGGACACTAGCCAGTAATTGGAAAGGAACAATCTAACCTTGAGGTTTAAGAGTTACAAGAAGCAGAAAGGTCTATTTGAGTCAAAGTATAAAGTGGTACATAAAGAGTAAAAGTATATGAATCTTACACTCCAAGGAGGTATGGCCATACCTCTGCTCTAATACTTGGATCAACACCCTGCATTCAAAATGAAAAGAATGATACCTCAAACAGCAATAACATATGCCTAAAACAGACTAAACCAGATGAAAGAGAAGACAAATAAGCCTGAAACAAGATTAATAACATACTCCACTTCGAACTTTCTTCAGAAACTTGACACCACCATCATCGAGTTTCCCATCCGGTGTGAATAAACTTTTCCATTGTTTAGGTTGAAGGGCATATTTTCTTTTTCTAAGGGCCCAGGGTGATTTCAGGCTACCCCTACAGAAAGAAACAAAATTACTGATGCAATAAATATGAATAGCAATTATTAGCATTTTGGATAAATTCATAAAATAACAGGTGTAATTTTTTGTTAGCGCTCGATCCATGAAATACACTCTGTATGTCTATACACTTAAAAGAAATGAAATGCATCACATAAAACAAAATTTGTGAAACACCCAACAGAGCAATGCTAATAGCTGTGTAGATACAAAGAAGATAATTTATGTAGAAGACTGAAGACAAGTAAGGGAAAAATCTCAACTACTTCTGCAAATAGAAATGAGTGCAAGAGTAATTGCAATCACTAACAGGGTGTGTAACTGTTGGAAACAAAGATGAGAACAAACAACAATCACAATTCAACCGCAACAACTAAATATCCTAATGAACAGCTATGATGAAGTGCCATTAACATATGAACCAAAACTGTAACATTATACTCTAATGTCTATTTCGAATTTCACTCAGCAATTCAATTCTGAAACTGAAAGGGACCTTCACTGCAACCGAAAAGTGAAAAGAAGCACAGCAACAGAAATAAAGAGTTAGAGCTTTAAAATAATAATCACATTCAGAACCTCTTGAGAGAGGAAGAGCAGATGAGATTGGAATCGAACTCCTATAAAAGAAACTATGAATCATGACGGTGATGATATTAATTCGACTATTTTATGATGGAGATCTAAGAACCAAAAATATAAAAGAAAGAAAACTAAAGGGGATAAGTATTCGACGATCAGTCGGAAGAAGAATGACGATGGAGATGACAATGAAGAATAAGTATTCGACACCGTGATGTCGATGATGATGATGGCGATGGCCGACGAAGATGTGTGACTTCGCCATAGGATTCTCAATAAACGGCTTACCAAACGGAAATTCTATTTATCTATTCCGTAAGCATATCGAAATCTAAATAAATTTCCTAATTGACAATATTTATTTTTAAAAAAATCAATCTAAGCTCCCTATGCCGCGTAATCACGAACACGATTGGAACAATAACAAAAGCCATAATTTACGAGAACATAGCATTTATTTTTCCTTACCTTCGAGAATAAACGATGGTAGCAGCGAGAGCGATTCCGGCCATGGCAGTGACGGCGATGGCTATGCCAGAAGGCGAAACCACAGAGTAATAAGACCAGAAGCCGCCGCCGCCGCCGCCGCCGCCGCTAGCTTCCGCGAATAAGATCCATTTCCGTAAACCTTCAATGCCGTCGCCGGTTGAGAAAAATAGCATGAAAATGGCGATGTACGGGAAAACGACGGTTAAGTCCAAGCTGAAATCTCGATTTGAATTTTGCCTTCCCTTTTGCTTCTTCTTCTTCTCCCTATCGGTAACGCGGATAAAAGCATTAACCATCACCAAACGGAGGAACCGCTTGGGTCTTTTTTTTTCTCTGCAATTTTTATTGTTTGATTTTTTTGGTTGATTATATAATTATTATTACTATTATTATTCAATTGAAAGCTTTTGCTCTCTTTTTCATGAAAACGCAGTAACTATAATATAATAATGATATCTTTTTTTGTCTCCCATTTTTTGACTGTGTGAACGGGAGAAAGAGCAGGTGAGTGTTCGTAAAAAAGCAGATGGCAATTTTGAAATTTCAGATTTCATAGTTGGGCAAATTAGGGTCGGGTCATGTTTCCTAATTTTGCCAATATTGGGTCATAGATCTGGTATACCAATTAGGCCTTGAATAGGAAATTTATTAAATTGGATGGTCGGGCCTGGTCAGAATTCGTATTTAATATTTAAATATTATTTTATTTAAACTTAGGGTAAAGTACATTGCTAAATTTTAATAAGTTTACTTTTTGGTTACTTAATTTAAAAAAAAAGATATAAATCAGTGATTGAGCAATTTAAAAGTTTTCGTTTAAGTGACATGATTGTTAAAATCACAATGTTAAAAAAAAATTTTATTCGCACCACCTGCACTAATCAAAAACTCTCATTTATTTTCTATTTTACCATTTGGTTTTTCATGAAACATTTTTTAACATCATGAACCTACAAACTAAAATCTAAACAACTTTTTTTTTTTATCTCCAACATTGACCATCAAATCAACTTGGATCTAGTGACTCAAAAACCCATTGACTTAAATAAAATTTTCTAAATAATTCAGTGACTTAATTAAAATTTTTTGAATAATTCAATGATCATTTTATAACTTTTGAAGTTGAATAACCAAAATATAAACTTGCTAATAATTTATGAACCTTAGGTGTAGTTCACCAATCAAATAATATATGGTGTAACATCCATGTCATTCATCACCGCGATCTAGAGCGTAGAGGTATTGTTATAAAATCATATTCCAAATTATGTTTTTTTACTCGACATCTATTGTTTTGATCCCTTAATGTAACTTTTGATCCGTAAACTTGGTAAGTAAGTCCACATTTGGTCTCTGAACTTTTTTTATCTACCTTGACCTCTAAATTTGAAAATCATTATTCATTTAACCCATTTTGTTAATGACAATGAAAAAAAGGGGGATAATGTAACTATTAGTTTGATGATCGAACTGGTTGAATCGAGAATTGGTGGTCTAACTCGTTCAACCATCGGTTCGATTTTTGAAACGCTAAATATGATACTCTAAGATTGTACGACATCATTATCTATTTTTTTTTTCAAACTCAAAGTGTCGCATCATTAAACCTTTACAATTTTCAAGTTCAGAGATCAAAATTGACCTAATTGTCAAGTTAAAGTGTCAAAGTGAACAAAAAAAATATAGGTACCAAAATGAATCTATTTACTAAGTTCAGAAGCTATTGTAGACTTATTTGTTAAATTCAGGAGCCAAAGTTACACTATTCCCTTTTTCTTCATGGTGATTAACGGAATAAATTTAAATAATTTATAATTTTTAAGTTCGGATAAAAAAAAATTTAGTAACCAATATAAACCTACTTACCGAATTTAGGAGCTAAAGTTACATTATCTTTTCTTAATTTGCTTAATGTTCAATCTTTTTAGTTCCCCCCGTTTCTACCATTTTCTTTTTATAGTTTTAAGAAAACAAAAAGCAAAACAGAAACAAGCTGTCTAAAGTAGATCAACGTCATCACTACGTAAAATCCATTGCCTTTTTCAGAAAATCCCAATTTGTAAGAAAAAAAAAATCAACCACATTCACCAAATCAGATTTATTTCTACAAATAAAAATCTGGATAAAATTTATGTAAAATATATATTTATTAAAAATTTATATAATAAATTAATGAATCTTTGGTTGAAAAGATAAAATGTTTAAAGACTAGGGTTAATTTATCGTTAAATATTTTAGTTTGATTTTTATATTTAATTTAATATTTTAATTTAGTTTCGATATTTATTTTGATACACAAATTAAATTATGTAGCGTTTAAAAGATTAAATTGAATATTAAATTTAAATTTAAATATTAAATAATGAACTAAAAATTATGAAAAGCTTGTTTCTCCATAAACACCCTAAAATAGCAGTCGTCTGGTAGTTGAACTACTCCATAAACAAAACCAGTAATCAGCTCAACTTCCAGCCAACTCTATACCTAAGTCTCTCCACCATTGCTTCTCATATATATATATAAACAATCCATACTCACATCACCATAACCAATCCATTCCCTCAAAAAATAAACCTTAAAGAAAAACACATCACATATTCACGCATCAGAAAAAAATGGCTACTAACAATAACAACACTAAGGAAGACGACCGGCGAGCTGGGGCGGAGATCGTTTACGGCGCAGAAGATTGTTACCGTCACTCCGTTGAGTTGCTACAAGAACTGGGGTTCCCTAAAGGCGTGCTTCCGTTGAAAGACCTGGAAGAATGCGGGCGGGTTAGAGAAACCGGGTTCGTTTGGATGAAACAAAAGGCACCTTACGAGCATTTCTTTGAAGGGACGAACAGCCGGGTGAGTTACTCGGCGGAGGTCACGGCGTACGTTGAGAAGTTCAAGATGAAGAAGATGACTGGTGTTAAGAGTAAACAGGTTTTCTTATGGGTGCCGATCACTGAGATGAGTATCGAAGACGGTTCTGGTGACAAAATATACTTTAAAACTCCGATGGGGATTGGGAAATCTTTTCCGGCAACGGGGTTTATGACAGAGGAGGAGAAGAAGAAGTATTTGGAGGACAAAAAAAGTGATGATTGAAAATTATATATATTTACTGATTGGATACAAAATAAACGATTTATTTTGATTAGTACTGTAATTTTTATTTTTTATGATCTGTTTTATTTGTGAAAGATGCATTGCGATAATGGGGCCTATGGTTTTTAATAGAAAAAAAACTTTTATTTTTAGGTATAATCTTTTATTTCGCACTCTAATTTTATAAAAAATTATTTTTTTATTTTTATGCTTAAACTTTTATTTTCCGTTAAACCATTCAAAATAAATAAAAAATAATATTTTTTAAATTTTATTAACGTGACATATTTAGATTATCACATTATACATTAATATTTAATTAATTTTAAAATTTTAAAAGTTAATTAAAAGATGACATGACAATCTAGGTAGATATCACATCAATAAAATTAATAAACATTAATTTTTAAATATTTTAGATAATTTTGAAAAATACAAATTAAAAATTTAAAAAACAAAAATTAAATAAATGACTAAAATAATATTTTTTTGTAAAGTTTAAGGGTCAAAAATTTATTATTTCTTTATTTATTGCAATTATGTAATAGTACCTTAATTAACTAATAATTAAAAGTAAATACGATTTTTGATGCGTATGAAGATTGAGTAAGTCTTATATAAGATATTTGATGCATATCAATTTAAATAAAAGGATTCAATCGGTTTAAAAGTAAATGGCTTAAAATTAGTAAAAGTAAAAAGTAAAAATCGAGACAAAAATATTTATATTTGAACATGTTTAATTAGGTTATAATTTTTAAAAATAATTTTATAGTATAATTATTTTTTAAAGTTATGTTTGTAATCTTCCACTCCCGATCTAAGAATGCGAGATATCATATTTGTTGTCAAAGTAACTAAGATTTTATTTCAATATCTAATAGACAAGTCATACAAACAATTTTATTTTCAAAACTTAATAAAACACAATATTTATTCAAAACCTGATTATAAACAATCTTACGAAAACTCTTACGAACACGAGTAATAAACAAAAGACTAAAACATAAAAATTTTAAAATACATTAGTAATATCACGACTTTGATGGTAGAAAACATGGTGTCGTGACTTCAACTAAAGTGAGTCACAACCTTAAAGACAATAAGTTGACATCGTGACTTCAACAAAGGAATATCGCGACCTTACAGACAAGAGGCTCAATGTTACAACCTCAATAGGAGAGAGTCACGACTATGGTAATAGAGACTTAATGTCGCAACACCAATAGAAAGATGTCATGACTATAAAGGCAATTTTTTTCCATTTTGCATCATATGGCTCAAACCTGCCAAACATTAATACCAAATGGTCTAAATGAACAAACTACTCATCACAAATTAAACATTAACTCAAATGTCAAATCATCATTCACATCATGTCAAATGCATGATCTCAAGTACGATCCTATTTATTCTAGATTCGAGCATCATAATCATTTACTTAACATACAAGTGATGTTCTAATTTCAATCATAGCATCACACAACTTGATTAAGCAAACTTTTACTATACCATCAAATAAACATATATAAATTCAAAAGATAAACATTCCTACCATTAGCACCAAAATATAAAAAATGGACCCAAAAGCAACTCAAAACCTTAAGTTCATGCCACTTGTTATAACATGACAAACCTATACAAACTTTTTGAGTTGAAAGCGGAATTTGGATGCTGTCGATCACTTCGAAGCTTCAAGATCTACAATACTTGCGTACGAAAATAAACAAACTGTATATTGAGCGATAAACTTTAGTGGTGCTATCATGATTTAAATCAATAGTCGAAACAATATATCCATAAAATCAATATGTGATTCAACTATCAACTAAATCAATTTGCATTTCATGTCTAATGTGCATAGCCTCATAGCTTATTTCATTTGACATTATCATCACATCTCAATTACATATATGTCATAGCATATCAGAAATCTATTCATTTTCTCACTCCTACCTTGAATCCACTAATTCATTTTTTATCCATATCGGCCTTCAGGGCTCGTTTTAACCGGTTCATACGATCTTTCACAAGCCATCTTTTGATACTTTAACATTAATATTTAAGATACACCGTTCAATATTAACATTTCATATCAAATGTCACATAGCATGATATATGTTTCGTGATCCCTATTTACCAAGCACAAACTCAAGATAGATACACAGATCATTCAACTATCACACTAATATAGTTGGCACCTAGTGTCTCATCGGTACATCCAAACTACAATATGCGCTCCGTGCCTCATCGGTATAAACCGAAGTAATAAATGTGCTTAGCACCTTATCGAAATGTCTGAAGTATAAAATTCGCTCCGTGCCTCATTAGTATAAACTGAAGTATAATCCCGTACACTAATCCTATGGCATGCTAACTATACCCGACTTTGCCTGAAACCATAGGATAACCAATGTTTTTAAACATATATACATGATTCACAATTCATAGTTTCATATGTAACCAATCATACCAAGCTCAATTTGATACATACCCTTTCACATCATCATATACATACCAAATAATGAGATAAGTAGGATTCTTACCTTAAGCAAACTAGTTGTAATAAGGCATGCATACATACATACGTACATATGTATATTGATTTCAAATCATGAAAGCACAAACCGTAATAACTACTCATCTCGGCTCTCAACTTTTCGAGACGGCCCGACTTTGTCTTTAGTTATGTATGATAATTCAAGTATGGAAACGATATTACTTCTCACCCAATCACATGAAAACACATAATTTACCATAATTTATATTTTATTCGTTTTAGTTCTTATATCTGAAATGTTCATATTTTCCAATATTTAATATAGAATCAAAATCAAATTTCATAATCTTTCATTGGGGATCCTGTACTTCTAATCTATAACATAAATTTTTTTAACAATTTTCAGTTTATTCAATTTAATCTCTAACGTCACAAAATTAACTATCAAGCTTAGTTAAGTTTCTAATCACTTTCATCACTTTTCACTACCTTCTTAGTCTTAACATGCTCAAAATTCATGCTTCAAATTCTCATCAAAATTAAGCTCAATTTCATCAAATACCCATTAATGACAATTTAATAAACATTTTACAATTGAAAAATCTAAGGCAATGGTAAGCTTAATCAATCTTAGATGATCACGAAAATATAAAAATTTCAAAAGAAAAACATGTTCACCTTAGGGATTTTGGATCAAATTGTAAACAAAGCGAAAAGAAAAATTCTTTCTTTCTTCTTCCCTTGGACGACCAAAAGAAAGAAGATGATGGCTTTTATTTCCATCAACTATCATTTACTATATTAATTACTTATTAAGCACTCAAGCATTTTCTAAATTAACATTTAATAACGATTATACTTTTACAATTTATTTTATGCATTATAATTAATTATTTTCTCGATTTAATTTCTCGATCATTCATTAATATATTTTCACACTAACTTCAGAAATTATTCTATTCATATTTTCACTAACTCAAATTATGAAATTAAATTTGAAATTACATTTTCGACACCATAAAAATTCATTGTAATAATGATATTATTAGTTATTTCAAAGATTGAGATGAAATTTTCCTAAAACCACATATTTCAACACAAAATTTAGCATTGGATGAGTTGAAAAGAATTTTTTCAAAATTCACATAATTATTTTTACAATTTTTAATAAAAATATTAATTAATAAATAAAATTATAAAAATAAATCGACTTGTAATAAAGAAGCTAAAATAAAATTATTGTGATAATCTTGTAATAATGTATTTATAAAAAATAAATGAGGCTAATGTTGTTTAAATTGAGCTAAAATAATAGGTCATGTTGCTTGTATTAATAATCGATTAGAAAGAGAATTAAATTAATTACTCTATAAATATTTCTAAAATTAATTTCTTATTAATTTTTAATAATTTATTTAATTAAACTAATTAAATAAAAATTGATGGTATGATTAATTCAACTATAATAAAATAATTCTATAATAATCTTTTATTTGATTTCGTAACTGGAAAGAACATTATATTATATTAAATGTGGTGGCGCGTGTGTATATATATGCAACGCAGACAATAGCAAAACAGACTGCGTCTAGTTCTGGTCCCATCATTGGTGGATTAAATATACACACTCCCCTCGTTTTCAACATCCATCCCACATGGCCAAACTCTCTTCGGGCCCCACCTTCCCTATCTCCATTTCCCGCCACACATATCACCACCGGGTCACTGCCTGCCACGTCGCCACTCCCACCACCACAACTACCATCCCATTCGCCGATCTCCACCCATCACTGGAGGTCATAGGGGGAGCTCGCAACCGTTTACTCCCAGCTCTCCACTCCGCCCTCCGCCATCCCTATGACCCTTTCCCCTTCATCGCTTGGAACCCACACGTCGAGACCATCTTCGCTTCCTTTTTCCGTTCCATTCCCGACGTCAGGTTACGCCGTGAATGCCTCCGTACCCAAGACGGAGGTACCGTCGCACTCGACTGGGTCGCCGGCGACCAGTACCAACTCCCTCCTGATTCTCCGATCCTCATTTTAATGGTAACACGAAAAATGATACTAGCAAATCATGTGATCCAAGAAACTTGGAAGCTTTATTTTGACTTATTTTTTTCTCCATTTTGCAGCCGGGTTTGACTGGAGGAAGTGAGAATTCATATCCTAGACATATGTTAACTAAGGCAAGAAGTAAAGGGTGGCGCGTTGTGGTTTTCAATAGCCGTGGCTGTGGCAATAGTCCAGTCACCACTCCTCAAGTAATGATTCTTTTCTGCTGCTTCGTAAAAAAGATTTGGGAGTTCGGGTTTTTTTTTTTTTTAATTACATATACATGTTTATACGTGCAGTTCTATTCAGCTTCGTTTGTTGGGGACATGCGTGAAGTAGTGGAACATGTTAGTGGTATATACCCAGAAGCTAATTTGTATGCTGCTGCTTGGTCTCTTGGTGCAAACATTCTTGTTCGGTATCTTGGTGATGTAAGATAGCAACATAAATCTCCCCAACAGACACATATATAAATGTTAAAATACTCTTTGTGATGAAACTTTTTTTTTTTTTTTTTTTTTGCTTTAGATTGTTACATTTGATGTGATCGGTAGAAATGTTTTTGCATTGTTCACTAATTATGTTCAAAATTTCTAATCTTGTGTTTTATTGAGGTAGCTGCGGTTGGTCACTTTTAGCTCGTCCGAGTGTATGCATTTCACGATTTTTTTACTGGAATTTCATTCTTTCAAAATGGATTCCTTACTTGGATTTCAGATTAGGGAGGATTGTCTTAATGATTCTTGATTGAACATTCATTTGGAAACTCCACCCATCCAACCAGAGTAAAATATGTTGTTCGTACTCGAGTGTGAGTATTAGATATTGTTGACGGAATTGGCTTCTTCAAAAAAAATTTTAACAGTGTCATTCGCCGTGCAGCCAACCAAATTCCCAACAATCAAAAATTTTGTCCCTATTCTAGAGTTTTGTCTCTTGTACTTTGCCAAGAGTTAGTATGCCATGAGCGGCTACCCTAAAGGCTTGGTCCAGGAGTGTCTTGACCATATGTGAGTGGCTACTCGCCAATGGGATGTGAGCATCTCACTCTAGTGGAATTCGAACCCCTGATCTATGGCATATAAGTCACTTGTTGTGGAAGATGGTTCACCTGGGCTACGCCCATGTACGGTTGAGGCACTTCCGTCTTTGTGAACCAGACCTTCAAGGCAGCCGCTCACGATAAGTTGGCTCTTAGCAAAATTCAGGAGACAAAGACAATACCTTCGATTGTTAGGATTTGATTGGTTGCTCGACAAACAACACTTCGAAAACTTCTCTCAAAAGAGCCAATCCCTCAACACATGATTGTTCAACTGTTTCCATGCTTTTGGGAGTAGATCATTTCCCATACCCGTATCTAAAAATGGGTCAAACAAAAGCAGTTGAAGAAAAACAAATAAATCGGAACAACATAGGTGACAGATTACAGTTAGTTACCCTCTGTCTTGTCATGTTGAAGTTGACACTAATTTATGCTTTAAATTGTTGTTTTTAATCTGATTTTCACACCGGTTTTAGAATATGAAAATTCTCTACTTCATCTGTTCCTTTGATTGCAGGAATCTCATGCATGCCCTCTTTCTGGTGCTGTCTCATTATGCAATCCATTCAATTTGGTCTATGCTTTTGAGGAATTCACCAAGGGCTTTAACCGAGTTTATGACAAAGCGCTTGCTAGATCCATCCGTAATATATTCAAGAGGTACTTCTCTACAACATGCTTTTGTTTGGTTTCCGCTTTTATCAACTCGATATCCCGGTTTCCACAGTTACACTTCAATCTATTGGTGTTCTACAGGCATATTCTCCTATTCGAAGATATCGGGGGTGAATATAACATTCCCTTGGCCTTAAATGCACGACAAGTTAGGGACTTCGATGAAGGATTAACACGAGGTATGCTCGTAACTGCGATTAGGGAGTCTAACGAAACATGGTTTGCTTATATCTCTCTTTGCTAGCTTGCAGTTTCCTTCGGCTTTAAGTCATTGGACGAGTACTATTATAAGGCGAGCTGTTTTCATTCCATAAAACATGTTCAAGTACCATTGCTCTGTATCCAGGTGATATATATTGTTCAATATCATCTCCATTAAGTTGTTATTTCTATGACATACATTACACACTCCGACTCAGGGCACAAGACATTCGATGCCTCTACTTTAATCATCCGTTCATGTTGCTTGTCTTTAAACTATAAGTTTGTGTTTTTGTTCGGTTCGGAAAGGTATGTTCGAAAGGGAAATTTCGATAACAACGTTCGACTTATGTTTTAAAAATGTGTATTGCAGGCTGCAAATGATCCAATTTCACCGGTTAGGGCAATTCCTCGGGAAGAAATCGAGGTAGGTCGATAGCTCTGTACGTTATCGAGCTATTTGTTCAGCAGTTTTCTAACTTGATCATTTAAGCATTCTCATGGAATGGACCAAACATGTACACAAACCTCCATTTTATCGTGTCCCTTTTCACCATATCCGGTTGGTCAAGGCTTGAATTGAGTTATTCCCTCTCTCGTTGCTACGGGACATTATATATTACATTCGAAAATGAAACAGATGGCTGTGTATTCATATTGAAGAATGTAATCCTGCAGATAACAATATTGAAGTTGACATATGCTCTTCGTTCTTAAACACTATTTCTAATGAAAATGTATGCTTGTTGTCTCAGGCAAACCGGAACTGCTTGTTAATAGTGACACCCAAAGGTGGGCATTTAGGTTGGGTTGCAGGTGCTGAGGCCCCGTTAGGAGGTCCATGGACCGATCCCGTAGTGATGGATTTTCTCGAGCATTTAGAAAGAGGTACACATAAAACTGTTGAGTCTTCTACTGGCCCATTAACTGTTACTTCAAAGAACTTGCATCATGCAGAAGTATAGCAAGCAAATCATACACGAATTCTGATATATCATTACCGATTCGATTATGACGATTAAGTTTCGATGTAACATAGCTGATTCATTATATCGAACTAGTGTAAGCTGTTCTATCAATGGCTGAAAATTGTATCCTAAGGAACTTGTATGATGATGATGATGGTTGATTGGTGCTATGAATTCCATTTGGGGATCAAATGAATGATAAAAGTTCCCCTTTCAGTGGATCTTTTATGTGGAATGTTGAACCACCTTGTACCATGTAGTGTTGCAGCAAAATGAGTTAGAGCTCGGCTTATACAGTTATCCTTAAAAAGATGATATTTAAGGAGTTCCGATATTTAAGCTCTTCATTTGCCAACTACACTTCTCTTCTTCAAAGTTGATCTTTGAAATTATCCAGTTTTAGATTTTTTTTTTTTTGGATAGAATCAAGGAATTTTAAAGGTCCATGAAACTAATTATTTCGGGGCTTGTGCTTGTCTCTTTTAACGATATTTTTTCTAGTGTTTGAACTCGAGTTTTCTTTCCAAGGATTCGACGTGCTTTACTACTGCACCCAATGCAACTGAACTATTAGTAAGTTTACATTTTAAACACTCAACTCCCAAAAGTTACAAAATGGTTATTAAACTATTCAAAAGTTTTTATTTAAGTTACTAAACTATTCAAAAAAATTTATTTAGGTCCCTGTTAAATTTTTTTCTAAAAAGAAAAGTTCAGCTAGCAAGCTTCAAGGGATATTTGACGATCGATACGGTGGAATAGTAGTCATCGACAAGTAGAAAACATATCTTAAATTCAAGTCTATTTGATGATCAATGTCATAGATATGAGAAGAAAGCTGTTTAGATCTTGGTTCGCAAATTCATTATGTTTGAAGTTGTTTTACGACCTTTCAATTGTAGGTAGTAAGAATATAGAATACCATACAACATCAATTTTACCTGCTTGTAACTTAAATAAAAATTTTCAAATAATTCATTAATGCTAATTTATCCAAAATGTTAATATATGATTCTTAGCAAAGATGTCAACCTAGATAAATGTTAAAAAATCCAACCATTATTTCATTAGATGGATATAATTTTTGTATAATTCAATAAATGTATTACCACCTAAATAATAATATGTATTAGTGCATGTGAAAAATTAAATTAAAATTAAAGTTTAAATGTTTATATCTTATTACATAATAAATTAAAATTTATATATAATTTTAAAATCTCTTTCTGAAATCTATATAATTAATAAGTTAGTCCAATTAATTTAAAATTATTGAATATTGATTTTCATGATATAAATTCTAGTGAAGGTAAGTAGCCTAACATGGCACTGACTTATTGCCTCATTACCTCATCTTTCACATGGCTATTGTGAGAAAAGAAAATGATGTAATCCTACCCTTTCATTGTAAAATACTATATCATTAATTTAAAACATAAATAATTTTTAATAAATTACTAGTTAATTCAATTGAATTTTAACTCGATTGGTATTAGTATTATTGTTAATGCAATAGGAGGTGGGTTTGAGTGTGTTGAAGTGTATTATCTTCCTATTTAAGGGTTAGGGAGGGACTATGGGTAGTTTTAGGTATTGTATAAAAAAATACTGAAAAATCCACCTCTTTGAATATATAAAATTATATATTTTATTTAATTATATTTTTTTGTCACACAAACTATGAAAAGTTACAAAATAGTTATTTAATTATTTAATTTTATCTTTTTATCAACAGTTAACTGACGTAAAAATGGAAACACCAAAAACTGCAAGATAGTTGGGTGATAACTTTTTTATAATTGGGTGACAAAAAAAACATAATTGGATGACTAATAATATAATTTACCCTTAATAATTTAATATTCATGTAAAATTATATAACTATTTATTTACAAAAGTCAAAAAGAAGAAGAAGAAGAAGTTGCTCAATTGGCAGGTTTTTAATTTGAAAATTTGTTCTTATTCAATTTGATATATATGATTACAAGTAATTTAAGCATGTCACATGGCCTAAAATATAGACATAAATTCACATCTCTTGGATCTAATGTCATCTTTAACCCCACTTGATCCAACACAGTTAATTCAACCCTTTTTTTGGGTTAAATTTCTTTTATCAACATAATATTAGAAAAAGGATTAAAACAAGAAGATTCAAATCTTTATCATTTATATGTGAAACGAAAACTTTTTAACCATAATTTTAAACAAGTCTCGATAGGTTTTTAATTAATTTTTTGTCGATTTCTTCCAAATTTCCTCAAGTTCCCTGGCGAATTCTTTTTGTCGACCAACAACGATAGTGATGTGATCTTTATTTTCGACAACCTTAACTCGAGCACGAGGGATTCGTCTTTGAACATTGTAGCTACATTCGAGCGGGATGACTTCGTCATCCTCGCCATGGAACACAGTGACTTCGCAGCTCAACCTGTCCCGGATGACGTCCAAATACCGATCGAGCTTTCCAGAGGTGCCGAAAATAACGTTGTGAAGTGTATGCCATGAGGCTATATGGGTGTGTCGGATGAACCCTTCAAGCAAGAAAGTCCTAATCCTGGTAAAACAACATTAATAATTAATTAATAGTCGTAATGAAAAAGACATAATGATTATTTTTTTATCAATTTAATCTTATTCCTTAAATTTTATAAAAATATAAAAAAAAAACTCAAAACTTAAAAATATATATAAAATTCATAAAATTTATGAAATACGCATGAATTATCATATTTAAAAATTTAAAATTTCAGTCAATATTTTTATTTAGAAAAATCGATTTGACTCTTTTAAAAAATTAAAAGTTAAACTTAACTAAAAAGAAATAAAGATTAAATTGATAAAATAACATAAAATTAAATTTAATATTATACCTATAAAAAATGCATTAAAAGTGAATAGACAAGGGTAGATGATGACTCAGTAGCATAAATTAATGAATTTCCATGTGTAGAGAGAGACAGGGGACGGCAGAAACCCTAATAAATGAAAATGAACCAAATTAATTTCTTACATTAAAACGTTTGTCCCCGTCAACTTGTGACTTCAATTTGAAGGTTGGACTGAAAAAGTCTTAAATTTAAGTTTGTGAGTTGAATTTGAGTTAAATTCAAATATATTAATATTTGAATTTGTGATTATTTTTTACATTAAATATGATTAATTTAATTTTCATATAAATTTAAATTTGAGTTTTAATCAAATTCAATTAGATTTTAAGTTGAACTCAAGAATTTTATGTAATTCAAATTTGATTAAGCTCGAATATGTATAAAACACTAAGCGCAAGTAAACGTAAAAGGGACCATTTTGAGCAGTTGCCATTAAAAGCAATGAACTTCTGGACTAGAAAGATTTTTGCATATAAGGGGCAAAAGTGAAGTACAAGCTGAAATTGACAAATTTCTTACCTAAATTTATTTGGACGGTGAGAGTTTAGGTAATGGTGAGTACTGCTCCACGTGTAGGGCAGCTATGGTAGGTTAAATGAGGTTGGTTGGATGGAAATTTGTGGGTTTATCATCGAATTTTTCATTTTTTTAATTGAAGCTTTAAGAAATAGAGTTTTTAATTTTTTTCAAGGTTTAAAGTTTAATGTCGATGCTTTAATTGGAAAATAAAAAAGATAAAAATAATAAATTCAAATCACATGTTGAATGTGACCATTATACAAAATGTTAGAGGCAAATCATTGATTAAATGGTACTTGTTGGACAAAATTTCCCAAATTCGACGAGATTTTATTGATGGGAATGATTTGATTCATATTTTTTATAAGAGATTATATTTAATAAATTAATAAATAATTTTAAAATTAACGTAAAATTATATTTTTTAATTTGTGTTGTTTTATCATTTATTAATGAAGGGATGTTCGGAAATTCAAATGACGGAAATTATTGAGTAAAAAGACTCTTATACGAATAGTTAGATTTTGTTTTGTTTTATTTTTTTCAATTAAAAAAATAAGTAAACTAGTCATTGTACATTAGATTAAAGAGCAAAATGATCATTTTTGTTAATAATTTCATCTATTTGTATTGTTAAAAACTGGCATGGATGATGAAATAACCAAATAGCGACACATGTCGTGCCACATGTATCTCATGTTGAGGTGCAAGGACTAATTTTTAACAGAAAAACTAATTTGCTCTTTGATCTAATGTAAATGGACTAATTTGTCCATTTTTTGAGTAAAGACGGTAAAATGTAATCTAACTACTAGTACAAGCCTCCATGGTACTTTTATTGAAATTATTGTTACCTGTTTCCAGTAATTATTTTGATGAGAAAATCCCACAACCGATGATTCTTGCATAAGACCAACGAAATCGTCCGAGCGATGTACTGATACCAACTGCCAACGGAAGCACAAAACGCCATTGGTGGCCACACTCGTCGCGGCGCCACTCGTCTCATGGCATACTGCGTCGCAGATTCACCTTTCGGGACTGGATAATATGGCTGCCATTGCACAATTTCACAAACATATTTTTCTCAAACAATTGCAAATGGTAAAAAAATAATGAAGGGTAAACTACATACCCGAGTTCATTAAACTATTAGTAACTTTATGTTTTGGTAATTGAACTTCAAAAAGTTAAAAAATGGTCATTGAACTAGTAGAAAATTTTCATATAAGTTTCCATTAAAGTCACTAATGTTTAATGGCTTAAATGAAAATTTTCGACTAGTTTAGTGATCGTTTTGTAACTTTTTAAAGTCGAATGACTAAAATATAAATTTATTAATAGTTTAATGACTTTGAGTGTAATTTGCTCTTAAATGAAAAACAAAGGATATATATATTGTATATATAATTATAATTACCGGTGCTAACAGCGTGAGGGACTTGACCGATTCCGGGTGTTTAACGGCAATAGCTAGTGCCAAAATGCAGCCTAATGAATGTGCCACAATGTGAAAAGATCTTACACCATAACCTTCGAGTACCGATTTTTCGATCATGTCGACATGTTCTCGCAAAGTATAAAGCGAATCGTTCGGCTTAGGACTCCTCCCAAAACCCAGTAAATCAACAGCCAATAACCTGTAAATCGATTTAGCTTTGCTTGAAAAATTTGGGAACAAAGTTTCAGTCCAAAATGCTGATGACGAAACAAAGCCATGGATGAACACCACATCTTCCTTCGCTTGATCTGATATCACAAAAATACAAAGCGTTAATCACATTTAATATAAGCTAATCTTTTATTATATGTTAATCTGGAACAGATATATCTACCTTTTGGACCGTCGGATTTAACAAAGAGGGTACGTTTAGTGGAATAAGTCCATGAATTGCAGAACTGACAATCACAATCGGACCAACGAGTAATGGGGTATAAATACTGCCCTATCATTCTTCCTTGAAGCAGTTTAACAATGGTGGAGTTAATGGTGATCGTTGATCTTGTTGGTTTTTTCTTCTCCGTTGATTTTGTGATGGTGATGGTGTCGAATGTGAGTTTTTTGAGCTGGTTCGAGACTTCTGTTACGAATGAAGCACGTGAATAAAGTGTGTCTGAAATTTCTTCTAACTGGAACTTGGTTGAAGTGAGACAAACAACTTCGGACTCGGTTTCTCCTTGTTCCGAAACAATGATTTTACCGCTACCGTCTAGGGTTGCCGCCGAGTAAGAACCAGAACTAGGGTTCTTCCATTCAGATTCAATGCAGAAATCAAGGACTTTGTAAACAAAACATAGAACAAAATCAAGTATGTCAAGGAAACAAAACACGATGAAACTAAGAACTATGTTCAGAGCGCTTCCTACTAATGTTAAAACGTGTCTGGTTTTACACATTACAGAGAACTCCATGGGAGAAAAAAAGACAAAGAAAAAGACAAAATAGAAAAAACAGAAAGACGAACAATGTCTTGTTTGTTAACCTGAAAGGCAACAATGATGGAAATTAACATATATTTATATGGGGGGTATTTAGTAGTAAGTCTAATAAGTGTTTTTTGAAAAAAAATCCGCCATGGTCGACATTGGCTTGACCTTATAAACACAGAGAAGTACACTTTTGAGTGAAAATGGAAGCGTGTGAGAGACAATGTGAGAGAGACGGAGCAAAAGACCAAACAGAGTAACAGGTGTGGATAAATGGGTTCATTGTTTCATTTTAAAACATCATTTGCAGGCCAAAAAATTTAATAAAAAGAAAGTAGTTGGTGGTTGAGGATGAAGAACTTTAACTGTTTCAAATTCTTCCCTTTTTGCCAAATATTTGGCTTAAGCTTTCTTCCCCATACCTTGCGCATACAATGATGTTCTTTATATTGGATGGAACCTTTTTTTCTTGTAAGAAATTTGGATTTCACAATTTATAGTATATTTTTATTTGTAAATTTAAAGATCAATAAGGTAATGACACAAGGTTTTAATGGGTGGTAGGTATATCACGTAGATTTATGTTAACGTAGGTATACAATTACGTAATTTTACTATTTTAATATTTATATTTTTTAAAATTAAATTAAATTAATATTATTTTTAGATTAAAGTGAAATTTTATTATTATAATTTTTAAATTTTAAAGAAGTTAAATTAAAATTTTTCATTTTAGGGAGTTGAGGCTCTTGTCATACCCTGAATTCCTCACTGTTTATAAGTTTATTAAATATTTAATGAGATTTTGATTTAAGTGTAAAATTAAATTTTTTAAAATTTTGAGATTTGTTGAGGAGATTATTTTTTTGAGAGAAATATTTGTAATGTTGGATTGTCTCTAGCAAAGCGACTCTTTTAAAAGAAATTTTTATAGTGTTATCCATTGAGGCACCAGTCAAATCATCAATAATATCATTGTATTATCTCTATGTTGAATTTTTTTCTCTTCTTCTATCGAGAGCTGTGTACAATTTATGAAGGGGATCTTCCACTAAATTTAAGTAAACTGTGTATAATTTTTAAAGAAAAACGCCTTCTTTAATTTATATTTTATAGGTTTAAGTTCTACCAATTTTTTTCAAACTTAAAATTAAGTTGGATTAAATTTCATCTTATATTCAAACCTCTACATTTCATATTGAAAACTAAATTTTTATCTTTTGCATTTCTCTTGTGAATATAATGTAATCTAATATATATATTAGGAATCATATTATTAAATAAAATTAATTAATTTTCAATTCGATTAATGGTGAGCAGGAGGCTAGTAGGGCTTGGCCTCTAAAATGTAAAACCACGATATTGACCCTTTAAGTTTTATAAAATTTTAATTTAGTAAAAATAAAATTACACTTTAATTTCCTTAAAATAATAAAATTTTAATTTAATCTTTGAAAAATTATAAACATATAAAATTTAAATTATATATAAAATATATAATTTAATTCTTCTCAGGATTAATCAAACTTATTTTTATTTTTCCCCTCATTCACAAGGTTTACAACTCATCTCTAGTAACAATTAATGTAAAATAATATATATATATATATATATATATATATGCTTTAATTGTCCAAACCTAGTGGACGTGTCTCTCGTAGTCCCTTTGGGAGTGACACACTCACCAACACCGTCCACTCGAGGCCTCATTAATTATGTTAGGCTTTTTCTCTTAATATATTTTTATGTTGATTTTGCTTAAATGCAATATCAAGAAATAAAATAATTATTTACATAATATAAGAATAATTGACCTCTGTTGAAAATAATTATTTACATATTAAAATCTGTTAAAATAAAAATTTCCTTTAAAATAATTTTTTAAACAAAATGAATTCCTTTATTTTTAATAAATAATATTTTTTCCGAAAAATTAATTACGTAATATAATTTAAATGAAAACATGGTTTTTGTTAATTATATGAAATCATTAATTTTAACTCTCGAACCAATTAAATGGACTAATTAATGAAGATTCCAAGTATACCTCAAAGGTACAAATCGCTAAGTCAATAGCGATATTTGACATGAATTACCATTGGATTATGGGCGGTACGAGTGCGTTGCAATTGCATTAAAATATAAGAAAATGGCACTATCATATCTTTAATATTGTTTACAAACCCTAACTACAAGTTTGAAGATTTCATCCAATTAAATGGATTATTAGGTTAAAAATCCAACAATGATACCATTTTATTTACATTTAAATAATAATTAATTATAAATAAATATTAATAACCTTAGAAACCATAAACATTAAACTCGAGAGTTATTAATATTTATTTATAATTATTATAATAATTAATAATTAATTATATTTAAATAAAAATATTAGTATTTATATATTTTATTTTATTTTATTAAATTATGAGATATCAAGTTATTATTTATTAATGATCCGTGTAAGGGTAGGGGGCAAGCAATGATTTTGGCTATCAAAATGAAAAAAAATCCATATAACCCTTTTAATTTTTAGAAAATTAAAATCAATATAATGATAAAACTATATTTCACCCCAAAATTTCTTAATTTATTCAATTTTTATCCTAAAACAATTTTCTTTCTTCACCCTGGAGGATGAATTATTATTCTTTAAATTAATTTATTAGCGATTTCTTACACATTTTAAACTATTGATAGTTTGTTTAGCAATTTCTTACTTTTTTAATTATTGGTTGGAGCTATCCGATTTTTAAATTTTAACATACCATTTTTTTTCCTATTTTAAGATTTTTTATATAATACTTAAAATTATTCATAATTTCTTTTCAAGGATCTTAAATGGAAGTATAAACGTTTTTAATAAATTTGAGTTTACGTCTTTTATATTAATAATAATATTAATACTAATCAATTAAGATTTAATTATTTAAATTAGTTTCTTAAATTTTGACAAATGGCAAATGAAGATGGTTCCTATAGAATATACAGAAGTTCCAAGTCAATAGCTACATGTGACATGCTTTACTATTGGATTTTGGGCGGCCAGAGTGCGCTCCATGCAAGGAAAATATAAGAAAAATGACACTATCATATCTATAGTGCTTAAAACATTACGGGTAAATTGTATTATTAATCACCTAATTATTAGTAAATTATTTTTTGTCACACAATTATAAAAAATTATGAAATGGTCACTCAATTTTAGTAAATTTATTATTTGGTCACTCAAATATGATAAGTTATAAAATGTCCACCTAATTATTTAATTTTGTCTTTTTTTGTTCACCAATTGGCTAATGATGGTAGCTTTTAAATTTGACATAATAGCAACTTTAATCCTCAATATTTATACATTGTGTCAAATAGTCTTGATTATAAATTGACATAATAACAATTTTAACACTATATTTTCAAGTTTTAAATTCCGATTTTAAATTTTAGATGCTAACCTTGTGTCAAAGATGCTAACCTTGTTGACTTAGGATATAAAAGGAATTGGTTCACATGGTCTAACAAACATCAGGGTTCTCACCTCATACGGGAAATATTAGATCGCTTCTTGTGAACGAAAGAATGCGTTAGCAAGTTCACAAACTACAGCGTGACTCATCTCGTTAGTTCAAAATCGGATCACTATCCGCTTCTCTTAAATACCCAATGTCTACTCAACTTTAGATACTAAAGGTGTCATAGGAGAAGGTGCCACTTTGAAGCTATTTGGGCAATAGAACAAGGTTGGGAGGATGTGATCTGGAAGGAGTGGAGCAAAAATGAGAATATTTTGGTGGAAGAAAAATTAGACAGGGTGTTTGGAAAACTTCGGGATGGGCATAAGAACAGTATTGGTAATTTCTCTAAGTACATTAATGAATTGAACCTTACTATAGAATATCTTTAAAAACAACTTGTGACAAATCAAGCTTTGCAAGCGGAGTTTGAGGCTTTGAGGCTAAGAAAAAGCTTAACACATGGATTGAGAAAGAAGAACTTTTCTGGCAACAAACAGCTAAATCCCATTGGTTTCGAGAAGGTGATAGAAATACAACTTCCTTCCATGTATAAGTTGTTGGATCTGGTACCTTAAGTGTATTATATTCGTTTGTACATTTGTAATTTTTTTAAACAGATTAGTTGATAAAATTATTAATGAATTACATTAATACACTATTTGTATAATGTCCTTATGTGGTTTTTGCATGCAAAGCAAAATAGAAGCAATTATTAGCTCAATGATTGTCTAATGTTTGAACTAATACTAAGCGGTATTACATGATCGGATTGTAATACTAAAAGATAACTTATATTAGTAGACAAACCTAAACATGTACTTAGTATAATTGGAAATGAGAAAACTGATTGAAAGACTAATATGTTGTCTATCAAGTCCAATTGGGGAGATACCTTGTCTTGGATATCAGAGTGGATGATTTTTAGAAGATAGAGATACATATATGACTAACTGGATTGATAGTATATCGGACAAGATCCAAGAAAAATAGATCCTGAATCTGTTTATGGATTTATTCACTTGTGACGTTCATAGTGTGACATACATTAATCTTGAGTGGATGATGGACTGTGTATGCATGACTCATATTGTAACACCCCTAACCCATATCCGTTACCGGGACAGTGTTATGGAGTATTACCTTACAGATCGAATAACAAACATTTCATATAAGAAACTAATCAAAATCAATCATATTGTCCCTTATATGAGCCCTCGAGGCTCAAAATACACATTAGAAATGAGTTGAGACTTAATCGGGTACTCAGAGAATTTTTCAAAACACGCCCGTGTGGCCAGGCCATGTAGCTCACACGGTCAAGAGACATGCCCGTGTCTCAGGCAGTGTGGGCATCCGAAATAGGGGCACACGGCCATGTCCCAGCCCATGTCCAAACTTGGGAGCTCTTTGACTTAAGTCATACGGCCAAGCCACATGCCTGTATGCTAGGCTGTATGAGCATACTGACTTGTTTTAATAAGGTGCAGGGGTCACATGGCCAAGCCACATGCCCGTGTGCTAAGCCGTGTGAATAATTTGAGCTTTTTGTTTTGCAATTTATGTAACAACCTAATTTTCAGTGGTGTCGGAACAGTGATTCGAGATCACTAAATCCGACAAATGAGTAGGAAATATTAATAATTTAGTAAGTATAAGTTAAATGTGAAGTTAGGAAAAATTTTGAAATAGTGAAATGTATAAAATATATATATATTAAAATAATTAGAATTGAAAACTACGATCGAGACCTCGAATTTTAAATCGAGCCATAAATATTTTATAAATATTTATGAAGTGTTAATAAGTTAGTATTAAAGTTTCACAAGAAATTTTAAAATCTTGATAGCTGATTGAACAAAAAGGACTAAATTGTATCAAATGTAAAATTGTGGGAAATGATTAAATAGCTTAAATGATAAAAGAAAGAGGGTTTAAAAGGCAAATAGACCCAAGGTCTATTTGGGCTGGACAACAAGAGCATGAAATCACCAAGAAAATAAGGAAAAATTGGAAAATTGCAAAATTTACTTAATAAAGCTAGGACTAAAATGGAATTATCTAGATTTCTCTTTATTTTCTGCATTCTCATCAGCAAAAACACCATGGAAGAGTTCGCTAAGCTGGTTTTTCATATTTTTACTGCAAGTAAGTTCAATTCTTGACTAATTCTTGAAATTTTGTGTTTTTGTGACTTTTACAACTAGGTCCATTTGTTGAATTCATTAGTTCTTGATTCTATGAAAGAAATTGAAAGTTTCTATGAATATGTGCTGGAATTATATGATGATTTGACATAGAATTAGAGCTTTAAATTGTTTATATGCTGATTTTATTGAAAGAATTGAATAGAAAGTGAATGTTTGGGACCTAAATTGTAAAAGAGTTTGAAATTAGAGTTTTATGTGGAAATTCTGAATTTCAATAGTTATGAAATAACTTATAATGTCTAGAAAAAGTATTAATTGAGAAAATTTTCTTAATTGAGGGGTTAATTGAGCAAGGACTGAATTGTATGAAACTTGGGGTAAAATGGAAATCAACATTTTGCACTAAAACTGTTTTGGACAGCAGCAGTATTTTAACTTTGAAAAATCACAAAAAATTGTATAAATCGAATTAGAGGATGAATAAAATATGAAATTAAAGCTTATTGAGTCTAGTTTCTTATAAAATAAATTATGTAAGCAATGGAAATGTAAATCATGAGATACAATAACTTTTGTGAGATAAGTTTAGAATAATTTTGGGTTCCCCTGTTCTGACTTTGGAAAATCATCAAAAATTGGATAAAAATAATTAAGGGATTAAATTTATATGTTTAAAATCCTTAAATAGTCTATTTTCAATAGAAATAAGCAGGAACATCATCCGAATCTCGTACTATGAGATAATTAATTCTTAGTGAAGAAGGGTCAGAACTGTCAGACAGCAGAACAGGGGAAACTTTAAAGAATAAACTGTACTTATTGGCTAAAGCAAAAATTCTGAAAATTTTATGGTAATAAGATAAGTAAGTCTAGTTTCAGGGAAAATTATCGGATCTTAATTTAGAGTTCTGTAGCTTAAGATATAAATAATTTAGTGACTATGATGCAAATGGACAATTTTGAATATACATAAGTAAATAGTGAAATTATTGATAATGTTACTTTTTGCATGTTATATAAATTAAGGATGTGGAATGGAGAGGAGGAGGAGGAAAATATGTATGAATATTCAGCTAGCATGGCTAATTTGTATGTTTTAGGCTCATGGACTAAATTGAATAAAAGTAAAATTTTATAGGCAATTTTGTAAAAAAAATGTTAGAAATGACCAATTTGCATGAAATGGATTATTTTATTATTTAAATTACAAAATTGAATGAAATTATTAATTTAGCTCAAGATCAGGGAAAAACATGTTTTAAGGATTAAATTGAAAAGTGTTAAAATTATGGAAAATTCTGACATTTTATAGAATTCATAGGTTGTTATCAATTTGTGTGAGAATAACGGCTGGAAATAAGGATTAATTTTCAATTATTTTATTTTATTTTAACCTAAGGATGAAATCGTCATTAATTAAAAGTTTAGGGGTAAAATGATAATTTTGTTTAGAGTATTAGTTGAATGTATTATAACATGAAATAAATGAAAACGACGATCAAATTTCTTTATAAAGATCCGGATGACTTGAATACGAGACTTGAACGTGGAAAAGAAAAGATATCGGATTAATGAAATATCTGATAAATGAATCGGTAACTCCGGTAATGCTCCGTAACTCTATTCCGGTGACGGATTTGGGTTAGGGGCGTTACAATTTATAAGA
The DNA here is from genome assembly GCF_025698485.1 of Gossypium arboreum. Taxonomy (NCBI): domain Eukaryota; kingdom Viridiplantae; phylum Streptophyta; class Magnoliopsida; order Malvales; family Malvaceae; genus Gossypium; species Gossypium arboreum. The sequence goes on along the minus strand of NC_069080.1, from coordinate 1,707,239 downwards.
TGCAGGGGACACATGGCCAAACCACATGCCCATGTGTTAGGCCATGTGAAAATTTTAAGCATATTGACTTATGCAAATCAAAAGATACAGGGGACACACGGCCGTGTCAGTTGGCCGTGTGTCACACATATACTTTAATGCAAGTAAAAGTCTGAGTTCGAATATATAAGGAACCAAAAAATGGTGCATTAGGCATACAAATTTTACAGCATGTAGTATCATTAGATGATGGGTAAATTGTAATGGCCTATTTTCAGTAAAATCGGAATAGTGGTTTCGTGACCACAAATCCGATCTAGAAAGCAAATTTATTTTAATATTGTGGCATAGTCTATATTACGATAGGAATACTACATGAAAATTTTGATAGGAAAATTTTATTGATTATATAGTTAAATTGATAAAAAGAGAAAAAAAATGCATTCTCGGGACTCCGTTCTGATAAATCGGATTCGTAAATATTTATTATAAATATTTACGAAGCTAGTTGTGTGTCTAATTAGGTTTTGATTAGGTGAATTCGACTTAATTAGAAATAATTAAGAAAAAGGATTAGATTGAAATAAGTGTGAAAGTTTAATTATAGATTAAAGAAAATAGAAAGGACTAAATAGGAAATATGCCATTATTATTAAATGTTCAAAAAAATCTAAGATATTTTTAATATAAAATATATATTATATATTATATTAATTTAATATTTAAGTATTAATATATAATATATCATATTATTATATTATATATAATATAATATATAAAACATAAGTAAATAAAGAAACATAATAGAAAGAAGAAACAATAAAACAGAATAGCAGGGACAGGGACGAAATAGAGAAAAGGAGAAAGAAAAGAAAAAAAGAAAATTTGAAATTTCAAGGGTTCAAATTCAATTTGGTAAGTCATTTTAATTCATTTTCTTGTAATTATTGAGTTTTATGATCCTAGAACAAAATACTATTAGGTATATGTTGAAATTTTGAGAGTTAGTAGATTTTTTTATATAATTATTGTTGAATTTATGGATAAATTAGAGATTGAACTTATGAAAAATTCAAATTAGAATTGAGAAAAAAGATTGAATTGTGAAATAGATTGCAATAGGGAGTAAATTATAAGAAGTTTGAAATTGGGGTTTATTAGTGAAAATTTGGGAGTTAAACTAAGTTATAAGTAGAGTTTAAATAAAAATAAAGCATAGATTGTAATAGAAATGGAAATAATTTTAGTTATGGAATAAATTGAAATGTAAGTTAATGTAAGAAATGATGAATTTATTATATCATACATGTTTATTTTTTTAATAGTATAAGAAAGTCATTTAATTATTTTTCTCTAACATATAAATGTTATATGTTTTATATGAAATTGAAGAGAAAGAAAAGAAAGGCGAGGACCTAATTGAAGAAAAAGGAAAAGAGAAGGCTAAGGAGTGAAGGAAGACATCATCTCAATCTTTTTGTTGTAAGTACTACAAGATTTTTTTAAATTAATTTTATTTAGATGTTTATATTGTAGTATAGAATTATTTAGAAATAAAAATGTAATATATATGTATATATTTAAATTTATAAGTAAATAAATAAATAATAATAATAATAATAATAATAATAATAATAGATTATGGAATTATGAAATTTGAAAAGAAAATTATAATTGGAGAATATAAGAAATTATATTGTTTGAACATTAAGTAATAATGTTGTGACAAAAGTATATGTGTGAAAAAGATGTGATATTTGTGAATTGTGTAATATGCACTAAATTGTAATGATGAAGAAATGAGAAATCTTTTTCAAAATATTTATGTAAAGTATTTAAATGTATGAAATTCAGTTTTAATGCCCAAGTAGATGAATTTAGAACTACTAGGATATTAGTGGCATGCCATTAAGGAACTCTAGCGCGCTCTCTGATTATTAGCACATTAGTGCTCTCCGTTCTATTATTAGCACGTTAAGTGCTCTCTGTATAGCACTTTAGTGCTTTTTGTTCATTTGTGCATAATAATGCACTTTTGTATTTGTTCCGTATATCCAGTGTGTTCTATTAAGTCTACTTTGGGCTAAAGTTATAAGTTGTGAACCAAAGCGAATTATCAATGTACTAAGGTAAGTTTTATAACTTATATATAATAATAAATTAAATTTTGTTAATATAAGATACAACTAAAGAAACTTATATGCATATAAATATTGATCAAAAGGGATTATAATATTTTAATAGGATTTATTTGCCTATTTATTCTTGTAGTGCTTACTAAGCCTTCATCAGCTTAACGCGTTTAATTTTAACGCGTAGGTACAGTTAGACTCGAAGAGGTAAAGTCGGCTAGAAGATCTCTCATCTCATCACATCTCAAGAGCTTCATAAGTATGTACCATATTTTGAATTAAAAGTGGCATGTACATAGGTGTTATTTTGATTACATCAGAATGTTACAAGACTTTTGTTGTAAAAAAAAATGGTAATTAGTATTTTTAATGTTTATACTAATGAAATGGTACAAAAGTTTATATAGTATATATGGTATTGGTTGTTTTTGGTTTGAACTTGCAAGGGGTTTTATACAAAATAAGCAGAAATGCTGCCGAAATTAAAAAAAAATTAAAAAAAATTCGTTCCACTCCTAATACGTATTTTGGGCCTCGAGGGTCTATTGTAAAGACTTAAAAGTTAAACTATGCTATGAATGTTATTTATTTATGAATTATTTCTAAGTTATCCAATATGTCCGATAATGCTCCGTAACCCTGATCCGGTGACGGTTTAGGGTTAAGAGGTGTTACATAAATGATATCCTTTCATTGACATTATATGATAGATGAAAAGAAAATGTGCCCATGAGTTGTTCGTCTTTGTGATGAATAACTTAATTACTATTTGATAGTAATTGACTTTTCATGAAAGAAAATGTAATGGTTACCATAGGATAAAATAGGATCATATTGGGAGAATGAATTTATCCCCAAAAGATTAAAGATATTCTATAAGGGTAACACATTTATGGTAAGGTCATTAGACGAGTACTAATCAAATTGTTTTCGTAATGGCATGTCATTAGGGAGAACTCGGTTATGATACTATAATGGAATGACTTCATGACTAAATAGCTTATAATTAATAAGTGAAAAGTTGAAACTTAATTATAAATCATTTGAGCTCTAATCATATGTCAAACCATCCCTCCGCTAGCTCGTTGAAACAAAAAAGAAATTGCATGTTAAATCAAATGAAAAGAATTTGGTAGAAATGGTAAAATTAGAGAAATGAGAAACATTTAGAAATTAATGTGGTTTTCTCGCTAAGTATGGAAATGACCTGAGAATTAATTTATAGTTTTTCAAGTTATTAATTAATTAATTGAAGTTCGAAAATGAAATTAAATTAATTAGTCATAGTGAATCATTGCATATAGAAAAATTAAATATATTTTCTCATAAATTCTTTTACGATAAAATTGTTATGATTTTAACGAATCGAATCGAGTTGAAATTTTATTTAATTGAGAAATTTATTTATTTAAATTAATTTATGATGTTTATTTTGAAAAATAGAAAAACACTTATAATTTGACCTTATACGGGAGAGGCCCAAAAGTCCCTCATGTTAATTACAAGGGACGACAAACCATAGTATATTTAACTAGGGTTGTCGCCCCTCTATCTCCTAGTTCAATTAGGAAATTATTTTTCTATTAAATAGACTCCTACTAATTTAATTAGGGTTTCACTTTTTCTTCCTATAAATAGATGACACCGATAAGGCTTAATATAAAATAAGTTTTATATAACTTTGAGATATTGTTATTCAGTCCGGAAATAATGAGAATTTATATCTAAGTATAAATTGTATTTTCCGGAATAACAATTTTACCGGTTTCTATTGAGAGAGATTTTTTCCTTCCCATTGAAAGTAAAATAAATAATTTTTAATTTTGGGTTTGATTCGAATTCATTCGAGCCGACAATTGAAGTAGTTCATGATACAATAATAATGAAGAAAACCGTTTGGTCGAAAGATGAGAACAACAAGAATCCGTCTAGCCCAAAATAAACGTGCGAATTCATAAAAAATTTATTGTTATAAATATTTTAAATTGACTCGATTTTCAAAATTTTAATTTTTTATTCTGTAAGAAAATCATTTGAGCTACAAAGCATCTATTTTATGGAGAAACATATGATCGGCTAAAGAGCTGATGCAAAAAGGAACTCGTTGGAGAGTCGATAATGGTAAGCACATTAAGATTAAATCAAACCAGTAAATGCCCTCTAATCAGTCTTTTTGGTGTTATTGGCAGCCACGAATATACATCCTAATGGTAAAGTCAACATGCTCATCAATGAAGCCAACAATAGATGGCAAGAGGACTTGATAAGAGTTGAATTCAATGAGGTGGAGGCAAAGGCTATCTTAGAAATGCCTCTGGCTGTTGCTATTTGTGAGGATGAGATTGTTTGGCACCAAATTTCATGGAAAATCAAAACAATGCCTAAAGTGAAACTCTTTGCTTGGAGAGCTTGCAATACAACCTTACCAACAACGGGAAACACTGCTAGTAGGATACAAAATGCCCAAAAACAATGTAAATGACGTGGATGTGAATGGGAGTCGGATCTTCATGCTTTGAGGGACTGCACTTTCCCTAAAGAAGTTCGTCACTACTGTCGAGTACCACTCTCCTTACTGATCAATGAGTTTGAAACTTTTGTTATGATTTTACGCGGCCTATGGAACGTTAGGAACACTATGATCCACGCTGATAAATCTTTTTGTGCTTCGATTTTTGCTGATGAAATCATTAGTCAACTGCAAATACAAGAGAATTACAAATTGTCCCATTGGGATGTCGACAATCCACCTATTTCTCTTCATTGCAAGCGCCACTACATCATTTGATCTTTCGACTAAACAAGAAGCGAGTGGCCACATCATTCGTGACTTTGACGGATCCAAGTACGGTTAAAGCGATGGAATTTGCGTTACAGCTCAGGAATCAAAGCGTTATTGTAATACCCCTACCCGTATTCATTGCCGGAATAGGGTACGAGGCATTACCGGAGTTTACGAATTAATTTTTTTTTTTATATTCAATATAGCCCCTTTATAAATATCTAACCTTCCCTGCAATATTAAATCGAGACCAATCCACATCAACCAAATCAACTCAACATATTTTCAAGATAAATTCATGCATATTTATAAGATAACGTCATCACATATCTAAAACTAGGTTTGTTAACCATACTAATTCCTAACTTTACATTCATTTCACGTTAACATTTACTTTGTTAGCTTATACATGCCATTGATTTCCAAAATAAAGTTTCTTTATATACCGAAATCCTGAGGTTGACAGTGTGATGTGTCTCCGGCCAAATCCGACCTCCGAGCTCTTAACACTACAAAACAGGGAAAAAGGAAACGGGGTAAGCACTTTGTACTTAGCAAGCTCATATAACAAGAATTATACTTACCTAATATTTTCAATACAATATAATAAACATTCATATATCCATTCAATGCATTATTATCCTAACATGCACAAACTCAACATTCAAGTTAGTACAATAATTTCCATGTACCAATAATATATACTATGATTGATGAGCTCATCAATACCATGATTTCCATTTCCTTGTTATTTTTTCATATTTATCCCGTTGAATTTATCGAAATTTCGATGGATTTTCAGAGGTACACATTTATTGTACAATTCCGGGTTCGTCAATTCATATTCATGTGCGCACATATCCATTTCAGAGAGCACACTCCCGCGAACCTCAACCTTGCAATGGATTACAGTCGAGCTAAATCCTCAGAATATAAACTCATAGAGTATTGTCGGGATTACCGGTCAAAGCTAAATCCTCTGCAATGACAATTACTCTAATGAGCTTGGATCTGAATTACAGTCCAGGCTAAATTCAGACCCTAATTCGGATTACCCGTCCGGGCTAAATCCATATTACACATATTCTTCAGGAGGGCTATATCAGGATAGGATCACCCGTCCGGGTTAGATCCTTTTTACCGTCAATTCATTTTCAGAGATCCATCGAATTTTCCTTTCATTCAACCGGGATTTCTTCCCCTTTTATCAAATATATCAATGTTTCATAAATTTTCATACAATGAACATTCAAATCATATTCACATAAATAACATACAATCTCAAGCATTTAAGAATATAATTCAAGTTACACGAACTTACCTTGATACTTGTTTGTAAACAAAAAAAAAATCTACTAATCCCGAACTTTTTCCTTTCCTCGATCTAGCTTCGTATTTGAATATTCTGGATCTAAATAAATAAATTTAATTATCAATTTAATACATTTCATATTCATATGCAACATTCTCTATAATTTAACTATTATTTATAGTTCATTCAAAGCTGTCTACTTGAGTCATAGTCACTAAATTATTTTTATCTTGAGATACAGAACTCCAAATTAGGATCTGATAATTTTCCCTGAAACTAGACTCACATATCTTATTACCATAAAATTTTCAGAATTTTTGGTTTAGCCAATAAGTACAGTTTATTCTTTAAAATCACCCTTGTTCTGCTGTAGACAGTTCTGACCCTTCTTCACTAAAAATTAATTATCTCTTCATACAGAATTCAAATGATATTATCGTTTGTTTCTCTTAAAAATAGACTTATTAAGGATTCTATACATATAATTTTAAGCCCCTAATTGTTTTTATTCAAATTTTTATTATTTTTCAAAGTCAGAACAGGGGAACCCGAATTCATTCTGACCTTGTCTCACAAAATTCATTACATCTCAAAATTTACAAATCCATTGCTTACACTATTTCTTCTATGAGAAACTAGACTCAATAAGCTTTAATTTCATATTTTTTTCATCTTCTAATTAGATTTCTAAAATTTATGGTGATTTTTCAAAGTTAGTCTACTGCTGCTGTCCAAACTGTTTTTGCGCAAGCTGTTTATTACCATTTTTCCCCTAAGCTTTTAATAAATGATAATTTCGTCCCTACTCAATTATCCTCTCAATTGAACTGATTTTTCTCAATTAATATTTTATTATATCACCTTAAACTAGTTTACAACCTTTAGGAATCATAATTTCAGCAATAGACTTTAATTCCAAGTATTTTCACAAATTAGGTCCTAAAAATCAATTTCTATTGAAATTACCTAATAAAATCATCTCATAAACAAATTAAAGCTTTAATTTAATTCTATTTCATCATAAACTTACAGCACTAAACCATGGTGACTTTCAATTTCATCCATGAAATCAAAAACTAATGAATTTAATAGTAGGACCTAGTTGTAAAAGTCTTAGAAACACAAAAATTACAAGAAAAAGGCAAGGATTAACTCACTTGGTGCAAATATTATGAAATATCAGCTTAGATAACCCTCCTATGGCGTTTTTAGCTGCTGGAATTGAAGAGAAATGAAGAGAAATCTAGATATTTCCTATTTAGTCCTAGCTTTATTTAGTTAATTTTGTAATATTCCAATTTTACCCTTAATTTATCAATTTTTCTGCTGATTTCATACCCTTGCCGTCCAGCCCAAATAACTTTTGGGTCTAATTCCTTTTAAATCCTTTCTCATTAGACTCTTAAGCTATTTAATCATTCTAGCAACTTTTACACCTATTACAATTTAGTCATTTTCATTTAATTGACTACCCAAACATTAAAATTTCCTAACAAAATTTTAATATCACACTAATAAAATTTCATAAATATTTATAAAATTATTTTCGAATCGGTTTTACAAGATAGAGGTCCCGATATCTTGTTTTTACCCAATTTCTTCAATAATTTCTTTTTCTAACTAACCACTAAATCGGTAAAATTTTTCTATCAATATTTTTATACGATTTTCCTATTATATCAATTTTCAAGCAAAAATATTAAAATAAATTTCTCTTTAAATCGGATCTATGGTTACGAAACTATTGTTCCGATAACCTTGAATTTAGGCCATTACAGTTATGTTTGATGGGGATGCTCTGAACGTTATCTTGAGCTTACAGGGAAGGTACAGCGACCTATCTTGCATAGGACCGACGATTTCTAAAGGAATATCTATGGCTCTTTTACAAACTTGTTTGTTTCAACATGTCAATAGGAAATGCAATGAAGTCGCTCACCAACTTGCAAGAAACTGCTTTGATTCTGAAAATGTTTTTTGGATGGAAGATTACCCATCCTTTCTACATGTTGTAATCAATGATGTTTTTCATGCTTAATCTAATGCTACTATGTTTATTCAAATCAAATTATATAAAATTAAAGTTTATAAATTAAATTTTTAATTTAAGTAAAATATAGGGATTAATTTGAAATTTAATTAATTTTATAATTGAAAAATAGTTAATTTTTTTAAATAGAATGTCATTATAGTTTCTGACTCTTTTTGACATAATATTCTTTTCAATCTATAAATTAATCTACTTAAACTCATGTCCTCATGTACTATTAATAATGTTAATACAAATCGAGCTAATATTCAACTGTATACAGAAAAGAGTTTGTGTGTGGGAAGGATTTGTGTTAAAATTTCAAACCTCTTTGGACATTTTGCCCTCCTTTGACCCCGTCAAAGCTTCAAGCCTTCAACAAACTTCAAATCTTTTGTGGCCTTGATGACCCTTAAATCTCGTTTATGGGTTGTCTTCTAATTAATATTAAATTTAATTTGTCGTGGACGAACTTTTATTTATATTTATTTTGAATTAAATTTGAATATATTTTAATTTTCAATTTATTATGTTTTATAATTACAATCCATCGAATAAATATCACTTATGATTATATGCGTAAGTTTCTTTATGTATGTATATGAGTATATATTCTTTCAGGCACATTTTTTTAGGGTAAAAATTCTCCGTAAATACATGCATTGCTTTTAAATCTACGTATAAAATACGATACAAAATAATGAATTTAAATGAAAATTCAAGTATTTTATCTACCTGTACCGAGGCTTCAGCCTTTCAATTATTAAAGGAAACATGAACTGAAATACTGAAGAAGTTTCAGAAGCCATTAATGGCGGCCAGGTGTTTGGTAGAGAAAGAAGACGAAGTAGAAAATGGTGGCACATAAAATTAATATCACCCCCTTATGAGCTGTTTTCTACCTTCATTTATCCTTGAAAAAGATGTTTCAAACAGGTCATCAATTTTTTATTTATTTTCTTTTTCCAACTTGGATTTGATTTCTTCCACAGGAGCCACGAATCGTTTCTACTAACCCCGATATATCTGTACTATTTTAAAAATATTAGTTTAAAATTAAAATTAGCGGGTATATTTATTATGAAGATTTTTATATTAAAAGATATATTGTATATTATTTTATTTATTTAAAAATAAATAAATTAGTCTTTATATGTTAAGTCAAAGAATAAATTAATTATTCTGTTAAAATTGTCCATTTTACTACTAAAATTTGGTTCATGTACATAGTATAAGCAATGGTGAATCTAGAAAATTTTTAGGGGTTAGAATTGAATTATAAATTTTTAGAGGTCAAAATATAATTTTACCATGTTATAATTTTTATTACATTATTTTATTAAGTGACTTAACATATTTTTTTTCATATTTAGGAGCTAAAGTGCAATTTGATAATATATTAATTTGTAATTTAAACATTTCTTAAGGCAGTACATAGCAATTTTCCCTCGGGAGGGGGGAGGGGAAGGCATTACTTGCCCCCCTTAAATTCCCCCTTGAACATTATGTACTTGTGGCACATCATATGTAATTGTTTGATTATTTTATTATATAAATTTTTAACAATAGAAACGGATAAATTTTTAAGAAAAATAATCAATTTACTCTTTGATATAATGTCTTGAATCATATTCGAACTGAAATTGGTATTTAACTATATTTAGGAAAGAAGTCCACTCCATTTCTTCCGACCAACTATTAATTATTTTTAAAAATATTGGTGAAATTAAATAAAAATAAAACTTTTAATTAAATATTATTTTAATAAAATAAAATTTAATAAATAAATTTAAATTCATAACATTTATTAAAAATATCAAAATCTCAGTAATTAATATTTTTATTAATATATATTTAGACAATTTTATAAATATATATAATAAAAATTTATGTAACTCATCGGTTCAATCAATTTATATTGACTCATATTAATTGATTTAAATTTTTTTTTCTAACTCGATTTCTTAATTGATTTTCGATCTGAATAGTTGAGACAGTTTGGATAACCATGCCTAACTACAAGGATCCATAGTCACCTGCTGTGAAGGTCATCTAGTTTAATGGAAGCTCTTTTTTCTTTTAACAAAATAATAATAATGGAAGCTTTTTTATGCGCGTGTATTTAATGCTTGAGGAGTTTCACAATAATGGAGTCTTGCTAAGAAAGTGCTGCTCCAATATTTAAACTGCAGTGCCAAAAATATTTTTTTAAAAAAAAATCATTTTTCGAAGGCTATTTAAATCAATATTTTGATCTAGAATTTATACCATATTTCTTTGGTAGCATGCAATACTAAACAAAGATACAACACAAAAGAAACTCAAAGTCAACAACTGTTTTTTTTCTGACACCGAAATTATGTTTGAAAGAGAAAGTCAAACTGAAAAAAGCACAGCTCCCAAACACAAAACCCTACTCATTGCTTTTCGTTTTCCATAATCCATGAGGCCCCATCTAAGGAATTACTCCAAAACAACTCCTCCTAGTCATCTGTAAATAGTGACATGTATCATGTGTAACTCATCTTAATACGTAGAGATCATTTTTTAATAATAAAAATAAATAAAATTAACATATAATAATTAATTTAGAAAAAACAAAATCCAAACCAACTTTTAATACAACAAGAAACTTCCGTCATATTTTTACCTCAATCATTCCCTCATAGCTGCCTCTTCCTTTAAGCCACTTCATCTCTTCCAATATTTCCTTAAATTTTCTCTTTTCAGTAACCGTTGACTTGGTACACTCTGTGTCACCGTATAAAAAGAGACCGTTTTCCGATGGTGGTTTTACTGTGTTAAACTATAATGATGCAAAAGAACGTTGACTTTTTTTTTTTTGGTAGCATTGCAAAACACATGAGCTGTGGAGTATGTGGTTGGGTAGGGGGGTATGGGCCAAATTATCCCTACTGCGTATTGAATGAAGGTTGACGATCCAAATTAATTAAAAGTGAGGAGAAGAAGCATGTGATTTCTTCTATTTGTTTCGGTGGGTTTGTCATTAATGTTAATTTCCTTCACTGTCTGTTCTTCGACAGTGATCATGTGGGTAGTTGAAGGTTAGCTAATTGCTTAGGATTTAAATTTGCCACATTTACATAAATCAACATTAACACATAAATATATAGATTCACATCTAAAAATATCAAATTTAATTTTAATATTTAACTTAATAATTAAATTAATTTAAGGAAAATTATTTAAATAATATACATTCATTTCTACTTAACACCAATTACCATATATATATATATATATATATATATATATATAATGTTATGTACTATACTTTACTATTAAAAGTCAAACTTACATAGAACCCGATTATAGCATGATGATTAAAGATGTTTATTATCCCAAATGTGGTTTTGGTTTAAATTACGCTAGTTGCATTAATTGTTTGGATTTTATCATATTAATTGTAATTTAAAAAAAACTTAAACAAATTTTACAAATCAAATAAACATATTTTCATTTTAAAATACCATAAAAACAATTTTAAAATTTCCATAAATCATGTTAACACAAAAGAAATAAATTATATTAATAATTAAAAGAAGCCCATATATATTACAAGGTACAAAAAATATATATTGAAACTTTTAATCTAATTATATTATATTTATAAGTGCACATTTTGAAATTACACCATGTGTGACTTAATAAATACATTTTATTAATTCAAAAATAGATAAAAATTATTATTTTTATTATTTATGTAATTTTATATATTATAACAATACGAGGTTAAAAAAGAAATAAATAGCCATATCCATATTACAGTTTTTAAAGCGTGCCACTTTTTATTCGAAGCGCTCACTAATAATTTAGGTAATTATTCTTTTACTCATTATCCTTTATTTTTTAAAATTAACTTTTAATGTTATAATATTAAAATTAATAAATATTAAATTGTTAAGCTTAAAATATTGTTTTAAAAATGACACATAGGTTAGATTTATATTTTTAAATATGATAAGAATTAAATACATTTATTGTTAAAATAAAGCAAAGATAAATATATAATTACAAATAATCGAATATTAATAATTTTAGAGATAAATCTCAAAATTATACATGAACTTTAATTTAATGTGCAATTAAATTTAATTTGGTGCAATTATACACGTGAAACTCTAATTGTGCTTTCAAATCTATACTTGAAATTTTAATTTTCATTTAATCGTATATATTTAAAGAAACGAATACATCAATTTATTTTTATATTGGATAAATATAATTATTTATGTATGCAGTATATAAACATAAAATAATATTATATCAATAATTATGTTAATAATTTATAAGAATTTGATCAAATCAAAATTTCATGTATAAAATTACACAAAATCAAAGTTCATGTATACAATTGCAAATAAACTATAATTAATGTATAATTTTAAAATTTATCCCATAATATTAACATTAAAACAAATTAATTTTATAATATATAAATAACCTGAAAGAGTTTATTAATAATATTATTTAAATTATAATATATTAATATTCATGATGAATTTTGTATTATTTTAATATTAAATATTTTAATATTATTTTAATATTAAATAAATTTAAAATTAAATAACATTAATATAACTGATCCCAACTTAAATATTTTAAAAATACTTTATAATTATATTACTTTTTCAATTTATTAATAATTTGTTTGAAGAAATTCATTAAAATTCTAAACAAAAGTTGATATTATAAAAATTATAAATTTAATATACACGAAAACTATAACCTAGTTTAGTCTATAGACTTAAAACAACTTAAAATTTAAATGCTTTATTTTCTACAACCTCAAAATGTTAATTTAATTTTTATTTTATTTTTCATATCTATTTTACAGTTTATGTTAAGAATTTGAGTTTGTTACTCTTAATAATATCGTTTACAAAATTCAATCATTCCTTTGAAAGCGTAACGTGCTTTACCATTATACTCAATCATTTGTTGGTATGTTAATTTAATTATTGATAATATTAATTGACTAAATTTTAATTCGATTAGTATCGATATTCCTGTCAATGTAAAAGGACGTAAATTCAAATGCGTTAAAACGTATTTATCCTCTATTTACTAATACTTTCAGTAATAAAATTAAAATGTTGTAAATAAATTAATAAACTTTTAATTTTTAACTATTTAAACACAGCAACTAAATCTGAAAAAGGCTCGGTGCTCGTGATTTTCTCGTGCCCCTTCGAACCCCCTATTCCTCTATCTGAGATTCTCGGTGCTCGTGATTTTCTCGTGTCCATCGGAATTCTCTATGTACCGCAAAGTTGCGTGGATAAACAAAAGACAAGACTCCTATGGTAAACGAAGATGCCGAAACATAGCAGCAGTGGACGATATATATGTAGATCAGCAAGAGCAACATGGGGAAACATCTTTTCATGGCTGTGTATGTATTTAAATGTATATATATAAACTTGGAACTAAAATCGGTTCGGAGTGAATGATTTAGTACGAGGGAAGGCGAGGAGCTCGTGGCCGAACTGGGGTCTTTGATGGGCTGACCCTGTTCATACACAACACCCGAGGTTTTCACTTAAAAGGCGACAGATATATATACTTTAATCAATAATTGGATAGAGAATACGGTGAGAAAAAATGAAAACAGAGAATATATCATTTAGACAACTGATGGGAGAATCGGGAATCTGACCTTATGGGCAATGATCCCAGAAACACACCACTACAGTTGAGAGCAGCAATCGCACTTTCAGCCTGCATGAGAGAACTCAATCTTTAGTTCATCAACACTGAGGTAACCCCATCTCGGGATGACGAATGGGCATAAAATATCAATTCCAAAGTTTAAACCCGTGTAGAAACACTGATAACTTTTCCAATAAGCCAAAGAGAAGAACAAAATCCACAGCTCCTAGGAGTGTTATCTTTGCAGTAGGTAAAATTACATATAAACAAATTAGTCCTTGTCCGTTAAACTAAAGAACAAATTGATTCTTTTTGTTAAAATATACATTCTTTTGTATAGTTAAAACTAACTTAACTGACAGAATAACCAAAAAATAACACATGGCATGCCACGTATAACTTATATTGATGTACATGTATCAGGTTTTAACAATAGAAATGAAAAAAAAAAAAAAAACCAGTTTGCTCTTTGATCTAAGGTATAGTCTAATTTGTCCATTTTTTGAGTAGGGGAGTAAAATGCAATCCAACTCTTAGTATAATGACCTCCATGGTACTTTTACCCTATGCAGTACCACCTACTATACTAGAATTCAACAGTTAAATCGAGGTTTTTGCTTTCGAATTTAATCCACGAAAACAAAAAACACAGCTCCAAAGAGAATGCACTCTTCCAAAGGGGAATACTGACCGGCTAGCCAAAATTTTCAGGTCTAAAAGCTCATGCACTCGTATACCTCATTAAAGCCTTGATAAACAAGGGAAAAGTTTTTCAGTCACATTGCATGAATGAAGAGGAAAAAAACAATTACCATTACAAACTCGACGAAAGCAATGCGAGTTGAATGCTGATAGTCCCCAAGCAACCTCAGCCGATAAACCTGCATCAGGCAAGTACTCCCTTTAAATGCATCCTGATAGGTTTTGTCATAATAAATAGTAAAAACAGAATACCAGAGTTAAACAAACCTCCCCACAGACTGCTTCGAAAAAGAGTTTAACATCAGCTTGAGTAACCTGCAGTACGTAAAAACGTATAATAAAATATTTAAAGGGTTATTTGCAACCGCGATCGTTTTTATATTCAACATTATAAAGCGCAAAAAAGCTTCTCACCGTCTTGTCAATGTTTGTACAGTAGATAGTTCTCGCACACATTTGACGCTCATCCTCATTCTGAAATCCAAATAACAAATGCTTTAACAGGCTGAATACATAAAGAAAATGTATCAACAAGTTCCAGTATAATAAATTTACAACAATCAGCCTCACCCTTGGCAAAAATGTTGGGTTAACTGGTGCGATAGCTGTTTTTGAAGGCAGCACCTTAACTGGATAAAATCCAAGCATAGTCCCTGCCAGGTTCAGTGCAGCTTGCGCACCTTCTGCACAGTAAAGAATGTAAAAATCACGTTTATCCGCTAAAGAATGAAACAAATAACCATGGTTGAACATCACCTTCATCAATGAACTCGATAAAAGCAAAACGAAGTACAGAGTTAGGATCACCACATATGCGACAATCAACCACCTTCATAAGAAAAAAGTACATTCAGATAGGTTGTTTTCGATAAAACTGCAAAGACGAGCAATGAAAATAACATCACCTGCCCACAACTCACAAATAAACCGGCAAGCTGCTCCTCCGTGACCTGCATCCCAACAAGAGATGACAAATCCAAAACAGAAGAATTTGATTGCGGCATACAAACAAAGCTGAAAATGCTGAATATATAAACATACCTGGTGGTCGATATCAGACACATAAACAGTCCTACGTATAACCTCTTCTCTTTGAGCTATACTTGTCCTGCTGTTCGATTTCCGTTTCCCTTGACCGAAAATTTTCTTCTGAGAAAATCGAAATGAATGAACAAAGCCCATGATATCATACAGAATTTCGCTAATATTGGAATTTAAGCTTTCGGACGGTTTAAAATGTACATAACATAAAAGGATAATCTCCACTCAACCAAATTTGTTCAATTAAATCCCATTTCATCATCTCCATTATTGAGAAAACAGATGCACAATGTAGTTACTGCACATTGGATATAGGGTGAGACCATCACACAAACTCGAATAATTTGGTTTTTTTGAGTTATCAGCCAAAAAAACCCTAAAATAAGAACCAACCCTACCAAGCATAAGACCAAAACAGCAATAATACTCACAAAGCATATCAATTTCCTTATACAAAATGTACACTAAGCATCAATGAAAATAACTCGGGTTTTTGGTGTCATACCCTTTTACCACCACCATTGCAATTAGCATTGCCATTCCTTGAGATGTTGTTATTGTTGTTTTGTAAAGCAATATTGTTAGTGTGAAACCCACCATTGAGTCCATTGTTAACAAGCGAGTGAGGTACAAACTCTTCAGCCATGGGGTTAAGCTTAGAGAACAGTTCTTGTAACTTTCTCCTATCTCTTTCGAAACTATCCTCAAGCTCATCTTTACCACCACCACCGTTGGTTCCACCGATCTTGTTGTACATCCCTTGATCGTTTTCGTGTAAGCTCAGATCGGTTTTTGACCGAAGCGTTGACTGATCTTGGTCGTTTGACGTCAGTGTTGCAGCCGCCGTGTCTTGATTCGAAGCATTCTCAACAACAGCCATGGCCTGATGATTAGATTAGATTATCCCTATTATATAAAAAAGAAAAAGCTCCCTTTTTCAGCAACTGATCAACAACAAAAATAAAAACCCAGAATCTATAAACCCAAACAAAGAAATTTTAAAAGAAAAAATAGAGTTTTGAAATGTTGGATATAATTATATAAGAATCTGTTTCAAAAACTAAGATAAAGCTACAATATCCATTGATGAAAAAAAAAAACTAGAAACCCACCTCGAGATCACCGCGAAGAAGTCGAAATTGAAATGAATTAGATAGTCAAGAAAAGGAAATTTAAGCCGTCGTTAAATTGACAACGAAAAAATGAGATTAAATTTTTCTACTCGATATAATAACATATTTAATTTTTAATATTTATATATTTTATCAATTTAATCTTAATAATTATCTTTTATATTTAAAAATTCTATTAGTTTAATTTTCAACTTACTAAAACTTTCAACTTTTAAAGTAGAGACTTTTTAAAATTTATAAATTTATAAAACCCAAAGAAAAAAAACTTCTTCAATTGTACAAATATAATATGTAATAAATAATACGTGTAAATATATTATTTCGTAAGAACATCAACTTTGCAATTCTTATTTATGGATGATATAGCAAACAAAATAAAATCAATTAACAACAAAAATTGTATTTTTTCTGGTTTTTCCAACAGCAAAAAACCTTTTTTTGAGCTGTGGATTAAATTTAGTAACCATTAAATAGAAGAAAAAGTAGAAATTTAAGTAACCCAGAAACTCAAATCTCCTTATAGTTCAATTCTCATTTTACAATTGGATATGTTTTTTTTTTCTTTTTCAAGTTTTGGAATGTCTCTATTGTCAAAACTTCGGTTAAGAAGTGTGATGATCAAATTAATAAAGTTTATAAATGTGAAGAGTTAAATTTATTGAATTATTTAAAATTAGGATCAAATTAATAGAATATGTAAGTATTGATGATTAAATGTGTTACTATACCGGTTAGAAAAATGACATGTCATTATTTACGTTATCAATTTAACGACGAGTGACCAAAATAGGAACGAATACAAAGTTTAGTGCCTAAATTGAAAAATTTTAAGTTGGGTGACCAAAACAAGAACATGGAAATAGTTGGGTGACCATTTGTATGGTTTACCCAAATGTTTGCAAGATCTCAGCTAAGAAGTTGCATTAAAAATAGCAAACATTCTAGCTTCTTGTAATGAACCCAACCATTTTTCCCATGATTGCGATTGAAAATTTGGATGTGATTATAATTGAAAATTTTGAAGTAATAATGATTGAATATTTTTCAAGAAAATCCCAAAATCTTTGAAACTAGAACGAATTACTATAGGAATAATCGATCATTTTCTTTGTACTTATTTTACAATAAAACGTTAGAATAAAAGTTAAAAACATTCCAAAGCCCCTGCCGGCCGATAGGGACAAAGTAAGAGATCTTTAAACATGGGGATGATCTGAAATTTCTCTCAAAACTCAGATCAACGCCAATTTTCTTTCCTTTTTTTTTTCCCATTTCTCCCATGGCTATGTTGTGGAGCTCCATTTTGCTTGTTCTTTTCATCTCTTTTTTTTTTTTTGCTTCAGTCAGTCTTGCTGAGATCCGTTTCACGGAGATCCGATCCAATGACCGCTACTCTGTAATCCCCTTAGACGAGTTCCAGTTCACTTACAACGGCCGTCTCGAACTCAGCGTCTCTCAAGTTACTATCACGAACCAGATTCCATCCTATTACTTGGACAAAGTCGGATTCTTCGTCTGCACACGTTACACATGGGCGTTATTGCTTCAACAACAACTCGCCGACGGGAAAGTCTTTTGTGCTCTCTCTTCCCCTTACGTCAGGGTCATCTTCGACTTAAGGTCTCTCAAAGTGAAAATGAGCTTCAACACCGTTTTCCCAGTACGCTACGCGGACCACTACATCCTAGCCTTCAGTAACTGTCTTGATCAAGTCAATGTATCGATGACTGTCCAATCGGCGATGTACAATCTCGAAGGAAATCAAAACCGTCGGGATTATCTCTCTGCCAACCAAGCAATTCTCCCTAGCCTTTACTTCCTTTTGTCCCTCTTTTATTTCACACTCGCAGGGATTTCGCTTTACTTGCTTTACAAGAAACCTCTCTCTGTTTCTAGAACCCATTTCATTATGCTGGCTGTCATCCTTTTAAAAGCTTGCAACCTCGTATTTGAAGCGGAGGTTAAATATTGCATCAAACGAACCGGAACTGGCTATGGTTGGGATCTTTGGTTTTCCATTTTCAGTATCTTGAAAGTGACCACGTTGATCATTTTGATTGGCCAAGGCTGGTCGCTTTTGAAACCTTACTTGCAGGACAAGGAAAAGAAGGTTTTGTTGATAGTGATTCCATTTCAGGTAGTTGTTGCTAACATTACCCAAGTTTTCATAGATAAGACCCCACTTTTCAGTCCATATAGGGTTGTATGTAAGCAAATTGTTTTGCTTGTTGATGTTATTTGTTATTGCGCGGTGTTGTTACCGATTGTTTGGTCGATTGAGAAGTTGCGTGAGGTGGCTCAGACGGACGAGAAAGCTGCGGTGAAATTGAAGAAGTTGACCCTGTTTAGGCAGTATTACATTATGGTCATTTGTTATATTTACTTCCCTCGTATTATGGTTTATACTTTGGAGGCGACAAATACTGTGTATAAATATTCATGGAGCAGTGTTTTAGTTGGGGAGCTGGCCACACTCGCCTTTTATGTGTATACTGGGTATGAATTCAAGCCAGAGGCAGATAACTTGTATTTTCCAATCGACGATGAAGAGGAAGAGGGTGACTCAGAGCAGTTGAAGCCTTGAGATGAGGGGAAAATGGGCAATGATTGAAGAAAACGAATACATGAGTCCTTGCTTGAATCAAACAATAGCAGTTAAATTGGTTTGGTTAAATTTAAATACTAGTCTTGTACTATTCTTACAATTTAGATTATTCTAAATCCCTCTACTTTTCGAATTTTGAATTATTCTAAATTTATATTCTCTAATTGAATTATTCTAAATTCTTATACTTTTCGAATTTTAAAATTTCAATCTTGACAAAATTACAGTCACTAATCCATCAATTGAATTTTCAGTGAGTAATGTGTGAAAATAGTAAGCTCACAATTGACATGGCATTACTTATATGATAATATGGTTGTTGCATCAAATTTGAGAAATAATAAAACTTATTAACTTAATGAATTTAAGGGACATATATATATATTAATTATTGTTATACTTATGATTATGATTGGTGTTGCAATCATTTTTATAAATTATTATTATAATTTATAAATTTATTTCAACATCGTTTATTTGCTTATTAATACATAAATTGTAGCCAAATGTACCAAGCAAGTTAATCTTACATTTTGTTAACTAAATGACTAAATCTTACTTTTCACCAAATAAACCAAATAAGATAATCTCATATTCCACTCATAATAAGATTCAATGAACCAAAAAACCTTAACAATTATCGTTTGGTAAGAATAAAATTTAAAATTTTCAAAAACATAAAGATTAAAAATGATTAAATTAAAGTATAAGAATTAAATATTCAATTCTCACAAAGTATAGGACTGATAGCAACATTTAACAAAAAAAAAAAAAACTCTAATAGTAATATTTGTTGCATTTACAAAAAGAAATGAGTAAGCAACAAGAGATTAGTGGAAACTCCACCATCCTTGCAAAATTTGGAAATTTAGGATTAATCGATCCCTTTTGTACTTATTTGAGATTAAACTTCTACATTTCCTAAGAAACGAGCGCCAATCAAAGCCCCGGCCGAAGTGTGTTGGTCGAGGAGTTGGCCACACTCCCCTTTTGTGTTTATTGGGTATGAATTCAAGCCGAAGGTGGATAATTAGTATTTTCCGATTGATCATGAAGAGAAAGAGGTCGATTTAGAGCAGTTGAAGTTTCGAGACAAGGGAAAAAATGGGCAATGATTTGAAGAAAATGAACAGCAAATCGAATGTTAAGAAAAATGGTAAAATTAACATGAAGACCTTTGTTTTAGGAGTCAAATTGTATTTTGTCCATCTTATTAAAAATGGTAAATTAGTTAATGTATGTTAGATAAAAAAGTAAATTAGTCCTTTTATTAAAAACCGGTCCACTTATATCAAAATGAAATACACGTGGCACATCAAGTGTAATTGCCTAGTTATTCCATCAATCATTCTAATTTTTAACAGTAGTAATAGATTAATTTTTTTATAAAAAGAACTAATTTGCTCTTTAATCTAACGTATAAGGATTAATTTACTTTTTTAATAAATGAGCAAAATGCAATCTAAATTTTAATACAAAAATCTCCACGATATTTTTACATAAGAAAAATCTATGATAATTCATGCTTGTTCTTATGCAAGATAATATTAAAGCTTAAATGCACTTTCGTGAACTTGATAGCCTGTGTAGGTAAATAAACAAATTATGCTACCTTTTTTATTATTATTATTGAAGCTCCGTGTTTATTTAATTACCACTACATTAGTTAGGTTAAAAGTATTATGGAGATTTTTATATTAAGAGTTAGATCGTATTTTATTTTTTATTTAAAAAGTAGGTAAATTAGTCCCTGCATATTAAATCAAAGAGCAAATGTGTCTTTTCTATTAATAATCTTATCCATTTGTACTAATAAAAATTGGTATGAGTGATGGAATAACTAAGCAGTGACACGTGGCTTGCCACATATACATTATGCGTATATACAAAGATCTATTTTAATAGTAAAATGGATAGAATTTTACCTATTTTAAAAATCTTTATAATTAATTAATTTTATCTTTCATTCCAAAGAAAACTTATAATTGTTTTTATCACTTTTTACCCAAACGAAGAACAAGCAATCAATTTACTTTTCATTTACTTTTAGCTTAACATAAAAATTGAGATTATATAATTAAAAGAAATTTAAATTTTGTAAATAATTATTAAATACCAGTCATTTAAATTGATTTTATTAAAAGATAATCTGAAATATAAAATAAACTTTTAAAATTTAAAAGGAGATTAAATTAATTGATTTTAATATTATAGTAAAAATGGGTTGACATTATCAATGGATACAAAATTTTTAACAATTTATTCAATTTATTTTGATGTTTTAAAATTTAAAATTTCAATATTAGAAAAGAAATTTAAAATTTCAGCAATGGGATAAACAAGTAAAATTTAACAATTTTTTTGTATTATATTAGTTTCTCTGCTTTTCACTTTCATTTTTGATTTTTACCCTAATCAATACTTTAAAAGAATTAATTTTTTTGGTAACCAATATGAAAACGACCTAAAAGTTGGGTGACTAAAATGAAAGCATCAAGTTTGTTGACCAAAATGAAAGCATCAAGTTTGGTGACCAAATTGCAAAGACTTTATTTTAGGTAACCAAAATGAAAATACTCTAAAACTTGAGTGACCAACTAAGTAATTTACTTAAATTAGTGGAAACTAGACCCATGCTTGTAAAATTTGGAGCTGTAGGAGTAATCGATCCTTTTGTACCTATTTTTTGCAATTCCAAAGAAACAAACGCCAATATGAAAGTTTAATGTTCCAAATTGAAGGCAATCGAAGCCCCGGCCGGCCGATATGAACAAAGCAAGGATGACAAATCAAAACGAAGATATGAACAAAGCAAGGATGACAAATCAAAACGAAGATATTTCTCTATTTAGTTCTCAAATTTCTCTCCGCTCAATGCCAAAAGTTCTTTTTCCATTTCTCCAATGGGGAAGATATGCCGCTCCTTTTTGCTTTTTCTTTTGATCTCTCTTTTCGTTTCTTTTGGTTTTGCTGAAATCCGTTTCACAAAGATCCGATCCAATGACCGTCCCATAATCCCCTTCGATGAGTTCTGGTTCACTCACAATGGCCGTCTCGAACTCAACGTCTCTCAGATCACTCTCTCAGACAATAACCCGAACCTCAACTTCAACAATGTCGGATTCTTCCTCTGCACACGCGACGCGTGGCTCCATGTGCTTCAACAACTTGCTGACGCCGAAATCTCGTGTGTTCTCCATTCCAGTCTCGTCAAAATCATCTCCAACTTCAAGACTCTCAATGGGAAATCGAACTTCGACTCCATTCTCCAAGTAAAAAATGCCGACCGGTACACTTTACTCTTCGCTAATTGTCTTAGTCAAGTCAAAGTATCAATGACCGTACGATCGGCAATGTACAATCTTGAGGGAAATCAAAACCGTCGCGATTACCTCTCCGCTGACGAAACATTTCTCCCTAAGCTTTACTTCCTTTTGTCCCTCGTTTATTTCACCCTGGCAGGGATTTGGATTTACGTGCTTTACAACAAACGGCTCACTATTTTCCGAATCCACTTCTTTATGCTAATTGTTGTCGTTTTAAAAGCTTTGAATCTCGTATCTAAAGCAGAGGACACGTTATATATCCAACAAACCGGGACTGCTCACGGTTGGGACGTTCCGTTTTACATATTCAGTTCCTTGAAAGGGATCATGCTTTTCACGCTCATCATTTTGATCGGCACCGGTTGGTCGCTTTTGAAACCTTACTTGCAAGACAAGGAAAAGATGGTTTTAACGATTGTTATTCCTCTTCAAGTTGTGGCTAACATTGCCCTAGTTATAATCGACGAGACCTCGCCTTTCAGTCCATATAGGGTCACATGGAAATCACTATTTTTGCTTGTCGATGTTATTTGTTGTTGCGCCATGTTGTTGCCAATTGTTTGGTCAATTAAGAACCTGCGCGAGGCGGCTCAGACGGATGGGAAAGCTGCAGTGAATTTGATGAAGTTGACGTTGTTTAAGCAGTATTACGTTATGGTGATCTGTTATATTTACTTGACTCGTGTTGCGGTTTATGGTTTGGAGACGATTACTTGGGGTAAGTATCCGTGGAGCAGTGTGCTGGTCGGGGAGTTGGCTACGCTCGTGTTTTATGTGTTTACTGGATATAAATTCAAGCCAGAGACGTATAACCCGTATTTTGCTATCGATGATGAAGAGGAAGAGGCTGATGATGTAGAGCATTTGAAACTTCATGATGAGGAAAAAATTGGGCAATGATTGAAGAAAATGTAGAGCAAATCAAACTGGGAAATTAGGTGAAACCCATAACTCTGTCAAGAAAAAATGTATGATAATCCACGCTTGTTTTCACTATTATCAAAATTTAAATAGATATTAACTCTTGAAAATTAAAATTTATTAGATCATGTACTTTGTGTGTTGTAGATTTAGTACTGTATTTTCAATTTTAGTCTATATACTTTTCAATTAAACAATTTTAGTCCCTATTCTTTTTAATTTTGTAATTTTAATCCTAATTAAATAGTGGTAGCTAAATTTGTTTAGTTATATTCTATTATTAGTTTTGTATTATATGTAAAGTTAGAGATTTAGTCCATATTTTCAATTAGATCACTTTTAGTCGATATATTTTTTTAATTTCGAAATTTCAGTTTTAATGTAAACAACCGTCATTAAATTTATTAACTGATTTTTTATGAGTAATATGTGGAGATAGCAAGCTAATATGATATTACACATACAATAATATATTTGACGTATCAAATTTTAAAAATAACAAAATTTAATGAATTTAATAACTACGATTTAATTAGGACTAAAATTTTAAAATTCTAAAAGTATAAGGACTAAAATAACCAAATTAAAATACAAGTACTAAATCCACCATTTATATAAATTACAGAATCTAAAAGGAGAATTTGCAGCTTTTTTTTTCGTATCTCTAATCTTATCGCAAGGTGTTTTAGACAGCACAAGATGCTTTCATTGCCAAACAAATATACCCAATGAAGCTTTTTACTTTTTTCGTTGTACCATTTGTTCGATATAAAGTGCCTTTTCGATTCCTTAATTATAAAATTGAACTAAAAAATTATATATCTTTTCTCATTTAATTTTTAATTTTTAAGGAAAAATATATCTAAACTATTTATTTATCTCATGAAAGTCTTCATTCTCATTTTACATAGCTGTCGTATTTAGATTTTATTTAATTATGTTGGATGACAATTTAAGTTGTAAATTTAGATATCCGATCTAAAATTTGTGAATTCAAATTTTGTAGATTCAGATATTAAAATTATTATCCGTTGTGGATAGACCTTCTTAAATATCTATTATCCATGATTCGACTTCGCATAAAAGATTATAAAATATTTAAAATCTTACTTCCAACATGACTTTGACAATAAAATCATACTTCAACCATCATAACTAATCTTCAAATTTAATTAAAATTTATACAAACTAATAAATTACATATAAATATCAATAAAATATTTAATAAATTTAAATATTAAATATAATAATAAATAATAAATTTAAATATGTTTAAAAATTTAGCATAAAATATATATTTTATTTAACGTATTATTCTCCTAAATCTTTTTTCTTTTGTATTTGTAACCTTAACTTAACAATGTGATGAAATCATCAAAATTTATAAATTTGTGATTATCCTTTTATTATTTGATCAACTAAATTATTTTAAACAAAAATTTAACTAATATTCATATAAATAAAATAAATATTATAATATGAAATTATTCCGTAATGTGATATAATTATCTTCCATACATATTATATTATAAAAATAGTACACATACACTTTTAAGGACATATAATAACCAATTGTTAAATAATTAAATTGTATATTATAACAACATAATTGTATATAGGGCTAGAAACAACATTGTCATATGTTAAATTCTACGGATTGACAAAAGAGCCTTCTTGAGAATTCCTTCACTAATAAAAAAAAGGTAAGAAAATATAAACAAATGAGGAAGAGTGATTTAATCGAAATTAAAATTGGCCAGTAAATTTTTTTTTAAGAGCGAATCTAGTTAATGTAATAGAGGAGTCTAACCTATATCGTAATGTTTAGATTGCATATCGTCAATACAAGAATACACATTGTAATATCGTAATGTTATAATAATTATTTTACATTCATTATTTAATTATATAACAATTAATATATTATATGTCCTTAAACATGTATGTATACTATTTTATATAATACATACTAAATAATTATGTGACATTGCAAAATAAATTCATATCATAATATTTATATAATTTTTTTGTTTTAAAATATTAACTAATTGAATTGATCAAATAATAAAAGGGATAATCACAAATCTAAAAATTCGATGATTTCATCTTATTGTTCGATTAGGTTTACTAATAGAAAAAAATAATATGTTAAATAAAATATTTTGTCACAATTTTTAAACATTTTAATTTTAAAATTATTTTATTTATATTTATACGTTATTTATTAGTTTGTGTAAGCTTGAATTAAGGTTGAGGATTAGCTTTAATGGTTAAAGCATAATTTAATTGTTAAAAGTTATGTGTTTGAATCAAGTTGAAAGCAAAATTCTATAAATTAAAACCGGATAATTTGTGGATTCTTTACATATTTTGATTCTTGTGTTTTATACTAATTCTATTTTATAATTATTTAAACATGTATTTATAATTAATTATAATTTTATACTCCAAACTAAAAAAAGAAAAAAAATTCCTGTCCGAACCTTTGACGTTGCGGAGACTGCACTGATGTTGTGAAAAAGGCTGAATATAGTCTCATTAATTAATTAATTAATTGAAAAGAAAAATATAATTTAAACTCATTGGTTTTTTCAGTAAACCAATCAATGAAGGTAGCTTAGCTTACCAGTTATCAGTTTGTTAATTCCTCCATTCGAAATTACCATTATTACCCATTCCAACAACATTACTCATTTTTTAAGAAAAATTACATTTAAAGTCACTAAATTATTAATAAGTTAATATTTTAGCTATTTAATTATTAAAAGTTTTTATTTAAACTATTGAGTTGTTTAGTCTTTTTCTTTTTAAGTCTAACTAGCTAGCTTTAAGCACTGATTTGATGATAGTTATGGTAGATCCAAATCAATTTGATGGCCAGTGTCAAAGATTGAAGAAAAACTATTTGGATTCTAGTTTACAAATTTGTGACGTTCGAAGTTGTTTCATAAAAAAAATACCATAGAAAAGAAGAAAAATGAGACCTTTTGATTGGTACAGATGGTGCTGACAATGAAGGTCATACAACAATGATTTTAATAGTCTAGTGACTTAAATAAATTTTTTTAATAGTTAAGTGACCATTTTAAAACTTCTTAACATTAAATGACTAAAAGATAAATTATTACTACTTTAATAACTTTGGTATAACTTACTTCTTTTTTAATTATCATTTTAGTCATTCTACACATATTAATTTTTTAAAATATATTCAAAATTAATATAAAATGTTAAAATTACTATTCAATCCACGATGACTACAATAAAAATAGGTATAATGATTTTATGCCTCCAACTTTACAAATATTATTTTAGACATTCATTTAATAAGCCTTAAATTTACATTTTTATCAAATTACCTTAAAATAAATGAAAAAATTAACATTTATTAATTTTACTGATATGTCATCCACGTGGATGATACATCAACATTTAATTAAATTATTAAAATTTTGAAATTAAAAAGTTATAAGAATTAATTTTAAAAATTTAAGACCATTAAAATTATTTAAATGTATAAAATTTATAAAAAATATTTTTTAAATTTTAAAATTAGTTAAATGTTGACATGTCATTCAATCATATCAACAAAGGTTAATTTTTTATTTATTTTAATATAATTTGACAAGAAAAATACTAGTATAAGAGCTAAAAGAAAAAAATTAAATAAAGAGTTAAAATAAATTTTTTATAAAATTAGAGGAAAATAATTTTCAAACAAATATAATCATATTTAATTTTTATAAAAATATTAATATTTTCTACTATTCAAAATTAATACTTAAACCTAACAAGTTTTTTAAACACGAACAACGTCTAATTTAGTAATTTTAATGTAGCATTGAATAATCCTCCATATGAACAATCGGTCCAAATTCTAACATTGAATAATTCTAAAATTTGAATAATCAATCCTTTTGTACAAACACCAATATAAAAAGTCAACATTTCAAAGCCAACCAAAAAGACCCGGCTGGCCGATGCAAACAAAGTAAGGAGAAAATAAATTCAAAAAACGGAGTAGATCTAGTTCTCTTTGTAGATCTGATTTTTTTTCTCCGATCAACGGTGAAAAGTTCCTTTTTTTTCATGGCGATGATGACCTGCCGTTCCTTGTTGCTTTTACTTTTGATCTCACTTTTTGTTTCTTTTGGTTTCGCCGAGATCCGTTTGACGGAGATCCGATCCGATGTCCGACCCATAATACCTTTCGATGAGTTCGGGTTCACTCACAACGGCCGCCTTGAACTCAACCTCTCTCAGATCGATCTCTCCGACAAGAACAAGAACCTCGACTTGAACAAAATCGGATTCTTCCTCTGCACGCGCGACACGTGGTTCCACGTGCTTGAACAACTCAACGACCACCATGTCACGTGTGCTCTCGATTCCGAACTCGTCAAGGTCGTCTTCAGGTTCAAATCTCTCGACGGGAAAACGAGCATCAACCCCGTTTTCCCAGTAAACAAGGCTGACCAGTACACCCTACTCTTCGCTAATTGTTTGACTCAAGTCAAAGTATCGATGACCGTCCGATCGGCGATGTACAATATTGAAGGGAAGCAAAGCCGTGATTATCTCTCCGCCGGCAAAACAATTCTCCCTAGGGTTTACTTCCTTTTATCCCTCGTTTATTTCAGTCTCGCAGGGATTTGGGTTTACTTTCTTTACAAAAAACGACTCACCGTGTTCCGAATCCATTTCTTTATGCTAGCAGTCATTGTTTTAAAAGCCTTCAATCTCGTGTTTGAAGCGGAGGATAAATCTTATATCAAACGAACCGGAAGTGCTCATGGTTGGGATGTTTTGTTTTACATATTCAGTTTCTTGAAAGGGATCATGCTTTTCACGCTCATCGTTTTGATCGGCACCGGTTGGTCGTTTTTGAAACCTTATTTGCAGGACAAAGAAAAGAAGGTTTTAATGATCGTGATTCCACTTCAAGTTGTTGCTAACATCGCCCAAGTCGTCATCGATGAGGCCTCCCCATTTGGTCAAGATAGGGCGACATGGAAGCAACTGTTTTTGCTTGTTGATGTTATTTGTTGTTGCGCTGTGTTGTTCCCTATCGTTTGGTCGATTAAGAACCTGCGTGAGGCGGCTCGAACGGATGGGAAAGCTGCGGTGAATTTGATGAAATTGACTCTGTTTAGGCAGTATTACGTTGTGGTGATCTGTTATATTTACTTCACTCGTGTTGTGGTTTATGCTTTGGAGACGATTACTTCGTATAAGTATCTATGGACCGCTGTGTTGGCCGGAGAATTGGCCACTCTTGCCTTTTATGTGTTTACTGGGTATAAATTCAAGCCAGAGGCGCATAACCCATATTTTGCCATCGATGATGAAGAGGAAGAGGCTGCTGCAGAGCAGTTGAAGCTTGAAGATGAGTTTGAATTGTGAAACCAATCATCGAGAACAATATAAACAATGATTGAAGTTAGCAAATACAATTGGGACATTGAGGTAAAACCCAGATTCTTAAACTTCGATGATTCAAATATTTGTTTTTCTTTACTTGTTATGCTCTTTTTTTTTTATCTTTTTTTGATCTACTTGGTAGGATAATATTAAACTTTGATGCACGTTTGTGAACTTGATAGCTTGTGTAACTAATAAATAAATAATGCTATATTTTTGTTCAAATTCCATATTTATTCAATTAATCATTATGGGAATATGTTGGTTTTGTTTTATGTTTATGTATTTTTAGTAATACTCGTGTTTAATTTACTTTATATCTGTATAATTTTTAAAATTTATAGTTTAATGTTATATAAATTTTCATATAATTGTGTCATGTTATCCTATAGTAGCAATCATATGTTGCTTGTTATAGTAAATTCATCCCTGCATTGTTCATGGACTTGCGAAGATCCTAGTAAAAAACAGAGGATTGTCTCTCCAGTCCCTCTCAAATTTAAAATTAAGCAAATTAGTTTCTCTCAATTTTGAAATTGAGCCAATTGGTTCCACTCAACCAAAAAAAAAAAAAAAAAATTTAATCTCTGTCAATTTCGGAAGTAAGCAATTAAGGACAATTAATCATGCCGTTAATACCTTCCTTCAATTATACATAATTTCAATTGGTATGGTAACAAATTTAGCTTTCAATATTTACATGTTTTGTCATTTACACATTTACACAAATATTGTGAGATAAATTTGTTAAATTAGGACCAAATTGATAAAATATTTAAACTTTGAGGACTAAACTTAGTATTATATAAATTAAAATCATGTACAATTGCAGAAAAACATTAATGTCTGTGATGTTTTTGGTTGTTCATTTTTGAAATTAATAGGGATAAATTGCTTTGATTTTTTTAGAGAGACCAATTTCGAAATTGAATAAGATCATAGAGATTTCGATTTTTTTTCAATAAAATATTGTACTTCTCAATATAGTAATTTTCAATTTCAATTTTTCAAATTACATAAATAATGTTTAAATCATATCTTCCATGAAAAGTAAACATCAAAATGTCTCAATTTATAATTTCATCCACCTTAGATCAGAAGTTGAACGTGGAGAAATTTGACCCCCACCATCCCTCTCTGCATTTCCCGGCCTTTGTCTTGTGGTGCTTCGGGACCGCACCTTAGCCTTTTCAGACTCCGTGGCCGCCATATAATTCGGCACCATCGTCAACCTCGGGCTGTTTGCTGCCGAGTGGTACGATGATTTCTCTTTAAGACACCGAAGGCTGGGTAAACGTAATTGCATAGGCTCTCTAATGGAGTCTCTTTTATCAATGGAAGCCCTATTGTGACTCTCCCATTGCTTTATTGCCCTCCGTCGATCGAGCCATTTCGTTGCTTCTTCGACCTCTTTTTCATCTTTATCCAATGTCTTGAAAGGAATTAATTATAGCATGTTAATTAAGATTTTGCCTAGGCATATATTTAATGGGTTAACTGCACCATTCATCTTTAAGCTATGAGCTAAATTTTAAATTGATACTTAAACTTTAAAATGAGCTCTCAAACTATTAGCATGATTCTAATAAAACCTTTTATCGGCCAGATATAAATCATAATTTTTTTTATACACTTCTTAAATTAACCAAAACCCTCAAACTAGAGCAATTCATTGGCCGGTAATCTAATTGGCTTAGCTTGTTTTGGGGCGAGCTTATATATTTTCAACCTCACTCTAATTTATCTAATTTATCTTCTTGATTGGTAATAATAAAAATATATAAAAAATTATTTTTATATTTTAAAATTGAATTTAAATTAAAATATTTTCATTTTTTTAGCAATAAAATGAGCCATTTGGATTAGTTCGGCGGACATAAAAATTAATTTTAAAAGAGTTTAGACTTAACTTGATGATAACATATTTTAACCCAAATCTTTAAAACAGAAGATAATACTTATTTAATTGCAAAACATGTCATCCTAATTTCAACACTAAAGATGTCAATTGAGTTAAATTACTCAATCCGCAAACCGTAATTATATTACTGCTACATTACATATAGTATATAGTAATTAATCTTAGAGGAGTACCTAAAGACGTTGGTTACCAAAATTGTTAACTAGAATTAGAGTGCTAAACTGCTAATGTAACTCAGATAGTAAAACCCAATGAAAAAAAAGTTAAAGCACTTAGGATGGACTTTCTCCTACGAAGATCTTGCAGACATGGAGATTCCCACGATGAATTGGATTCAATAAACATGGCCCTTCTACACCCTTCATATGAAAGCCTTGCTCGTTGTTGATGGAGCAGCACTCGATTTTGTACTCGAACCAAAGATTGCATGCATTTTAGTGCCACCTTTGCTCGTCTTCTCACATTGTGCCCTCTCACTAAAGCTTGAAGCTTCACTACCCCTTTCAATGCTCCCAATGCTTTCCTTGCCTTTCACAAAAAAAAAAATAAAAAATAAAAACACTAAATGAACAGTTAATTATATATAGAAAGAGAATCTTTCACTTACTATGTAGCCTCTAAAAGCTGTTTGAATGACAATAGCAGCTTGGTTTTTTTCTCCAACAATGGCGTAATTGGAAGCTCTGCAATTAAGCCTAACGATGTTAACAGCTGCAATGGATTGTGATTTGGTCTTGGGTTTACGTTGTTGAGACCATTTAAATAGCCATCTTCTTTTCTCTCTTGTTCTGCAACTTTTTTTCTCGTTATCTTTAGCATTAGACCCGAGAGCCCTTTTCACCATTGACAACCACGAGGTCGGTGTTTTGTTTACCATGGTGAATATGCAAGCGATAGGATGAAAGTGAAGGGATATATTAATAATAGGGAGGAAGAGAAGGTGATGGTGATGGAGATGATGATGATGATGATGATAATCATCATTTTGTTGCAGATTATGGAACAGGGTACGAGCTCCAATATATATCTGCAAACGGATAGGTGTATTTTAAAAGTGCCATGTGAAAAAACAAATGGGGCACTATCATATATTTGTCATTAACAACTCTAATAGAGCTAAAGTATACAAGATAACATGAGAAAGAGAGCATTTAATGGCTTGCACACAGAGCAGACCCCATTTGGCTTCACGTGTTATGACCAGCAAATATAGCAGAGATTGAAACAGGGATTAGGTTAGTTATGTTCTGGCATTGAAACAAAGCGCCGGCGGAATTTTCCTCTCAAAATTCAATTATAAATTTCTAAAATTTCACAATAATAAAAAGTATAAAAGAGGAATTTTTTTTATTCTTTGTTTTGGCTATTTAATTTATTCTCTTTTGTCACTAACCGTTACCCATAAACAAGGTTAAGTCGGTTTTAAAATTAACATAATTATAATTTTAATCCTTAAATATTTATATATTGTATAAATTTAATTTTGATTCTAAAATTAACATTCAACTTTTACATATTATTTAATTTAAATTGTTAAATTTCGTTTTCCGCATACAAAGCTAAAAACATAAAACAATTTTATTAGCTAAATTTGATTAAGAAATACCAAACTTGAAAACACCAAAAACATAATTCACCTTTTCTCTTCTTTTTTCCACTTTAGGTACTTTGATTCTCCATCATTGGGTTCAACAATAAAAACTAAGATGACATCAATTTCATAAAATTCATGCTTTTAAGTTACTTTTGTTATTGTCATCGCCTTCATTATTTAGCATCTCCTGTAAACATAGAGAGTTTACAATTCACTCACTAATTTTTTTAAATTAAAGATCAAATTAACACATTATATAAATGTTGATAGTTAAATTGTTATTATACCAATTTTAAAAACTTACACCTCATATTTTCATTATTCAAAATGATTAGTAACCAAAAAGAAAAAATCAACTTTGCATTGTTGATATAAATGTAAATATATTTATTTGAAGAAAATGCCGTTTCTTAGAATGCTTCAAATATCTGTGGTAATCATTCAACTCACTGAGTTGATCAATAACCGGTTCAGAACCAGTCATTATTTCATTATTTGGACATTACCTAGTAATGCAATGTCATGTCATAAAAATGCAGCACAACACAAAGCTAACTTTGAACCAATGCTGGTAAAAAAAAACATCCAAAAGGAAAAGCATCATCCATTAGTAGAAATAACTCAAAAAATGTGTACTAGAAGTACCACTTCATCAGTCCCAGTCTTTAATTACCAGATAGTGTCAAATTCTGTCCAAGATTAGAGAGCAATAATGCATAACATTGTTTGAAAAGTCTCGAAGTTCCATCGGAATTCTCTATGTACCGCAAAGTGGAGTGGATAAACAAAAGACAAGACTCCTATGGTAAACAAAGATGCCAAAACATAGCAGCAGTGGACGTTATATATGTAGATCAGCAAAAGCAACAGCGGGAAACATCCTTACATGGGTGTGTATGTATTTAAATAAATATATATATAAACTTGGAACTAAAATTGGTTCAGGGTGAATGATTTAGTACGAGGGAAGGCGAGGAGCTCGTGGCCGAACTGGGGTCTTTGATGGGCTGATCCTGTTCATACACAACGCCCAAGGTTTTCACTTAAAAGGCAACAGATATATATATATACTTTTTATCGATATTTGGATAGAAATTATGGTGAAACAAAAAAAAGAAAACTGAGAGAATATATCAGTTCAACAACTGATGGGAGAATCGGGAATCTGACCTTATAGGCAATGATCCCAGAACCACACCACTACAGTTGAGAGCAGCAATCGCACTTTCAGCCTGCATGTGAATACGGAGAGAACTCAATCTTTCGTTTATCAACACTGAGGTAACCCAATCTCAGGATGACAAATAGGCATTAAATATCACTTCCAAAGTTTAAACCCGTGTTGAAACACCAATAACTTTTCCAATAAGCCATCGTAGGTTCAATAAGCCCCTATACTAAAAATTAAATTGCATTTTGCCTCCTTTACTAAAAAAAGGGACAAATTAGTCCCTGTATGTTAAACCAAAGAGCAAATTGGTTCTTGTTGTTAAAATATATATTCATTTATACTGTCAGAAACAAACATGACTGACAAAATAACCAGACAATGACACATGGCAAGCGACATGTACCCCATACTGATGTCCATGGACCAATTTTTAATGGTAGAAATGGATAAAAATTTTAATAGAAAGGCCACTTTCCTCTTTAATCTAACATATATAGAAACTTAATTGCCCATTTTTTTAGTAGGGGAACAACTCCTAGTACAAGGACCTCCATGATATACCCTATGCAGTAAAACCTACTATACTAGAATTCAACAGTTAAATCGAGTTTTTTGCTTTCGAATTTAACCCATGAAAACAAAAACCACAGCTCCAAAGAGAATGCACTCTTCCTGAGGGGAATACTGACCCGCTAGCCAAAACTTTCAGATCTAAAGGTCATGCACTCGCATACCTCATTAAAGCCTCGATAAACAAGGGAAAAGTTGTTCAGTCACATTGCATGAATGAAGAGGAAAAAAACAATTACCAATGCAAACTCGACAAAAGCAATGCGAGTTGAATGCTGATAGTCCCCAAGCAGCCTTAGGCGATAAACCTGCATCAGACAAGTACTCCCTTTAAATGCATCCCGGTAGGTTTTGTCGTAAGAAATAGTAAAACAGAACACCAGAGTTAAACAAACCTCCCCACAGACTGTTTCGAAAAAGAGTTTAACCTCAGCTTGAGTAACCTGCAGTATGTAAAATCATATAATAAAAAATTTAAAGGGTTATTTGCAATCGGGGTCGTTTTTATATTCAACATTATAAAATGCAAAAAAGCTTCTCACCTTCCTGTCAATGTTTGTACAATAGATAGTTCTCGCACAAATTTGACGCTCATCCTCGTTCTGATATCCAAATAACAAATGTTTTAACGGGCCAAATACATAAAGAAAATGTATCAACAAGTTCTGGTATAATAAATTTGCGACAATCAGCCTCACCCTTGGCAAAAATGTCGGGTTAACAGGTGCGATAGCTGTTTTCGAAGGCAGCACCCTAACTGGATAGAATCCAAGCATAGTCCCTGCCAGGTTCAGTGCAGCTTGCGCACCTTCTGCATAGTAAAGAATGTAAATACCACATTTATCCGCTAAAGAATGAAACAAATAACCATGGTTGAACATCACCTTCATCAGTAAACTCGATAAAAGCAAAACGAAGTACAGAGTTAGGATCACCACATATGCGACAGTCAACCACCTTCAGAAGAAAAAAGTACATTCAGATAGGTTGTTTTTGATAAAATTGCAAAGAAGAGCAATGAAAATAACATCACCTGCCCACAACCCACAAATAAACCGGCAAGCTGCTCCTCCGTGACCTGCATCCCAACAAGAGATGACAAAACTGAAACAGAAGAATTCGATTGCAGCATACAAACAAAGCTGAAAATGCCAAATAAATAAACATACCTGGTGGTCGATATCAGAAACATAAACAGTCCTACGGATAACCTCTTCTCTTTGAGCCATACTTGTCCTGCTGTTCGATTTCCGTTTCCCTTGACCTAAATTTTTCTTCTGAGAAAAACGAAATGAATGAACAAAATCCATGATATCATACGGAATTTTGCTAATATTCGGAATTTAAGCTTTCGTACGGTTTAAAATGTACATAACATAAAAGGATAACCTATACTCAACCAAATTTGTTCAATTAAATCCTATTTCATCTTCTCCATTATTGAGAAAACAGATACACAATGTAGTCACTGCACATTGGATATAGGGTGAGACCATCACACAAACTCGAATAATTCAGTTTTTTTAAGTTATCAGCCAAAAAAACCCCTAAAATAAGAACCAACCCTACCAAGCATAAGACCAATACAGCAATAATACTCACAAAGCATATCAATTTCCTTATACAAAATGTACACTAAGCATCAATGAAAATAACTCGGGTTTTGGTGACATACCCTTTTACCACCACCATTGCAATTAGCATTACCATTCCTTGAGATGTTGTTATTGTTGTTTTGAAAAGCAATATTGTTAGTGTGAAACCCACCATTGAATCCGTTGTTAACAAGCGAGTGAGGTACAAACTCTTTAGCCATGGGGTTAAGCTTAGAGAACAGTTCTTGTAACTCCCTCATATCTCTTTTGAAACTATCCCCAAGCTCATCTTTACCACCACCACCGTTGGTTCCACCGATCTTGTTGTACAACCCTTGATCGTTGTCGTGTAAGCTCAGATCGGTTGTTGACCGAAGCTTTGACTGATCTTGGTCGTTTGACGTCACTGTTGCAGCCTCCGTGTCTTGATTCGAAGCATTCTCAACAACAGCCATGGCCTGATGATTAGATTAGATTAGATTATCCCTATTATTTAAATAAAAAAAAAACTCCCTTTTTTAGCATCTGATCAAAAACAAAAATAAAAACCCAAAATTTATAAACCCAAACAGAGAAATTTTAAAAGCAAAAATAGAGTTTTGAAATGTTGGGTATAATTATTTAAGAATCTGTTTCAGAAACTAAGCTAAAGCTACAATAATCTCCATTGATGAAAAAAAAACTAGAACCCGACCTCGAGATCACCGCGAAGAACACGAAATTGAAATGAATTAACAGCAAAATATTAGCATTTTAAATCCATACCTAAACTTTAAGGTATTTTAATTGAGCCTTCAAACTATTAGCATGATTCTAATAAGGACTTTTGTCAGGCTAATATAAATCATTATTTTAATATTTTTATAATTAAATTTAAATTACAATATTTTAATCTTTTTAACAATAAAATGTACCATTTGGGTGGATTTGAGCCCGCATGAAAATTAGTTTTAAATTGAGTCTATGCCCCGTTTGGTCCATTATATTTTTTTCCTAAACGTCTAAATTAAAAGATAATACGTATTTAATTATAGTGGAATCACTTTCTCTTAATTTCAATTGTACCAATGTTAATTGAGTTAAATTATTCAGTCAGTTAGAGTTGAGCTTTGGATCAACTTGAGTAAAAATTTTTTAAATTAATCGAGTTCACGAGTCCTATTTTATCATTTTAATTTAATTTGAATTTTTTAATCGAGTTAAATTAAAATATTGTTACATTATAACTAATTTTATATTAAAGCACAAAATTTAAAATCATATATATTTGAAATTTTTTCAAAAAATAAAAATAATAATAATATGATATTTAATAGAATAAACTTAAATCATTAATCAACTTTTTAGGTATTCAAAATTTTATTTTAGAAAATTTTAAAATTTTAAATTTCTTTATGTATTTTTAGAATTTTAGAATATTTATAATTTTAAAAATATATATAAATTTTAAATTTTTATAAATATGTTAGAATTTTAAAATTATTTTTAATTTTTTATAATTTTTATTGATAGAGTTCAACTTGCTTATTTTTAAAATTGGTAGGAACCAAAAGAGTATTTAGATCAACCTGTTATTCGAATTATTTGATTTATTAGAATAGTAAAATTTAACTTAATTCGATTAACTCGAACTTCGAATTTTTTTTCAATTTTTCTGAATCGAAACAAGTTTTGGTCAGTGCTAAAATCCGCAAATGATAAATATATTTCTGCTGTACTACATATAGTATATAATAATTAATCTTAAAAGAGTACCTAAAGACGTTCGTTACCAAAATTATTAACTAGAATTAGAGTGCTAAACTATTTATGGAACTCAGTAAAACCAAATGAAAAAAAGTTAGCACTTACGATGGACTCTCTGCTACGAACATCTTGCAGACATGGAGATTCCAACGATGAATTGGATTCAATAAACATGGCCCTTCTACATCCTTCGTATGAAAGCCTTGGTCGTTGTTGATGGAGCAGCACTCGATTTGTACTCGAACCAAAGATTGCATGCATTTTAGTGCCACCTTTGCTCACCTTCTCACATTGTACCCTCTCACTAAAGCTTGAAGCTTCACTACCCCTTACAATGCTCCCAATGCTTTCCTTGCCTTTCACAAAAAAATTTCATCAAAAACACTAAATAAACAGTTAATGATATAGAGAGAGAGAATCTTTCACTTACTATGTAGCCTCTAAAAGCTGTTTGAATGACAATGGCAGCTTGGTTTTTTTCACCAACAATGGCTAACGATGTTAACAGCTGCAATGGATTGTGATTTGGTTTTGGTTTTACGTTGTTGAGGCCATTTAAATAGCCATCATCTTTTCTCTCTTGTTCTGCAACTCTTTTTCTCGTTATGTATAGCATTAGACCCGAAAGCCCTTTTCGCCATTGACAACCACGAGGTCGGTGTTTTGTTTACCATGGTGAAAATGCAAGCGATAGGATGAAAGTGAAGGGATATATTAATAATAGAGAGGAAGAGAAAGGGATGGTGATGGTGATGGTGATGGTGACCATCATCATCATCATTTTGTTGCAGATTATGGAACAGGTACGAGCTCCAATATATAACTGCAAAAGGATAGGTGTTTTTACGAGTGCCATGTGAAAAAACAAATGGGGCACTGTCATATATTTGTCATTAACAACTGTAATAGAGATAAAGTATACAAGATAACATGAGAAAGAAGAAACTAGAGCTTTAATGGCTTGCATACAGATTAGAACCCCTTTGGCTTCTGAGCAGCAAATAGAGAAGAGATTGAAACAGGGATTAGGTTTTTCTATGTTTTCTGGCATTGAAACAAAATGCCCAGAATTTTTTTTAAGTGATAAAAATTGAATTATAAATTTTTGAGATTGCGATAATAAAGACTTTATTATGTATTAAATTATAATTTTATTAATTTTTAAGGACTTAAAATAAAATATTTTTATTTTATTTTAAGGGCAATGTATAATTTTATCATATGTTAATTTATATTTTAATTATTTATATGAGGCTAGAATTACAAATTTTTAAGTTAAGGGGTCATAGCCCAACCTACCTCTTTGTATTTTCTTTTGACTATTCAATTTGTTCTTTTTTGCCACTAACCGTTAGCCAAGACTGATAGAATTGTAATTTTAATCTTCAAACATTTATACATTGTGTCAATTTAGTTTTACTTATAAAAAAATTAACACCCAACTTTCATGCATTGTTTAATTTAATATTTTTTTACAATTTTAATTGCCTTACACCTACAAAGCTAAAAAAAAACAACTTTATCAACTACATTTAATTAAGAAATACCAAAATTGAAAACACCAAAACATCCAAGAACATAATTCACTTTTTCTCTTCTTCTTTTTTCCAATGATACTTTGATTCTCCACCATTAAGTTGAACACTAAATGCTAAAATGATTCAATCTTCGATATTGATTTCACAATATGTTAAAATGATTCAATCTTCGATACTGATTTCATAATGTTCATGCTTGACCCATTTAATATTAGTTCAACTAAGCTACTTACTTTTTTCATTTTGATCTCCATCGTTGTTTACCATCTCCGATGAACGCAAAGAACTTCACTACTCGTTCAATTAATTCTCTAATTTTTTTAAAATAAAAGAGTAAATTGACATAATGTATAAATGTTAGTTATCAAAATAGCTATAATACCAAATTTAAAAACTGACATCTCATATTTTCATTAGCCATTTAATGATTAGTGAAAAAAAAATCAAATAGATGAGTAATTATTTTATAACTTTGCATAATTAAGTAATCAAAAAATACTTTACGAATAATTAGATGACTATAAGTGTAATTTTTTTTTTAAAGAAAATGCCTGTTCTTAGTATGCTTCAGTATGCTTCAAATATCTGTGGTAATCATTCAACTCACCGAGTTGATCAATATCCGGTTCAGAACTAGTCATTATTTGGACATTACCTAGTAGTGCAATGTCATGTCATGAAAATGCAGCACAACACAAAGCCAACTTTGAACCAATGCTGGTAAAAGAAAAACATCCAAAAGGAAAAGCATCATCCATTAGTAGAAATAACTCAAAAAATGTGTACTAAAAGTACCACTTCAT
Source organism: Gossypium arboreum (assembly GCF_025698485.1). NCBI lineage: Eukaryota > Viridiplantae > Streptophyta > Magnoliopsida > Malvales > Malvaceae > Gossypium > Gossypium arboreum. Next base: position 1,667,245 of record NC_069080.1, on the reverse strand, counting down.
CATTCACATAGTCTTTAATTACCAGATAGTGTCAAATTCTGTCCAAGATTAGAGGGCAATAATGCATAACATTGTTCGAAAAGTCTCGAAGTTCCATCAGAATTCTCTATGTACCGCAAAGTTGCATGCGTGGATAAACAAAAGACAAGACTCCTATGGTAAACGAAGATGCCGAAACATAGCAGCAGTGGACGATATATATGTAGATCAGCAAGAGCAACATGGGGAAACATCTTTACATGGCTGTGTATGTATTTAAATATATATATATATATAAACTTGGAACTAAAATCGGTTTGGAGTGAATGATTTAGTACGAGGGAAGGCGAGGAGCTCGTGGCCGAACTGGGGTCTTTGATGGGCTGACCCTGTTCATACACAACACCTGAGGTTTTCACTTAAAACGCAACATATATATATACTTTTTATTGATATTTGGATAGAAATTACGGTGAAAAAAAAAAAAGAAAACCGAGAGAATATATCATTACAACAACTGATGGGAGAATCGGGAATCTAACCTTATAGGCAATGATCCCAGAACCACACCACTACAGTTGAGAGCAGCAATCGCACTTTCAGCCTGCAGGTGAATACGAGAGAACTCAATCTTTCGTTCATCAACACTGAGGTAACCCAATCTCGGGGTGACTAATAGGCATTAAATATCACTTCCAAAGTTTAAACCCGTGTTGAAACACCAATAACTTTTCCAATAAGCCAACAAAGGTTCAATAAGCCAAACAGAGGAACAAAATCCAAAGCTCCGAGGAGTGTTATCTATGCAGTAAAAGTACCATGCATGCCCCTATACATATAAGTCAAATTACATTTTGCCTCCTATACCCAAAATATGGACAAACTAGTCCTTTTATGTTAAATCAAAAAGCAAATTAGTTTTTTTTTTTGTCAAAAAATACATTCATTTGTACTGCTAGAAACTGGCGTAATTAACAGAATAACCAGACAGTGTCACATAGCAAGCCACATGTACCTTAAATTAATGTACATGAACCAGGTTTTAACAGTAGAAATGGATAAAAATTTTCACAGAAAGGCCACTTAGCACTTTGATCTAACGTATAGGGACTAATTTGCCAATTTTTTGAGTAGGGGAGCAAAATAAAATCCATCTCCTAGTACAAGGTCCTCCATGGTACTTTTACCCTATGCAGTACCGCCTACTATACTAGAATTCAACAGTTAAATCGAGTTTTTTGCTTTTGAATTTAATCCACGAAAACAAAAACCAGAGCTCGCACTAGAATGCACTCTTCCAAAGGGGAATACCGACCGGCTAGCCAAAATTTTCAGATCTAAAGGTCATGTACTTGTATACCTCATTAAAGCCTCGATAAACAAGGGAAAAGTTGTTCAGTCAAATTGCATGAATGAAGAGGAAAAAAACAACTACCATTACAAACTCGACGAAAGCAATGCGAGTTGAATGCTGATAGTCCCCAAGCAACCTCAGGCGGTAAACCTGCATCAGACAAGTACTCCCTTTAAATGCATCTCGATAGGTTTTTGTCGTAATAAATAGTAAAAACAGAACACCAGAGTTAAACAAACCTCCCCACAGACTGTCTCGAAAAAGAGTTTAACATCAGCTTGAGTAACCTGCAGTATGTAAAATCATATAATAAAAAGTTTAAAGGGTTATTTGCAATCGGGATCGTTTTTATATTCAACATTATAAAATGCAAAAAAGCTTCTCACCTTCTTGTCAATGTTTGTACAGTAGATAGTTCTCGCACACATTTGACGCTCATCCTCGTTCTGAAATCCAAATAACAAATGTTTTAACGGGCCGAATACATAAAGAAAATGCAAGAAGTTCTGGTATAATTTACGACAATCAGCCTCACCCTTGGCAAAAATGTCGGGTTAACAGGTGCGATAGCTGTTTTCGAAGGCAGCACCCTAACTGGATAGAATCCAAGCATAGTTCCTGCCAGGTTCAGTGCAGCTTGTGCACCTTCTGCATAGTAAAGAATGTAAATACCACGTTTATCCGCTAAAGAATGAAACAAATAACCATGGTTGAACATCACCTTCATCAGTAAACTCGATAAAAGCAAAACGAAGTACAGAGTTAGGATCACCACATATGCGACAGTCAACCACCTTCAGAAGAAAAAAGTACATTCAGATAGGTTGTTTTTGATAAAACTGCAAAGACAAGCAATGAAAATAACATCACCTGCCCACAACCCACAAATAAACCGGCAAGCTGCTCCTCTGTGACCTGCATCCCAATAAGAGATGACAAATCCAAAACAGGAGAATTTAATTGCGGCATACAAACAAAGCTGAAATGCTGAATATATAAACATACCTGGTGGTCGATATCAGACACATAAACAGTCCTACGGATAACCTCTTCTCTTTGAGCCATACTTGTCCTGCTGTTCGATTTCCGTTTCCCTTGACCTAAATTTTTCTTCTGAGAAAAACGAAATGAATGAACAAAATCCATGATATCATACGGAATTTCGCTAATATTCGGAATTTAAGCTTTCGTACGGTTTAAAATGTACATAACATAAAAGGATAACCCCCACTCAACCAAATTTGTTCAATTAAATCCCATTTCATCATCTCCATTATTGAGAAAACAGATACACAATGTAGTTACCGCCCATTGGATATAGGGTGAGACCATCACAGGAACTCGAATAATTCGATTTTTTAAGTTATCAGCCAAAAAAACCCTAAAATAAGAACCAACCCTACCAAGCATAAGACCAGTACAGCAATAATACTCAAAGCATATCAATTTCCTTACACAAAATGTACACTAAGCATCAATGAAAATAACTGGGGGTTTTGGTGACATACCCTTTTACCACCACCATTGCAATTAGCATTACCATTCCTTGAGATGTTGTTATTGTTGTTTTGTAAAGCAATATTGTTAGTGTGAAACCCACCATTGAGTCCATTGTTAACAAGCGAGTGAGGTACAAACTCTTCAGCCATGGGGTTAAGCTTAGAGAACAGTTCTTGTAACTCTCTCATATCTCTTTTGAAACTATCCCCAAGCTCATCTTTACCACCACCACCGTTGGTTCCACCGATCTTGTTGTACAACCCTTGGTCGTTGTCGTGTAAGCTCAGATCGGTTGTTGACCGAAGCTTTGACTGATCTTGGTCGTTTGACGTCACTGTTGCAGCCGCCGTGTCTTGATTCGAAGCATTCTCAACAACAGCCATGGCCTGATGATTAGATTAGATTATCCCTATTATTTAAACAAAAAAGAAAACTCCCTTTTTTAGCAACTGATCAACAACAAAAATAAAAACCCAGAATTTATAAACCCAAACAGAGAAATTTTAAAAGCAAAAATAGAGTTTTGAAATGTTGGGTATAATTATATAAGAATCTGTTTCAGAAACTAAGCTAAAGCTACAATAATCTCCATTGATGAAAAAAAAAAAAACTAGAAACCCACCTCGAGATCACCGCGAAGAACACGAAATTGAAATGAATTAACAGCAAAATAAAACAGAGTATGATAGTCAAGAAAAAGGAATTCTTTTTCCTAATTCTGACAGTTTCTGAAATTTTTTGCTTTTTCTCTTTTTGTTTCTACCACTGTTTCACAGTGATTTATCTGAGAAAATAAAACAAACACATCAAATGATGATGGCTTCCATAAACGCTGAGCTTAAAATTTTTTTAAAAAAATAATTTTTTGGTTGTTTGTTGAAAACGTGAAATGTAATAATAATAATAATAATCTCAAAATAAATGAATTTTCATTTCCATGTATGACATGCGATTAAATATGCATGTATGTGTGATGATGTTCTTTAGGCTACATCCATCATGGTGGTTTGTATAATGGCGTGTCGAATGGTGATTGGATAATGAGTTTTTTTACTATATTCGATTACCGAATTACCGTCGCTGTTTTTACCTGCTGTACCTGTCCCTCCGTACTGGTGTCCTAAAACTATGGACAATTGGACCGGTCGATGAGGGGGTGTTTCGGTAAATTCAAACGAATTTTACGGAGTAGTTATTGTGAAGCAAATGTTTTTCTTTTCTTTTGAAGGCATTGTGAAGCAAATGTTGACTTGGATTTTGGAAGAGCCCCTGATTTTTATATTCCATTTCCTATTACAGTTATTATATTTAAATACCAACCTTGGTTTTGTCAAATAGTGAGGACTTGAATGAATTTAGCTAAACTTTTAGGCTCCAATTTTATGGAAGGCAAAAATATTGATAGAAAATTTTACATGTCCAATCAAGTTTTACTTAGGATTTAATCCAAGTTTAATGTGTTTTTTAATCGAGTTACTCTCATAAACTTAAAAGTTCGATCTGCAATTTGAGAGAGTTTAGATAACAATCTTAAGTTCGAGAATTGGACTTGATTAAAAAGTTAAACTTGCATAAAATATGGGATGGATCCGAGCTTCGATTTTCAGAACCCAAACTCGGCTTATTTTTAAGTTTATATAATATACATTATTATTTAAACACTTTATTGAGTTAGTATTACTATTAACCGGATCACTAATTTATTTATGAAATTACAAAAATATTCCTTCTTTTAAATTATAATTAATATTACTATGTCACTTTTATTTTTCATATTTTTGTCATATTTAAATAAAACAATTAAAGAACAATTAATCGAATATATGTTTAATATTATTAAAATACAAATTCATTACCATTCCACTCGTATTCATTATTAATTATAAAATTTATAATATTTTTCACACATATATATTATGTTATTAATATCATAAGAAAATTTTAATATACTATACTATAAAGTAAATTTTGAAAAATATATTAAGTTGCTTATGTTTGAAAATTTAATAAACTAAAATTATATAATGATAGTTAAAATTGGTTATTACATAATTAATATTTTTTAATAAAAATAATATGAGCGAGTCTAAATGGGCTTAAGTTACTCATTTACAAATATAAGCGGGTTTAAACAAAATTTAAAGTCTATTTTTTATAATTGGGCTTGAGTAAACTGTACACGATGTTGATGCCATGCATAAACCTTGTTCGAAACCAACCTGATCTGGCATATGAATGTCAAACGAGGCAAAAATAAAGTACTAAAATGAAAAAACATATATAATTGAGGGAGAAAATTGTGACATAAACATAAATTTAAATAGCAATATACGTTAGATCAAATAGTGAAGAGTTTGATACCCTTAACTAAAGTTTCGAGTTCAAATTTTGTGGATAAAAACAATGATAAAACTATTTAGTTTCGAGAGTTAAAATTAAATTAATTTTTTAGGAAGACAAAACTGTTTTTTTTTCTTTTTATGTTAAAATAAAATAAAATTAATTAATTAATTTTGTAGAAATAAAAAAACGAAATAAGCAATTTATCCATTTTACTAGCATGGAGTCCAACCAAAGCCATGCTGACCAAAATATAATAATGGAAATTTCTTTTTTTGTTTGAGAAATCATAATGGAATAATTATAAACTAAATTGTCATTTTCTCTTAACACTAACAATTAGGACCCAATTATGCAAAATTTTGCATTAACTAATCCCAAAGAGTTTATACATTTCTTAATTTGATAAAATGACATCATGGTTAGTTGGAATTTCTTTTCATATAAGATAATCTTTTAAATCATTTTATTAATTAGAATTTATAAATTTTAAAAACTTAATTAAGATAAATTTAAACAAGTTTAATAATCCACAATGAAAGTTGTTGGGTCGAGTTTTTTCTACAAAAGCTGTATGAAAGATGAAAAGTAGATACGACCTACTTATTACTTAATAAAGAATATTTTTCATTTTATTATATTATCATTTATCAAATAATCTAATCATGTCAGGTTTTAATTATAATTAATATACAAAACAAAATTTACAACTTAGATTCAACACTTTTTTTTTAGTATTTAATGTTTAGGTTTATCAAACATAACCTAAATCAATAAAAGACCAACAGTTCTCATTCTATGTATATAAAGAGAAATACAAAAGATACAATAGCATTACAAGAAATTGTTGGGTAAATTACATCGTAAGTCATTTTAAAATAGTGTTGTTTATATTTCAGTCATTCTATTTTTTATCAATTTAGTCATTCTAATTAAGATAATTGTTTAAATTGGTCACTACTATTAAAAAATTCATTAATCCATTATTAGATTGTTAACGTGACAATTTTTTTTTAATTTTTTAACTAAAGTTAAAATCCCCAAATTTATTTACAATATAAGAATCAGCAATCCTTTATCATGACCCATTCCCTGCTCTCCCATCTCTATCGTTCCTTACTCCGCTGACCACCCCACACCATAAAAATTCTCCAACATGGATAATGTAGTCGAAACTAAACCAAAAATTGTTTACCATTACGAGTACACAAGGCCCAAACCAAAGGTTCAGTACACCGAATTGGGGCCCGAGACCAACAAACGCAACCTAGAAACAACTTAAAAAGGAGAGTCCTCTTGCTACCAATCAAGCCATTATCATATATTGAGATAACATTATTGAAAAAAATTCGAAAAAAAATCAATTTTACAAAAAACATAAAAATATTTCCACTAAATAATTATAAATTTCTATTTAAAAAGAAAAAAAAAAAAAAGGGATTGAACGGTAAATTATATTTGATTGGATCCTGTCTTCCCTTGATTCCTTTACATGAAAAGGAGTAACCTTTCTCTTTTCTTGGAATTTGATTCTTATAAGCACCTTTTCTATATAAAAATCATTCCTTTACCAACTTTCATACTTAATTTAAATATCCTATTAATATAAATTTAATCAGAAAATATTAGTTGGTTGGTGTTGGTGTTAGATAAATGCTAAATAGATATATAAAAATTTCAAACATGGTACATTTTGGTCACTACAACTAGAAGGGGACATAAGAGGAAAAAATTTATAAAAATTAAATGTAATAAAAATTAAGAATCATTATCTAAAAGTTGTACACTATAAAGATGCGATTCCTCTCTCTCTCTCAATCAACAAACCTAACATCCTGCCAACAAATCACCAAAAGATAAAGAGGTAAAGATAGAAACATGAATGGCAACTAAAAAGTTCAAAAGCAGCCCCAAATTATGTTCAAAAAATACTTTAGGTGTTTTCGGATGAGCGGTATGTTCATCTCCGATAAAGTTAAAAACAGTAGTGACGGCGAAATTAATTACTATAGTTATGAGGTAAAAGATTCCCTCGCACCATAACCACCGCCTATCCAAAGACACCATTAGTCAAATACCATAAAATATCCATTCTGTGAGTAAATTAATTGGACATCAATTCAATTAAATAAAAAAAAATTAACTTGTTATGATAAAAATATCATGAAGGCTTTCGTAATAGAAATTAGATTATATTTTGTCATATCTACTAAAAAAATTGATAAATTAATCCCTATAAATTAGATTATAGAGCAACTAATCTTTTTGTTAAAAATTTCGTTCATTTTTACTTGGGTAAAGCTAGAATTATTGATAAGAGGGCCAAGGTATTTGTATAAAATATACATGTACAAACCTTACAAAAGGTATTTTAAATTTGTGATAATCTTAATCTCTAAATTTTAGGAAAATCAAAATAAGTTAAATGTTTAATTTATATTAGATATTATAATTATTTATACATAAATATTACAATTATTATACTTTATTTTTACAAAATTAATATTTAGATTATACTTTATATTAATTTATCAAATTAAAACAACTTTGAAATTTTTGTGGGGTCAAACATAAATTTTTCAGTTTTTAAAGCACTAATTATACTGTTAAAATAAAAAATTTCAAAATTCAAAGGTTTGACAGAAATTTTACAAAATGAAAGGGGGTCGAGTTCTTTGTCAACCCCCTAAATTCACCTTTAATTTCTACTATAAAAAGCCGATTCATATACGTCAACATAAAGTACACAGAAGACGTAATATATCACTATATTAATTTTTAACAATACGTATGGTTCAAATTTTTTAACAAAATTGTCGGGACGACATAGAGACGGTGTTAGCGTAGATGTAAAGAAAAAAGAAAGAAAGAAATTACCTTTCTCGAAGAACGAAGCTTCCTCATATTCTCTTTAATATCTCCTTCTCCATTTGCCACCTTTTTTTTGTTTCTTAAATTTGATAAAAAAGAAGACTTGGAATCCGTCACCATAACAACATTTTAGTTAATATCAAAGAAGCAAGCAGCACAGTCCCCACGAACTCGTATCTTTCCTGCTATCAACCAAAAATATTTAAAATAAAAATATAAAAAAAATTCAAGAAAAACGTTTAAATGGCAGCCCCGATTTGAAGTTTTGTCATAAATAGTAACAATGAATGTGCAATCTAAATAAATAAAGGTATTCAATAGTTAATATGTGAAAATTTTTATTGGTCTAATTCTGCCGTTAGTCCTTATATTTATTGGACTTATTAAATTTAGTCATTTTGCTTTAAGTTTAAGAAATTTAGATATTTTATATATTTTTAGAATTTTCTTTTTATAATTTGAGAATTGAAAAATCATAAATAAAAGGTTTGTTTACCTGTTTTTGTATAACGGATATTTTAAATTTTGAAAATAAAAGTAAAAGGACTAAATTTTAAATTTTTAAAATTTACAGGACCAATACAGAAATCAGCCAACATTTTGAAACTTTACCAAAACTTACCGTTGCGGGAGAAATAGACAAATAACCAGTGGAAGAACTCGTCGGAGTAGATGGCGGCGTCGGAATCGGCGACAACGGTTTCCCATTAGTTCCACCTGTGGTCGTATTACTTCCGGCGACATTGCTGGTGCTACTTATACCAAGAGAATAAGCCGGCGTCCCATCGGGCTTAAACAACCCGTAATTCCTCTCCGAAGTCGGACCCGGTTTCATATTCTCATTAAACAAAGCAAAAACATAAATATTAAGATCCGAATTCGGTCTCATCGGAGTCCCCGTTTTTTTCGACATCAATTTGATCAAATTTCCATTGTATTTCTTCGCATTATCCGGCGTAGCTCCGACCTCATCTTCATCTCCCTTTGAAGGCCACCCGGTTTCCGATATATGAACCGGTAGTTTCTTGTACCCGAGCGAAGCCAAAGCATTGTAAACGGCATCGATTTGAGCGTACAACATGTTATCGTAATGCAAATTCGTCGCCGGATCGATAACCCCTTGGTTCGGTTGAAAAAGAACAAAATCCAATTGGACTTGTTTGGGATTTCCTTTATAAGCGAAGAAAGGGTACGCATTGATCAAAAATGGTGAACCAGTTTTTTGATGAAAGCTCAACGTTTCGCTTAAACAATCAACCAGATCTTCACGGAATGCTCCGGACGATGGTGGGTATGAGGTTTCGAGTATGGATAAGGAATGTGCCGTCGTGACGGTCACTTGTTTGTCGAGGCCGAGATTGACCAACGCTGTGTGAACGCTTTGCATCGCCGGCAAGAGGCTGTTGGAAAGAGAAGTGTCGTTGAAAGTGAGGACTTCGTTTCCGACGAAGATGCAGGTGATTTTGGTCGCCGGTAAGTGGGATTGAACGTTTTGTTTCACCCAAGCTTGGGCTTTGGCCGGATCTCGTATCTTGTCTAAGTATTCGTTGCCTAAGCCGACGATGAATTCGACGCCAGTGTTGGCGAAAGCTTTGAGTACTTTGGGATCTGCGTCGTAGAGCTTAACTTTGGTCGCTCCGATGGATTTAACAATCGGAACCACATCTTCCGGTGACGGAAGATTGTCTGCTATTTGTCCATAGTTGATCCCCATTGAATTCGCCATTATCGGAAACAAATAAACTACAACAAGCAACAACAAAAAAAACGAAAATCAGCAATTTAATGCCATTATACTTCAACCCAGAAATTTAGAACAGAGAGTGAGCTATACAGTACCTGAAATTGAAAGAATAATTGAAGCATAAAATAAGAATCTATGAAACTCCATGAACACAAAGCAGTAAAATGGTGGCCAAATGTGATGAAGAAGATAAACAAAATAAGAGTTCTTTAATGAAAGTTGATAAGAGCAGTGGAGTAGAGCAATGGTGAGGGCTTAGCTTAGCAAATTCTGCGCCGGGATTGGAGAATTGAAATTATGTTTGATTATATAAGACGAGGTTTTGATATTTTGAGTGTTGATCAAGTTTTTAACGACAGTGATTAGTCTTATCATTTGTCACTAAAAGTGAAAGATATGATTGATTATTCATTAACAATCCATGATTGTTCCATTAAAAAATCGAATGATTTGATTTAAAATATAGTAGCATTTAATGGAAGGGAGCTCGATATAAATTAAAAATTTTGGAGGCTTTAAAATTAATTTTTAAGGGGATTAATAATATAATTATATTTTTTAACCAAAGAGGTCATTAGTTGTAGAGCTTTAATATATATATTGGGTTAAATCAGATTTTTCTTAATTATTTTAATTTTTTCTTTTAAATTTTTTAAATATAAGTAAAAAGGCTAAAACCAAGATAAAAAACTATTAAAACTTTATAATTATTTAAATAGGAGAATGACAAATCAGATTTTCTCTAATTATTTCATGATATATCAAAAAAATTATTAGAACTCTGCAATTAAATGTTCTCGAAATAGTGATTTCATTACAGTATCTTTTTCTCGAATAATATTTTATCCAACAAGTGTTAGGTGCAATAATTAGATATGTTACATTCTTAAAAGAAGATACATGTTCAAATCTTAAAAATAACATTGTTAAGATGTATAATTTTAAACTCTGAATATAAATTATAAGACATCTACAGGAGCGAGTCCAACAACTAACCCTCAATATACTATAAGTAAATTAAGAGATAAATGTTGGTTAAAAATTTTAAAACTATTCTATACTCAAAACGAGAATCGAGCTCTCGATTACATATTAAGGTGAAAAATATATTTGCCATTTCACCTGAATCCTGTTTTTAATTAAATAAAATTTTAAGTGATGTTTAATTAAGAAATAAACCTCGTAATGTTTTATTTTTAATGATTGTGTCGTTTTGTTTTTGTGGGGGTAAAGGTTACTTCACCGACAATCTTCACATGGGTCAGCTCAGCTTTCACTTTATTTTTTTTATTATTTTATTATTTTAGGGTTGTTATTAACAATTTTATTATTTGATACAGTGCACTTGGCTTTATGTGTAATACATAACAATACGACAAATAAACGGCATTCGATACGTGGCATCGCATCCCATACAAAGCAATACTGCAAAAGAGAGAGGAAGTCGCTTTCGGTGGCCCCACTTTACTTAATCATTCCTGATGGGCTGATCTCAGCCGTTGTTCCAATACGTCAAAGTTTATTATTGCGTGTACATGCATGCACACCATTGTTGTCTTTTTTCTTTTACATCTCAAAGTAATTATAAAAACTACTATCGCGGTAATAATTATACTTTTTTTTTTTTGTAATTGCAAAAGTGTATCACAAAATTTTAAATTTTTATGTGTATTTAAATCTTAATTTATTGTTTCATGTTTCATTACATAAATTGCAATTACATGGCTATATAGTTAAAAAAGGGTAAATTTCAGATAAGGCCTCTAAACTATAGTAAGTTTATGTTAAAGTCATGGGGTTGTTAAATTATTTTTTAAAAACATCGGCTAGTGAGCTCCAAGTGACTATTTCACAATCGATATGATGAATCAGTACCCATCAACAAGTAGAAGAACATACCTTAAATCTAAATTGATCTAACGATCAGTATCAGAGATTAAAGAAGAAAATAGGTTGGATTTTAGTTTGTAAATTTGTGATATTTAAAGTTGTTTCATAAAAAAGAACTAAAGTGTAGAAGAAAATAGAACTTACAATTGATGCTAACAAAAAAGGTAATATAACAGCAATTTTAAGAGCTTGGTTTTGAATAGTTCAATGACAATGTTGTAATTTTTTGAAATTAAGTGACCAAAACATAAATTTATTAATAGTTTAATGATGGATACAATTTACCCAATTAAAGAAAACACGTTTGAAAGTGATTATGGTTAATTACTTTACACAGCACCCTTAATTTTCAGCCCTTCACGCAAGAATTATAATAAATGATTAGGATGATCCAATTGCACTCAATTTAATTATTTATCATCTTTCATCAATTATATTACATTTATTTTTATCACTTGATTAAATTTATTCTTAAATCGTACAAAAAATACATTTTAATAAAGAAAAATATTTGATACGCTACCAATGAAATTTTTAAACATCACAAATATAATTTGGTGATTAATGAGTATCATATAAGGGTATAATAAATTATTAAAATATATATATTTAAAAAACGTATGACAATTTTTGGAAACCCTTTTGATAACAACAATAATCTTATTATTATTTGAAAAATAAATAAATGCATTCATTTGTCGGTAAATAAAATACCATAATCTTCAATCTCAATGTATTAAACAATAAAGGAGAAGAAGCAAATAAAAAAATATTATAAAGTCTTTGATGATTTGCTTAGTAATATTAAATTCCGATTCTAATATAAAGAATAATTTGCTTCGGGCCACTCTTTATTCCAGTGAGATGGGTTTTTTAGTATCGATTATGTTCCTGTTTATTGAAAAACGTAACTAAGGTTTGAGAGGAGAAAAGGAAAGTTGAAACATATTTTAATTAGATTTAAAGTAAAAGTCTAATGAAATTTGTGTTCACTTATGACAAACTAGACTACGTGACGATCGAATAAAAAATATATATATAAAAATTGGTTTTATAAGTAAATTGGCCTTTTATCTACCCCTCAATTTTCATGTTTGTCCTTATATTTTTGTAGATGTGTGCATAAACTATCAAATTTGAAATAGATTGCCTAAAAAAACAATGCTAACCAATAAAAAAAGACATATGACATAATCTTTTTGGGTCTTGTACACTTTTTAGCCAAAACGAGACAAAAATTGATAGTTTAAATACGACATTTGACTAAAAAAAGCTAGAAGGACTAATTTGAAAATCAAGGTATACTTTTCTGATAAATTTACTAATAGACCTATATATGTAACTAAAACCAACATAAACATTGAACTCTTCGGACTTTAAATCTCCCAACTTAACCATTCAACTATTTTAAGACGAGGGTAGTTTAAGCTATTTAAGTAAAAAATAAAATAAAATTATTGGAAGATATAAATATGCTTATAATAACTTTATAATTGATCCATGTTCGATTAACTCATAATATAAACTCTATTAAATTATTAAATATAATATTAGATATATACAAGAGCAAAGAGAGAGAAAAAAATCCTTTAAAAGACCAAAATGAATAACTAATTTTAGGAAAGAGTTAAAAGATAAATTTACCATTATATTAGTATATAATTATTCAAGGAAATTAAAATAAATTTACTATTTTGAGGTCCAAAATGGTTACTTGCCTTGCATTCTCTCCTGGATATATATAGATTTTAGATATAAATTTGAGTTTTTTTTTCAAAACATATGAGTAATTAAATTTGTTTCAATCTATCCAATCAAAATTGAATCAGACTCGGAATATATTTGAGTAATTTGATCTAAATTATTATTTAACGAATAAAATATTTAAAATTAAATAATATAAATAAATTTTAAAAGGATAGTAAATAAAGTTTTAACCTACCAAAAAAGTTAAAAATGTAAGGGGCATTCTTTAAAACCACTTCTTGACATCTAAAAAATTAGAGTTCAACATTATTAATGTATTCCCTTTTCCAATTTGTAATTTGATTTTTATAATAATAATAATAAACCACCGACCAAACTAATGGTCAGTTTTGTGTTTATTATATATATGGAGAAAACTTGTAGCTGTAAGAAGAGAATTCGAGAAAATGATTGAAGTAGGAACAAAGAGAATCTGTCAAAGAGTACTAAACAATTAAAGAAGCCTTAGAGGTTGGAATCGAAACGTATTTAAAATTTGAGTAAACTATTAAAATAGTTATTTTATTTATCACATATTATTTTTAGTTATTTATGTTTAAAATATTACGTTCTAGTTACTTACGTTAATATCTTTGTAATATTTTAGTCACGGATTAACGATGTAACGGTAAACTGACAGGACACATTTAATAATTATTTTAAATAAAAATTTTATATTAAATTATACAATTAGTCCTAATATTTTTTTTGAGTAATTTAAAATTTTTAACTTCTTTTTTATTTTATTTTTATTCTCTTTTCTTTCCCTTTGTTTTCCTACCTTCTTCATATCTTTTAACATAATTTTTTATGTTTTTCGTTTGTTAAAATTAGTCCTTGCACTTTTATTTTTTAAATAATTTAATTTCTTTATTTCTTTTTTTCTTCCTTTTAATTTTAATAAATGGAAAACATAGAAGCAAAAGAGATGGGAAGGAAGGAAAATGGAAGGAGAAGCAAAGAGAATAAAAAAAAGAAAGAAAAAGTTAAAAATATAAAAGAAAAAATTAAATTACTCAAAATGAAAAAATATGAAAATTAATTATATAATATAATCTAAAATTTTTGTTTGAAATAATAATTTAACGTCTACTTGGTTTACGATTACATTATTAATAACAATTAATAATTTGGTGATTAAAATATTATATTATATTAATATAAGTAACTAAAACATAATATTTTAAATATGAGTAAAATATAAACTGTTTGGTAGTTTACGTTAGGATTATTAAGTAGAAGAAAGCAATTATCCTAGTATATTGAAGTCTTTATGAACCTCAACCCATCAAATCTCGGCGCGAATTTATTCTTTTCCGACGCCGCACAGTTCCTCATGGCGCCATTTTTTGGTCGCTAAATAATCAATTTAGTCTCAAGAACAAATTACAACAAAAATAATAATATATGTATTTCAAATCCATAGCGACATTTTTCAACAAATTCAAGTCATAATTAATCATACTGCAAAAAGAAAAATCAACAGTAAAATCGAAAAAAAGGGGTAGAGAAATGGTAGGATAACTTAAAAACGAATTAAAGACTCAAGCAGCAAATAAAGAGAGGGAAATTGTAAAGGTAAAGCAAATCTAAATTCAATTTCGAAATCAATCACTGGATATTGCGACAACAGAAAATACAATAAGGAAGTATAAAGTTTTGAAAGGGGAGATTTAAAGGAAAACCTGATCGGAGGAGGTTGAAGAGAAAGAAACATTGTGGAATTCGGGGGAAGAAGATGATAAGAAAGCCACCGTGAAAGCAGCGAGCGCAGTCGCTAGAAGCGGTCCAGATCCCTTCTTGTTCCCGATTCCTTTCTGTTTCCACAATTCAAATCAGGGAACTGAGTGTGGATACTTTCGAAGCTCCGATGAAAAACAAGGACGACCTGCTTTCCCCAAATTGATTTTTTCTTCCCTTGTGTCTGGACCTTTTTTATATTTTCTGGATCTACCTCTCAATTAACGAGATTTTAATTTTCGTTTATCCAGTAGGAGAATGCAAGATCAAATAATTCTAAATTATAATAGAATTAAAATTTATTGTATAGATAATATTTGATATTTTTTAATTGCAATTAAATTTCAAACAAAAAAATTCAATTTATAAGACCATAAAATTTTAAAAATATTAAATTTATACAGTAAATGATAATTATATTTCAATTTAACCTTATTAGCTCAGGACGAAATTAAATAATTGCTTCCTTTTAAGATGTATGAACAGGCATGCAAAGCTCATTATCAAGCAGCAATTCACCTTTGTATTCCATGCTTTTTCCAGAAAATATTTATGAGGACGACAATCAAGCAAGAAAAATAAATAAATTTAAGATGGATTAGCAATTGAACAGAGGCTTTTATAATCCAACTATCTGATCTTTATTTCCCCGGTTCCAAACTTCGCAGCCCGGAAGTTTAAAAAGAGTTTACGATCTTCGATCCTTTAAAAAAAGCAGGCAAGCAAAAAGATTTTGGCCCTTGGTGGTAACATCTCTCACTTTCATTTGCAGCAGCAATTAGCTCTGCTGGCACACTCGGAATCACGACAGAAAATATACCCGAGTTACAATCTCTTTCCGATGTTTGCAAACCTTCGAGCTACTCCGAATATAACAGCTTTGGTCAAGAGGCCTCGATCAAAACTACAAGCAAGGGCGATAGCCCCACTGACAACTAAAAGTTTGGGAATGTTTTTCCCCGACGGTTTCTCAGATGAATTATGTGTTTCGAGCTCTGATGAATCATTACTTTTGCTTTCAAAGGATCTCAGATAGTCTGCACTTATTTTACTGTTTATCTGAGCCATGAAAGCGCAATGGGATAGCGTATTTCCGGATGTTCTTTCCTTTTGATATGCACGTAGGCCGGGGTCGATCTTCTTGACGGTTCCCCACATGCCTTGCCGGACGCCAACCTTTGCAATTTTCCATGGTATACCCATATCTTCGTGATGGAAAAGTAACACCTCGCATGCAGTTAGCTGACCGTCTCCTTTCCTTGATTCAACTGTTTGAAACGAAAAACAAACAGATTACGGGCCAAGCATTTATATTATGGCATATGTATTCGGTACTTAAATGGACAGAGCAGGCAGGGAAAAAATGATGTCGAGTCCAATACCTGCACGGATTAACCAACTCGAATAGTATAAATCGACACGCCTGGGTTTGTTTTTCCTCGGTACAGAAGCATATGGTACTCCCTGAAATGTGAAGTAAACATGCTATGAGTACAGAGTTGGTTAACATGATGATGCCTACTACTAAGTGATAAACATCTTGAGATATCAAATTCGTAAAAGAATGTCGATTCACTCAAGTAGTTATCGGATTACTGCAACTCAAAAGCCTACGAAACAGTCTAACATACCAAAGCTGAAAATTACCTTAGTAACACAATAATATGCACGCCCGGACTCCCAAATCCGACGACCGAACACGTATTCTCTATCACTGCAGAAGAAAGGAAACTGCAAAACACAAGACATATTAGAACATAATACTCCGATACAACGAAAATGAACCGAAAAAGAAAAGTTCTACAAACCTTGCGAACCCAATGAACCACCATGGTCCCAGTGGTGGGACATTCCTCCATAGTTGCAGCACTAACAAGCATGTTATCCCACTTGGGTCGAAACTCATCGTCCCAAAAGAAATCCCTCACCATCTCGGGAGTGGTGTCTTCGAAAACGGTTCGGCTACGATATTCCGTAGGACCAGCCTGATTGAACAGCCAAGACATAAACATAATTCAATAATCAACCAAATGAAATTATAAGAGGACATAAATTGAATATATATATATATATATATATATACCTCAAGATCTCTTTGCCAAGCTTGATAAAACATAGTCGGAGTAGAACAATCCATCATATGAATCCAAGCAGGTCCTCCATCTTTTTCTTCAACTAAATTAACAAAATGCTCTAAATCCTCATTTGTCACAAAACTAGTTTTCCCCTTTGGAATCTGTGATGAACTGTACCCAAATTACAAGAAAATATTAGGGATTAGCAAAATCAAAGATAAACCCAATTTTCATTGTACTTCAAAACCCCATCTAACATTAAAAGGAGAAATCAAATGATGAAATTGCGAACCTGCAATTGGAATCAACGGTGGGTAGCAAAGAAAAAGGATCGCTTTGAGCTTCATCATCTGTAATCCAAGAGATGCAACTAGGCAATAGAAATTTGATCGAATTCAAGCTTGAAATGAGATTAAAACTTGTAGATGAAGAATCTGAAGATGCAGGTGTTGAATCTTTAGAGACAGCGCAATCAATCATCATTTCTCTGCCTATATTTGCCCACTTTGGCTTCCAAGCCCATCCGACTAAAACACCAACAATTACAGCAATCCATAAAGGAGCTATGAAAATCATTAGCTCCTTCAAAACATCCCCAATTGTGGGTTTCCTTAAAATCTCCAAAAAAACCGACACCAAAACCATCCTTTAGAACAACCCCCCTTTGATGAAATCCAAAGAGTTAGCTTCAAACACAGCGATTCCTCAAGGGTTTGTTTTTCTATAATAATAATAAAAAACTCTAAACCCAGACAAAAAAAACAAACACCCAAACTTTTTTAATCTGGAAAGGGGATTAAAAGAAGAAAAAAGAGAAGGAGCTGGGGTAAATAAAAAGAGAAGAAGAAACGATCTCGAATAAAAAGAAAAGATAAGCAAAGACGATAAGTGCTGAATAGATTATGGATAAGGATTCCCAGAATATCAGAAGAAGAAAAAAGATTTTTTTCTTAAAAACCTTACTAAAACTTTTTATCTATTTTTCTACCATTATTAATAATTTTTCTAGCAGAAAAAGGGTTTCTAAAATTTAGATAAAGTTTGGAATAAATGCCAAATGTTGGATCTTAAATGGGTAAAAATGGATAAAAAGTTGATTAAAAATAGGCTTTTATTTCGTTATTTTAATCGAAAATGGCTTCTGGTTGGTAAAATGGGTAGGTTGGGAAGAGTATTTAGTTGCCGCCTGGTGCTGATGCTCTGTTGGTGAAGACGCTGGCACATGCTCTGCTTTCTTTGTCTATATGTAAACTGAGAGGCATTTCTCGTATTTATATAGCGACGAAATTTATTTTTCATTTTCGTCGCCGCGTTTCCTCGATTTTCACGTTTACTGACTTTTTCTTTAACTTTTTTAATTTTGAATTTTTTTTAAAGAGGTCCATACTCGTTTTTTACTTTACTTTTTCAACATTATAATACTTCATTTGTATTATTATCAGGCTTATTGATAAATTAACCCTCAATATTTATATTTTTCTCAATTTGATCCTTATTTTCTTTGAGCTAAATTTGACCTAAAACTTTTAAAAAGAATTAATTTTTTTTAACTTTAATACTTACTAAAACTTTAAACTTTTAAATATGACAACTTACATGACAGTCTATATACACTTTATAGTGACATGACACCATTTATTATATATGCCACGTTCATAATAATTTAAATTTTATAAAATATTCAAAATTCAAGATTAATATATATAGTCATAAAAAAAAGGCATGATGTACATGAAACTAAAAAAGCATGTCACATCTACACTTTTTTTTTGTAAATTGGTCGTGTTGACGTTTTGAAATAATAATAATAATAAATGTACTTACTTAATACAATGTAATTAAAAAATGACATTATAATAAATATGAATTTAACACAAAAAAATTACAATACTAATTGTTGGCCTTGAATTTTGAAGCCTTGTAAATACATAGACTAAATTTTAAAAATTAAATTTGTGAAAATATACATTATTGAAAACATTTGTTTAAGTCTCAATCATAAAAAAAAAAGCATATTATATAATATATTCAAAAATAATATTTAAATGGGATATTTGGTAGAAAGTTATAAATTAAATTATTATAATTTTATTTTAACTGTGGTAGAACTGAATTAACTTTCATCAATCTGTCAATAATGGTGAGCAATTAATGGGAATTTGTTGTGGGTTTCGCCTTTGAAATTTAAATATTTATTTTAAAATTATTTATTTATAAATAAATAATATTATAATTTTCTTGTTCAAATTAAAGATTTGACAATGACTTTGGACGAGGCTATTAGGATATTTTAAAATTAATGGCAACATGACATTGTTTGACCACATAAAATCTTAAACATAAATATTAATTCAAATACAAAAAAACATTTCGAATCATTTGGTTATTTGTGATATTTAATTCGATTTTTATTTGATTTTAAAATATTTATTAATTATATTTTTCAAAATCCGATTTAATAGGGACTCTTATCAATTTCAATACCATGTTGGTGTTATTTTTCATTGATTATAAAAATATAAACACGACAAAAATTATCAAATATGTGATAAAACATAAATATGATGCATATATGAAATACATGATGTTGTATTTTTTATATTATAATGTTTTTAATTAAATAGAAATATATTTTTAAAAAAGAAAAGCAAATTAATGCTTGAACTACTCGGAAGGTCACAAAATAATGTTTAACTTGGTCAGTATGACTTTATTTTTGGTCAATTAATTTAGTGTTGAAAGCTAAATGAAAGTTTCAACTTTCAACAAAACTGACTTCAAACTTTCTAATAAATTAATTAGGTTAAAGTATTTGAGAGGTGTTTGTATTATATAGATTAATTTAAATTAGTCCTTCTATTAATAATTTAATTAATTTAGTCTATATATTATTAAAAATAATCAAATCAATCAAAGTTGTAATAAAGTTAGCATTTACTAAGTTACTCCAGGCTAAAAGGAAAGAAATTAGAAGGGCTGAGAACGGTGGTTCCCATTGCTCATCTCAACAATCTCAAAAGGCCTAGTTCGTCGCTACCACCAAAGTTTGAGACGGCAACCAAAAAAGTCAATAATGAAAATGTTGTGGAAGAGAAGGTATTGGATCATTAGATGGCAACCCGGGAAGGTCTCCTTTAAGGAGATGCTAATGAAGGATAGCAATGTTAGTAATTGGGAGGATGTTAGTTTAAATGATATTGAGATATCTCTCCTTGAGGGTGACGTTTATGTGTCCATGGAAGACCCTTACCTTAAAATGGGTACATAAGATGATAAACTAAAGCATGAAGCAAACGATCATTGCAAGGTTGCTTGCTCGATCCATTGGGTACAAGGCTCTAGTCAACAGGATAAAAATCATGTGGGAGTTAATGGGTGACTTTTTTTTACCTTGATAATGATTATTTTTTAGTTAAGTTTGCATGTTTGAAGGATTATGAATGGTTGTTGTCAAGAAGGCCATGGATGATATATGGCCACTACTTGGTTGTTAAACCATCGAGCCGTGATTTCACCATCAGGGAAAGTTTGTCATCGAATATTGTGGCATGGATTCGGTTTTTAGGGTTGCTCTGTTGGTACTATACGAAATAACTAACGAGGGTTATCACAACAGTTGTGAGTAGTCATAAAGGTTGATTACAATAATACGATTGGAAATAGGGGCTGATTTGCTAGGGTAGTCGTGGTTGTTGGTTTGAAAAAGCCATTAGTACCTTATGTTAGCATTGATGGTTTGCTACAACAAATTGAATGTGTAAGGCTGCCAACGATTTGTTATGGTTGTGAGTGTTTTGGCCATGCTTA
This sequence comes from Gossypium arboreum, assembly GCF_025698485.1. Lineage (NCBI taxonomy): Eukaryota > Viridiplantae > Streptophyta > Magnoliopsida > Malvales > Malvaceae > Gossypium > Gossypium arboreum. The sequence goes on along the minus strand of NC_069080.1, from coordinate 1,646,199 downwards.
AGGAAGATGTTCCACTGCCAAAACAAGTAAGCAAGCCGTGGTTCATAATGATCAAAAGCAAAGGGAGTCGAGTGTAAAAGATGGTAGTAACTTGCAATTGGTGCACAAGCCTGTTGGATCTGCTACCTTAAGTGTAGTATATTCATTTGCATACTTGTATTTTTTGAACATATTAGTTTAAGAAAATTATCTATTAATTGCATTAATACATTTTGTATGTTGTCCTCAATGGTTTTTGCGCCCAAAACAAAATGGAAGAAAATATTAGCTCACTGGTTATCTAATGTTTAACTAATACAAAGACGTATTACGTGGCTGGATTGTAATACAAAAAAATACAACTTGTATTAGTAAATGAACCTAAATATGTCCTTAGTCTAATAAAAAAATGAGCAAACTGATTAAAAGACTAATATGACGTCTATCAAGTCCAATTGGAGAGATGCTTTGTCTTGATGATCAAAGTGGATGACTCCTAAAATATAGTGATATAGATGTGACAAATTGGATTAACAGTACATTAGACAAAACTCAAGTAGAATAGATCCTAAATCCTTTTATGAATTTATTCACTTGTGATGTTCATAGTGCGTCACACCTTAATCCTGAGTGGATGATGGACTATGTATACATGACTCGTATACTTTGATACAAGTAAAAGCTTGAGTTTAAATAGATTGGGAATCAAAAGTTGGTGTATTGAGTATACGACTTTTGTAGTATGTAGCATCATTCACAATTATGAAATTTATAGCCTAAGGAATGGGTAACTCATATCCTCTCATCGACATTACATAATAAATTGAAAGTAAACATGGTCACGAGTCATTTGTCTTTGTGATGAATGGCTTAATTTTATAGTAATTGACTTTTCACAAAGGAAAATATAATGGTTATCATGAGATAAAATAGAAACATATTGAGAAAACAAATTTATTCCAATAAGTATAAGGATATCCTACGCAACACACCTATGACAATATCATTGCACAAGCACTAATCGAGTAGAGAATAAGGATAAAAGGACTCATATGTCGGATTTTAATTCTAATTTATTTAAAAATTATATATTTAAACGAGAGATAAATATACAGTTTTTTATAAAATATTTCGTATGTTTAAAAATTATATTTTATATAATAAAATGACCAAATAATAAATAATGATAAGAAACCCGAAAGTTGCGTTATTATTAGGAGCCAAGACCTTGGTCTGAAAATAATAAATATTGTATTTAGATTTATTTTAAAAATGAAATTACAAATTAATATAATAATAAAATAAAATTTCATTTTCTAAAAATTCATAATTTAGTGTTCACTTGTTAATTTTTTTGATCTTTATTATTATTTGACTACAACCGATTGAATTAGGTATTTTAATAAGACTGTCTAGCTTTTGAGTGACAAGTCAGCGTTCCTTATGCAAAACTTGTTCACACTTTAAGCAAACAATCTCGAAAATAATAATTAAATAAAGATCTCCAAAAACACTAATTTAGCCTTGGTATTTGTGTTAATTCCAATTTCCAGACGTTCAAAACTATGTAATATATACGGTTAATGTTGTAATTTTTGAAAATTTAGAATTTAATCTCTTTCATTTTTTTAATTATTTTTTTATTTTTTATATTTTAAAATTTAAATTCAACCCTTAATATTATAAAATTATTAAATTTTAACAAATTTAATAATACTAACAATTAATCCTGCATTGAAAATAAGAATTTAAGAAATAACTTCTAAAATTTTGAAGATTCTTTTAAACATTTTTAATGTATATATATATATGTACCGACCACCATGCAGCTAACTAATTAGCATAATAGCATTGCTTGGCAAATGCCAATTCACCAAATGCATTTGCATGTGATTTATGCTTTTATGTTAGGCATTGGTTTGGCCTAGAACGTGGGAATCTTCTCTTTGATTTCACCATCCATTATACTATTATATGTATTAAATATAAATGTAAAAAAAAAATTGATAAGAAAATATGAGAAATAGATTATTTTTATTACTAGCGATGTTAAAAGTAAATAGATGATCGCTTCTTTTCGAGCGACAATTAGTGTTTGATTTTTTGAGTAAGTTATATCCTATTAATAAATCCAATTTAATTGATAGAATCCAATGTTATGCAAATAGAGAATCATGCTCTATGGCATCTATGAGAACCATGGGTAAGCTGCCGGTCACAAGCGATAATCACTTTGAGGTAATCTACGGCATTGGAAGATAGCCTCAACAATGTTTGCTCCTTTTGTGTTTGCTCAATCCTCTTATTTTCATCTGTTTTCATTAACATTGATTTCTACCCTTTGTTTAGACTTAAGTATTATAGACCTAGTTTGTATTACTAAAAGTATTGTGAAGACTTTTCTATCGGCAATCATGTTACATTTTGTTCATTTATTTAAAAAATAAATTAATTAATTTTTTTTATTATTAAAACTTAATCCTTCTAAATAAACATAAAATACGTATGACAGGTCATATATAACTACTTGATTATTCTATTACTTGGACTTTTGATCACACTATTCCTTTTGCAACATAATGTGACGTTGGGTATGAACAGCCGCAAAGCCTCAATTTAGAAGTTTGACCCACCAATGTTATTTTTATTTTCCCCGCAAATAATTTTTTGTTTACCTTTTTAGACTTTGTGGAAGTACAATTTTAGCTTTAGGACGGAGAAAAAGGTTGTCCGAGCGTGACTAAATAAATTTGGAAACGTGAAAATAATGGTATTATTAAAAGACGATGGCCCATTGGGTTTAAAATTTCGATGGGAAAAGTTAGTTGAATTTTTAGTGGAGATGGTATTGTGTCGCTATTTCTTCAAATTCAAAATAATATAATGCTAAACTTAATTTTGAATGGCTATTATATTACCATTTAACTTTAACTTTCTTTTATTATTTTGGTTTTGTTTTTAATGGTACTAATTTCACGAGCAATAGAGTACACGTGAGCTGCTACATAATTTATTATATCAATATTGTTAAAATTTTAACAATTTAATCAATTTTTCATTAAAAATTAAATTTATTGAATTTTAAATTTGGAGGATCAAAATGATAAAAAATAAATATTAACGATTAAATTTGTCATTGAACAATTTTTTTTAAAAAATGTTTTGAGTCAAAGTATTAATCGATTTTGAAAATGAATAAATCTTAAAACTATACATAAACTTTGGTCTTAATGGTAGCGTCAGGGGGGCTAGCAAGGGACTTTACCTTCTTAAAATAGAAAATTTTTTATTTAAGCTATTTATAATGATAAAATTATACTTTAATTCCTAAAAATGATAAAATATAATTTAATCACTTAAAAATTATAAAGATATAGGCTATTAAAATGATAAAATTATATTTTACTATCATAAAAATATAAAATTTAATTTTACCCTAAATTTTTTCTCTAACATCAACATTGTTTAGTCTAACGTGTAATGTTATAATTAAATAAATTATATTTAGATTTTAGTTGGACTAATTTTATTGCAAACAATATCTTTTAAAGAAAATCAAAATTTCTTTTCAAACATTTCTACAAATATAATTATATTTATAAATTTATTAATATTTATTTATAAATCTTTTATATTTTTAAATTTAATTATAATATATCATGTTAAATATTATTATTTCACATATAAAACGTTATTTAAGAAAAAATCAGATTTCATCTACATTAAAGTCTAACATCATTTGAATTTAACAACATCGGCCACAAAATCACACTTCACTTTCACGTGAGCAAGACACGAGCTGCGCGTTTAATGGGTTTTTCAGACTTAATACCTGTGCACTTTTACAAATCAATATTTAGGACATGGCTTTTTTCCGGCCCAAGTTTTTTAAATAAATATATAAGAATAATTATTGAGTCTAATTATAATTAGAACGGTCATTGTAATATAGAATTAGATTGATAATCGAAATACACTCAAATAATTATAATCAAAATTAATTACAATACATGATTAGAATGATAATCAAAATGTAGTTAAAATTATATCAAAATAAATTTATAAATATCACACAAATGATGTAAAATAATAAATCTATTGATGATAGAAATCAACAAGGGAAGAAGGACGGTAAGAGGGCAGAAAGCCGTCGTATTATGATAGAGAAATGATAAAGAATAAAGAGTAAGTTTTCACGAAAAATGCGTAATTAGAGAAGTGAAAAGATTTATATGCATGAGGTGAAGGGGATGCCATGTGTTGAAATCTCACTGTATTGTCTCACTGTAGAGATGTTGATGTGATAATATAGGGCAGTTTTGTAATTAATGGATGTGAGGTTCCATGTGCTCTTGACGAGAGTGGTTTGCGTCGAAAGTTCGCTCAAAGATAACAACCAGTCAAAAATTTACTTAACATAAAGTTTACTCAATAATGATATGTATAACTGTTTACAAAAATAATATAATAAAATCTAAAAATAACTGAAAAATAAAAATTCGTCACCATGTTGTTACAGTATCATTTATTTTCTACTAAAAAATCAAAATATTATTAATTGAAAATTTCACTAAATTAATGTAACGAATTAATTCAACATTAACAAAATAAAAATAAAATAAAATATAAAAATTGTATATTACTATGGATATGTAAGTAATTTATTTTAAAAAAATCCTTCGTATATATATTTTTAATCTTCACATGCATTTTTAATATATTTTTAAATATTTATATCTTGATATAAATTATTAATTTATTATACTTTAATTACTCTTTCATTGTAAGTTTATATTATTAATTATATCTTTTTTCATATTAATATGTGTTATTGTTGGCATAAAATGGTATACCTTTTAAGGGTTTATATAAAATTAATTGATTAGATAAACTTAATTTTCAAATAATATGTAAAAGTTAATAATATTTAAAATGTGCATTTTAATATATACTTAATTTAAAAATGTAATACTCCTCGTCCAACTCAATCGTCATATTCGAGTTTCAATATGTTACATTCGTAGTCAGAGAAACTACAATCAATTCAATGTAAAATAATCATTCGCACATGTAATTTAACGTCAAACACATTCATTTGTGAATAAACAATCAAAATCGAGTATTAATCGAGCTTACAAAAGGTTTCTTATAAATCCAAACTCGAAATATGACCAATTGTAAAGTTTTAAAAATTCAGGATCAACGTCGTGACATCATCAAATAGTTTGTCACGTCACAATGTCAAGCCTCTTGACGTTGCGATGCCACAAATTGTCAGCCGACGTTGTGACGAGGAAAAATGATCATTCAGATGAAAACCCCGTTTTTAGTAAAAATGAATAATTTGATACCTCTTTCAAAATTCGAATTAAACCATCCAACATAATCACTTAAAAACATACCCAACCACGTAACATTTCATATCAAAATAAGTCATTTAATGATTTCCAATAAACTAATTCAATATAAGTTCAAACGTATTAGAAAACTGTGAATTTTTATACATTTCACCGAATACCGTTCAAACAAACCAACCAAACCGTTCAAATGTCAATCTTTTATCTAAGCCAACTCATATAAAATCATGTCATTTTATTTTCATTTCAAGCACTTAAACTTATAAGAGCCAATTTTACCAAAAAAAGAAATCTTAAATTACGCTTTTCTTCTTCTTCTTTTTTTTTTTATTTTTATTTTTTTATGTAACTTTTAAAGATGCAAAAAGAATAGAGAAATGAGCCCAAAAAAGAGAATTGTTTGCAGAGTGAAACCCAGCTCCAATTGAAAAATGGAAGCCCAATCGAAAATTAGGATGAAAATTTTGAAGATAGAAATTCTGGGTTTTATCCAAAAAGATTTAGCAGCTCTTCTTGTTCATTTTCTGAAACTTTTGCTCTCTTTCATTTAGCCTCATCAATGGCATCTTCTTTATCCACTTTCCATCACCTCAGCTCTTCATTTTCATCCCGAACCATCGACAATGCCAAACTTTCATCTTCTCTTTGTCCTTCACCCGCCACCTTATCTTCAAACCCCAACATTTCTCTCCAATTCCTCAACAGAAAACAACCCCCATTCGTCTCTTCAACTCCAAGGTTCTTAACTGTTATCGCCATGGCTCCTCCTAAACCGGGTGGCAAAGCCAAGAAAGGTTTTTAGATTTGTTCATGTCTTTCCTTATTATTTGATACCCAATTTTGAATTTCCTTAAATTTATTCTAATTTTATGTGTTTTTGCAGTGGTTGGGCTGATAAAATTAGCTCTGGAGGCAGGCAAGGCGACACCGGCGCCGCCTGTCGGACCGGCGCTTGGAGCAAAGGGTGTAAATATAATGGCCTTCTGTAAGGATTACAATGCTAGAACTGCTGATAAAGCTGGTTATGTTATCCCTGTCGAAATTACTGTCTACGATGTGGGTTTTCTTTATTTATTTTTAATCATTTCTTCAGTTTTTGAACCTTTTTTTTTTTTTTTTGCTAAAATCAATAATGGTGATGATTTCCTTTTCTTTATTTACTTTCCAGGACCGAAGCTTTACTTTCATTTTGAAGACACCCCCTGCTTCTGTTTTGTTACTGAAGGCAGCAGGTATATTTCTCTGTTATGTCACTCATCAATGAACATTCAAAGTTATTAGCATCTTTCTTTAAACATGGTGCGATTTTATGTTTGGTGTAAGGGATAATTCAGTGTTTTCTTCCATATGTTACTGCTTGTATTTATGTTTGTTGAGGGGAGGTCGCTCTCTGGGCCGGTCTTGGACCCTCAATGGAGGAATTGTTTCCGAGGTGTCTATACTTGGTATTAGCGCCAGGTTTTGTCTCCATACTCCGAGCAGAGCCCATAGGGGTTCATGGAATTGCACCTAGTCCACCAAGTAAATGTTTAGCATTTGGTCTTGGTGGGGTTCGCTTGGGCTCTCCCCGGAGTAGGGAGACAAAATCCGGGGCTAAAACTGAGCATAGACAACTCGGAAATAATATCTCTATTGAGGGTCCGAGACCGGCCCATAGAGCGACCTTCCCTCAACAATGTTCTTGTTCAAGGTAAAACAAAAATGGCTTCTATGTTTATGGCATGCAATTGAAATCTCTAGCTTCAGACAAAATGGTTTTTTTTAAGTACCTGTGTTGTATACTTATGTTCGATATATTGGGACATGAGTAGGGAGATATGCTCCCTCCAAGGACTCTGATATGGACACTTTAATTGCAATAGGAGTTTTTAGTTTTATTTATTTATTATATATTAGGTTTTACTAATAGTGTTAGTTTTACTTATCTATTATATTAGGTTTTTATTTCCTTCATAAACTCTAAGTTAGGAATTCTATTTTATGTCAATTAGGACTCTTTCCTTTGTCATTAACAGTCTATAAAAGGCTGTCAGTATGAAATAAAGAGGTAAGCAATTATTCTATCAAAAGAAACGTTATTTTGAGAGGGGGTTCAGTCAAGGACGAATCTGCCTTTTGAGTAACCATAGGTCGAAGCAAGAATTCTTTCTCGTCTAGACCTGTGACTAGATCCTACGCCAAGGCGCATAACAACTTGGCATCGGAGCCAGCTGTCATGGGTGACGAAAAAACTTTGACAGCCAAGTTGGAGGCATTCATGGAACAAATGGCTACAAGGCAACAAGCGTTAGAGGAGCAGGTGGCGATGTTATCTCTTTCGGTCCAAAAGATAACGAAAGGGGATTCAGAAAAAAATAATGAAGAACAAGGCAGCAGTGGAGGCAAGAAAAGGAGAAGACAAAGTCGGCCTAGCTTCATTCCATCTTTTAGGAGAGGCACAATTATGGTTTGATCAAATCGAAGAAGAGGAGGCAAATCTGGATTGGGAACGCTTCAGAGAGTGTTGTCATATTAGGTTTGGGCCACCTATGAGTAATAACCCCTTGGGGGAACTTGCAAACTTGAGACGAACTGGAACGGAAGAAGAATATCAACGCCAATTTCAATCACTACTCGCTAGGACTACTGATCTTAAACCTCGACAACAAGTAAACCTTTTTACTGCTGGATTGGTAGAGGAACTTAGAATTGATATTGAGATGCAACAACCGGGAAACCTTGGAGTTGCAATGAATATGGCTCGAGCTTTGGAACATAAACAAAAAGTCTCTTCCAAGATGTTATCTCAAACCAATCTAAATTGGTCAACTTCCCAAAACACCGACAGCAATTCAATCATTCCAACAACTCGAAACATTGCAAAGGGAGGGGACAAACAATAGAACCAACAGGAACAACGGCAAAATAGGTTCTTCGCACCATTTATTAAGAGATTGACACGGATAGAAATGGCGGAAAGAATGGCTAAAGGGCTGTGTTATAATTGTGACGAGTCTTATTCCATGGGACACAAATGTAAAAGGTTATTTTAGATAGAAGTACCAGATGTTGAAGGCAAGCAAGATGATGATGAGATAGATGATTTTGGATAAGTTTTGAAGTTTATTTTAAATTTGAGCTTGAGGACAAGCTCAATTCCGAGAAGGGGGGTAATGATATGGATACTTTAATTGCAATAAGAGTTTTTAGTTTTATTTATTTATTATATATCAGGTTTTACTAAGAGTTTTAGTTTTACTTATCTATTATATTAGGTTTTTATTTCCTTCATAAACTCTAAGTTAGGAATTCTATTTTATGTCAATTAGGACTCTTTCCTTTGTCATTAACAGTCTATAAAAGGCTGTCAATATGAAATAAAGAGGTAAGCAATTATTCTATCAAAAGAAACGTTATTTTGAGAGGGGGTTCAGTTAAGGACGAATCTACCTTTTGAGTAACCATAGGTCGAAGCAAGAATTCTTTCTCGTCTAGACCTGTGATTAGATCCTACGCCAAGGCGCATAACAGACTCTCGAAACACATGAAGAAACTTAGAGAAAATTGACCTTACCTACCTATGTTAGGCATATACCCGTATACAACATTCCCACTTGAGTCCGAGTAAGATGTTTGTTTATGTGAAGCTAGATTTATTTGCATGTTGGTATAAAGATTTTCACAGTGTGACTGATGCTTCGATATCACCGATCTTTTCTCTTTACGTAAACCTTGTTCCCTTTGTCATTGTATATGGATTAACCGATGTCGGTCTAATGGATACATCTTCTACGGGCCATTAATTAATGACTAATTTACTGGTTATTAGTCATACGAACATGGTAGGTTGTGGTTGATCGTCTTAGGCATGCTGCATTTGATCAAGATGATTGAAAGTTTTAACCATCTTGTCCCAGAATAGTCACCGTAGTAGCAGATTCCTTGCATGAGTAACTTGCGCATAAGAGAACAATTTTTGGCTATCATTTCTTACTTTCTTCGAATTATAATGCAAATTGGTTATTATTACATTTTATGGTGTTTTAGGAGTGGAGAAAGGTGCCAAGGACCCGAAACAAGAGAAAGTGGGGAAGATCACGATCGATCAATTACGTGCAATCGCTACTGAAAAGCTACCTGATCTGAATTGTACAACCATTGAGTCGGCTATGAGAATTATTGCTGGGACAGCTGCTAATATGGGAATTGACATCGATCCACCGGTTCTCGAACCGAAAAAGAAAAAATTGGTTCTGTAGTTGCTTACTTTTTGTTATTTGTTTCAATATTTGCTAGTACTATGTTTGCCCCATATTGCCATTTTACCCTATAAGTGTAAGTTCATTAGAAAATCCTCTAGATTTTGATACATGTTTGTATTGTATTTTAATTATTTTTTCGTATAGTCTCTTGATTGATTACTATGCTTTGTTGGTAAATCTCTTCCCTTTCTTCGAGCTCGATTCTGCCGACGAGTGAGTTAGGATTCCATCTAGAGGTTTGATTTGAAACTGTTTGATGTTCTAAGCTTAGCCATTGCCGGCCGTCGTAAATGGGTTAATTGTATCCTTATTCTAACTTGATCTTGAACCTAAAAATGTTTTAATTTTAATTAGGTAATAAAGTACCATTATTATATCAACTAAGTTCATTTTGAATTTCTCGTATTTTAGATAAGGAATTTGTGTGTACAAATCATAGAGCAACATTCGTGTTTAAAATTTGATTCGTGTAAATTTAAACATGCTTCATGTTTAAATGCAGTGTATTTGAGGCTTTAACATGCTCCACAATTTTCAAATTTTGATCAGATCGGTTGGTGGATTGAGAATAAATTAGTGTATTGCTTTGAAATAAGGGTTTATTGGTTGGATTGGTCGAACTAGTTGAATCGGTTTTTTCTATTTTTAATAATTTATTTGTTGAGGTTCTCTCTTGTTCTCTTTTCTTAGGAGCATCTTTTTCATACTTATAAGACATTGTTCCTCAATATACGAATTAGGGGACCACTAGGTGCCATGTGCAAGACAAGTTCACCCCCTTAGGCTAGATACATACCTTGAAACGTGTCTTCTCTCACGAGGAGATGAGATGATACCTGACATGGTGTTAGTGACAGTCGGTTTGTGACCTTGTGAGATGGTGAGGCGAGGTGATCATCTGTGAGGTGGCGAGATGGTGGCGGCGAAATGACCGTTTGTGACGGTTTTCTTTTTCATGTGATTAGGTCGAATTTCGAGTTTTTGAAATGTTTTATAACATTATTCAATCAAATTGGAAAAATATGTTGCTTCGAAAATCAATTGTGTGACTAGTTTGATCACTGATTTAGCTTTAAAAACTTTGCAATTTTCATTATCTAATTGATTTGACCAGTAACATAAGATTATTTATAGATCAAATTATTTATAAATAGAAAAAAAATTGAAAATCAAATTATTTATAAATTGTAATTATTTATTAATTTATGTAATTGAATCCATGCATCAATTTAACAAATTAAATCAATAAATGATCTAATTAATTCTACTACCAATACAAAGGTAAGTTTATTTTTAGACACAGTAACAGCCAAGTAAATATTACGACCCAACAAAGCCGAAAAACGCTACGCTACGAAATGAAAAACTATCCATCCGGACTTGAAAACAACGCTACGTGAATCACCCGACCCTACGAACCCCCTCCCCTTCGTCGCTCTATTCGGGGTTCTTCGTCTCTCTCTTTCTCTCGTCCCACCCTTTCTATTCCGGGGCTCTTTATCTCTCCGACACAATAATCTTCTAATCTCCCCCGATTTAGATCGATCCCAATATAGCCCTTCCCTTCCTTTCTCTGCAAAACCTAATTTCCCTTCTTTAACCTTTTTCTCTCGCACTCCCCACTGTTTCACTGCTCATTCCTACGCGCTACCTATCACATTTCCCTTTCTTTCTTTCTTTATTTATTAATCATATGCACATAATAGGTCTCGCAATTGGAAAGTACATTCTATAGCTAAGCCTTTTTCGTTGAAGCATTGAGCACATTGGTATATTCTTCTCTCTCTAATGCTTCGATGGATCCGAAGTTTGGTTTCGTTGCTTAATGTTTTACTGCGTTTTGATTTATTTTTATCGCATTCAAATTTCGCATGGAGTTTATTGATTTATTACTTATTATATAGTTTTTTCGTGTTTGTTTGATTTTGATGTGATCAAGGACGAGCTATGAAGTGAAGAGCTATATATAAACGAAGATGTTTGGTTCATCTAGCCGTAAGTGTTTATTGTAGTTTTATTTATTAAATCCGGTGGAAAATGTTCTGGAGATCTTATTTTGATTTGATTCGTTGAGCTGATTTTTTCGATGAATGTATGATTTAGCTTCTGTTCTTAATTAAAACTTGGAGCTTGTGGCTAGTTAGTAATTTTGGAATTCCGAGTCTAGGATTCTTTGTTGCATTTTGCTTGCTGTGATATCCATAGATTATTGTTACCTTTTGCTTTTAAGTGTTTACCAGTATCTTGCGGGTTAACTATTGAGTAGGGTGTTTAGCTTTTTGATCTGTTGTTAGTCATAATATTTTAATGATTAGTCGAATCATTGTGCTTGTTATTTGCCAACTATTTGTGCTTTGTTTGTGATATTTATGCTTGTAATTTTCCGTTTGTGTTTAAATTTTGTTGTTATCTTTTATCTATATGTTACATGTTATCCTTTTTGAGAATGAATTTGTTTTTACTTGTGAACTTTCTGTTTTTGGGAAATTAATTAATTGTTAGAAACATATTAAACAGCTTTTGGGCAATCATCAAGTAGCCCATTTGCTGCCCAATCTGTTTTTGGCCAGACCAACAATGCAAATAGCAATCCATTTGCTCCAAAACCTTCCTTTGGTAGCATTACCCCTTTTGGATCCCAAACAGGTGGTTCAATATTTGGGGGTACTTCTACTGGAGTGTTTGGCTCAGCCCAATCTTCTTCTCCCTTTTCCTCAACAACTGCCTTTGGTGCTTCATCGTCTCCAGCTTTTGGAAGTTCCATGCCTGCTTTTGGATCTTCTTCTACTCCTGCATTTGGCAGTTCATCATCATCTTTTGGTGGTAAGTGTTTCTGTATTTTTCTTTTCTTTTCTGGTATTATAATCCAGTTCATCTTCATTTCATATTCCTTCTGTTGTAGATAAATATGTTAAGAGAATATGAGTTGAAATTTTAATGCCTTTTAGTCTTTTGATTTTCTGTGATGCTTTATTCCTAGTGTTCCATCGTCACACATGCATAGATCATTGAGTTATTATACTTATGTGTAAGCATGTGTACATGCATAAATATATTCATGTTAGCATTTAGTTACACTTTTTATTTTGCAGAGATGGAAGAATTTACTGTTTCATCTATTGGAGACTTGCTTGTTTGTTTCATTCTTCATTTTGCACCTAAATATGATCTTGAATGAGATCATCCTTTTAATTGGGGCCTCTTGTTTGTTTCTAATATACATTTAATTTGCTAGATTTTTGTAATTTGCCTTTAGTTATACGCATATGATGACTTTTTATTCATTTGCTCTTGGGTAAGTTGGTTAATTTTCCTCAGTTTTGAAATGATGACCTTTCTTGTGGATAGGGTCTTCTGTTTTCGGTCAGAAGCCTGCATTTGGCTTTGGGTCTACTACTACTCAATCAAGTCCTTATGGAAGCACAACGCAACAATCACAACCTGCATTTGGTAGTGGTATATTTGGTTCCTCTGCACCTTTTGGTTCCAGTACTCCTGCCTTCGGTGCCACGAGCACCCCTGCTTTTGGTGCCACAAGTACCCCTGCCTTTGGTGCCACGAGTGCCCCTGCTTTTGGTGCCACAAGTGCCCCTGCTTTTGGTGGCACAAGTACCCCTGCCTTTGGTTCCATGAGTACTCCAGCCTTTGGTGCCACAAGCACCCCTGCCTTTGGTTCAACTGGAAGTCCAGCATTTGGGAGCACTGGAACTGCATTTGGTGTGTCCAATGCCCCAGTCTTTGGAACAGGTGGCACATTTGGAGCATCAAGCACACCTGCTTTTGGCACTTCCAGCACTCCTGCATTTGGGGGTTCGAGCACTCCTGCTTTTGGAGCATCTTCAAGTCCATCATTCAGCTTTGGGTCAGCATTTGGGCAGTCAACACCCGCATTTGGTAGCTTTGGTGCCTCAAGCACTCCTGCCTTTGGTTCCACAAGCACTCCTGCCTTTGGTTCCACAAGCACCCCTGCCTTTGGTGCTACCAGCACTCCGGCCTTTGGTTCAACTGGAAGTCCAGCATTCGGGAGCAGTGGAACTGCATTTGGCATGTCTAATGCCTCAGTCTTTGGCACAGGAGGCACATTTGGAGCATCAAGCACACCTGCTTTTGGCACATCAAGCACACCTGCTTTTGGCACTTCAAGCAGTCCTGCTTTTGGAGCATCTTCTACTCCTTCCTTCAGCTTTGGGTCTAGCCCAACTTTTGGCCAGTCTACACCAGCATTCGGTAGTAGTCCATTTGGAACCACTGCATTTGGAGCCCAGAGTTCTCCTTTTGGTGAGTCTGAATGATCAGTTATGAACTTCAAAAACAGTTTGGGTGAAGTATATATTTTCACTGGCCTTCCATATTTTGAGCACTGTGAAGTTCATGTATATAATTAAAATTCTTTTAAACTCTCATGTAGGAAGTCAATCTTCTACACCAGCATTTGGAACCACTAGCTTTGGCCAGTCACCTTTTGGGGGTCAACGTGGGGGAAGTAGAATAGCTCCGTACTCTTCTACTACTGAAGCAGATGGAGGGAGTGGTACACAGCCAGCTGGAAAATTGGGGTCAATATCAGCAATGCCTGTTTACAAAGATAAAAGTCACGAGGAGTTGAGATGGGAGGATTATCAGTTAGGAGATAAAGGTACCTTTGTAAAACATTGTAAAACTTGTCCAGTTAAAATTTCTTCTTTTCTTTGCTTGACATTGACTACCTTGATGTATGAATTTGAAATTTCAGGTGGACCGAATCCAGCTGCTCAGCCTTCTGCAGGGATTGGCTTTGGTGTGTCAACTACACCTTCAAATCCTTTCGGCACCTCTTCAACATTTGGTCAGACATCTGCAAATCCTTTTTCCAGCACAAGTTCCAATCCGTTTAGTCTAAAACCTCCATCCTTTAATAGTACAGGTTTTACAACCTCAGCAACTACATCAAATCCTTTTCAATCGACATCATCAAGCCTTTTTGGGCAAACTTCATCAATGACAACTTCAATATTTAGTTCATCTTCCACTCCTACATTTGGAACTGGGTCTTCTCTTTTTAGTTCATCTGTCACTCCTTCCTTTTCAACTTCGTCATCCATTTTTGGCACTGGTGCAGCACCGGCAACAACGCCTACATTTGCTACTGGTTTAAATTTTAGCAGCAGTCAGACATCCCCCCTGTTCAGTTCTACCCCTGCAATTGGGCAGACAGGCAGTGCTTTTGGGCAGGTGACCTCTACATTTGGACAGAATACTAGTAATTTTGGTCAAACAAGCATTTTCAACACACCTCCCACTGGGTTTGGTGGGAATATGTTTTCAAGCTCACTATCTTTCGCTCCTTCTAGCAGCCCAGCTGCCTTCGGCTCAACAACTGTAAGTAGCTTGTGAAATCTTTACAATCATTCTTCTTTTCATCATATTTGTGTTCCTTTGTTCATGTGATTTGGTTTATAGAATGAGGCTTTAATTTTGGTTATTTTAGTCTTCCTAGATGTCTGATTTAGTTGGCAGTAGGACCCAGTTTTTTGCTTTTGTATTGCCTAAATAATATAGAACCAAATAAGAGTTTCTCTGTTCTTTCCAGATTTAGATGCCTTTGTTTTGTTGAATGAAGAAGCACAATTGCTAATTCCTGAGGATAGTTTCTATATGCATCTAAAGATCAGGGTTCATGGGGACTGATTTGATTAAATGTCATGACTATTTGTTGAAATGTGTTTTAACTATTTTATGAAAAAAAAATGCTTAGCTATATGTTTGAGCAGTTTTACTATCTTTAATATGTTTTAATACTCTAAGTTTATGCTTGAGTCTTTTCCTAAAACATGCTTCCTTCTCCACTGTTTGTGCAGCCCCCTTTTTCTTCTCCTTTTCAGCCAGCTCAGACTAGTGGTGCTTTCAGTTTCAGCAATTTTGGTCAGTCACAACCAGGTAGTAGATGTCTTATCATTCAATGTTTAAGCTTTCTTTGATAGTGCTGACTTTAATGATGTTGCCGGCTTTATAGGTGGTGGTTCAAGCATTTTTGGTCAGAGTAACATTGGCTTGTCGTATGTGTAATTTCCTTTGGGTTTTTCTTTCTATTTTCAGTTGCTCTAATACATATCCTTATATATGCCTACAAACATATGCATATTCGTTACTGGTATATAATTTTTCTTGTACCTTTGTACACGTAAATGCAAAAGTATGCAAGAATAAGTTGTCCTTGGTTAACCAAATAATTGAATGATTATATTTTGGAGCTTATCCTGCGTGCTCTTCTGTTTGACAGGTCAACTACACAGAGTGCTGCTGTAGCACATCCCTCGACTATTACAAACCCCTATGGAACACTCCCTGCTATGCCTCAAATCTCAATTGGTCGGACTGGGGCTGCCCCATCTGTTCAATATGGAATTTCTAGCATGCCTGTAACTTGACTTTGCTTTAGTTATCGAGGCTTCAAGTTTGAGTCTGCTGCTTTTTTACTTTTAGATGTTTCTCTGATTTTTTCTGTCTTCATGCTAGTAATTACTATTGCCATTGATGTTTGTGTGAAATAAAATATAATGGTATTAATTGGTTGACTGGTAATGAATTTATCAGGTTGTGGACAAACCTGCTCCTGTTAGAATATTGCCCTTATTGACTTCTCGATATCTGTCTCAAAGGCGGATTAGGTTGCCTACAAGGAAATATCATCCTAATAATGATAGTCCGAAGGTGAGGATGCTGCATCTCATGAAAGTAGTAACTCTGATCTGATTTAAAATGCTATTACATTGCTCGTGATATGAGGTTAGAGTTCTCTAACATTTGATTGTTTCATTTGTTAATCAATATCTACAGATTCCATTTTTCAGTGATAATGAAGAGACACCCTGCGTGCCTAAGGCCGATGCTGTTTTTATTCCTAGGGAAAACCCAAGGTCTCTGGTCATTCGTCCGACAAAAAGTTGGCCTTCCAGAGCTTCTGCAGAGAAGGCATCACCATTGAAGGATGCATCCACTCCGCCGCATGAGAATGGTAAGGTGCTTTGAAGCTCATCTGCGATCCTTTTTTCATACCCTGTGAGATTAGAAGAGAGGCTTATAGATAGAGGCAAAAGTTTATTGCTTTGAATCATATAAGATTCTTAGTGATATTCTCAAAATGCTATTGCTAAAGTCCTTTTGAAAAGTATATAATCTTTGGGAAGTCGGTAGCGAGAGTTAATTTTTATGCTACCCGTATATCTCTCAAACGCACCCACATACGAACACCCATGGATTTCAGTCAACTAATGGAGATAATCATGCGATACAAATTGGCCTATGGAGAAAATTGTATTGCCATCTGTTGCAAGAAGTCATGTTTCTAGTACCATTACAGTATTCTCATTGCACTGAGAAAATGCAGTATAATTTGTATGAGATTCTTTTTTATGGTTTGATTGCATTAATTTTTGAGTCCTTGTGGCTGACTCTTCGGAGCAACATTTTAATTTAGGCAAATTTTCTAATGATGGCTCCAACGCTGAGGATAAAGACGGTAAGTAGTGTCTTTTACCTGGAATTATAATCACCTTTAATTTCCTATTGTGCCATTTTATCTTTTACCTGAAATTGCAATGGTATGATCATTGTAGAAAATCCTGCTGAAAATGGCCTTGTGAAGGAGCGAATTCATATCATCAGAAGTAACCAAAAGGTTAATGGAGTCCATGATGATTATTCTACTGAGAAAGAGGACTCGTACATGACGATCAGTGGTCACAGAGCTGGTGAAGCAGCTATTGTCTATGAGCATGGGGCTGACATCGAGGCTCTAATGCCAAAGCTCCGCCGTTCTGACTACTTTACAGAACCTCGAATCCAAGAACTAGCAGCAAAGGAAAGGGCTGAACCAGGGTACTGTCGCCGTGTAAAGGATTTTGTGGTTGGGCGGCATGGTTATGGAAGCATCAAATTCTTGGGTGAGACCGATGTGAGACGTCTTGATCTGGAGTCCCTTGTCCAATTCAACAACCGTGAGGTGATTGTTTACTTGGATGACAGCAAGAAACCTCCTGTCGGACAAGGTCTTAATAAACCTGCTGAGGTAACACTTCTCAACATTAAATGCTTCGATAAAAAGACCAGGCAGCAGTATACAGAAGGGCCACGAGTTGAGAAATACAAGAACATGCTTAAGAGGAAGGCAGAGGAGCAAGGAGCTGAGTTTCTCTCCTATGATCCCATCAAAGGTGAATGGAGGTTCAAGGTCAATCACTTCAGCACATACAAGTTGGAAGATGGAGACGACGATGGTGAAGATAAAGAGCACTAGTAAATGTAGGCTTTTCCGGATTAAGAAGATGGGGTCACTTGTATTCGAAGGAAGAGCTTCACAGAAAGCCATGGCCACCGTGAAGGGTTGATTTGAATTGTACAGGAATTGCCAAATCGTTCAGAGTAATACATGAACCGTGTTGTGTTTCGAGTATTGGTTTTTGTATGCGTGTTTGTATTTGTATTGTTGTAATTTTCTTTCTCGTTTTTAACTTTCAATATATTACTTCTGGATTGGCATTTTATCATTTTGTAATGGGGAAGTGTTGGTCAAGAGGGAGATCGGATTTTTGTGTCTTAATAATTGTTTTCTTGGCGTTGAATTTTTAATTAACAAAGTTGACGTGTATTAGAATTTAGAAAGAAAAAAAAAAAAAAGGTTATGGTTTTGAGCATGAAATGAAATATATATATGTATAAGCTTTACTTTTTAAAAAAAAAAAACTAACATATATTTTCAATATATGATGGCTGATTAATTCATTTTATTTTTAAAAATAATATATAATAAATTGCATATTGATCGAAAACTTCAAATTTATTGTTAAATTGCATTTAAACTTTTTACTCATATGTTGATTAAAATTTTGGATTATTATACCATTTAATATCTATATTTGGTTTCAATGTTGAATTTAATATCTAAGCCTTTTTATCTTAATTTAGTATTTAAGTTTAGTTTCAATATTCAAATCAGTGTCCAAACTGAACGATCCAATAAATATTTGACCTCTACTCTAGTAAAAAGAAACATGGGTAATTAATTGGGACAAAAGAAAAACTCAGGGATCAAATTAAACATTAAAGTCACTTGTATGAGACAAAGAAAAACTTAAGTATCAATTTAAAAAAACTTAAGGTATCAAACTAAACATTGAAGACAAACAAGAGTATTAAATTGGACAAAATAAAACCTCAAGTATCAAATTGAACATTCAAGCAAAATATAGTACCAAATAGTATATTAACCCTAAAATGTATACTATATCAATTAAAAATCTATACTATTATTTGAAGGAGTTAGTGTCACGAGTTAACTGGACATCAACTTGGTTAGGAAATTACGGAAATGCTCATTCGTAATTAAAATAGGTGATATTATTTGAGGATATTTTAGTTTTTTTTTTACTTTAAAAATCATTAAAATATACATATAGTGAGATTTGAATCCACACCAATTGCATTAGTAAACCTTTAATTTACCACTCAACTAAAAATTTAATTTAATATTTTCATACGATTTAATTTTATTATGCACACTTTATTATCTCCGTTAATTGTACATCTATATTATTACTTAAACTCCTGACTAAGTTAGTGCTACGAGTCAACTGAGCACCAAATTAGTTAGAAATTTATGGGAATATCCTTCCGTAATTAAAATAAATAATATTATTTGAGGGTATTCTAGTCTTTTCATTTTAAAAATCATTAAAAATATGTATATGGTGGGATTCAAGTCCATCTCAATTGCATTAATAAAAACATTTAATTTACTATTCAACTAAAATTTTATTTTGATATTTTTAATTTTATTATATACATTCTATTAATAATGTATTTGATTGAGTTGATGTTAAAAGTTAACTCAACACCAACTCAATATTGATTATAACATCATGATAAACAATTTAAAATAATTTTTTATTCTAATAACATACATATTTCATGTATTATTATTAATTAGTTCAAACCATAATTTTTTATTTATTATATGTTATTTATAAACATGTATTTATGTTCTAAATTTATCATTTTTACATGAATACATTTTATAATAAATTTACTAATATATTATAATTTTATTTTAAATATATATTTGAAAATGTTGTTCACATTTTTACTCGAAGGTCTGTTTAGAAGATTATGTAACCTACCCTAAAAACATGACTATAATTTTTGAATGCAGCTAAAAAAACCTGATCTACATATTAACTCATAAATAATTATTTAATTAAAATTTTCTTAAAACGTGAAATAATTATACCTTCTGTATAAAAGGGCGCTAGGGTTAGGGTTTTTCCAACCACTTCTCCAAGCCGCCTAAAAGAGAGCCGGGAAAGGAAGCTAGAAGAGCAAAGCGAAAATGAAGACTATACTTTCCTCCGAGACAATGGACATCCCCGATGGGGTTAGCATTAAGGTCAAGGCTAAGGTGATCGAGGTTGAAGGTCCAAGGGGTAAGCTTACCCGCAACTTCAAGCACCTCAACCTTGATTTCCATCTCATCAAGGACGAAGAGACCGGCAAGCGTAAGCTCAGGATCGAGGCTTGGTTTGGCTCCAGGAAGACCAGCGCCGCCATCCGTACAGCTCTTAGCCACGTTGAGAACCTCATCACCGGTGTCACTAAAGGATACCGTTACAAGATGAGGTTCGTCTACGCTCACTTTCCGATTAATGCCTCCATCACTAATGGCAACAAGTCGATCGAGATCCGTAACTTCCTTGGCGAGAAGAAGGTCTACCCTCTTATTCCTTCCTTTTTTGTGCTTGTATGAATCTGCTTAAGTTTATGCTTTAGCTTGTTTATGGATTTTGATTTCAGATAATTTTATGTTGAATGTTTGGCCATTTAAGTATACAAAAATGGTGAAATCATGTATTCGTATCAATTTTATGTTGAGTACTCTTTGGATGAATCTTCATTTTGCTTTTGATTTCAAATAATTTTATGTTGAATGTTTGCCTGTTCTCATGTTCAAGTACGTCGAAATCATACATTCCTATCAATTTCAGTAAGAGTTTGTGTTTTTTTATGCCTAATAATTTAACTGAACTTCTTTATGCAGTCTTTTCTATTCACAACTCTAAATTTGCTAAGAATTATTTTCTGTTAATCCATTATAATATCAACCAGTAAACCCTAAATCCTAAAGCCTTTTTTCCGTTGTTAAGCAAGATTGGTTGGATTGGCTTACTTTCTGTAGGTTATATATTTACATATGCGCCTTTATGTTTTACTCTAAGTTGGTTGGTTCCAATAATGTTTGAACCGGGAATTAGCTGGCGTACTGGTCTGGAGAATGGCTTTGAACTGGTTAGACCCAGAAATGGTATGGACTGGTTGAACCGGTGGTTGAATTGGGTTTTTTAATATTTTTAATTTTAATGATTTTTTAATCAAACTTGTTGGACTGGTTCGACCACCCTTGAGTTGTCATGCTATTGTTATTTAAAGAGTTAGAGATATTCTTTTTTAAATTTTATATGTTGTTGTATTAGTATGGCTCATCCTCTGTTGGTAAACATCAGGTCCGTAAGGTGGATATGTTGGAAGGTGTTTCCATTGTTCGATCCGAGAAGGTTAAGGATGAGATTGTTTTGGATGGTAATGACATCGAACTTGTATCCCGATCTGCAGCTTTGATAAACCAGGTACTTTCTCATTGAGTGCTTGCTTTATGCAAGTGTTTCAAATTTATGTTTCATTTATAGATTTCAACTTTGCTTTAACAATCTTATCATCTGTTCCTTTTTGAACAGAAATGCCATGTGAAGAACAAGGATATTAGAAAGTTCCTTGATGGTATCTATGTTAGTGAGAAGGGAAGGGTCGCCGAAGAAGAATGAATACTATCTCCCTGAATCATAGTTATAGTGCTGCTTTATTTTTTTGTCGTAGTAATATTTTGGGACTCCGTTTTTTGTCTTGTCTTTCCTGTTTCCATGGATTGCAACTGTTACAGAGTACAAGGATGTTATCTTTATTTGTTTGGAGAATTTTGGATATCTGTTTAATCTTTAGTACTCTAATTATTCCCCCATCTTAAGCTGTGTGTTGATTTGTAGAACTGTTCCTCAATGGATCTCATTTTTCTGCAATTTGCTTACTTGCTGAGTATGTTACCGGAAATCACGACTTGGATATTTTGAAGTTTAATCAGTAAGTTGATCTTATTCTTACTAATAATCTATGATGGTTTATTTTTCGTAATTTGTTCAGTGTATATCTATGTCTATGTTGACACTTGATTCCGTTGATTTGATATTTCTGCCATGCCTTAGTGTTAACTGTGTGATGACATGGTTGTTCTAGCTACCTTTTTTGCTCTGTTGTTGGTTGGACATTATATAGCCCTTGGATGGCACGGTTGTTCTCAGTACTTGTTTGCTTTATTATTGGCCGGCCATGTATTTGTACCTATGTGGACATTAGATTCCATTGATTTGATATTTCTGCCATGCCTTAGCGTATACTCTGTGATGACACGGTTGTTCTCCATACTTGTTTGCTCACATCCATTAATTTTGGATCCCATCCCATTCCTGTCAAAATTCAATAATGAATCAAAGCTTACAAATGATTAATGAATTAATGAAAATTATGTATTGGAATCCCCTTCTTACATTCTCATTTCTTCTGAATTCCGTTTTCATTATCACTTCCATTTTTTCCCAGTTTGGACCGGTTGGATTTGGTGTAGTGAGGGGTTAGATTGGTTGAATGTTTTTGGAATCGGTTGTGGATTAGTTTAAATAATCAATTGAATCGTCTTTTTAATATTTTTTTATGAATTTTTAATTAATTTTTTAATTTAATTATACAAAATTAACTGAATTAATGATTTGATCATCTTTTGATTTTAAAAATTTTATTTTTATTGGCTTGTATTTATTTGCAACCGAACCACGGCTCAATGAACTCCTCCCTCTCTCTCACTTGCTCTACAATATTAATTCATGAAAATCGTATATTTTTGTTCATTTTTGTAATTCCATTGAATTAAATAATATGGACTAGGTGTAGAGACATATGGCATACATGCAATGTTGGCTTGTCATGTCACCATTTGTCTAGAGAATAGAGTAAAATGTATAACGAAGCTGAAACCGGTCTAAACAAAAAGCCAAATTTAAACGCCAAAAAGATAAAATTCATAACAACAGAAAGGAAAAGCTTCTGATACGTGCTTGTTCTATGTAATCTTATCCTAAGCATGAACTCAAAATTTTGATATTGCCGGTAAATTTTGAAAATTAATGAATAAAAAAACAATGAAAATGATCTTATCTCCGTTGTGCAGCACATTCATTAAATCATCATCATCTTCACCCTCGAGCTTTCAGTTTCGGATTCCATCAACTTCGTATCGTCCCTGATTGCAAGTATAATATTTTCAAACTGTTTTGCATGTATAATCTGTTGTGTTCCTTTATATTTATCTTCTGCTAATGCCTGTGTGTTTTTCACTCTAAGATTGTGCAACCAACCCTCACTTCGTTATCCTCAAACAGGCTGGTTTTGCTGGTGAAGAAACTCCTAGGACTGTCTTCCCATGCGTCGTTGCACGGCCACCGCACGCCGGAATGGAACACAAAGCTGTCTTTTCGGTGTGAAGCTCTGGCTTGGAGTGGTATTTGCGCATTGAATTACCCTGTGATCAACATGATTTCATTACCAAATGGGATGACATCGAACAAATCTGGTATCACACTTGCCATAACGAGTTTCATGTCGATTCCCAAAAACATCCCGTGCTCCTCACCGAAGCACCGCACAATTCCAAGTCCAAAAGGCAGAAA
Source organism: Gossypium arboreum (assembly GCF_025698485.1). Taxonomy (NCBI): domain Eukaryota; kingdom Viridiplantae; phylum Streptophyta; class Magnoliopsida; order Malvales; family Malvaceae; genus Gossypium; species Gossypium arboreum. Next base: position 1,622,820 of record NC_069080.1, on the reverse strand, counting down.
ATGGCCGAGATAATGTTCGAGAAATTTAAGATTCCGGCCATGTATTCCGGCGGTGATATCGCTTCATGCTGCCAAGCGTACTACAGGTTAGTAGTAGGAACAAGATATAATTGATTCACCCACGGATAAAAAGTATATCTATTCAAAATTCAGGTTATTCATTCAAGTATATCCATTCAAAATTCAGGTTATTCAAGTTCGTTTGTTCAAATTTTAAGAGGGTTTAACAAAAAATATTAAGTTTAAAAATAGACTTAACTAAAAAATTAAACTCAGTTTAAAATATAAGTCACGCATAGATTTCAACACTCAAGGTCCAGCTCAGTTTGATTTTTTTTTTAAAAAATTTTATCTTATATAATTTATAACATGTAAAAATTAATTTTATAGTTTATAGATTTTAGATTAAAAGTTAAGATGGATATATATAAAAGGTTAAAACACTATGTTTAATCTAAAAAGGACTTGTTTGGTAACATAATCCTTTCCAGTGACTTCAGAAAACTTGCCCCCGGTGTGGGTGATGGAATCATTAAGGAACTTTCAGCTCTTATGCCGAGTGATATTGAGATTAAGGTTGTCCCACCACCGGAAAAACATTATCGTGCATCAGTTTTGGCTTCTCATAGAACATTACCTCAGGTATTATATATATAGTTTAAGGGTAAATTACTCCAAAGTTCACTAAACTATTAGTAAGTTTACATTTTAGTCACCTAATTTTAAAAAGTTACAAAATGATCATCGCATTATTCAAAAGTTTTTATTTAAGTCACCGGATTGTTAAAATTACTACTATATGACCTTCCATGTTTGCATTGCTTCTACCAATCAAAAGCTTTTCTTCTACAACTCAAAATCCAAACAATTTTCTTCTTTAATCTTTGACACTGAACCGTCTAATCGACCTGGAACTAAGGTACATTTTTTTACTCATCGATGATCGATGATTGCTTGGAGCTTGCCAGGTGAGCTTTTTAAAAAAAAAATTAACAGTCTAATGACTTAAATAAAAACTTACAAAATGTCACTGGTAATTAAGGTGTTTTTATTTTTTATTTTTGACTAACGAGCTCTAAGTAACGATTCAACAATCAATATAGTGGATTAGTACCCATCAATGAGTAAAAAATACATACCTTAGATCCAAGTTGATTTGATGGTCAATGTCGGAGATTAGAGAAGAAAATTATTGGGATTTTTATTTAGTAGATTCGTGATGTTTAAAGTTATTTTATAAAAAAAAATTGAACTGCAAAAGGTAGGAGAAAAAAATTTTCAATTGGTGCAGATGGTGCGAATAGAGAAAGTCATACAACAGTGATTTTAACAGCCTTGTGACTTAAAATGAAAGTTTTGGAATAGTTTAGTGACAATTTTTCTAACGTTTTGAAGTTAAGTGACTAACATATAAACTTACTAGTAATTTAGTAACTTTAAATACAATTTGCCCTAATTTTTTTAATACTAGTTTCGGCTTTGGAATAGTGAAATTTTCACTTTGGTCATACGGTAGCCCCTTCATTTTTGTTAAAACAATTGACTTAATACTTATTTTGGTCCTTTTAGTACAGTGAAATTTTCACTTCAACCTTTTTATTTTTATCTACATGGGGAATTTTTTTTTAACGGAAATGGCCAAGGAATTAACACAATAGACGAAACTAAAATAAATAAAAGATAAAGTAATCCAAAAAATAGTAAAATTACTGAAGTGAAAATTTTATTATAATACAAGGGCCAAAACAAGTATTAAACCATATATGTTATATTGCTTTCATCATGCTTTTCTTAATCCATTTGAGAATCTACTCTAAATATGATAATTATGTTAGCATTGAATGTAGATGTGCATATCCAAGGCAGAAAACGACCTCTATCGTTGTTTAAAAAATGATTTTGATTGAGTATCGTGTTTTGAATATATTAAAATGTATTTACTCTTTTATTTAAAATTAATAAAAAAATTATCACGTTTGAAATAATTAATATAGAAAATAAAATTATGTTTAAAAATGTAAAATTCAAAATAATGGACGAAAGATTGAAGTTATTATACCAAAGTATTTGATTGTTAGATGTTGTAATATATTTTACTTTTCTTATTTTATATTTACTATGAATTAAAACATAAATGTTATTTACTAATAATCTACCATCCTAGCTTTCCCTAAATTTGATTTAAAATTAAAATTATTATAAATATATATTTAATATTTTTATATTTTAAAATAAATATTATAATATTAAAATAATAAATATAATCAATTCTCAATCCTCATCTAAAACAACAAGAACATAACAAAATTTAGAAATAAATATAATTATATCAATCTAAAAGTATTGCATCTAATTAATAACATAAGAGAAATGATGGTATAAAATAAAAGTGTCACGTTATTTTATATTATTTTAATTATTTAATGATATTTTAATAATTTTTTATGTCATTAATATAGAATTTTAAAAAATTTTAACTTGAATTTGAATCCCAAATTTAAAACCCTGAACGATATTGTTACTATAGGATTATCTAATATGTTTGAGTATTCTGATTTTTGTTCTAAATTTCACATGTTTTTGTTTAACATAAACCATTTTAATTTTATTATTATGTTTATTCAATAAAAATTAATAGAATATGTTAATTTATTGCTCTCTTATCATATTTGTTGAGGGACTTTCTGAAAAAAAAATTGAAGTGTAGCATTATTCTTGAGTCAAACCGAGATTTAACCTCTTGAGAGAGAACATCCTATCTGATCGGACCGTGCACAAAACAAGAATTCGTACCAAAAGACGTGAGTGCTGCTTGACCAAGTGGGTAGTATATATACCTTTAATTCGACCCAAAAATAATATGGAAGTGTAAATCATTCTAATTTTACATAATTCTATTTCTTACAAAATAATTGAAGTTAATTTTGAAGTCTTACTAGTTTATTTTAAGATTCATATGATTTGGTGTTAATCAATCATGATACTGGGTAATTTACGACATGATTGCAACAGTTTATGTTCTTCAATTCTTAAAGTAAAGTTTTGAATATGTTAAATACAGAGAAATAATCTTTGAAAGAAAAAACAAATTAACAAAAAAAAAAAAGAGGTTAAAGCTTTTGAACATGTTAAATACATACAGTATAAAGAAGAGCAACCAAAGCTGCTACGGTTCCGGGTCCGGCACCACCGGTTGGGAACCGTCTCCAACGCATTCACGGGTAGTTTCTTCCGGTGACGGCGACGGAGGAAGACAAATAGAACGGCAAGTGGGACAAGAAGAGTGTGAAGCCAACCACCGTTGAATACATTGTACATGGAAACCATGTTTACACTTAGCCAACACTTGAATTCCGTCGCCTTCCACGAATTCCGACAAGCAAATAGCACATTCCGGTACACCCTCCGCTCCGGCAAGCTTCATCCCATTCGAATAAACCACAGTCGGAGCCACCGACATGCGTGCTACACCCGCCTCCGTGACAGGCTTCCTCTGCTCAAGCACTTGTTGGGTTTGAGGAAGGTGACTGCCGTTGCTTGAACGCCGAGAGCGGCGGCTTCCGCTGTAATTCCCTCGTAAGAAGCAGCGGATGACGGCGTTGAGAACCACAGAGCAGATTAAAGCGCAAAAAAGAATGATTAAGACCATGGCAACGTTATCTTGAAAATCACTCGAGTCCGAGTATGGTTGCCACCTGCAAATGTTGGGACTACAGGTTGAGTTTGAAGTGGAAGACATTCGCGGCGGTTCGCCGGAAGAAACTGGTGGCGCCGGCGGTTGTCGCATTTGGTAATTTAGAGAGAATATTGGGTGGGAGAAGTAAGGAAGGGATGTTTTTTATAGGCATATATTATTAAGGAAGCAAGCATCAAGAAATGCATACGTGCATTTAAGGGTTAACAATTTCTTGTCACCGTTATTAATTGATGTAAGTACATGAAGAATCACATAATTGTTCTAATTATTTATTTATGGATTTGATTTATTTTTTTTAAAATAAAGAATGACAATTTAACCCATTCAATATTATTTCTCGGATTAATATTTTATTTAATTCAAGTATTATTATTTAAGAGTGTGAACAAAGTTTTCTAAAAGTTCATATTCTTTGCCGATTGAGTCTTAACTCGATTGGTATAAGTTTTGTTGTCAATGTAAGAGGATATTGAAGTGTATTATCTTCATATTTATGGGTTAAGAAAGGTATTTATTCTAATTTAAATATGATCATATATGGTGGTCTTTATATTTAGGTTAAATGTGTCTTAAGTCCTTGTATTCTTTATATATTTGAAATTTAGTCCTTCTAATTTCAAGTTTATTACAACATCGTTCTTTTAATTACATAGCTATCAAATACATTTTAAAATTTAAAATACCATATTAATAAATTTAACAAAAATTAAATATATTAGTAATTAAATCTAAATTTTAAAATATAAAAATAAAGAAAAAACTAAAATTTAAAATTTTTAAAAATACAACTACTTATGATATATTTTAACATTACATTTATTATCACATTTTGGTTTCACATATCCCAAAAATGTTTAAAACTACAAAGTAAATAGATGATTCTACGAGTTTCGAGAAATTACTAACATTCATCAATTGGGCTCCATTAATTAATACATTTGTGTCTCTCTCTTAATCATACGAGATTGATGGCATTGAAACAAAAATGTCGCTTTTGCAAAATTACCCTCATATTTTTGCTTCTTTCATAGCCACTGACAAATATGAAATCAATTCTAATTTTCAATGCCCAAATATACGAGGTTGACATACAAATTATGTTATATAATTCTAATTTTATGTACCAAGTATGGCCTTTGCCCAAATAAGGAGAAACCCATTGCTGCTGAGGTACCAATTATGGTTTGAAGCAACTCGGTAATGGCAGACTCATTGGTTTAACTCATTGGCCATTGTTGTTTTTCACTTTTTGCTTTTGACCAAATGACGACAAGGTTTGAGATAAGCTACGTAAAAGAACAAAAAAAAAAGGGGGGTTGATAGGATAAGTTTGCATTTGCAATCACCTTTTAGAAAGAGGTAGACCCCATGAAATGAAACACCCCGATCACCTTTAAAAAAGATTATTTTGATTATTGAACACAACCAAGCTTGTTTTTAGATTTTTTTTCATGGGTTTATATAATTTTTAGTATTCATTTTGATACTTTAATATTTTTGGTTTATTTTGTTATTTGAATTTGTAACTAGAGTCATTTGGTCTCTAAAATTAACAAGTGTAAAAAATTAATCGTGTATCATTCTAAAATTGTGTCATGTCATCATTTGAAAGTAAAAAAATTTATTTTTTAAAATTTCAAGCATATATCAAGTTCAGAATTAAAATAGACCTAGTTGGTGAACTAAAAAAGTACAAGTATCAAAAGGGGCTTAATTACTAAAATTTAGGACTAAAAGTTATATTAACCCTTTTTTATTATCACAATTAACTATAGGGTTAATATGCAATTAGCTTTTGAATTTGTTCAAAAATATTTAGTTAGTACTTGAATTTGTATTATGTCACCTAAGTTGATATATTTACACTAATGGTATTAGTTTATGCTAACATGACACTAATGATTATGACAAAATACAAATTAAAATGTCAATTAAATATTTTGAGACAAATTCAAGAGTAAAATACATATTAAACCCTAACTATACACTAGCATAACATAAAAGATAAGGTTTTTTACAAGTAAAACCAAGGGGAAGGAAAAGGGTGATTGGGGTGTATTTTGGAGGTATTAGGGGAACAGTGAGAGATGTGTTTACTTAAGGACACGTAGATAGTAACATATTATGCTACTTCCAAACAAACAAAAAAAAAAAAAGACACGCAGACAGGGTTTATGGTTTTTTGTGGGAGAGAGGGTAATGGTCGGCATTCAACCTGGTCCACTCAAATATCTAATAATAATAATAATTTAGATAAACCAAAATATAAGCAAATTTATATATTTTGAACAATTTTACGTAAAAAAAATATGAAGATCACGAAACTTGAGATAGTTACTAAATTATTAAGAAATTTATATTTTAATCATTAAATTTTTAAAAATTATTAAATTATTTAAAAATTTATTTAAATTATTAAATTGTTAAAACACGGTTGTTTTGTTGTGGTACCTATACTAATCAAAAGTTATCATTCTCAATCTCTTTCACAATTCATTTTTCCCATGAAACAACTTTAAACGTCATAAATCTGTGAACTAAAAGCCAAACAATTTTCCTCCTTGATATCAAATAAAAACCATTAGATCAACTTCGATCTAAGGTATGTTCTTCTACATAGATACTGATCTGTCTTATTAATCGTCGAATCATTATTTAGAGCTCGCTAATTTAGTAACGTAAATGAAAACTTTTACATAATTTAATAACTAAAACATAAACTTACTACTAATTTAAAAAATATTTATTTTATGTCTGCATTACCGGATATTTTATATTATGCTTTAGGTTTTTCTTTTAACTAATATATTATGGTTTAGTTAAGCACCGGAATTGGAAGCATATTCATTGATTGCAGGTGGAGGAAGAAGCATTGAGAATATACGTTTCTTTTTCGCATTAACTGTAATGGATTCCATCACCGCGCTTTTCTTGGAATTTTTTTTTTAATGTCAAAATGCATTGAATTAAATAATTATTTAGAAATATAAAATTAATTTTAAATTATTTAAAAAGTATATAGATATTTTTGTGATATTATCGTGTCAAATGACGAGTTTATTATATGTTTGTCGTGCTCATTATCTATATATTTTAAAAATGGGTTAAATGATTATATGTTAGTTATCAATTAAATTTTAGTTCGATTTGTGTTAATATTGTTATCAGTATAAAAAGATACGAGTTTGAGCGTATTCAAATGTATTTTATCATTTTTTAAGAGGGGAGCTATGAATAATTTTAGCCTTTGTATAAAAAAAGAAATATCTATTTGTTTTTTTTTTTGAGTGCGAAATAGTGATTTCATAAAAGGTAAAACAATGTATTATGTGTCACACTTGGGGCAAATTTAGGAATTCCTTTTAAGGGATTGAAATTAAATTGTAAATTTTTATAGGTTAAAATATAAGTTTATCATGTATTAATTTATAATTTCATCATTTTAAGAGACTAAACAAACACTTTTTACATTTTAAGGACTAAAGTAAAATTTTATCATACATTAACTTATAATTTCATCATTTATAATGAAACAAAACTACAATTTTTTCATGTCAAGATTTTTATCAGCTTCTTTACATTCACCTCTGATCACATACATGATGAACCCACCATATAATATAACAAGATCACTCTTCAAGAAAGAAAAACTAACATTACTTTTCTAAATAATTATTTAATTTACATTTTTATAAGGCTTAATTAATAGAATAAGCAACACTCAAACTATATCATAATTCCTTAATCATTATAATATCGTTATTTTCGTTAAAAAAAACACTTTATCGAAACCATTTTTTTCAAAATGGAAAATCGACTTTTGAAAACGAAAAGTTGGGAGTCGCCACCAATCGTTTTTAATAGGGTGTGATTGGATCACCTCAAAACACAGTCGTTTTTAATAAATAAATAAAATTTTCAAAGCGACGATTTTGGTCTGCGAAAATAGAAAACCGGTTCGGGAGTCAGTTACGTACGAGGAAGGATTAGCACCTTCGACACGCCCAAAATTGGTACTTAATTGATTATTTAGTGTCTTAATGTCGAAAATTAAAGATTTAGACAGAGTTCAAAATGCGATCCTCCTTTTATTGGCTTTTAAAACATTTAGGTAAGTCAAATGTGTATTAAAGACCATCTCACCTCAAGGTAAAACATTACATCCAGTACGTTAGGACACAACATTTTTTACCCTGTGAGCTTGCCTTTAAAACGTGTGTTTTAGCCTTAAGAGGATATTCGAATATTCAAAACAAACAAAGAAAGCGAAACCCAGTACGTTAGGGCACGATTCTTCAAATTCTTTAAATACCGAACATTGCCTTTATTTTGAAAATTTTTTAGAGTGAACTGGTAAAAGGATATTCGAATATTCAAGACAAACAAAGAAAGCGAAACCCAGTACGTTAGGGCACGATTCTTCGAATTCTTTAAATACCGAACATTGCCTTTATTTTGGAAAATTTTGAGAGAAGATCAATGGATAAATGAATTAAGGACATAGATTTTTTAAAAATGATGATAATAGACAACATGAAAATAATAATATGAGAATAATGCTAACCATATATAAATAATAAAAAATAATAATAGTACTTAATAGAAATAATTAATAAAACAACAGCAATAATAAATACAATAATGTAATAAACATTGTGCTAATAGTATTAATAATAATATTAAAAACATGATAATAATAACAAAAAGTATGTTGACGATAACATTAAATATGAGGGATAATAGTAAAAAAAATTTGGAATAACAATGTTAAATTAGTAATAGTGAGAAATAGTAAATAATAATTTGATATAAAAATGGTAACCGATAATAAACAATGGTATAAAAAATATAATAAGTCTATGTATAATAGAAATTTATATTTAAAATAATTAACTTCGCTTAAAATATATATATTTATTTATTTACATAATAAATATATAATAATAAATAAATAATATAATAATATGAAACATAACTCAAATTAATTAAATTAATAGAAAATAATAATAAAACAAATATAAAAATAATGAGAATAAAGCTCAAATTAATTAATTTAACAAAAAATAATAAAAATAAAAAAGGGGTTAAATTGAATTAAAAATAAAAACTTTGGGGCCAAATCAAAGAGGAAATAAAATCAGAGGTAAACTCCTTCTCTTTCCCTTCTTTCGTTTGTGTAAAGAAAAAATGTGAACGCCAAAGTAAACAAAATTGAATAATATAAAAAAGTTACCTTAAAATTTTGATTTGTATTCTCTTTGATTTCATATGTATATTCTCTAAAAAATTCCCCCTCACAATAATTTTCCATGGCTTTTATAGCCAAATTTTACAACTTATAACAAGTAGGGTGATGGAATTAGTGGAGGTGATGGAGGTAGTGAATGGTTTAGTAGGATGATGGAGTTAGTGGTCGGTTTAATGCGGTGTTTAATTTAGACTGGTTTGACTGGGCCCGGCCAGAAATTTGGTCCTGCACACTTCAATAAACAAAAACCTGTCATGTGGAATTTTTATCTATATTATTATTTACATGAAATTAAATATACGTGTATTTAAATTAAATTAAATTATTTTTTATTTTCATTCTTCTTCGAACCACCCACGTTGGTTTTTTTTTTTTCGTTCTTCATTGTTTCTATCTTTTTTTCTACTCTCTTCCCCCATAAAATTTTCACATTATTTTTTTTTTCATTTCAATAAAATTTGCGAGTTTTCACATCCCCCAATTTTTTTTTTCCTTTTTACATTTACACTAAAAATTCTCTTTTTTCCATTTTTGCTACCGTAAATAAAGGGAGGAAGGGAGGTGAAGGTGAAGGGGGAGAGAGAGAGAGAGAAAGACAGAGGAGATAGAAAAAAATATAATATTAAAATTGAATTAAATTATTATTTAATATTAACTACTTTTTTATATTATTTAAAATGACACGTGTTAACTCTGGATTGAATGAATGATTTCTTTTTACAGAAATAATGGTAGGAATTCATAACAATTATGGAATTATAATTTAATTACATGATTCAATTAAAAGAAGTTTAAGTAGAAAGTGGTATCGGATTAAGCTTAGAAACATAAAACCCATTTGAAATGGCCACTAAAGCCTGGTGTGGTGAAATTATGGGGTTTCTCATCGCTCCCATTCAGCAATAGAATCAGAATCTGGTAAAGGACACATAAATGAAGACATAAAACAACAACTACATGCCAATTCCATTGAAGATATTGCCGAATGACTATGCTTTTAAGAAAGTGATTCAACATAAATGATCTATCAATTCGGGGGAAAAAAAGTAGGACCTTTTAAAACAATTACATATGTGCATGTCAAATCCATTTGCTGTATCCCTCCGTATTCTAACCTTCCAATCTCACGTCGAAAAACTTTGAAATTTAAAACCTGGAATCTTTTAAAATTAAATACAATATCATAATCTCGAGTTGAGTAGGAGTCACTATTTGATTTTTTTAGATAGTTTTATTATTGAGCGTGTTGGGATCGATCGGTATAAATAACGAAAGAGAAAAGATAGAGAAGATTGAGCACTAATTTTATGTGAAAAATTCTTCCGAATAAGAGGATAAAAACCATGGGCAAAAGTAAGGGCGAAGTTAGATTTTTTTTTTTTAAGGGAGCCGAAATTAAATTATAATTTTTATACTAGTAAAACTGTAATTTTTAAAGGATTAAATCAAAATTTCATCATTTTTAGGGGGTTAAAGTATAATTTTTACCTTTATTAATTTAAATGGTCAAAATGGAAAATTTTTCATTTAAGAGGGGTCGGGGCCCTTACCTGCCCCCTTTAGATTCGCCCCTGGGCAAATGAGACTTTGACTTTTCACTAAATGAGTAAATAAACGAGAATACAATAGGAAGAAAATAAACTTAAATGTATTAAATGTACAAAACCAAACCCCCAAAAACAAAACATTAACTCTCACAGTGTTCTCTCAAAATTGGTACAAATTTCTCTCCATATTTACTATAAAAATTCTCACCAAAACTTATTTGCAACTACATCTTGTCGCCCAATAGAAAAAGTTTTGTAGTGCTACATCTTTAATTGACTTATCAAAACAAGGATACAAAGTCCTTTAAATAGGCTAAGTTTAAAAGTTTAAAATGACTAAAATATCCTTAAAATAATAAGAGTTTGATTGAAAAAAGATAGCAGAGTTTAACTAGGTGAAGAAACTTGATTTTTGTCGAGAACACGTCACAATATCTCCATTCGTGTCGTCATGATGCCGTCCATGGTTGTAACGTCGAGAAATTTCTCATCATAACATCGCCGGCTGACTTTAGTATTGTGATACTAAAATTCTTGTGTCATGATACAAGTTGTATTAAATATCTACAAACTATATGATAAATACAAGGCACACCCTACAGAGTGTATATAGTAGAAATCTTCATTATTAAAGTTATAATGGTGGTTGAAGTTGGTTTCTAATTTTGGATATGAAATGTTAAACCATTCATTAAATGATTGAAAACTTATGTTAGTTTTCCAATTGCAGCCAAGTATTCCTCACAAGTCAAAAGCAAGCCAACAACCCTTTTCCATTTACCCTTCAACTAACCTAAACCCAAAAATTTAATCTAATTATTTCTAATCAGATTCAACTTAATTTAATTATGAAAAGTTGATAATTTAATTTCATTCAACTCGAATCCAAATTAATTCAAACTTAAATTAAGTATACTTTTTAGAAAAATAAAATTAATAATTTATCACAATATTTTCATTCTGTTTTATTTGAAAATTCTAAAATATTTTCCGCTCATTATTATTTTTATTTTTCATTATTTTAAATCCTAAAAGTCTAATTAATTTCTAGTTATCCCACAAATTTTAAATTAAATAATTTTATTTTAACAAAAAATATTTATAATGACAATTTTAAAATAAACTAAATAATAACTTTTTCAACTTTTTTTATGGTTTTATATATTGGATTATAGGTTAATTAATTTAAATTTATTATATTTTTATAATTATTAATTTTATAATATATTTAAACCAATTAATAATTCCTGTACTTCTGTTTTAAAATATAAATACAAATAACTTGAATTTAAAATAATCGGATTCAAAATAATAAGGCTATTAAATTAAACCCAAATCTAAACATGAAATGACAATAATTTGAAATGGTTTGAACCCAAAGTGATCAAAACTTGAGATGACTCGAACTCAAAATGATTCGATTTCGAAACTAATTTTACTAGAAATAACTGAATATTTTTAAAACTCGAATTAACCATATCAAGATTCATCCAACCTGCCCAACTCAGAGGTCTAGCATAGTTTTTATTTTGTATTGGTTCAACTGTTCCTAAGTACTGAAGACAAGTTTAGTAAAGATATCCAACAAAGTGGTAGGAATAACAGCGAGCAACCATGTATTGACTAAGAGATTCAGGTTATTTGACTAAGCTATCCACACTCTTGTTTAGTTGGATTACTTTGAATAGAGGAAAGGTTATAAAAATCTTGAAATTTGTTGTATTAGAATATTAATTATGACTAATATGTTAACCAAACATGGGGATTTTTTTACTTTCATACGTATTTATTTTCCTGTGATTTTAAGTTTATTAATAAATGAAGTATTCGAAGCAATGGGCTAATTAGCAGTTTACTCTCGTACTTACGCTATGGAGTGTTTGTGTGCCAGACATTAATTTGCTCCTAATGGCGTGTGAGTCATAAAAAAAATATTAGGGTAAAACTATTAATAAGTTTATGTTTTGGTCACACTTAACTTCAAAAGTTATAAAATTATCACCGAATATTTTGAAAGTTTCCATTTAAATCACTAGGCTATTAAAATTATCGTTGTATGATCTTCTCTATTCACACCACCTAAACCAATGGAAAACTCTTCTTCCCATTCTCTTCTACAGTTCATTTTTTTTTATAAACCAACTTTGAACATCACAGGGATGTAAATCAAAATCCGAACAACTTTTTCAATCTCCGACACTAACCGTTATATCGAATTGAATTTAAAATATATTTTTCTACTCGTTGATAGTATTGATCCATCACACCGATCATCACTTGGAGCTTGATGGCTAGACTTTAAAGAAAAATTAACAACATATGACTTAAATAAAAATTTTTGAATAGTTTAATGATCATTTTATAATTTTTTAAAATTAAATAATTAAAATATAAACTTACTAATAGTTTAATAATTTTAAATGAGGGTTTTTGACTTAGTGGGAGGGATACATGGGCTTGGGTTGTTGGATTATATAGATTCAACCAATGTAGAGCGTGGCCAAACTCCCCTTAACAATTCATTTTTCTATATTAGGGGGCGCTCTAGGTTTCAAGACTTGTACGGCGCCGTGCTTGCTTGGACAAATGGATGAAACAAAGCTTATAACCACCAACTTATAATAAGATTGTTAACTTTGATTTCCGATTTTTTTTTTAATCCATGGTAGTTTTTGAATTAGGTGGTTTTTAAAATTTGGTCCTTAGAATTTAAATTTTATTAAAATATGATGATATAATATTCTCAAATTGTGTCATGTTATTATCGAAAAAAATTATTTTATATATATTTAGTTTTTTAGATTTTATATAATTTTAAAATTTTTAAGTGATGAAGTGATATAATTTCTAAATCAGAAAAGTTGTTAAGTTCTGGACTAATTTGAATAAAAAATTTAGGGATCAAATTATTTTTTACCAAATTTAAAAACTAAATATTACTTTATCTTTTTATATTACTATTTTATAAATACAATTAATATTTTAGTGATAAATGTTTTATAATTTTAGCTATTTATTTTAGGTAAAATACTACTTTAATATTATATTAGAATAAATGGATCATTTCTCTATAATATCTCTGTTATAATACAATTTTAATTGAATTAATATTACTTATTAATGGAGTAGGAAAATTACCAAAATCCTACTAATGCATTTTTTTTAATATTATTTTAAACCAATAAAAATTTAAACACGATAATCTAACTTAGATATGCCTTAATATGTGAATTAACAATAATCTAATATTTTGAGAAAAATAAATAAAAGGATTTTTTTAACTTGTTTTAAAGAGATGTTATATTTTACTAATTTTTCTAATTTTAAGTCAAATTTATAACAATTATTATTTATATTGTGACCAGATATTTTAATAATTATGTAATAATTATTTTTTTACAAGAATACTTTATACAACTAAACGGACTTTTATTTTGAAAAGGCATAAAGATAAATTTAGCATTTATTGTTTACGTTTTTGTCAATATTGTTAATTTTTTTTAAAGTTAAAATTGACCTTCAACCTTTTACAAAAAGTCAAATTTGACCACTAACCTTTAAAAAACGAGTCGAATTGTTTTTCTAATGGAAATATTAATTAAAATGTTAAATTTTTAAACATGATAAACGCATAGCAATTCATGTATACTAGTCTTGTTTTTGAATTTTATGAATTTTAAAATCTTTTTGAATATCATTTTTTTATTTTTAAATTTTGTTGACTTGATATATAAGACAAATAATGTCATGTTATTATGAAGTATATGTGGATTGTCATGTAAGTTTCCACACTAACATCATTAAAAAATTTTGTGTTTTAGCCAACATTAATTAAAAATAATTTGACACTTTTGAAAAATTAATGACAAAAGATATAAAAGTTAAGAGCTAAATTTATTAATATGCCTTTTCAAAATTAATACTAATTTAAAAGCTAATTTTAATTTCAAAATTAAAAAAAGTTGCATTTAAAATGTTGGTTGAGAAAGTTTGCTAGTGTAGTTTTTCAATTCTATAAGCAAAGGTTGAATAAATAACAAATATTTATTTTAATTTATTTTAATATTTTTTAAGGAGACATGATATCATTTCATCCTTGATTATGTAGTTTTTAATTTCATTAGCAATATTTAAAATAAAATCTAAAATATGATTATTTAATTGTAAAAATAACATGTTTTTTTTTCCGTTTGTTTTGTTTTTTATTTTTTAAGATTGTTTTGGCCACTAAAATTAACTATTTTGGCGGCCAGAAGCAACCCTACACATAATCTATTTTATTTAGCCTTAATAAGGAGAATCTAATAGAGGGAAGAAGCAGCCGTCAAGTCAACAACATAAGCTGTTCAGCTATTTTGCCGTGCGGTGCGGTTATGAAGTTTAGGTCCGGTCCCGGCTGCCCTCGTGTTTATAATTAATTGGGCAGACATATTTTGTAAGAAGGGATTGCGGCTATTTGCCTACGTTGTTTACCAATGTGGAAATCAATCATTTCATATAGGTGGTCGAATGGATCCGATTAATTTAAATTAATATATTTTTTAAATAAAAATAAAAATATTAAATTGATTTTTATTCAATTTAATTGTTTCGTATCGATTCTTGAGTTAATATGTTTAATATCCTTCTCCAAATCGATATTTCTATTGATTCTCAATTCAATTAATTCAACCAAATAATCTAGTTTAATTTAAACAACATTAGTGGAACTCACACGGTGCTAACAAGTTATTTTAGTTTGATTTAAAAAAATTGAATTTGATTCACTAAATATTGAATAAAGCTCGAGCTATATTCGAAATAAGTAATATTCGACTTAAATTGCTTGTTAGCCTTTTTGAAATTTTCATTTCTAATATATATTTAAAATATTATTATTAGGCTCAGTTTGTTTCACGAAAATTATTTTCGAAAAATTATTTATGAAAAATTATTTACTTTTCTAGAAAAGCTAATATTTTCTAAATGAATCATGTAAAATATTTTTGTTGTTTAGTAGATTTCTTAAATAAATTTTATAAAATTGTTTTCATTTAAACAAACATACATTTGAGATTTTCTTGTTTTTATTGTTTAATTGAATTTTTTTATCTATAATTTTATATTTTACATTGTTTTTGCATATATTAAAAATATTATGTTAAATTGATTCATTGCAACATTATTTTTAATTACATGACTACTAAGTGAGTATTTTTATTTAAAATGTGACATCAACAAAATTGACAAAACAAATTAACGATGTCAACAATTAGGCTTGATTTTCAAATTTGAAAAGTAAAGGGACTAAATTCTTAAAAATAAAAGTACAAAGACTCAATTACAAATCATGAAGTTTACATAGACTTATGATATATTTAAACCTTTATACTATAAAATTTATTATTAATATATTTATAATTGTAATAAATATTTATTATTAAAATATTAATATTGAATATTTTAATAATATGTGAATAATATTATTTAAAATTATTATTTTTAAATTTTATTATTAAAATAAAATTAAAATATTAAATAATTTATAAAAATAATAAATTATATCTATTTTTTAATAATTTGTTATATGACTAAATATAAATAATTAAATATGTATGTTTATTATCAATATAATAATATTAAGCTTGATTTAAGTTAATTTTTATATAAAATAAAATTATCTATAAATGAGTTTTTTCCGGAAAATGACTTACGCTTTTCAAAAGGGTAAGTTATTTTATAAGAAAAATGACTTATTTTACCTTGACCTGTAAATCATTTTCTATTGACTAAATTATTTTCTGTGAAACAAACACAGGAAAATACAAAAAACATTTTTGTAAAACCTTTACATGTAAACAAACGAACCTTAAAATTGTATTATTGTTCTTAAAAATATTATTAACTTTATGTTAATTATCGAATTAAACTTGAATTTAAAAACATACAAGTTTAATTAAAATTTAGTTCGAACTTAATTATGAAAATCGATAAGAATGAGTTAAATAAATATTAAACTTTAAATCAATTGTACCCTAACTTTTTGTACTAATCCACCAAATGTGATAAATTTTTTCATCCACTACCTAAAAGTTTATAATAAAAAAAAACCTCTTCAATCCTTCGCAAATTTGAAATTGAGCAAATTAATCCTTTTAAAAAATTTGAAGCAGTGTAATCTTTGTCAATTTCGAAAGTGAGCAACTAAAGACAATTAATCATTACATTAATGTTTTTCGTCAATTGTACATAATTTTGATTGGTATAGTAATAAATTTAGCCTACAATGTTTACATATTTGGTCATTTTAGTCTTAATTCTAAAAAATTCAACAAATTCAGCCTTAACATTTACATATTCACACAAATGTTGCAGGATAACTTTGCTAAATTAAAATCAAATTGACAGAACGTGTAAATTTTAGGGGCTAAATTTATTATACTGATAAACCGTAATTTATACATATTTTCACCCCGTGCTTAACGCATTTTATGGATGATTTTCCATAAAAATTGGTGAATTTGATGCTCCTAATACTTTAATTTCATGTTTTATACTTAGGAAGCATAGGAGAGCGAAAGGAATAAGAAACGGGCCAAAAACAGAGAAAAATAAGCCAAAGTACGAATTCAGCACGGGCTGGACCTCCTCACACGGGCAAACCACACTGTAACACCCCTAACCCGTATCCATTGCCGAATGTGGTTTGAACATTACTACCATTTACAGATCACTAAAAAATTTAAATACTTACCGATTCAATGCATCATATAAATAAATATATTACCATTCAATCAACAGTTTGATGGTTGTATAAGCATCAAACAACAACATTGTTAGTATACTTGCACATATCTCATATAAATTCAACACCGATATATCTATTTTCTCGACATATCGCACTTGAGTTTAATAATAGTCTCAATTACATAATTTCCTTGTATCAACATATCAAAGATAATCATATATGTACATGTCATGAAACATATCATGCTCTTACCGCTTTCTTCATAAGCATATATCATTCATTTCGTTATATCAATATTTCATGCTCCATCATTTCCATATATTTTATGTATATTTATTCCGGTAATAGCTTATATCAAACTTAACATAAATTATATTTCATGTACTTATACTTATTTCGTTTATCTATCTTCATAATTATTTCATATAACCATTCGTCCTCCGATACATATTACACGAATATCAATTGTTCAATGATGCTAGAGCGTCTCCCATCCACGGTCTTATTTATCTTTGACATGATGCCATAGTGTCTTTCAACTATGGTCTTACTCATTTTCTCGTCATGTTGCCATGGTATCTTTCAACCATGGTCTTGTTCATTTCATATCACGTTGCCATGGTATCTTTCAACCATGGTCTTACACATTTCATATCAGTTGCCATGGTATCTTTCAACCATGGTCTTACACATTTTATATCAGTTGCCATGGTATCTTTCAACCATGGTCTTACACTTAGGTTGCCATGGTATCTTTCAACCATGGTCTTACACATTTCATATCGAGAGCACACTCCATGAACCTCATCCTTGCAGCGGGATTACCAAGACTGAGCTAAATCCTCAATATAAACTCATAGAGTATTGTCGGGATTACCACCGAAGCTAAATCCTCGCAACGACAATTACTCTAATGAGCTTGGATCTGAATTACCAGTCCAAAGCTAAATTCAGACCCTAATTCGGATTACCCGTCCGGCTAAATCCATTTTACACATATTCTTCGGGAGGGCTATATCAGATAGGATCACCCGTCCGGCTAGATCCTTTTTACCATCAATTCCTTTTGAAATTCATCGAATTTTCCTTTCATTCAACCGGATTTCTTCCCATTTTATCAAATATATCAATGTTTTATAAATTTTCATACAATGAACATTCAAATCATATTCACATCAATAACATACAATCTCAAGCATTTCGAATATAATTCAAGTTACACGAACTTACCTCATTGATTGCTCGTGTTTATTATTTCATTATTCGATATATTTTCTTTTCCATGATCAAGTCTCGTATTTGTGTCGTCGGATCTTTATAAATAAATTTGATCATCATTTTCGTTCATTTCATATTCTAATACATTTAATTAATGCTCTAGGCAAAATTACCATTTTGCCCTAAACTTTAATTAATGACGATTTCATCCTTAGGGACGGAAAGTAAAATTCTTGCAATTTAATCCTTATCTCCAACTATTATTCTCATATATATTGATAACAGTCCATGAATTCTATAAAATATCAAAATTTTCCATAATTTCAACACTTTTCAATTTAATCCCTAAAACATGTTTTCCCGATCTTGAACTAAATTGATAATTTCGTTAAATTTTGTAATTTAAATAATAAAATAATCTATTTCATGCAATTTAGTCATTTCTGACATTTTACAAAATTGCCCATAAAATTTTACTTTTATTCAATTTAGTCCCTGAGCCTAAAACATGCAAATTAGCCATGCTAGATGAATATTCATACATATTTTCCTCCTCCTCCTCTCCATCCCACATCCTTAATTTATATAACATACAACAAGTAACATTATCAATAATTTCACTATTTACTTATATGTACATTCAAAACTGTCCATTTGCGTCATAGTCACTAAATTATTTATATATTAAGCTACAGAACTCGAAATTAAGATCCGTTAATTTTTCCTGAAACTAGACTCACATGTATTCTTATCATAAAATTTTCAGAATTTTTGGTTTAGCCAATTAGTACAGTTTATTCATTAAAGTCACCCCTGTTCTGCTGTCTGACAGTTCTGACCCTTCTTCACTAAAAATTAGTTATCTCCTTTTACAGAATTCAAATGATGTTCTAGTTTGCTTCTAATAAAACTAAACTCATTCAGGATTCTATAAATATAAATTTAAGCCTCTAATTATTTTTCTTCATTTTTTTATTATTTTTCAAAGTCTGAACAGGGGAACCCGAATTCATTCTGACCTTGTCTCACAAAATTCATTATATATCAAAATTTACAAATTCATTGCTTACACTGTTTCTTCTATGAGAAACTAGACTCATTAATATTTAATTCCATATTTTTTTCATCTTCTAATTCAATTTATAAAATTTATGGTGATTTTACAAAGTTAGACTACTGCTGCTGTCCATAACTGTTTTAGTGCAAGATATTAATTACCATGTTATAACACCCTTATTTTCTTTTTCTACACCATTTCTCATCACTTTCTCTTATTTTCTCTTCACTAACATATCAAGAACATAGGACCTTATGTAATAAAACTCTACTATAACATTATTTCCATGATTTATCAACAATAACAAACTTAAAACATATTGAAATCTTGATGTACTTACCTTATTCTCTTGATACCAATCTTTAACTTGATTTTCTCTCCTCCAGCTTCTATTTCTTAAATCCAACTTGATATTCTAACTCCCCATGTTCTCCTTAACATTTTCTCTCTTGGTAGCTATGGAAATTCATTTGATTTTTGGGTAAAATGGTGAATTTTTGGTAAAAGGACAAATTGTAAAGAAAGTAAAACTTTCTTTCTTCCTCTCTTTCTCTCACGTTAGTTTGCATGGAAAGGAAAGATGATGAAAATTCTTCATCTTTCTTTCCTTATATACTAAATAAATAATAATAAAATAATATTAAATATCTCATAAAATATTAATAAAATAATATTTATCTAATTAATTAATTTAAAATATCATTAACATAATCATTACATTCTAGAATTCTCTCTCTACTAATTGACCATTTTGCCCTTCATGATCTTTTAGAATTCCATCCTTGAGTCATCATTTAATTTGGTAAAATTACAATTTAGTCCCTCATAGTTCTTCACTTATTCAATTTGGTCCTAATTCATCCATTTTCCTTAGTTTCTAGATCATTCTACCCTTAAAATATTTACACCATTGGTCCTTCAACTTTTTCATATTTACACTTTAACCCTTTAAGTCTTGAGTATTTACTCTTAGGCAACAAAACTTTTCTAACTTTTACAATTTAGTCCTTTCCTGAATCAAGATATCATAATTTACTTCCCAATGTTGCCATAACTCAAAACTTCCCTTTTTATCACTTTATTTCCTTATTTTATTATATCAAGGATAATATATTACAGTAAAGATTTTTAGGGTATTACACACACGGCCGTGTCAATTTGGCAAATTCGAACCACGACTCACACAGGCGTGTCCCTGCCAAGCCCAAGTTGAGTCCAATTCGGAAAAAACCAATTTTGAGGGCTTCTAGGCATTTTAAAACCTACAAATACACCATAGAGGAGAAAAGTAAGGGGACACAGAGGGAGGAAGGAAGGAATTACTTAAAGGTAGCCGATTGATCCATCTCAGAAGGCGAATTCATCATCAAGACTGAAGATCTCCCTTCAATTTCCCTTCAGGAGTTTTGGGTTTTCTTTATGTTTTGTATTCATTATTCTTCTGAAATGTTTTCCGTTTTAGTTATGAACTAAATCCCTTAAATACCTAAGGGGGATGAAACCTATGACGAATCTTGTTATTAATTTCTGAATTGTATGATAAATATTTAACTTGTTCTTAATTATGTGTTCTTAATTCTTGTTTTGATATCTCAGGATACTGATTCAATATAAGCTCTTATTCAAAGGAGGAATAGACTCCATCTAAGAGTACATTTGTCATAATTAAGCGGAGTTGATTGCGCGCCTAAAGATAAGGTATAAGATTTTGCCGGATTAGGCCTAATAAGGGGATCCATAGATCGAGTTAATGCAACCCTAGGGCATTAATTAGAGAAAAATCTCAATTATTCAATTTAAGGATTAGTCATTATTAGTATTGAATAAATATAATAACATAACTTAGGGATATCTACGGAACAAGTTAAATGAATAAATCATCTGATTCAGAGTCAGAATAACAAGTGAAGTCTAGGTGGATTTTTCCTTAGGTATTGTCTTAATTCAATCGTTTTCCAAAAGTAATCCCCCAATTCTACTTTCTGTGAATTCTTAGATTAGTTAATTAGTTAGTTAAAACAAAACCACCTTATTCTTAGGCTAGATAATAAAAAGACAGTCATTACTAATACTTTCAATTTATTTGGGTTCGACAATCCGATCTTGCTAAAACTATACTACTGTTCGATAGGTACACTTGCATATGCGATAATAGTTAGTTTCAATAACGATTAATTATAAATATTTAAAACTTACCTGTCACGAAAATCGCGATCATATACCAATCAAATAATATACAATTGACGAAAAATATTATTTTGAAAGTATTTTTATTTTTATATAATATTATTTTTAGAATAATTTTATTTATTATATTTTATATTGATAAAATTCAAATTCAAAACATGAATATTTTTAAATTTTAATTTTACCAATTTAGTCAAAACCACATTTAATTTTCATATTATTTTTTTACAATTTTTTCATCTAATGTTATAATACAAATTAATAAATTTATTAATTTATTAATTTATTTTGACAAAGAGAGGAGAGAGTACATTATGTATAAACTAGAGATGCTATATTTTCATTTTATTCATGCAAGCATATACGAAGAAAAGAAGCATTTTCCGATCCCCTTTGCCTTTCCTAAAAGGTTACGTTTTCCAATTGAACAACGAAAACGCCTCTCTTCATTTAAATGCAATCTTTGACCTTACACTAAAAA
This sequence comes from Gossypium arboreum, assembly GCF_025698485.1. Classification (NCBI taxonomy): domain Eukaryota; kingdom Viridiplantae; phylum Streptophyta; class Magnoliopsida; order Malvales; family Malvaceae; genus Gossypium; species Gossypium arboreum. Next base: position 1,600,658 of record NC_069080.1, on the reverse strand, counting down.
TAAATATTATACTATATAATTCCTAGAATACTAAACCATACCCATTCATTGTTTGATTTTATTGGGAACCAAAAGAAACCAATTTTACTTAAGAAATCTAAAGACGAGAGAAAATGGAGAGGGTGAAGGAATCGGAATCGGAGCCGGCGTCGTCGTCTTCGGCGGCGGCGGGTAAATTGGAAGAAGAAGTTGGGAGGGTGATGGATCAAGCCAGGGAGTTGCACGAATCTGGAGCTTCGCTTTTATGGAAGATTTCAAACGAGGAGCAATCTCTTCGCCAAAAAGCCATTTCTCTTGAATCTTCTATTCGCCGTGTTCGTTCTTCAATCAATTCGCTTATATCTAAAAAGCTTTTGGATCCTAAGTTCGCTCGCAAGGTAAAACTCCTTAACCTGTTTTGCATGTTCCTTTTTCTTATCATTTCTGTCTTTTAATTGTTTCTTTCTTTCTTTATTTTTTTGGATCTGAGAAACAGCTCGAAGAGGATTTACAGAGAGCCAGCTCCATCCTAACAGATGGAGAAGCCGCTGCTTTTCTTCCTGCTGAAGCTCAGGGTATACTTTGATACTTGCTTGTTCTCTGTCTCTTTCTTTTTAAGTGATTTGATTTCCTGTAGTTAGATGTAGCGATTAATTATTTGTAATTGATATGGCAGGAAGGTTTCTGAGGATGTTTCTGGGGCCAATCAATGTGCGAGCATCTCGTAAAGAAGTCCAGTTGAAAGTTAAGGAGGAATATAACAGCTACAGAGTAAGCATCACTTCTCCTTTACTCTTTTCTAATTTTTATTCGTTGATTGTCTTTTGGTTTGCATATGAATATATTCTTTAATTTAACGATAGCATGCTATTTCCCTCGTATAGAAATTCACCAAATTAATAGTAGGACTTATCAAATTCAAGAGTTGTTTGTGAATTTTTATTAGACAGAAAATTGGGAATTTTTGAAAATTGAAGTATTTATGTATGCTTTCTCTGTACTGTCTTCCTTCAACAGGATAGGACTGCCTTTCTGTTTCTTCTTTTCCCGTTAACTTTGCTTATTTTAAAATCTTGGATTTGGGAAGGATGCTTGCCTGCATTTCCAGTTCAATTGTACGAGGTATTATAAAGGTTACTTAGATTTGGTTCACTTGTTGCTGATTTAAGGCAGAGTTATATTTCTGTGAATTAATGCTGAGTGTATGATATGTAATTGTCAGGCATGGTTGTTGTTCCTTTACACTGGTTTGGCTATGCGAGAGAACATATTGCGAGCAAATGGAAGTGATATTCGTCCATGGTAATTGCATCCCTTTTTTTTTTTCTCAAATGTTTTCTGAAAGCAAACTTGTACATGTTTATTTTGTTGTGTTGTTCCCTGAAAGCAGACGTGTAACTGGAGAGTTGGTTAGAGGGAGGTAGATTTTCAGTATGATAATGTGATAATGTGAAGTTGATGTTTCTTTAAGTTTTGATTGATGGAATCAATCCTTTTGGTTGTTTCTCAGAGGACATTGAAAGGAAATGGTGTCTATGTTAAATTCTCCTTTGGTTACCCCATCATCACAACTGAGTTTATGTATTGGTTGTAACTTGTAACCATTTTCTTATGTTGTAGATGGCTTATCTGTATGTTATCCCTAACTTAGTTGAAGAAAAATAACTTTTTGTAGACATATTAATGCCTAGAGCACTCTCTTATTGCACATTTCTTATGTTGGTTATGTTGCCGGATTTGCGTGAGAGACCATGGAGATTTGGCTTGCTTGTGATTACATACTAGCATTTTACTCCAATGGCATCTTATTTATCCATGAAAGCTTTATGTGGATCATCTGAAATTGTTCAAATCCATTTAATCTTGTGGATCTTCTTTTTGCGGCTTACAACAGCCTGTGAGAACAATTATTGCCCAGGTTATGGAATGTGTATATGTTAGTTGAAAATCAATTCTAGAACGTATAAATTTTCATTCTTGATGTTCGTCTGTAGTTTGTTTGTGTACATAGTATTTTCCTGGTATTGATGACCATTATACTTTCGCAGGTGGATATACCATCACTATTGTGCTATGCTTATGGCCCTAGTTAGTCTCACTTGGGAGATTAAAAGACAGCCTAATTGCGCTCAGAAGCAGGTCACTGCTGTGCCATTGTACACTAATTAATTTTATTATTTTTATAACTTGACTAACCATGTGTTAAACCCCTGTGCAGAGAGGTGTAGAACTCTTCCTTCAATGGGCTATGATGCAAGGAGTTGCCATGCTTCTTCAAAATAGATATCAGCGTCAGAGACTTTATACTCGTATTGCCCTTGGAAAGGTGTTATCTTCTTCCCGCATAAGCAATGGCTATTATGCCTCCATGTCAGATCCTTAAAATCATAGAGAATCAGTTCTAAATGCAAATATTTTATTGTTGTTTCCAGGCTAATAGAATGGATGTTGTGTGGGGAGAAACGTCTGGTGTAGACGGCCAACTGTGGGTTTTATGTCCAATTCTTTTCGCTATGCAGGTAATGCAAGCTAACTTTTGATTAATTGCTGAGAATATGTAGACAGGACGAAATCCGTTTTATGATATTCTTTTTACCACTAAAAGGGTGTAAAACCTTCAGTTGTTGTGAACATGGTTATAGGGGTTTGAGGCATATGTTGGACTCCTATTGCTCAAGACAGCATTCGTTGGAGTTGTTACCGAATGGCAGGTAGGTTTTCTCTTAGTAAACAACATATGGTTGTATGTGAACTTGAAAAATGGTACCAATAATGGAAAACTGGGTTTTGGCAGGTAATTTGTTGTGGGATACTTTTGGTTTTGATGGCTGTTGGGAACTTTATAAACACTATACAGACACTCGTGACAAAATCAAGGTTTAAAGCAAAGATGAAAAGATCAAAGAGCAAGCCGGAGTTGGATTAGAATGTCCTTTATTGTTAGGTAAATCTTACATAAACATGTTTGTTAAGTATACTTCATATGAAAATTAGTTGAGTGGAAGCAAGCAACGCCTAGATATTCTTTCACCATTTTGAACTCTTTAAGAAAATGGCAAGTCCAAGGCTTGGCTTCTGTTTTTTTTTTTTTTTTCTTTGAAATGTATTTTTGTAAGGTATTTTTATTTATATAAATTTTGATTTGTTAACGAATCTGAGATATTTAATTCGTGTTATTGTTCGCATTGCTTTATTGTGTAGTGTTATATTCTCAAGTACATTTAGTTGTAATCTTACTGAAAGTTGGTCCCCTAGTTTTCTGATATTCAAATTTATTGCCATCTCCAGGCCACTGTGGACAGTCCACAGCTCGGCCACAACACTGATTGCTTTTGGGATATGCTTGATGACCTAGTTTCAATTGTGATCGCTAATAACAGCTTTAGCTTTTGCAATAACTCTTAATATTTAAGGGTTAAGGATTCGTAGAATCATCCCTTGCAATGTCCTGAACTTTTTGTCCAGAAATTGTCGAGAAATGTCAAAATGCCTGTCTTATCCCTAAAATCACATTCAAGACTTGATACGGATACTACGGGTGCCTTTTTTTTTTTTTTAAATTATCAGTTTCGTAATTGTATTTATTGATATATCTTTGAGTACTTCAAAACTGAGGATGATCACGATGCACACCTTCGAATCATATTGCAGATTTTAAGAAAATGAGAATCAAATTAATTCGAAATTGAACAAGTGTGGGTTTTGAGAGAGAACATTTCGTTATATTTAAGAGACTTTTACTTGGATGAGACTTAGATTTTTTATAATTAATTTTTATAATAAAAAATAAATTACATTATAAAAAGGATATAAAGAGTAATTATGGAAATTAACTTAAAAATTTATTTAAAATAACGATATAATGTGCTATGTTAGCGACAGTCAATAATATAATAACCAAAATATTACAAATCGACCATGTGACTATGTTACCTATATTATATATCCAGGGAATGCTAAACCGTACCCTTTCATTGTTAGATTTTATTAGGATAACCCCCTAAAAACGATTTTACTCGAAAATTCTAAAGACGAGGAAATGCAGAGGGCGAATGAATCGGCGTCGGCGTCGGCGTCTGCGTCGGCGGATAAATTTGAAGAAGAAGTAGGGAGGGTGATGGAGCAAGCCAGGGAGTTGCACGAATCTGGAGCTTCGCTTTTATGGAAGATTTCAAACGAGGAGCAGTCTCTTCGCCAAAAAGCCATTTCTCTTGAATCCTCTATTCGCCGTGTTCGTTCTTCGATCAACTCGCTTGTATCTAAAAAGCTTTTGGATCCTAAGTTCGCAAGCAAGGCAAAACTCCTTAACCTTTGCATGTTCCTTTTTCTCATCATTTCTCTCTTTTAATTATTTTATTTTGTTTTGGATCTGAGAAACAGCTCGAAGAGGATTTACAGAGAGCCAGCTCCATCTTAACAGATGGAGAAGCCGCTGCTTTTCTTCCTGCCAAAGCTCAGGGTATACTTTGATACTTACATGTTCTCTGTTTGTCTCTTTTTTTAAGTGATCTGATTTCTTGTAATTAGAGGTAGCGATTAATTAATTTGAAATTGGTATGGCAGGAAGGTTTTTGAGGATGTTTCTGGGACCGATCAATGTGCGCGCATCTCGTAAAGAAGTGCAGTTGAAAGTTAAGGAGGAATATAACAGCTATAGAGTAAGCATCACTTCTCTTTTACCCTTTTCTAATTTTTATTCGTTGATTGTCTTTTGATTTGCATATGAATAAATTCTTTAATTCAACAGTTGCATGTCATTTCCCTCGTATAGAAATTCACCAAATTAATAGCAGGATTTATCAAATTCATGAGTTGTTTGTGAATTTTTATTAGATAGAAAATTGGGAATTTGTGAAATTTTAAGTATTTATGCTTACTCTGAACTGGTTTTCCTTCAACAGGATAGGACTGCCTTTCTGTTTCTTCTTTTCCCGTTGACCTTGCTTATTTTAAAATCTTGGATTTGGGAAGGCTGCTTGCCTGCATTTCCAGTTCAATTGTACGAGGTATTATGAAGGTTACTCCTTAGGGTTTTGTTTAGATTTGGTTCACTTGTTGCTGATTTAAGGCGGAGTTATATTTCTGTGAATTGATGCTGAGTGTATGATATGTAATTGTCAGGCATGGTTGTTGTTCCTTTACACTGGTTTGGCTATGCGAGAGAACATATTGCGAGCAAATGGAAGTGACATCCGTCCATGGTAACTGTATCCCTTTTTCTTTTCCTAAAATGTTTTCTGAAAGCAAACATGTACATGTTTATCTTGTTGTGTTATTCCCTGAAAGCAGACATGTAACTGGAGAGTTAGTGTTAGAGCGGGGTAGATTTTTTACCGGTATGATAATGTGAAGTTGATGTTTCTTTAAGCTTTGAAGGGCGGAATCATCCTTTTGGTTGTTTTCCTGAGGACATTGAAAGGAAATAGTGTCTATGTTAAATTCTCCTTTGGTTACCCCATCATCACAACTGAGTTTATGTACTGGTTGTAACTTGTAACCATTTTCTTATGTTGTAGATGGCTTATATGTATTTGAAGAAGACAAATATTGGATAACTTTTGTATACATATTAATGCCTAGAACAGTCTCTTATTGTACTTTGATTAATTGTCTTGATTGCTTATGTTGGCTATACTGTCGGATTTGCATGAGAGACCATAGAGATTTGCTTGCTTGTATTGACGACCATTACACTTCTGCAGGTGGATATACCATCACTATTGTGCTATGCTTATGGCCCTAGTTAGTCTCACTTGGGAGATCAAAAGACAGCCTAATTGTGCTCAAAAGCAGGTCACTGTTGTGCCATTGTATGCTAATTATTTATAACTTATTGCTGATTAACAATCTGTTAAATCCTGTGCAGAGAGGTGTAGAACTTTTCCTTCAATGGGCTATGATGCAAGGAGTTGCCATGCTTCTTCAAAATAGATATCAGCGTCAGAGACTTTATACTCGTATTGCCCTTGGAAAGGTGTTATCTTCTTCCTGCAACCCGCATAAAAAAAGTTGTTTCCTTTAATCGTTAATTATTTTTGCATAGTAGCTATAAGCAGTAGCTATTATGCCTCCATTTCAGATCCTTAAAATTATAGAGAATCAGTTCTAAATGCAAATCTTTTGTTGTTGTTTCCAGGCTAATAGAATGGATGTTGTGTGGGGAGAAACGGCTGGTGTAGATGGCCAACTGTGGGTTTTATGTCCAATACTTTTCGTTATGCAGGTAGTGCAAAGCTAACTTTTGATTAATTGCTGAGAATATGTAGACGGGTCGAAATTGGTTTTATGATGTTTTCCTTAACCACTAAAAGGACTAAAACCTTCAGTTGTTTTGAACATTGTTATAGGGTTTTGAGGCATATGTTGGACTGCTATTGCTCAAGACAGCATTTGTTGGAGTTGTTACTGAATGGCAGGTAGGTTTTCGCATCTCATGATTTCTCTCTTTGATCATATATACCTGAAAGTATAAAGAATTAGTAAACAACATGTGGTTGTATGTAAACTTGAAAATTTGGATTTTGGCAGGTAATTTGTTGTGGGATACTTTTGGTTTTGATGGCTGTTGGAAACTTTATAAACACAATACAGACACTCATGACGAAATCAAGGTTTAAAGCAAAGATGAAAAGATCAAAGAGCAAGGCGGAGTTGGATTAGAATGTCCCTAATTGTTAGGTAAATCTTACATCTAGTTTTTTAGTGTCATTTTTTTGATGTTTCCAGTGTCTCATATATGTTTGTTTTAGATGAGGCAAAGTGTTTATTTTTGAAGTATTTTCATTTTCACAGGCAGTTTTACTTTATATGAAATACACTCTTTTTTTGGTGTGTGTTTAACCAAAATGTAAAGTTCAGTGGAAACAAGCAACGCCTGGATGTTCTTTCACCATTTTGTAAATGGCAAGCCCAATACTAGGCTTTTTTGTTTTTCTTTTTAATTTACGTAATTTTGTAAGATAGTTCTATATTTATATAAATATTGATGATTCTGAGATACTTGTTTATTAATTCATGTTGTTTTTCGCATTTTTGTCTAGTGTTATATTCCAAACATACATTTAGTTGTAAGCTTACTGGAAAAATATACATTTAGTTGTAACCTTACTGGAAATTGGTTTCCTAGTGTATCGGCATACATCTGCTTGAGAATCCTATGCGAGAAAGCTTACTGATTGCTCCGATGGCCGATGACCGAGTTTCCATTGTGATCGCAGATAACAGCTTCACCAACTGCATTTGTCACGGGCAGCGGAATTCTAGCCCCGTGATACATTGCCTGGGTTTCGCTCCATGAAGAGCTGTCCGTGTTAAGTTTCAGCCAACCACTACTCGGGGCTTGCCAAGAGACCGAGATAAAGCACTGTAGTGGTCTGCTGCTTATAGATAAATTGAGAGGGCAAAAAAAAAAAACCCCCACCGGCTCCTGCAGTAGTTTTTACCGTAACAGTGTTCTATTGGGGGACTTTTCCCCAAAATAAGTGTGAATTACGTTGCAATATTTCCCAAAAGCATCATAAACCAAGGGATTGTGGGTCTAAGGTACCAGGTTTTGGATATTAGGTTCACATGAAACAAGCCTTCGCAAATGGTGTCCATGGGTCAATAGTTTCCTAAAAGCCCATTACCTTTCATGTGAAGGCCTGCAAATTCAAGTCCAACTCTCAAGTAGAAAAACAAATTAAAAGGTTAAAGTACATGAGAGGTTCCTGTATTATTAGTCTCTGGATGAATTTAGTCTTTATGATATTAAAAAAGAATCAACTAAGTTTATCTTAATTTTTTTAAATAATTTCTTTCAGTTTGGTACTATTTTATATTTTTTAATAGTAGAAACACACATTCTCAAAAATAAAGGTTAGCTATGATTTGTAAAAGCCACCGGCTCCAGAGTTTCTGCTTTTCAGTTGAAACTTCTTTTGGTTGGCATGACAAATTGTTAAATTTATTACTATATGTAAATATTTTTTTATAAATAAAATGAATAACGAAATAATTAGATACGTGAGAAGGCAATCTTTCATAGCGATTTGGTCGGTAAAGGATACTCTTCATGCTATTAGGGCGTCGCCTTTTAAGTGTATGGTCACCATCCAACTACTTAATTTTATCCTTTTTAAGTTATAAGTTGAGTTTTGGGGGCTTAATTGAAAGTTCCAAAACTTTTGAGAACTCAATTAAAATTTTCAAAAAATTTGAAAGATTAAAATTTTTATTTTATTTTTAAGATGCTTAATGAGAATTGTTGAAAATGTTAGAGGGTTTAATTAAAATTTTCATAAGACTTAATTAGAAAAAAAAAAATCTGTCCAATTAAAAATTAAATTTATTTTAAGATTTAATGATAATTTTTAAGTGTGGGGCATTTTTTTGGTACTATGTTTACAATACACATTAAATCACACTTAAGGCGTGATTTCAACATAATATCTTAAAATTTTAATAACTTCAAACTCACCATTAAAGTTATTTTTGGTAATACATTAAGTTAAGATTTCAATTACATCATTAATGTAACTATTACAATGACGATGATGATAGGAACCAAAGTAATATATGAAAAATTAGATCTCATAATTTTTATTTTTTTTGGTAATAAATAAGAGTTTAGCCATAGGCTAAAATTACAGTAGTATTATTGGCCATCAACCATTGTATGAATAGCGTGTTGGACATCTTCCTCCAATAAATCTCTCACATATATCCGTAGATCCATATGAATAATCAATTATTCCATTTCACTTCTAGTCTTTTTGCAATACGATCTGTCACCTTACCATTGTCCCTCAAAATATGTCGGAGTTTCAAGTTCCAATCTTTAGAACACCAATCATGTATTGACCTAATTTCGTTGTGATTACTGCTCACTCCTAACCTATTCTGTATAATGTCAATTAGTAAAACATTATCACTTTCTAGATCTCGTAATTTTAATTATGGTATGATTATAGTTTGACACGACATAAAGATATAGGGATAGTGAAATGAAAATGAAGATTATGAAAATTATATGGCACCAAATTAGCTATTTAACATCTAATCTAAAATCCAGTGCAGCGAATCAATGCTCATAGTCAGCAATAGCAAGCAATTGGTTTGTGACTATTTCTCAAATCAACAATTTGGTTGATATTTAGCAATCAGTCTAGTCACATGGAACCATAACTATAATATAATATATGATGAAGGTATTTGATCGATATTAAGTGCTTGGCTAGCATTATTTTCGTAATTTTATTAGTGACAAAGTTTATATCAAGTTGAATCTCATTTAATGATCTTAACTTTTTAAATTAATCAATTTTTGTATAATTCATATATGACTCACACCCCAAAACTCATCAACTTCGAAAAAGTCAAATCCAATCACACTCTAAAATCGAACCTAATATTTTTAGGCAATAAGAAGACTATATCATAAGAGGAGTGCACAAATCAAGGTTTTTCCGATCTATAAAAATCCCTCTTCCTTTTAGAAGGGGACAAACTTATGCTTATTAGTATAAAAACTTCCCTAAGTGAACAAGTTTCATTTTCTCTACTCTCCACACATAGTATGAACCATTAAGTTATAGTAAATTATATTAACGGTTATTCAACTATGAAAAATTATAAAATAATCATCTAATTTTATTTTGTCATTAACTAATTGACAGTTTTAAAATTGGCATAACAGTAATTTTAACTCTCAACACTTATAAATTATATCGGTTTAATTTTAATTCTAAAAAATAAACCATCAACTTTTACAAATTTTTATTTACTCCCCAAACCCATAGTACCCACCATATTGTATTATAACAAATTATAGTAATTAAAAATTAAATGATATTTATATTAATAAAATTAAATTTAAAACCACCTAAAAGTATTATATTGTAGAAGGAAGGGGAACACGTGTAATGACCATTATCGTAATTGTAGCGCATGACATGGCAAATAACGCGTGCAAAATGATTTAAATTTGAAGTTTATTAAATATAAAAAAAATATTTTTATTAAATAAAAATTATTAATTTGAATAATTAATTGATTTCTAAACTAATTACTGCTATCAATCAAGATATTTTTTTATATACATATCACATTATATTTATTTATAAATAAAAATTATACAATTTAATTGAAATAGTAAAATAAATTTTTAAAATTTATGGTTATTTTATATTTATTATAGTCTTTTAGTTTTTATTAATTGAATTGATTTAAATAAAATTATTAAAACTAGTGTGTTTTTTTCTTCATTTTCTCAATTTTAAAATAAAGCAAAAAAAAATCTCAAATTTGTTTAAGATGCGTAAATTTTGATTAAAAGTTTAAATGAAATTAGTCAATTAATCATTTCTTTCTTTATATATACGCGCTTTAAATTATTTAAAAAAAAACAAAAGGAAATCTAAAAGTTAATTCATAGGGCTGCAATTATTGAATACTTTTAGCGGGCCACCTTAAATTGGCCGAGTAGAACAAAAAAAAATCAGCACGTGCAATATATATATATCAACAATTATTTTTATTTTTTATAATATAAATAGGATATTTAATATTGTAAAATTTTATTACCCAGAAAAACTAAATATAATATTCTAGAATATTGTGATAATTATTCTTTTTGATATTATGCAAGTTTGTTTTACGTTCCGTGTTTGAGATTCATAATTATTCCTTTTAATAATGTTGTCTTCAAAGTTTGAACTTATATTCTCTCATTGGAAATACAATGTAATTTACCATTATGCCCAACCACTTATTGATATATTAACTATTTAATACTCAATATAATTAATAAATATAAATAGTATATTATCTTTTGGGTTATTAAAATGGAAATCCAATAATAATTATCATCTTCATTAAAAACATGCTATATATATAATCTCAATTAAACTTTTATGCAAAATCAACTCAAATAAAGATAATTCCAATATGATTTCTATTTCATTTAATCATCCAAATAGCAAAAATTATTAAAATATTATTATTTATATCCAATTTTTGAAATTATCATTTTTGTTATCCATATTCATTTTTATGCCATAATTCCTATATTTTTTTATAAATTTGAAATTTAATTTTATATTTTAATTTTAGAAATTTAATCTCTCTTTTTAAGATTTTAAAATTTAGAACTAACTGTTAACACTATGAAAATTATTTTATTAAATTTAAGTTCATTACAACGTTATATTTTTAGTTACATTGGTAATGAGTATTTCTTTTTATTTCAAAATGTCACAACAACAAATTTAACCAATAAATTAAAAATTGTAGCTTAATTTTGAAATTTAAAATATAAATGAACTAAATTCTTATAAATAAAAACCAGAAGGACTAAATTTTAAATTTTTAAAGAGTATAAAACCCTTTTGAAAAATTGCTTACGCATGTTTTCTATTTAAATTACTTTTACACGTAAATCACGCAGAAAATAGAAAAAGGAAAAAGAAAGTACCTCACTGGCTTTCCCTAGGAAGCTATTTCCATGGCTTCTTCTTTTTTCTCTACTTTTTAAATTGATTTTTTTTGTCAGATTATGTTAATCATCGCCATGGCTACTACAGTGTTGACTACCGACAGATCTAAGGTTTAAAAAAATGGTTGTTGGATTATGGATGTCATAAAGTTTGTCTGCTGGTGCCAATGTTGTTGGAACATCCCATCCATTTCTTCCTTTTTATTATTACCAACACTCTTCTTTTCATCTTCTTCATTCACCACTTTCGTCATCGCTTCCACCGTTTCTCCGCCGACAGCGCTGACAGTTTCTTTAAAAGCAACTCAATCGCCGCTGTTTTATCCTCAACTCGCTGTTATCGTCGCTGTTTCTCTTCTTTTGTTTGCTATGGGATTCTTGTTGAAATTCCTTAAACGCCGGAAACACACGGCGGCGACTGGTCGGGCCGATGAAGAGAAGGGAAAAGATGGGGAACAAAGGGGTGTTAGGAAATTTAAATGGGATGAGATTAAGGATTTGACTAAAGGATTTTCCCGGTTGATCGGACAAGGTGGGTTCAGTAATGTGTACTTGGCTAACTGGTCGGGTTCTAATCTCGGAGCAGTTAAGATCCTTGTCGGAAATGATAGATTAAATCAAGTGTTTAAACAGGAACTGGACATTTTAACCAGAATCCGACATGAAAACATCGTTAAATTCCTCGGTTACTGCGATGATCAAGGTGCGTTATGCATTAGTCTTCGCTTTTTTTCTCTCTTTAAAATGAAAAGGTTTATATATGTTTTGGCCCCTGTATTATAGTAAAATTCTCATTCTGGTCGTTTTGCCTTCTACTTTCATTCTATCCATCACTTTAGCTCATTCGGCATTTCTTTTTTTTTTTTCCTTAAATCGAGTGGTTGTTTAAGTCAATCAAATCTAAACACGTGGAAGGCGAAAGTGAAATTCCCAAATTGAAAATTTTACTATTATAGAAAGGTTAAAGTGAGAATTTCATTATAAGGGATGAACACGTGAGGGTAAAAATAAAATAAAGAAAATAGTTGAAAACTCTTGTTTTAGCCCCTATACTATAGTAAAATTCTCATTTTAGCTCTTTTATTGTTTTGCCAATCACTTGCCTCATTTACTTTCATTTGAGCCAATTAAATGTGAAGGTGAGAATTAAATTATAATACAAGGCAAAATGAGAATTCCATTATTGAATAAGGGATAAAGTGAACGTCACTACAAAGGGGCAAACCCCTGAGATTTCTTTTAACAGAAATGGTTGGGGGGGTAACGTGATGGATGAAATGAAAGTAGCGGAAGAAAACCACACGAAAATATAGTCAAGGGGCTAAAGTGAAATTTTCACAAAGTAAAGGGGCTGTTAAGCCAAATGAAATCTTTAGTCTTTTTGACATTTTTTGTTTTTTTTGTTTTTTTTGTTTACAGAGGAAGGTGCCATTGTGTTTGAATACATTTCAAATGGAAATTTACAAGACAAACTCCATGGAAATGAAAAGAATTTTCTTCCGTGGAAAACCCGAGCCGCCATAGCTTTTCAGCTTACTGCAGCAATTGAATACTTGCACGAAAAATGCAGCCTGCAAATAGTTCACGGCGATATCAAAGCTTCAAACATCTTATTAGACGAGCGTTTCAACTGTAAACTCTGCGATTTCGGGTCGGCGAAGATGGGTTTCTCGTCGGCGGTAATGCCTCCGTCGTCGAGGACGAAGCAAATAATGGTAGGCTCACCGGGTTACACCGACCCTCATTACTTGAGGACCGGTATCGCTTCAAAGAAGAACGATGTTTACAGTTTGGGTGTTATTATTTTGGAGCTTGTGACTGGTCTGGAAGCTTTTTGTCCCGAAAGGGGACAACTATTGACGACAATGGTGGCGCCGAAATTAAGGGATATTGCGAAGTGTGGTAGGGCGGAGGAGACGGTGGCGGAAATGGTTGATCGGCGTTTAGGTGGTGAGTTTGATTTGGAAGAAGCAAAAGCTTTGCTTTTGATCGTTGAACTTTGTCTTCACCGGTCACCTACTGTTAGGCCTTCAGCTTCACAAATCTTGGAAATGATGAAGGATAAAATCGGTGCCGTTGATTCTCTGTTTTCGCCAGCTAAAGGTTGCCGGTGTTGATTAATTACAGTTTTTTTGCGAAGGCAAGAAACAGGTCGTTTGAACAAGCAAAAAAAAAAAAAAAAACAGGGTATTGCCTGGTTTGTTTTGTCTTTAGATTAGATGATGATTTTTGTGGAGATTTTACTACTTTGTAAATGGTAAACATTAAAATTTTAGAACAAATGGTTTTTACTGAAAATTCGACAATGAATTGGATTTTTCTATGTTTTGCTGTACATAACTAATATTCGATTTTTTCTCGAACCTTGATTATTGGTGTCAGACGAACAACAATCTTGTTTCGACCATTGAAGTATTTTTCAGACAGACATCGTTCTCCAAAAATGGTAAGTTAACAGCTGAAGTTACCCTGTTAACTTACCATGTTTTGGAAATTTGGGCTTGGTTTGCCTATGCAAGGGTTTTAGAGTATGACTAGGCTCGTTTTTTCTTTTTTAATTTCTTGAAATGAAAACTCTCCGAATTATTCTTAAAGATAGTGTTCTATACGTAACAAGCATTATTTTCCATTATTTCAATCCAATTTTCATCAAACAAGATACCAGATGTCGTGACCCCAAGATGACATAGTATCATATAGTTTGAATATATATGTCAAATATAACGTGCCCAGCTCAAGTACATAGGATCGAGGAGAATGTGAATGGAGCCCATAGCGTAGCTGGTTCGGGTGTTGAGTGGGGAACTATGTTCAGGACTTTGATAAGGTACATATGGAAGATGTGGAATGAATACATCTTTTAGAATGTTACGAGACCCGCTGCTCAAGTAGTTAGGCACTGTTGGGTTGAAGCGAGCAGGTATAAGAAGGCTTTTAGTACAGAGTTGTAGCATGCAGGTTGGTGAGGGAGGCTTTGGGTGGCGGTTGCTGTCAAATGACTGGGTAATGGAGAATACGGGATGCTCAAGGGATGAGGGATGTGGCTATGCGGTATTGGGAGGAGGATTAGTATGGCCCATATACTTTTTGCTGAGTTGCGAGCTGTTCTCGAGGGTTTAAGCTCAGCTAAGGCAATGGCCAAACCGATGGGAGTTTTTTCAATCCATAAGTATCTTACGAGCACAAATATCTTTTTTACATTTTAATGCTACCTAAGGGCAGCAAAGCTATCATTTTTGTTATAGTTAAACTTGGTCATCGTTAATGCTTTGCCTAGAGAGAAAAAAAAACAGATGCAAATACCAAAACTACTGCATTCGAGTTCACAAAAACTAGAATGTTTATCCGATGTTTCACTAAATCAAAGCTAGAGCAAACATGTTAATCCAAAGGAAAAAAAAACAATCATTTCATTGGGAAAAGATACAAACTACCTCCCTCCTCCGGTTTTCAGATATACCAGAAATAGCCCCTTTGTGGTGAACTGGCTCGATAATAAAAATTCAACCACGGTGCCCTTGCTTCTCTTTTAATACTGGATCCCTGAAAAAAATTATTGAAACCCGAATGTGAGATAGGATTCAATGGTCTCGAGGGCAATAATTATAATTATCCTACATGGAAGATTCGAGTTTAACCTCTGAATATGATCAAGAATAAGGAGCCTTGGTCCAGGAGGTATTTTCACATCTCTAAGAGCACTGAAACAAATCATATGCAATTTAAAGACCATCAGAATATTTTATATTAATTAAAAAAGTTAAACGAAAGGTGAAAATAATCCAACTGCTTGCCTATCAGTGAGCAAAGGCAATGTGCTATCTGTTAACAAGCCTTTTTTGAAATTCTTCTCGTAGTTCTGCAGGCCGAGACTGTTTAACATGGATCTTGTTTTGTAATAATTCACATCCTCAACAGGTGGTTGAGAAAACTTTTGCCCCAACTGTATAATCACAAAAAAGATGCTGTTAAACAATGTTATTTGGATTTGGGTGAGTGTCAGATACAGGTATGCGCTGGACAAGAGCATGTTCAACTTTTTCCACATATTGGGAGAGTCCTTGACGAGTCATATCTGCCATGCTCATGCCCAGATAAGCATCCGTAGCTATTAGATATGAAACTACAAACCGGCAGAGCAATATTTCAAAGTTAATGGAGGTAGACACTCTTGACAACAAATGATTCCGAAATTTTAGCAAGCCATTTTCTCGGTTTTTTGGTTTATGTATGTTCTTTCATGTTCACAGCTAGCAGAGCATATAATAACGTGGGTTGACAATAAAATAATGAGATACATGAGGCTAATGAGATAAAGCATCACCTGGAAAAGCCCGCCTTGCACAAGTGCGAAAAATAGACCAGAAGTGACCGCATTTGCAGCCTGATTCGGTCCACCCATGCCACTGACTAAAGAAAACATGGCCCCAGAACCAAAAGCTGCCGCCATGCTGCAAGATACAATAGTTAAGTTAAAAAGAAGTGTAAACATTAAGTACTATAGTCTAGCCATACAAAACAAACCGGTGAAGTCTACATTTATTTATTCAAACAACAAGCTTTGATCATCAATGCAATCTTCAGAATACCGCACACAAATATTGAACAATAATGGGACCACAATCTTAATTCTTAACATAGCTTAACATGAGCTATTTTCCCAGATAAGCCAGAAGGGAAATCGAGATTGGTTCCGAGAAGGCAAAAACCTTTAGAGTTTCCAGGTAAATTCAAGAAAACATTGCTTCGAAATTATGACCCGATGACAGACTAGAGGTATACATATTAACATCATCCCTTCTCAAATTCTCTGTTGATGAATCTAACCGTGCTACTTTTAGACCAAAGCAAGAGAGAAAACTCTTTCCAACTGACCAAATTCAGAAACAAGCAAGCAAAGATACCCTACCATGAACAACTTGTTAGATTGTAAAATTAGGAAAGCTAAGATTGTTTTGACCTCAAAGACTGACATCAAGTATTTCTCTGCTTCTCAACAGGGATCACATTGATTTGCGATTTGGACTAGTAGTGATTTCCTCTAGCTATAAACCAACAAAGTAAATGAGAAAAGATAAATAAACCGTGATTATAAAAGGACCTACCTAGATTGCACATCCTCTTTCCCTCTCAGTCTTTTCATAACACAAGATATGCCGGCATTAACACCGGTCATCACTGCAAAGTTGCGAGCTTGTACCAAAGGACCCCCTGATAGAGCCTGTAATCAAAGCAAACATCTATCACATATATACACATATAACTAAAATTCATTTATCTACTAATAATCCAGTGCTGTTTAGAAAAACCCTTCAATGGTTTCAAGAAGAAACTAATGCTTTTGTTCTAAACAACAAGAAATTCAATTAGCTTGCACCATTAAAGAACCTAATTAAACCCAAAATAAGACTATCAGCATAAACCCAACACGAAGCATAAACCGTGACTTTGGGTTTTCAACCAAATTTGAAAAAGGACACGACCTGGGCTTGTTTGAAAGAAGCCATAGCTTGAGGATTTAGGGAAGCTTGAGGAGGAGTTTGAAAAGAGGACGAAATATCATTGGTGAGGGTACCCATTAAAGCACCGATAGCAGCGCCCTGAGCTGCGCCGGTGGTGGTTACAACAGTCGCCTCCACTGGCAAGGGTTGCTTGGATAACCAAGCCCTGAAACCATTCTCCACTTCCTTGAACTTAGCTTGCAATTGCTGCAGAGGGTTTTGTTGCTCGGGCATCGAACTAGGCACCATCGTGCCTTGCTTTTCTTCTATACGCACCATTTTCGCTAAGCTTTTTCAGTGTCCGATTTGATTTGATTTGATTTGAGAGTGTATAACTGAAGAAGAAGGTTTGGGAATTGGCGCTGGTAGTGGTGCCTCTCCGATGTTGCCGCCGAAAATGGATATGGGATTATATTAGGTGGGTATGCTATAACATCTTTTCAGCCCATAGTATGTACTAAACCAGTACGGCTCTGTTTGATAAAAATATAAATTTGGAAAATAAGTTTAAGTAAAAAAAAAACGAATAATTTTTTAAACGGGCCGAATTTCGAGTAAAGTTTTTATACCTCCCCAACCCAGTTTAAATATGTAAAAAAATGGTTGTTTTTTATTATTGTTTTGTTGTTATTTTTTATTGTTTTTTCATTGTTGTTATTATTTTATTGTTATTATTTAAATATTATATAATTTGAGACGTATTTATTTATTAAGTTGTACATATGTTAATATTATTTAAATATATATATTTTTAAAATTTATTTTTAATTTATTGAGAAATATTTATTTGAATATTTTTAGTATTTTTGATGTATTATATATATTTTTAAAAATATATATAAAAATTAATACGGGTGGACTGAGCCTGAGTTTTAACATTTTGATCTGGACTGTGCTTGGGCCAAATCTTAGGCACATTTTTTGGGCCGGGCCTAAAATTTTGGTTGGGTTCTGCCCGAACCCAGCCCATGGACACCTCTAATTTGAATGTATTTGGGTCGGATTGGGTCGTTATTTAAAAAAATAAAATTCAAAAGGTTAAAATATGTCATAAGTGTTCGTACTCTTTGAAATTTTGGAATTTAGTCTTTTTATTTTTATTTATAAAAATTTAGCCTTTCTACTTTCCAGATTATAAAATCCAGATCTAATTGGCTATGTTGTTATCATTTTTTTGTTAAATTCAAGTTATTTGCAACATCATTTTTTAATTATATATTTACCAAGTGATTTTTTTAAAATTTCAAAATATCAAATCAACAAGTTTAACAAAAATTAACAGTGTTAACAGTTAGACCTAAATTTTGAAATCTAAAATATAAATGGACTAAATTCTTAAAAATAAAAGTAGAAAGACTAAATTCTAAAATTATGAAAAATATAAAACTTATGACATATTTTAACTTTTTTAGCTAACTTATTGTAAATTTTATTTTTGGGTTAGTGTACTATTTAGGGCCTTAACTTGATAAGTCTTTCCACATCAGGACTTGGATTTTTTGGTACAAGTTAGCTCTCGAATTTTGGGGTTTAAATTTTTTTTTATTCAAATTGATTTTTTAATTTGACAATTGTTTTCACATTGAGCTCGAACTAGAGTTGTTCAAGGGTCAAGTTGGGTAGGGTCAATTAAAATTTAAGCCCATTTTCTAGGCTTGGGCCCCACTCAAAAAATGGGCTTAAAATTTTACAAAAGCTTGGCTCGGATAAAAAATGTTAAAAACCCAAGTCTGACTCGATCCACCCGTATTAAAATTTTTTATATTATTTTTTATATAAAAATAAATTTAAAAAATAATACATCAAATAACATTGAAAACATTAAAACAAACGTTTAGTAACAAATGGAAAAAAAAATTAAAAAATATATACTTAAATGACACTAAGACAAATGCAACTTAGCTAGCAAATTTAATAATAAAATAAGAGTTATATAATACCCAATTAATAACAATAAAATATTAACAATATAATAACGAAACGATAACAAATAAGAGTTAAAAAAGAACGTAGCTTGGAGGATTGGTAACGTCATGGTGTAAAATTTTGGATAGACTATTGGTTTAGGGACTTTGGTCCGTTGATCGATTATTGCACTCAAATGGCGCATTCGTTCCCTAAAGCCATAGTCTTTGGGATGGTAACAATTGAAGGGGATTGGAACTGGTATTGTTTTATTGGTGAACTTCCATTGGAGATTGTACATTACTTTGTTGTATTTAGTCCATCTTTAGAAGCAAAAGGCAATGATATTTGTATGTGGAAAGTCTCAGAATCAGGCAATTATATTGTGTCAAGGGGTTATAAATCCATCTAGCAAGATATGTGGCCTGATGCGAACGATAAATAGAAAGCTATTTGGAGAGTTAAGGTACCACATCAGATAAGGCAATTCCTCTTCTTGTATTTACGTGGTCGACTGTTAACTAACAAAGAAAGATGTCGTCATCATTTAACGAATGATAGCTTGTGTCGAATATGTGGTAATGTGTTGGAATCAATTGAGCATGTTTCAAAAGAGTGCCCAATGGCGCAAGCTGTCTGAAAAAGACTAGACCTAATGATACTTCAATAGAATTTCTTTACTGATAATTTTGAGTTATGGCTACATAACGAGAATGTCCACAAGTGGAATTATTTAAACTTCACACGGATGGTGGAGTTGATGTGAATTTTAAAAACGCAACGGTAAATAGCTTGAATGACAATTGGATTTTAGGATATGATCGGAATATGAGAATTAATTTAATTTTAGATGCTGAACTACAAATGATTATTAATGGGATCAACAAACGGATAATTCAATAATGGGATCCGGAAGCACTAGATTACCATTACTAGTAATAGAAGCCCAAGGATGGACGAGGAAGAACTGATAAATTAAAAATAGACACGTGTCACGAACAGTGAATATGACGGTTGATGCTCTAATCAAAGTGGCTAGAAGGTGCATATCGGGATTTCATCTTTTTTCTCAACCGCTGCTGCAGGTGCAAGCTGTTCTAGACCATGTGGTTGAGCTTGTTACTCAACTTCTAAAAAAAAAACGAAGAAGCCACCATTTAAAATAGAATTAATTTCGTAAAATATATATTAATCGTTTATTCATTCAGACACTTTTGTCGGAAAAGGGAAAAACAAAATTCTCCCCGACAGTTTCATCGTTGATTTAATTGGAAAGTCCAAAATTGACCTTCCATTGATACAAACTTCACAACTTCATCCTTATTTTCTTCACTCATTAACCAAAAGAATTCAAATTACTTTCCACGTGGCATTTTATAAAATAAACTGAAGAATTAAGAACCACTGGCAATAATAATCATCAATCAAAATTCCTGTAAACTGTATTGAAACAGCTAAGAACACAACCAAAAGTTTTCATTAACACCAAATATAAATCATACTAAATTAATTACCTTTTAATTTATAGCCATAAAATAAAACCAAACCATTTATCATTGGTCAACGAAGTTTGACGACAAAGATTTGAATCTTCAACCCCTTTATATACTTTTCCTCATTCACATACCATGTAAACGTAAAATCGTTGTTTTCAAGGCCAAGGTATTAAGCCTTGAATTTTTCATGAAAATTTCTCTTCTTTTTTCTCTTTAATTTCGCTTTTTTTTTTCCTTTTTTTTTTAAATTTTAATTTTTTTTTTCAAATCTGAGTTGGGAAAGGAAGGGAGAACATCAACGCGAGCTTTCCATTTTTCATTCAAGAAAAGGAAAGCTCGTTTTTTTTTTTTTTTTAAATTTTTAAAAGAAAATTCAAATCAAAAGATGGTGACGTTGTTTTCGATCCAATTCCATGAACCTTCATTAACGCTGTTGTTGTTGTTGTTGCTCGTCGTTGTTCCTTTCTCTTCGTCTTTAACCGTCGGGTCGCAACGGAATTTCACGACGATGGCCATCCTATTACCTTCCGAGTCGGCCGACGCATGTGGCAGTTCGCCCCGTCCTTATTCATGTCCCGTCAATTGCTTTAGAACCGATCCCGTTTGCGGTGACGACGGAGTTACCTATTGGTGTGGATGCGCCGATGCTCATTGCTCCGGTGCCAAGGTTGCCAAGATAGGATTCTGCAATGTCGGTAATAATGGCGGAACTGGATCTTTCCCTGGTCAGGCTTTACTTTTGTTGCATATAGTTTGGCTCATTGTTCTAGGCTTCTCTGTTTTCTTTGGCCTAATCTGATTCTCTCCTCTCTTTTTCTTTTTTTTTTCATTTTCTTTATAAGAACGAAGATTTTAATTGAACTTTTTTTAGTCACCATTGATCTCAGTGAAAACGTATACTTCCATTTCCTGCCTTTCACGTCTCTAGCTATTTCAATTTTCTTTTTATCAATTATTTCGAATTTAACATTTTTAAAACCTATAAACAATCAATTTATTCATATCGTATATAATATAACAACTATTATACAGATTTAATCAAATTTTTAAGTTTAACTTGAAATCGAGGATGGGAATCAAACCTCATTGAAGATTTCGAGCGACTCGATACTTTTCCCTCCAACAAAGTTTTTGCTTTAAAATTAAAATTTGATTGCATTTCAACGAATTTTAAGGCTAATAATTCATTTGATTACATTTAAAAGTTGTAAAATGATAAATAAGGATGACACAAATAAGAGCATTTGATAAAGGAAGTAATTTTTGAACTAACATGGTTAGATATGTCATTGTATATATCTCATTTCCAATTAGAAAAATGTTACTTATCTTTTGATTTTAGAAGTTTTAGCTCAATAAATTGTAAGAGACTTTTATTCACGAAATACTATAATTAGAGAATTTGACTATCTAATCCTCTACTTGTGCTCAAATCAGCTAAAAGACCCAAAACTCTGTATCAAATTCTTATTAGATTCGGTGTTTAGAACCATAAGCAAAAGAAATGGAATTGAATTGCTTTTATCAAATAATCATCTTTGTATTAAGTAGATACAATGACACAGAAATACAGTTCTTTTTCTTCTAGGAGCCTGTTTTATAGCTCGGTGGAGAGACGTTTAGACGAGAACCGTTGGCAGAAACATCACTAAAACTGGGCTTTTGTACATGGTGAGAACTTGAGCAACCATGTTGTAGAACGAGGAAGCAACATCGTTGTTACCCTATCAATGGGCATAAAGGACAAGTTCAATAAGCATCGATATGTCCTCAGATACATCCCTTTCACGTCCTTGACGATGTTACTGAAAGCTTGAATGTACTGCTCTACGATCCTTGAACTTGTTGCCTATAAAATAAGCCATAATTTTGAGATCTTATTTTTCTACTCGGCAATGAGCACGACATTGGTACCTCTCGTCTCGTCTACAAATGATTTTGGCCTTAAAACAGTTTATGATTCATTTAAATGACAAATGCTATATATTACAGCATATAACAATACATAGAACAGATCAGTATGTCCTACAATTGAACCGAGCTTTAAACGGTAAGTCATCAGTATGTTCCCTCTATCTGCAAAATCCAGAGAACTAATGAGGCATTAAATCTTTTTACTAGCGCAAACACCGGGAATGGAGATCTCCTCAGCAATACCTATTTGACATTTACATTTATCTAAACGAGGCCAACATGTTTACGGAACTCCTATATGCAACCAGATAAAAGTAATCACCTATATCAAAGCCAATTATGATTAATATAAAGCCCAATCATTTGTTTAACATAAGGACCAGTTACAAGTTGATATCACTTACCTTGTGCTCAGTTAACCTGATTCATTCTTGTAGCCTCAGATGCTAAGATCACAGCGTTTTTCATACCATCAGAAATGTTTATGTTGGTCTGTCTTTCTCATGTTGTCTAAATCAACCGTAAAAGAAGTTGATATGGTGCCACTAGACACTACTGCATTACCTTTGGATTCAAGAACCTGAGCTCTCTCCACGAGACGAAGATATATCCCCTGGGATGGCAGGGAAGTTGAGTATATGAACTATGCATGGTGAACACGGAAAATGACCTGAGCTGAAAATATTGGCTAAACCCTACTCGCTTATCTAATAACAGAGACAATGAACGCTGAGTCTTTTGCAGCCACATTGATGGCCTCTTGCAACAGTCGTGCGCTGCAATTCGAGTATGATATGAGATTGATGCAGTATCGTTCCAAACACTTTGGCACTTTCCCAATTACTTGTTGGTGGAAAATTGTCGCGTACATTTAACAAACATTAGGCATAAATTTGTCGACATGTCATACAGGACAAAACAAGCTTTGACGCTGAGATTAATCATGGAACCTTTAGTCAACACATCAAATAAGCTACTATATGTTATACAGTTTTCAACTTGACACCAAAGGCAGGCATCATTGAAGACATACCTTAGCATTCATTAGATGCAAGTTAATCAAATGGTGAATGAAAAAACAATCATAATACATTCCACACAAAGTGAAAACAACATCCTTATAACCAAGAGAAAGTCACAAAGACTCACATTTACAGCTTATCTAAAGAGACAAAGGATTCACAGAGAGCCTTGACCTATGTCGTCTTCTGATTTACAGTTTAAGACTAATCCTATTCGGACCGAGATGGTATTCAAGTAAATTTCTCCCTCTCGATTGAGGACCACTAGAAGATTCCAACTCAGTCTAAATGCCCGGAGAAGAATTGCCAACAACCTATTGATACTTGACCCAATATTGATAGAGTCAGACTTGCAATATAAACTCAATTCATTTCTACAGTGGGTTGATTCATGAAAGTTAAATATGTTAAATTTCAATAATAACAATAATAATAAAGCATGGGAGAAACAAAGAAGGAAAACGAACCACAATTTTTTCATTGAGAGTATCCCTCTCTTCGATCCACTAGAATTGATGAACGGTAAAGCCCTTTTAAAACCCATTGAATTGGGGGAAAACCCAGAATCTTTTCTGCATGTTCTGGCAGTACAATGAAATGATTATTCAGATTTGATTAAAAAAATAAATTTATTTTATTCTTTTAATATGGGTAAGTGAAATTCAGGGGTGGGCAGAGTTGAGGTTCCAATCTCCAGTTGTTTAGGTCTGTTCAAATGATCTAAAATAATAATTATTTAAATTTAATTATAAATTTATATAAATATTGAATATAGAATTATTTTTATTAATTAAGCCAATAGATATTGAAATTATAAATGCAAGTTCAACCCAAAGTCTCACAACCTCATCATCACCTCTACTCTTATATTAAAATTTAACATAAATATTAAACTTATTTTTATTACATAAATAAATTTAATTAATGATTGGTCATATCACTCATACTATAAATTTTAATCCATCATATTCAAATCAAATAAATTATTGAAATTTTATAAAAAATTTAAAAAATATTTTCAATTCAATCAATTGTTACCTTGTTTCAAACAGATTTTCAATCTCATTGGTCCGATCGATTGGTCTAAATCAATTATGAAAACACCAGTAAAACATACTGTAATACCCCATACCTGTACCTGAGACCGGGATAGGATACGAGGCATTACCGAAATTTTCAGCATAATTTCATTTAATTTATATTATTTAATATTCATGTTTCATGTTTCATGTAACATCCTTTTCATATATTCAATTCAAAATATCATATAAAATACGATACAATACTTAAATTGTTATATTTACATGCTCATTCAGGGTATCCGAACCTACCTGACTAAATTGCAGAAATACCAAGATTTAGGGGCATATTGGTAATTTACCATTTTCCCAAATTTCACCCAATCTTAAATTGATAATTTCATTCAATTTATTAATTTAGATAATAAAACAATTTATTCCCTTCAATTTAGTCATTTTTGATATTTTTACAAAATTACCCCTTAAAGTTTTACTTTTATTCAATTTAGTCCATGAGCTTAAAACATGCAAATTAGCCATGCTAATTGAATATTCATATATATTTTTCCTCCTCCTCCTCTCCATTCCACATCCTTGATGTATATAACATTCTTGTAAGTACGATTTCACAATTTACTTATTAATGCTCACATCAAGCTGTTCACAAGAGTCATAGTCACTCAATTATTTATAATTCGAGCTACAGAGCTCAAAATTAAGATCCGTAAATTTTCCCTGAAACTAGACTCACATATCATTCCACCATAAAATTTTCAGAATTTTTGGTTTAACCAATTAGTACAGTTTATTCATTTAAGTTTCCCCTGTTTCACTATCCACAGTTCTGACCTCTCTTCACTAAAAATTAATTATATCACAGTACAAAACTCGAATAATGTTCCCATTAATTTCTATTGAAAATAGACTCATTAAGAATTCTAAGCATATAAATTTGAGGCTCTAATTAATTTTCTCCAATTTTTAGTGATTTTCCAAAGGCAAAATAGGAGAACCCGAATTCATTCTAACCTTGTCTCACAAAATTCATTATATTTCATAATTTACAAATCCATTACTTACACCGTTTCTTCTATGAAAAACTAAACTCAATAAGCTTTAATTTAATATTTTATTCATCTTCTAATTCGATTTCTACAATTTATGGTAATTTTTCAAAGTTAGTCTACTGCTGCTGTCCAATATTGTTTTAGTTCAAGATGTTTATTACCATTTTTCCTCTAAATTTCACAGGTCATACAATTCAGTCCTTGCTCAATTAGCCCATCTATTAAGCTAATTTTTCTCAATTAACATTTTGTTCCATCATTCTAAACTATTACACAACCTTTGAAAATCAGAAATTCAACACTAAACCTTAATTCACAACTTTTTCACAATTAGGTCCTAAAATCAATTTCTATTGAAATTACTTGATAAAATCATCAAACAACAAAATCAAAGCTTCAAATTCATTTTATTTCATCATAAACAGCTAACACTTATCAATGATAGCTTTTAGTTTTGTTCATAAAATCAAAAACTAATGAATTAAACACTTGGACCTAATTGTAAAAGTCACAAAAACATAAAAATCTCAAAGAAAAGGGCAAGAATTGAACTCACATATGTCTTAGTATGAAAAACCAGCAGCTTTCAGACCTCTCATGGCGTTTTTGCTGAAGAAAAATGATGATATCTCTAGATTTTTCAAATTTGTCTTGTTTTATATGTTTAATTTGCAAAATTTCCCATTTTGCCCTTGTTTCTCCTTGTCTTTTTTGCTGATTTTCTTGCCCAACCGTCCAGCCCATACAATTTGGGTCCAATTTCCTTTTAAATCCCTCCTTTTTAATCACTTAAACTATTTAATCACAATTTAATAAATTTTGCACTATTTTCAATTTAGTCCTTTTTAATTAATTGACTAATCAAACGTTAAAATTTTCTAACGAAACTTTAATACTAACTTAATAACACTCCATAAATATTTATAAAAATATTTATGGCTCGGTTTATAAATTCCAGGTCTCGATACCTCATTTTTAACCAAATTTACCTGATTAATTCTTTTAAAATCGCAAAATTCACTAATTAAAAATAATTCTTTTAAGTTCGCGCTTGGCCTATAATTATTATTTGTTAAAATTTCTAAACTTACTCGTTGGATTTAGTGATCTCGAATCACTGTTTCCGACACCACTGAAAAATTTGGCTGTTACAACTCTCCCCCCCTTCAGGGATTTTCGTCCCCGAAAATCTTACCAGAAAAGTTTGCTTTCAATTCTAATGAAAAACTTCCATAAAATTTCTCAGAATCACAACCGGATTAATCTCAAACACCTCTTCCCAATAACCTTTAGACTGTAGCATACAGTGTCGGAGCATATCATCAAAATCTCACTTATTCCCTCATAATTACAACTCTAGTAAGGGGGTGAGGTCGTAAAGCCTCTAATTTAACTCTCATAACTACACACATATGACTTGACATTCATATATAACATCATCGTTTTCACATAATTCACTTCAAGAAAATTTTTACACTTATATAGTCTATCAATATTTTCTGCCATCGACAATTTCAAACAATGAATTCACTTAGTTTAGCTCAATATCAACAATTAATCAATTTCAATCTTTTAAGTCCATTTATCACTTACCTTTCTTAATCAATTTAGGGAACCATTTCGGAATTGAGTACTTCGTTTTCATCATGCGATAGTAAAACTATGGTCTTGTACATAGTCACATATCACACACCGTACCCATAGCCCAGCCATGGTCTTACACGAATCACATATCACACTGATGCCATATCCCAGATATGGTCTTATATGGAAGCACGTAATTACATACCTCTGATGCCATAGCTCAGCTATGGTCTTACACAGATCATATATCACATTGATGCCATGGTCCAACAATGGTCTTTTCCGTCAATTCGTCTTAGCCACTGAACGAAAGTACTCAAATCCGTTGTTCCACTTAATTTGTACTTTTATTCAAATATCATTTTACAACTATCACAGTTTAATGACATTCATATGCAATAATATACTATATCATTCATGAAATTTTCATATCACGACATTAAATTTAGTCATATGAACTTACTAATCATACTTATTCAACCAAGTGTACATAAACACACACTTATTCAGTTTTGAATAAAATTTACTTAATCAAACATGTTGGGCACATAACATCGTAGACATGCCAAACAGACACGGATAGTCTTATCATAATAGACATAGTCATCATAAACCAAAGAACATACTTTAAGGATAAATCATGATCGATAATTTACGAAATAAGAGTGATAGGAAAATTGAGATAAAGAACTCCAAAATACGATACCATACCAGAAATTCGAGAACATAACTCATACGAAAATAATAATAAATATCCAAATGATTTCTCAGAGAAAATCGGAAGAGACAGAAGAATAGACTCATGTAAGTTTCACCATCGACTTCTTTTTCCAAACATAATAGAATTGAATCTCATATGGAGTGATAGGGATTTAACACTTAATAATAATAAATAATTTGAATTCTAATAATATAATCATATGTTGAGTATGTTTGTACTCAAGTGGTATTACCATAATTCAAATTATAAATACTATAATAAATAATAGACATCAAACATGTAACAATATAAGTCATATGTGTTAATTATGCTTTAATTTCATATCTCGCAATAGTCTTTCATCAAATGGCATCATATATCATCTATATTATCTTTAATCAATTCATGAACCTTTGGTTCAAGCTTTCAATCTCATATCTCTACTTGATTCACAATTCACATTTCTTTTCATAATTCCACTTTTCACACTTTCAATAGTTTATTCGATCAAATTCATTCGATTTCTCATTTCATTTACTCAACCCTATTAACATAACTCGGACTCAGACGGATACACGGATCCAACCAAACACACCGATCGGCACATTGTGCCTAAAAGCGATACGTAGTATCTGATCG
Organism: Gossypium arboreum; assembly: GCF_025698485.1. Classification (NCBI taxonomy): domain Eukaryota; kingdom Viridiplantae; phylum Streptophyta; class Magnoliopsida; order Malvales; family Malvaceae; genus Gossypium; species Gossypium arboreum. The sequence continues at coordinate 1,572,359 of NC_069080.1, read as the reverse complement.
ATATCGACACATAAGTGCCTAAAACGACACACGAGGTGCACGATCGACACACAAGGTGTCCGAAATACGACACATAAAGTGCCTGATCAGTATAGCCGACAAATCCTGTACACTTCCAGTTCCTATGGCATGCCAATTATATCCGACTAGTCCGACAAGTTAATAGGGAATTCAATTCTCATCTCAATTTCACTTAATATTCATATTTACTCCTATTAACAAGACTCGGATTTTGGCGGATACACGGATTCCATCCAAACACACCAAAATGTCCAACCAAAACACACCAGTATCATATAATCCTCCCAAACACACCAGAATAATATAATCCATCCAAAACACACCGAATAGCACAAAGTGCCTCTTCGATAAATCCAAGGATATAAACATCAACATATCCAAATCTCATCTCCAAATCCTTCTCAAAATCCTATGGCATGCCAACTATATTCGACTCGATCCAGATGCAGTTAATAGGGTATTCAATTCACTTTCCAGTTTCCAATCAATACACATTTCAATTAATCATATATTCATATCAATTTCATCACATTCCCAATCAATAAAATTTTCAAATATAACATATATCCAAAATTCTATTTCCACATCAATCATATATATCCATACAAATTCAATTCAATATTAATACTTACCTTAAAATTTTACTTACTATACACATAAATTTAAATATAACATTTATTCATACCTTTATGAGTTCCGACTCATCATAGTCTACTTTTGCTCATATATTTGAGTATCGCTTTCAACATTATCGTAATTAGCTTGGTTGGGAAAGTATCTCTATCTTTAAGTAAAATAAATCTCATCAGAGTTGGAAGATATTACATTATCTTATCACAAGTTATATAATGGCATGTATTTCTAGACTTCACATATGCTACGTTCGGTCCGAGAACCGACTAAACCTTAGCTCTGATACCATTAAACGTAATACCCCATACCCGTACCTGAGACCGGGATAGGATATGAGGCATTACCGAAATTTTTAGAATAATTTCAATTAATTTATATTATTTAGTATTCATGTTTCGTGTTTCATGTAACATCCTTTTCATATATTCAATTCAAAATATCATATAAAATACGATACAATACTTAAATTGTTATATTTACATGCTCATTCAGGGTATCCGAACCTACCTGACTAAATTGCAGAAATACCAAGATTTAGGGGCATATTGGTAATTTATCATTTTCCCAAATTTTACCCAATCTTAAATTGATAATTTCATTCAATTTATTAATTTAGATAATAAAACAATTTATTCCCTTCAATTTAGTCATTTTTAATTAATTGACTAATCAAACGTTAAAATTTTCTAACGAAACTTTAATACTAACTTAATAACACTCCATAAATATTTATAAAAATATTTATGGCTCGGTTTATAAATTTCAGGTCTCGATACCTCGTTTTCAACCAAATTTACCTGATTAATTCTTTTAAAATCGTAAAATTCACTAATTAAAAATAATTCTTTTAAGTTCGCGCTTGGCCTATAATTATTATTTGTTAAAATTTCTAAACTTACTCGTCGAATTTAGTGATCTCGAATCACTGTTTCCGACACCACTGAAAAATTTAGCTGTTACACATACTCTCTAATTTGATCGATAAATTTACTATGTTCAATATTTTAAAATTAGATCAATAATCAAATTGATCAAATCATTAATTTTCAGTTTAATTGATTCAAAATAAATAAAATTATAAAATTATAAAAAATTAATTTAATCGATTTTTAATAAAATCTGATTTAATTAATTTATATCTACTTACAAATTAATAGATTTTTTATTTTTTTAACTAATACAAATTTTCAATTTAATCTACGGATGCGGAACATTGATTGAGCCCTAGTCTTGCATTCTATAATTTTGCATGCAAAAGCTTTTACTTGTAGATTAAGCAATGAAATGGTAGGATATTTGATTGATTGTTTGGGAACTCAAAAAACCTTGTCTCTGTTGAACACGACAGCTTTGTTGACCGCCGCGCTTAGGACTATGTTCTACTTTATTTATTTTCTTTTTTCGTAAATTACTTTCTTTATTTACCACAAACATTTTGGGCTACTCAATCAAATTGATGATAATAGTGGGCAACTTCTTCAATAAAATAATCTAAAATGCAATATTCGACTCTCGAGATTAAATTTAGATTCAAGTTGTATTAAATTTTAAATAAAAATAAGTTTTTTATTCTATTTTTATTATACACATTAATCAAATTTTATTTAAAAACATTGAGTTTATTATCATTTTATATTAAATGATATGACACTTGTCAAAGAGAAATTTCAATAAAAATCATGTTAAAACAATATTCAAATGGATATCAACTTTCAATTTAATCACATTCATTTTAAATTTATAATTAAAATATTTTTATTTTTTATCGAGTTGTTATACAATTAATTCATAACACAAATGTAATATTGTTTGATAAGCTGAAAAGAGTATGTATTGAGAAATTAAGTATTAAAATTTTTATGTTACTTATTTTCAAACATTTCACATTATTAAACAAAATAAAAATTTTAAATGAAGAATATTTAAAAGACAATATAATATTAAAAATAAAATAATTTTAATTGATAAATATATACTTATTTATTTACCTATCATTTCCAAATTTTTTAATAAAAAATTCTATCAATAATTTTTATTATGAGTTATATAATCACTGAAAATATTACGAATATATAAATATATTAAATAAATTCAAAATAAGTTTTATTGATAACATTGTAGACATAATTATGATATAAAATTAAAAAGAATTCAAAAGAAATTCCATTGTGATTGTCCCTTTAATTATTTACCATAAGAAACAAAAAAACATTCTTCCTTTCAAATCTAACCTGAAAAATGGTTCAGTAATTACCCTTTTCATACTTATTTTCTGTGTGGAATGAATCATTTTCCAGTTACAGTTGTGTGGGTGAAAATTATAATTCACTTCCTTTCACAATCTTCAATTTCAAGTTTCTTAATAAATATTGAACAAATTAATTTATTTTATATTTACATATTGTTTTATTCATTACTAGTCTAATTTTTAAAGTAAACACTTTTTATGAGTTTTAGTATTTTTCAATATGTAAGTCAGGTCAAGTTGGATTTGAGTTGGATTTAAGTATGATATTAATATATTTTATGTTTATTCAAGTTTGACCCAACCTTAAATATGAGCTTAAAATTTTGTTTAAATTACCCTATATTTATAAATAGTTAACCCAAAATCATTTTTTATTTGTTCATATTATTTTTAAAATTAAAATTATATATTAAATTATTTTTATATAATATTTAATGATTTTAGATTTTTATTTATTAAAATTTTATATTTAGTTATCTTAACATTTTTTTAGTATTTGTACTACAATAGATTAAATTTTATGTTTATAAATTACATAATATATTAAAAACAACAAGAATATAAAATATTACAAACTTAAAAGCAGATCAAGTTCAGACCTTAAATGTTTAAATCCAAGTCTAACCTATATTTTAAACGAGCTTATTTTTTTACCTAAACCTTTTAAAATTTCAAATGGGTCTTTGGATTTGGACAAATAATTTGATTCATAAATAAGTTTAGATTAAATTTCATTAAAAATCAAATTAAGAAACCAAAAGAAAAAAAGAAATATCCGAAGCATTTTCATATGTTGCCACGTAGCTCATATATACCCCCACGGTTACGGTAGGAGTCTTTTCTGAGTTTTCTCCACGTAGGAAAAAAAAAAAGCTTATTCCCTACCTTACTCAGGACTCCACTTGGCTTCAATGCTACCTTTAAATTTTCACCAAAATTACGTCCTTGGACAGAAATAAAGAAAAATAAGAGAAAGGGACTCTCGGGGTAATTTTATCGATAATCGAATAAATTTTTAATTTTGATAATAATAAAAAAGGATGAGTGAAAATTTTGATAAAAAATTGTACTCCGACGATAGACTGTCCATGCAGGCTTGGTCCTCAAATTATACGAGAGTGCAGTCATCCAGAGTCTAAAATTAAAAAGGACTCAAAATTATTCTTTTAATTTTTAATATGATAAAATAATTTTAAATTAAAATAAATTAATTGAATATTTAAGGCTTTTAATTTTCACTATAAATACTTTATGGACTCCAAAACTTTTTAATTTTTATTGTATTATATTTTATAATTTTTAAAAAAGTGCAATTTATTTTTCGTCTAAAATCTTAAAAATGTCAAAAAGAAATTTATGTGCACGTTATATCCATTTTTTCTTTTATCTTTGAATTTAAATTTCGTTAAAACGTGATAATTTAAAAATTTTACTACCTTATTATTTAAAAGAACGGTAATAAAAACATAAAACACAACATAAGGGCAAAAAAATAGATTAGCTGACAAGTAAGTACGCGGAATATCCGAGTTGAAACGCGGGCACAACTGAAATTGAAAAAAAAAAAAATAATCGGTAACTTTTTAAGTGGTTTCCTTTATAATATATGCCCAATAAAAATGGCCTATGGGGACATCTTCCTTTTCGCTTAAACTCTTTCAAATCCAAATACTAATTCGCCCTGAATCTTCTTCCTTTTAGGGTTTCAAACGATCCTTTATGCTTTGAATCTCCTCCTCCTTTTTGGGTTTCAAACGATCCTTTATTTGGGGGATTAACAGCAGTTTACCATGGCTGTTATCTCACTGAATTCACTGCCAATCGGAATCAGATTCCGACCAACGGACGAGGAGTTAATCGATTTTTACTTGCGAGCTAAAGTGAACGGGAAAAGGAAAGATGAGATCGGGGTTATACGGGAAGTTGATGTTTGTAAATGCGAACCGTGGGATTTGCCTCATTTGTCTGCTGTAAAGGCTCGTGACCCGGAATGGTTTTTCTTTTGCCCACTGGACCGGAAGTATCCGAATGGAAACCGGCTTAATAGGGCTACCGAGGCGGGTTATTGGAAGGCTACGGGTAAGGATAGAAAGATAAAGTCTGGGTCTTGCTTGATTGGCATGAAGAAAACTTTGGTGTTTTATACGGGTCGGGCTCCTAAAGGGAAGCGAACTAATTGGGTTATGCATGAGTACCGTACTACTCTTGATGAACTTGATGGAACCAAGCCTGGACAGGTTCGATTACTGGGTCTTTCTTAATTCTTTTGATTGTTATGTTTTTTTTTTTAATTCAGAATTTGATGGGTTAATTTGTTTTGTTGTGTAGAATCCTTTTGTAATTTGTCGTTTGTTCAAGAAACAAGATGAGACTATTGAAGATATTAATGGTGATGATGTTGATCCTGGGGCCTCTTCTCATACGGAAGAGGTGCAATCGGAGTTCGACGGGCCTTCGGTGGAAGGAGGAGCCGGAAAAGTTCCCGACGGAGGAGCCGGAAAAGTTCCCGACGAAACTCGGCCTGTGGGTTTATGTAATGAAGCCGTTGCACCTATATTTGACTGCAACAACGATGGGTTTAATGCTTGTGAACTGGAAGAAACGGCACCTGCACAGGTGAGAAAATGGAACTGGATTTGGATTTGGGTTTTGCAATCATTGCTGTAGTGCTTATGTGGTTTGATGTGGTTTTCAGGTGGATCTACTTGGAGAAGCTTTGTTTCAAATTTGTGATCCAATGATGGAGCCATTGGATTGGAAGCTTTTTTCACCATTGCATTCGCAGATCGAAGCCGAGGGGGCACCTTGGATGTTTGACCATGTCGGGAACAGTTTTGGTGGGGTGAAGTTCGAGCATGGCACAAACGAAAATGATGCTGAATTCATGAACTCTATCCTGAATAATTCGGATGACTATTACAGCGACGACTCAAGCAGTCGAAGGAATTCAGTTATTGAAACCGAGACCCCAAAGTCAATGGCCTTTGGTACAAATGGTGGATTGTATTGCAAACCTGATGCTGAACCGGCTCGAGTATTGGTGAGTAGTAGAACCAAGCTTGTTACATATTTGTTTACTGTCTCAATATTCATTGAAATCATGAAATGCCTCATTGAACTCCTATTCAAAATTCATACAGCCTGGGACTGGAACTGCCAACGGAGGAGCATTCTATAATGTGCTAAATAGCAATGGAGAACCAAGCAACCATGTGAACACAGCTTGTAACGTCGACACTGCACCTACCATCAGGATTCGATCTCGTGCTCATCGAATTCAGCCAGACACAGAGAACTTCGACACACAGGGTATTGCATCGAGAAGGTGTAAACTTGTGGTCCATTCACCTCGCTTTGAAGAGAAAGAACATGACTCGAAACCCATCCTTACGAAGGTGAGAAATTTGTAAACTATGACATAGTGTTAAGCCATTGCCAAATCCAGATATTTGGGCATTAATAGAGTTGTCTTTTACAGGGTGTAAAAGCCATGGAAGAGTATATCAGTGTTGGCAACGATGCTGCTCGAAGGACCATGGACGAACCCCAGATTTTTGAGACAAGCAAAAGAGATGTTTTGAGGTCGAAGAGCAAGATTCCAGTCTCTGAAGCGGTTTCATATCGATGTTTGAAGAGGTTTTCAGCTCGTCGCCAGCATAAGCCGTTCAGTGTTATTATGTTTCGGGTCGTTGCTGTAATGTTAATCTTGTTTGTAGCTTTGGTTAGCACATTGAATGTTTTGTAATTTGATGCTGTTTTTGTGTTGATTTTTTGTTAGTAATTAAACTATTAATCATATTTACAATATTGATATATGCAAATTAATTAATTCGAGTTAAAACAAAATTAAGATTTACTTAACTGATTCCCAATAAAATGCAATTTATTAATTGATTCGAAATCATCTAAACTAATTTAGTTTTCTATTTTGTAGATTTTGCTACATTTTCAAATTGGTACTTAAAACTTTTTTATCCAATTAGTTACTTGAATTTTGCTTTTTGTTTAAATTGGTACTTAAATTTGACTTCATTTTAAATTAGCTCAAATATCAATTTAAACTATTTGGGTACCAAATTGAATAAAAATTTATATATTTATATTTTACAAATAAAACATCGATGAAATTAATTTAATAAAATCAAAATTTTCTCCCAAATTTAGTTCATAATTAATACGCTATCAAATAATATACCTAATAATTAAAATTATTTTAAAGTAATTTTCTTGGCTTTCTTTTTCAATTTTCTATTGAGTATGGTCAGAGATGATCATAGGCCGAGCCGTAATTTCAAACTCGTTTGATAAGTTTGGGTCTGGCTGTCTTGAAAATAAGCTTAAAATTTTGCCTAAGCTCGACTCAGCTCGTTTGTATAAAAATAAATTTAAAAATATAAAATATCAAATACACTAAACCATTAAAATAAATGTTTCACATTTAAAGAATTCTTGATAGAGTGCAATGGTTACATTATGTATTAATATAATAAACAGTAAAATATAAATTTAGTACTTGATCTTATTCACTCTTCCCAGATTAGTACTTAAGTTCTTTTTTAAACAACTTTAAGCTTAAAACATGTGACAATACCAGACAACAACACGTGCCGTTTCATCTCCTGCTTATTTAATATATTTGTAGTAGAGCTTACATTAGTTATTAATTGATAAAATAGAATTAGCATTTGATCATATCTAATAGATTTAAGGTTTAAAAAAATTATAAAACTTATTTATATATATTTATTTTTCCATAGAGAATCTATATGATATCTTTTCTGTTTTTTTTATATAAAAATTTAAAAATCTTAAATCTATTAAATATGGTCAAATACTAATCCTACTCTATCTTAAAGACTGAATTAAATTAATAACTAATGTAAACTCTATTATTTTAAAATCATATTTATTCTATCTAAAAGCTTCAATAAATACCTAATGCAAATTAACTTTATTGTTCTATGAAATCACATATAGGAAAATTTTTCTTTTTTGTTATTGAATTCTCTTTTGCTTTTCGTTTTTTTTTTTCTGAATTAAGGTAAGATGAAATTTGATCCTTACGGTGTAAACAATTATGAAATAGGGTCTTCAAGTTCATCGAATTTACCACCGCTGTCGTTCACTGTTAATAACCGGCAGTCGATTCCATTTATTGATTTGAATCAATCCATGAATTGGCGGCGGATTGATGATGCTTATCAACCTTTTGAATTCACTCCTATGGATTTTCACTCAATTTCCACTCCATTTCGTATTTTTCAACCCAAAACCCATCGTTATCCTTCTTATGGCTTACCAACGCGAACCAGCCTGGACCATATTCCTCTATGGGATTGTGGTGGTGGTGACCGTGGTGGCTTTTTTGATTAGGAGAAAACAAAGCCGGTTTATAATAATTGCATGGATCCTTACAATCTTGGTATGGTTTATATGTAACACGTGTGGATTATCTCATTATATGGATGCTTTTAAATTAACACTAACCTATGTCATATAAAATCATTAACCATATCTATTATTTAAAAATTCCATAAATTTAATTATAATAAGATCTAATCTTAGATATTATCATATATGTATATATGTCATATTTAATTAAGTAAATTTATTGTTAAAATTTTGTTATGTTGAGGGTTTTGATCTTTCGAATCATCAAATCCCTAAATAAGTTATAGAATCTCGATTTAAATTAAATTTTGTTAAGAAGACACTTACATTTTGTTAACTTACTTTAGGCATTTGGACTTTTCCCAAAACTAAGAGATAAAATATCAATTTGACCCACAATACCAATTTGTCGTGGAATTCAACCATCTTAAATATTTATTGATACAAATTTTCATTGACGATTGTCTTTAAATGCACTTAAAGCTTGAATTTCCATAATGTTTTGTTTTTGGTATCAAATTGCAGGGCCTCATTCCCTTGAATCTGATTTTCTGCTACCTAGAAATTACAATACGAATCAAGTTCCATTCAGCAACCCATATGAGAATCCACTAAGTTGGCATGGCATTACTCCAAGTGACCCTATACCTTCCATAAAAACTTCACCTGGGATTGCTTTTAGACCACCACCACCATCACCCGTTGATGCATTTTCTTCGGCAAACGATACCCTCTCGTTCAAAAATCTTAATAACGGCATCAATGGAATCGATAAAAACTCGACTGGCAAACCATCAGTAGCCGAAAAGCTTTCAAAACCACCAAATATGTTCTCTAAAGGAGCATCAACTTCTTATGATGAATCTCCATTTCGAACTTCCAAGCCTGTTTTCGTGCAGGATGCAAAGAAACACGAAATACTTGATCGTGATCGTGGTAGAGCACATAATTATCTGCCTATGAAGTTTTCAGACGTCGTTAAACTTCCTCCACGGAAACCATCGGGTAGTATCAGAATGAGTGTTGAAAATGGGAAAGTAAAAGATGGTTCAACCTCCCCTTCAAAATTCAATTTGTTCCCTACTTTACCAACTAGAAAACGATCCAATCTTCGAAAAATGGATCTGAACAAAGATTATTCTTTATTCAGTCAGTCATTGGATGAGTTTGATAAGGAGACTTCCCTTCAACAAGGTTTTGCAGAAGGTAAATTCGAGGCCGGTGTTGCTGATTTTTATACGAAGACGAATTGTGATTCTACTAAGCATTCTAATTTCTTAAGCAAGAGATCATTTTCTAGTTACGGTGATAGTATTTTGTTAGAAAGAATGCTTGTATTATCTGATATGCTTCTGTCTTGGTGTTCGGATCATACGTATGAATTAGAGGAAAAAGATCAGAAATCCTTGGAGAAAATAATCAACAATCTTCATACATGCATGTCGAAAAGTATCAGACAAGAACCATCATTGTTTAGTGGTCTTTCCGAGGCAGGTGTAGCCGATTTTCATACGAAGGCGAATCATATCCGCAGTGATTTTAATCCCTTAAGTAGATCATTTTGGAGGGTTAACCATAAGATTATGATAGATAGAATGCTTAGCTTATCAGATTTTCTTCTGTCTCTTTGTTCCAATTATACGTATGAATTAGAGGAAAACGAGCACAAATCGTTCGAGGAAATAATCAACAATCTTCATACGTGCATTTCGAAAAATATTGTACGAGATTCAGCATTGGTTAGTGAGCTTTCTGATTCTATTCCGAGTCAGAAACGAGAAGAGAAGGGCAATCATTCTGTTTCCATCGATAGTGACTTGAAGCTGAAAATTGATAAGACCGCTGAGGTCAATACTTATTTGATTCAATATCATTTGAATGTACATTTATATTCTAATCTCTTGCTTGTTTGGTAATTTACAGAATATAAAGAAGATCCTTATGGAGGATTATAATGTGAAAGAAGAGAAAGATCCACAAGTTCGGTTTTACAAGACTTTATGGCTCGAAGCAGAAGCTGCTTTATGTTCCGTAAATTGCATGACTCGCTTTATCAACACCAAGACCGAAATCGAAAAATCTAAATTGGACGATGAAAAAGGTTAAAATTTTAGATTTTCTTCATCTTTTTTTTGTGGGAAGATCTTTCATTTTATTTATCTTGTTTTTGATTTGTCAAAAGGTTCATCCGATGAGGACGAAACGTCGAGTTTCGAGCTTAACGAGAACGATGAGTCATCTAAGACCATTGAACCACTAGCAACAGCTTGTGATGACGAGGTTGATAAATCATTTAAGCTCGAAAGCGGATTGACCCAACTGGTTTCTGGTTTCGCTAGTGACTCGAGTTTCAAGCTTAACGAGAAGGATAAGTTATCTTGTGATGATGAGGTTGATAACTCCACTGAAACAGCTTGCGATACTGATGATGAAGTTTCACAGCATCAAGACTTCAACTTTGGTCATGCTGGAGAACAATCGGAGGTGGGGGACTTTAATGTCCAGTACGGTTGCACGGTACGGCCTGGTAGTAGTTCCGGAATCGGTGATCAACCCACTACAAATTGGTATGACGACTCGTCTACTGACTGGGAACATGTCTCAAACGAGGAGGATTTGTTTTCGTTTTAAATGCCTTCTAAAATTCATGTTAAATTTTGCTATTTACTATTTTTCGAAATTTAATTACTTTTAATCCATTAAATCAATTTTATACTTATACTTTTAAATTTTAAAATTTCGATACTAATATAAATAATAATTATTATTGTATTAATTAGATTTTTAGTAAATATTATGTTTGTTACATTAAATTTTTAGAAATAATAGAATTTAACCATTATTTTGTTTTTCTTTACACCAATTCTTAAAACTTGAATATTTATGTAATTTTTTAAAGCAGAAATTAGTAACAGAGATGGTGATAATGAAATTAGAGAAAATTGTCTCAAAATTTTATAACAAATAAAAAAAAAAGTCGATCTGAGCCACACATTAGATGGTAAACTAGCTCAACTGCGATGACTAAAATGTGGATACTAATTCCGATAACTCATCGACAACAGCCAACAAGACTGACCGGCTGGCCAGCAAGACGAGAATACCTGAAGTGGTAAGGTCCATAATAGCACTCACAATGTCTCCCTAAGTAGGTAATCCGACTCATGAGCAGGTCTACATGTACGTTAATTTAAAGAACAAATAATTTTAACGAGATGAACAAAATAATATAGTAATTACACATGACCCATATATACCTCATATCAAGAACAGTTTGGTCTAAGATCTAATTTATTCAAATTTTTTTATAAAGAGACTAAAATATAATTCGACTTTTAATATAATTACCCTCTCAAACGAAATAAAAGAGAGAGAGTTGAAAATTGATCGTCTTTACACGTATTTGATTATTGACGACTTTCGCCTATGAAAAGAACATCAAGGTTTAGCTGTCATAAGATTTTGAAATAGCGCTTCTTTGCACTTTCGAAGAGAGAATTAAGTTAAAACTTGATATTAAGACATATACCAATGCATACTCTGCAAGCTACACTAAGCATAGACATGTTTCAAGCTTTAAAGAAACAAAGCCTGTGATCTTCGATCTTCATTCAAAATCACTTGAAAATAAGAGTAACTTGTACCCAAACTTTAGCAAAAGGAGGAGCTTATAGACACAAAATGGAGAGAGTTTCTTCAAAATCTAGAAGGCTGACCCTTAGGGATCCTCACTTGCCTTTGAGATTTCCAAGTCTCAACATGCTCTGAAGCATCACAATGTAACACCCAAAACTCACATGGTGCAGCTGAATCACAAACATAGCAGTAACACTGCATTCAAACACAGAACCCCAAATTACAAAATTTCTCAAAAATCAAGATAAATCCGCCATTAAAGTAAAAAAAGAAAAAGGATTGTTCTTTTGCATATATATTACCAGGTGACAATGTCTGTCATGTGGTGTAGTATCAAATGGAAATTGCAAACATAGATGCCTTGAATGTGGATAATCTCTACAAGCCACCTAAACCCAAAAAAAAAAATCATTTTAGGGTTTATTTTCTAGGGGAAATAATAATACCCAGAGCACAAAAATTGAACTGATTTGAAGTTTTTATTCCAATCAAGTGTACGACCATGTTAACAAGAATTTGAATTTAAGTAACAAAAACAGAGAAAAAGAACCTGGCCCTTCTCGGCGACGACGGAGAGATCAGCCTCATCGCCGTCGTTGACGGCGGAAAGCTTAGCAATGTCGATGGAGTTAAAAGGATTAAAATCAAGAATAAAGCAATCCTCAGTCTCTTCAACCCGTTTCATATCAACGATCTTCTTCAAACAAAATATAGATCTCAACGGACTTTGATGATCCTCTGGGTCTTCATTATTTTCATTATTCCTTTGCTTTTTGTACGTAGGGTTCTTTAATGTCATACCTTTCTCCGCCGATGAAGGTACTATTACTACATTTTCCGCCATTGTCGTTCCCTTTTTGCTTGATTTTCTTCGTTTTCCCATTGATCCTTGTGTGCTTCCCTGATTTAACTGTCGATTTAAACCCTTCTTTATTTTCTTCATGATTATAAGGGAAGGAAAATTTGAAATCTTGAATTGAATAAGGAATTTGAAAGACAACCGTTGGCTGGGAGGGGTTTGGGGGGCGCTTTAGATCCCTCTAAAACCCATACAAGCATTTGAATTAATTCCCCGTAATAAAAGCCTAAAATCTGTAAGTGGATCGTTTGTTTTGAAAAGAGATAAATTAATATTTAATCCTTGAATTTGAAAGTTTTTTCAGTTTGATCCTTAAATTTCAATTCCGTTAAAATGTCAGAACTTCAGAATTTTTCATATAATCACTTGATTTTCTTTTGAACTTTTCAAAATTGTATATTTTCTTATATATTAGACTTCAGGTAATATTTTTAAAATTTTTAGAATATTAATAAAAAATTGTCGTTTATCAAATAACTTTCTTAATATTTTATTTTCTTAAAACTCAAATTATTATGTGTGAATGATTTTAAAATTCATTTCACTTTAATTTATTAAGTAATTTATACTTATTTCTTTTAATAATTCATTTATTAGAAGTTAAAAATATCACTTAATTATTTGATTTTTTTATTTGATTAACGATGTTAAATGACCGCTTAAAAGAGGAAATGATAAATTTTAAAATTATCATAATAATAATTTTAACGCTTAACACTAATAGATTATGTCAATTTAGTATTAATTTTAAAAATTTAATCCTTATCGTTTACATATTATTTGATTTGGTATGTTCTTTTTAATTTTACTTTTATTTGTTACCTCTTCACTTAAAAACTAATTTATCAATTAAATTTAATCGAAAATATACAAAAAAATACAATATGTAAATATTGAGCATTGATTTTTTAAAATCAATACTAAATTAACTTAATTTATAAATATTGAGGGTTCGTAACTGTTGATAAATAATTGAATAATAATTTTATAACTTAATTATTAATTGTACGATTACCTCAGTAACCTTAAAAAATACATAATTTATGGGCTTGGGCCTAACCAACCCTTCAAACCAGTACTAGTTCCCCTTCTTTGCACATAAGCACAAGCCGAACACCACTTCTGCAACAAGGAAGTGGCGTCATCAACATGTCATGGCCGCCACAATCAATAAACAAATCCCTACCCAACGCCAAATCCATTTTCTTCAACCTTCCAAAGCCAACACCTTGTCTTCCCGACGTATTTCTCACTGCAATTTCTCTTCTTTTCTTCATCTCCTCCACTAAACGCAATCCTTCTTTTGCCAAGTTCCTTCCTTTCGTTTCTTCAGACCGACGTCGTTTTCTCAAAATCCCATCCATGTCTCACTCTCGACCCCCCTTCGCAACCCCACAAGCCCTCTCCGATTGGCTCAAACCACGGTTACCTTCCGACTTGTTAGCTTCGTGGGGGGTCAAGCCTGGAACCAAAAACGTTCACAACCTCTGGCTAGAACTCTCCGAAGGCGAAACGTCGCTCGTCGATTCATCCCCTCCACTCCGTACGGTTAACGTCGTTACGGTTCGTCTGATGGGGAAAGACGACCTCGTCCTCGTTGAATCTCGACAACAATTGTCTGACGGTAGCTTCAGGGATCGTTTTAGACCTCTGTCGGAAAAAATGAAGCCCAATGAAACCGTTGAAGAAGCCGTGGCTCGTGCCGTGAAAGAAGAGCTTGGTTCGGTAATTGATCCTGGGTCGGTCAGAATCGTGCCGGGTTCTTATATAAAGAAACTAGAGGAGCGTAATTCGGCGTCGTATCCGGGTTTGCCGGCGCGCTACGTTTTGCATTCGGTAGACGCGTGGGTTGAAGGTTTGCCGGAGGAAGATTTTTGTACTGATGAACAAGAGGAGTACCAGGATTTGAATGGGACCATGGAATTGGAGAAAGCAGTGTCTGTAAGAAAGCATTTTTGGAAATGGGTTAGTTCTGATTCACTTCATTCTTGAATTTCCACTTATGGAATGAGGAATTTTGGTTTAATTATTTCCAAGTTTTTATGGGTTTTTAGTTTTTGCTGCTTGTTTAATCATGGAATTAAAGTACCCATTTTTTGTGTAGTAAAAAAGGAATATTTGAACTTATATATATGGCAATATACATCAAAACAACAGAGTTTCATATACTGTTGCAATTTTGTATGTATATACTATATACCATTGTTTTTGTATCATTGAATTTATGCCATCATCAGTTTTGATTTACAATAAGCTATTGTTTCAATTGTGGAGCCATTGTAGTTAGATTGTTGAGCTTAGGGACTCGTTTGATAAAATGTTAAAAGTATTAGCTTCTAACTTGATAATCTATGATGGCTGCTAAATCTCTAGTTAGAGTAATGATTATAGGACTAAAATGTCGACAATCAGCACTCTGTATTGCTCGAATTTCATCGAATATACTATCTATGATCTTATGGTCAAATGTCGAGTTAGAGACAAGTTAATTGTACACTATGAATCCTTTCTTCCCATAACGGCTTGAGAGGAGCTCAGTTTCTAGGTCCTTACGTTTAAAGGGTTTATTGAATAAGTTCTTTTGAAGTTGCTTACGAGAACTTGGGAGTATTTTCTCTTTACTTAGGAATTGATTTTTTTAGTTTACAAGAAGCAAGTTGATTTGGTGAACTTTTCTCACTCCTATGGAGCATAGATTTGATGGAAGTACTTTTGGTATCAATTTGAGTAGGGTATAGGAACTTAGAGAACGACCCTTTCGGGTTTTTGCCTGTTGAAGCTGGTACCATTATGGGAACCAATTCTAAAGTTTTAATAAGCATGTATCAACTATACATGGTGCACTGTACGGGTGGCTTGTTATACTTTTAGTGGTTTGCACTGTAAGGGTGCAGAGAGCCGCTACTATGAAGGCGATTCACACCTCATTTCATGATGGTCTCCTTGGAGAGTCTGGTTCTAAGCCTGGTTTAGTATGTGGACTGGATTTGACTCTTTACCTTGAGGAGTGGGCCGAATGGGATTTTGTTATATAGGAGGTTGGTAAGCGTAGGGAGTTGGGATCATTAAGTGAGATTAGACTTGATGTGACTATTGTCCTTGATGGGGACGTGGTGATGGTGCTATGGCATTGCCTGCTAAGCGATGCATTGTTCGCCAAGCTATTTGTAACTGCATGTGACATTCTGGCATAGGGATATAACAAATATATTCAGAGTATCTTTGAAGGTCATATCTGTATGCATCTAAAAGATGTGAGAACTTTAAGAAAAATGAAAAGCCGAAGCAACATAGGTTGAAGTGCTAGACTTTGCCGTTTGCCCTTTCGGGGGAGATTAAAGGTGAAAAGCATAAGTTTTATGAAGTTCCGTAGCCTAGTTCATCGTTCACATTATTAGAACTGATCATCAGGTGACACAAATCACTAGCTTTTTTGATATATCCTTAAAAGTTTGGTCACTTTAGAAAATAGTCCCTCTTTCTCTCTTTTTTTTCTTCTGCTTTTTTCTGATAATAATGTATTTTGTCTGTATTATACATTTTCTTACTGTACAAATCAATTATTAGTTGTAAAATAATTGCAACAAGCAACTAAGATTTTGTCCCAATATCGCTTGATCTCTCTTCCCTTTACAAAAAGATGAGTTTCTTTTAATAAAGGGCTGGCACTTTCTTTCTCCTATCTCTTTTCTCTCTCTATTTATTCAGCAAATGACTCGAGTCATTTCGCAATAATTTGTACATTCATGCCGTGTTTATATATTTTCATGCGACATAACAGTGTTTTAAGGTATTACATGTTTATGTATTCCTATTAAGAATCAAGCAAGAGATCTAAGAAGCGGATGTGTTATTCTTTATCATAATTCTCGGGTTTTTATTTAATCTTTATAAACCATTAATAGTTTGTATCGATAAATATCGATCGGTAATGAAGTGAATATTATCAAATTTATCATGGGCGAAGTTAAAAAATTTTTTTGGTGAGGGTCGAAATTAAATTAAAATTATTACGACAATAAAAATTTAATTTTATCATTTTAGTGGTCTTTTATCTTTATAATTTTTAAAAAAATAAATTAAAATTTTATTATTTTAAAAATAGTAGTGTAAGTTTATTTTTATTAATTTAAAATAAAAGACTTAAATAAAAATATATATATTTTAGGGGTTGGGTTATTGCCACCCCCAATTTCACCCCTGAAATCTATAACTGTTTTAGAGTTGGATACCATGCTTATTACTTTTATGGATGTTATATATATTCAACCTCAACTTGATTTTTATTAGTTTCAAATTTTGAAGGCAAGTGAATAATTAAATATAATTCTTAAAAATACTTAAACATAAAATATAAAAGTTACACATAAATAAGAGTAAATTGATAATTTTATATAGTGAGGTTGGATAGAATAAGGAATTATCGTAATTTGAAATCTATTTCACCTTGCCTCCACTTTTCAAAAAGGAAATTGCCTCATTTAATTGGAATCAATCAAAATCTATTGCATGGTTTGGATTTTGTCATGATTAATAATAATTAGGGGTGTAAATGGATGGTTTAGATTTTGTCATGACTAATAACGATTGTTTTTGTTGGATAATTATTGAATTAAGTTTGAATTTTGTCATATAAATGGATGGTTCAGATTTTGTCATGACTAATAATGTTCGATAATTATTGAGTCGAGCTTGAGTTATTCTTATTGATCGAGTTGAATTCGAGTTTAGTAATACTAGGCTTGAACAGCTCATAAATTTTATCAAACTTTTCATATTTTTATATTATTAAATTATGTTATTACCATTTATATATATTATTAATCTTAAGTTTAATTATCAAGCCGAATAAAAATTAATAAATAAATTTAAGTTTAAATAACTCAATTATATCTCAAATCAAATTCAAGCTTAAAAATAAATATTTGATGGAAATAATATTTAACAGTATTGGAACTACACTCGATTTTTACATCCTAATAACAGCCGAGGATTGTCTATAAATTATTTAAGATGAAGGGTTGATATGGAATTTGATAATTCCTTAACCACCAAAGTTATCGTATTACAGCCTTTCTTTTGCCCTTCTCGATTAGAATCTCATCCACCATTAAAACTCTTTTTAAGCTCAGTGAACGAGGAACGAGCAAAGTAGCAAAGGTGACACAATCCCTCATCTTTCCACGAATAAAAAGCAAAGCTAGTGCCTCATCTTCTTTTTAAAATCCTCCACCATGCATGTGAAAAAGCTAAAAACCAGACCACAATAATCAACATATAAAGATAAGATAAATGGTGAATCATTCTAAACAAAGCTTTTTTCTTTGAATATATCACATTACAATATTGCAATCCTTAAAAGAAGTGAAGAAAAATCCATAGGGGAAAACATATCTATCTATCTATATATATTTACATAACGTATTATCTCACACGGTAGTGGAACACTGAGTCCCTCGATTTGAACTCAATGGACTCGTTGGGACAGTATTAGGTCCAAACGCTATAATAGACACACAGTTAACGTTGAATCGGTAACGGCCGGAAACCCAACTCCCGACTTTCCACCGGAGTTTCCCATTAACTTTCAAGCTCAAAACTATCTTACCAGCGATCTGATCACGTCCAACTTCGTATCCAAAAGACGGAGCCACCGGCAAGGCCGTTCCTTGTAAAAACGCAGTCAACAAGTTGGCTTCTTCATGGTCTTGATAAAACGGAGGAAGAGAGGTATCAACAGTTATTTGTTGACCTTTATATGAAGCGTAAGCTTGTAACTGGTCGTAGTAAATGGCGACTCTTTTGTTTGGGTTTTTAGAGAGGAAAGTGAGTTGGATGGATGAGTTAAGAAGGGAAGGGCGAGTTAAGCTGAGTTGATAGATATCCGCTTGAGTGAGAGAGAACTGTGGTTTGGAAGGGTGAAGGGTTAACCAGATGAGGAAGATGACGGCTAAAAGGAGGGTCAAGAAGGAAGAGAAAGCGAAGAAGAGTTTCTTGTGGTATTTGGAAATGGTGAAACGTCGTCGTTCGGCGCAGTGTTTGGGGGATTTTGAGAAGACTTGAGACATTTGGGAGAGGGTAGAATGCAAGGAAAAGAGATTGAGAAGGTGGGTTTTACAGAGGGAGAAGGTGGCAACGGGCTTTTAATAAATGGAGGAATACAAAAGGGTTAAAATTTGATATAGGTTGCTTTACTATTCATAAATTTAGAATTTAATCTTTATATTTTTATTTCCAAGAATTTAGTCTCTCTACTTATCCCGATTCCAAAATTCAGGTCCAATTGTTTAATATTGTTAACTTTTTATTTTTTATTAAATTGATTGGTGTGACATTTTGAAATTAAAAAAATACTCACTTGGTAGGTGTAACCTAAAAAAAAATGATGTTGTAATGAACCTAAATTTAACAAAAATAAATTTAATAGTATCGTTAATCATTTGACCTAAATTTTAAAATTTGAAAAGTAGAGAGATTAAATACCAAATTTAATAAGAGTACAAGTACTTATGGCATATTTTAACCAATACAAAATCTTTGGGATAAAGCAAAATTTAGTCCTTGATTTTGCAAATTTTATTCAATTAGGTTCTTAAACTCTTTTTGTTCATGTTTAATTCCAAACTTTGACAATTTTTCTCAACATGGTCGATGAAGATGGATTCACCTAAAAATTTAAAAATAATTATACAAAATACTCTTAAAAAATAATTTTTTATTTTTTTTAAAGAGTTTCAAGTGACGGAGTGTCACGCCATAATACCTTAATAGAACCCACGTTCATAGACCAAATTAGAAAATTTTGTCAATTTCTAGAACTAATGTGAATAAAAAAAATAGTAATCAAGATTAAAAAACTTACCAAATTAGGGACTAAATGTTAGTTTATCCTTTTGAGTGGCAGGTCCACTTGGTGGTGGGATTTGGTTAAACAGATATTCACTCTCTCTTTTAACTTCTGGAATGTACCTTTTATTAAGTTGACGATTAAGAATAATTTGGAGTTCAATATAATTATGACTTAGTTCTAATATCACCTCAATAAGTAGAAAAGTGAGATAGGGTGGATCTTAATATGTTTAAGGTCGCATAAATAGTCCAAAAAATGAAAACAAATTGAGGGTGCTAGTAATTGGAATTTTTTTTAATAATTTTAATTATATCTGTTATTTTTAATACATAAATAAAAAAATAATACGTTTAAGAATATTCAAATTCATATCTTTTTATATTATTAAAAATATTCACGCCAATCGAGCGCAATTAAAAATATTAATAAGAAAAAGCTAAAACATGATTACAAATGCTACTCTTGGGCCCTCCACATGCGACAAGCTTGAATTACAAGTTTTATACTTTTTTTCCAAAAGTAAATGGCTTTTTAGTATATACATTACAAACTTGATGATTGTTGAGGGGCAGGATATACATACAGCTATATCTTTCTTTTTATTTAATTTTAAATTAATAAGAATCTGCAATGGAAACTCCTTTTAAAAGAGCTTTTATGGAAAGGGTGTGTTGATGTAGCCCCTAAGGAAAGGGTAGAAACAATTCATGAATCCCATGAAGCTCATTAGTCAGTCAGGTTTGTTAGAAAAATAAGCTAAAGGGACCCCTCTTCATTAACATCTTTCAAATTAGACCAGAAAGGGTTTGCTTTAAATGCAAAGCAATTCCAGTTATTGAGTCCTTCAATCAAATACAAAAGCTGCCTGACCCCATCACTATTGACTCTTCATTCAACTTTCTTTGTTTTTTTTTTTTTTTTTTTTGCTTTTGTGGTTGGTGTCCAGGGAGAGGTGGCAGCAGGGTTATAAAGTGAATTTACAGGAAATTTCCATTAAAAACTTGATACCATTTTGAAAAAAATACCTATAAGCAACCAGATTCAGACAATGAGCAAGTGACAAAACACCGAGGAAAGTGTAAGAAAGCGGCAACCCTTGGATCAATCACATATATCATCTCCTTGTAGAGCGTGCCTATGTAATAAAAAATATTTTTTTCGATTTACTTAGTGATTTGGTTGTTTTAAGACTGAATTGATTTTTATCAATTTCAAGTAGTTTTCAGATTAATTGATTCAATTTTTTTATTCCTATTGTTATATCAATCAGTTCTTGATTCATTCAATCCGTCTTTTTCTAATAACACTAATCACGTCATTAAATTTTGATAAAATTTAACTTAAAAATTAAAATAAATCTAATTACTAAGTTTAAGGATCAAAATGGACAAAAAAAAGCCAGATCCAATAACAAAAATTATATTAGGGAAGATTGTGTCTATTTTTGGTGTGATCATATGTCCCACTAATTGTCTGTATTTGTTTACAAAATAAAGATGGGATTATTTACATTGAATTTTCAAGCAATTAGCCATGGCAGCTCCAACAAACAACACTTAACTTGGAACTTGCTACTGGTATGAAATCTACAAACAGAGATGGCCTATTTCTAAAATTTATCAATGTTAATGTCGGGTTTTTCTAACAAGAGATGCCGTTCGAGAAAAAAAATTGCAGATATTGAGATTTAAACTCGAATTTCTACGTTACCTATTAGCTCTTTAAGATGAATGTATAAAACCGAGTTAAAAGCCCTAAGTACATGTCCTACTAGGTAAACCAATAAAGAATGACCAAAGGCAATCAATCCCCTAATGCGAAAACAAGCTCAAAATATTATGTTACAATAAGTATATATAGCAACCTCTTTTAGGTAACCAAATAGTATACTTACTAAGCTATAAATATGTACAATGGCATCTCCTCGGTTTAAAAAACTCGTAGCTACCCATCGGATGAATTACCGTAATGGGACGGATCAGCTTGTGGTTGACGAACAAACTGACCTTTAACCCTTGGACGCTGTTCCGCGAGTTTCTTTCGGCTCTCGTAACGGACCTATAAAAAGTATCCAGCGGAAAACATTAGCTGTTTTATAAGACACCGGGATGATGGCAATTGATGGTATTTTTGTACCTTTTTCTCAAAGCATCTATCTTTCCGCTTCAAGCGGAACTTCGTTAGAGCTGCCTCTCTTTGGATAGAACGATGCGAATTTCCGGTAGGACTGGGGAAAACATCGTCGTTCTTGCTGTCTGCAGAAGCTCGGACAACAGCTACCTGCTCGATATTACTGTTATTACTTGCAGCACTGCTTCCATATGCAATACCATTAAGTTGACTTAAGGAGCCGTTACAGAAACTGCTGGTTGCACTCTGGTCGGTGGTAGGGGAAATGTGTCCTCTATCCTCGGTTGAATTCATCTTTTGGTCCAACTTCTGCAAAGGTTGGTTGGTTAACTGGTTTGCGTTAGAGGCAAGTCGATCGTAAAACTGTCCGGATGAGTTGCTTTTAAAACTGGGATGGTGAAATGGGTTCACACAACAGGCAAGTTCCTTTTGGTTGGCTAAGCTCGGACTTGGTACTAGAACAGGCAATATTACCTGTTGTGTGCATGAGGCCACTACTTCAGTTTGCTTCAATTGACCAGTAGTTCCGGTTGTCAAAGGGTTCGTGTTTCTCTGAGGAGTTAGTGTCGGACTAGCAGTGTCAGAGTTATACTCAGAAATACTATTGGGCAACATCTTCTCAGAATCAGTTCCGGACTCTTTCTTTTGATCACTTGCACTTGTCAGCGTTGATTGCAGGGGCTGTGATGGCCTGCTAGAGTACCTGCATTAAGCAAAATGTGATTACATCAATTTGTTCCGAAAAAAGCTTCAAAAGGTTTTGAGCTAAGCTCTTGAGAGGGTACCGAGAAATACAACAGAAACCAACCTTGTAAAGGCTGAAGAATTAGGATGCCAAAGGGTAGGCTTTTCTCGAGTAGCATGATTCTCGAATGCATTAGGATAACATCGTCCCAACGAAAAATCCAAGTGTGTCAAAGATCCGACCTTACTTGTGCTATTCATCAAAGAAGAATTGCAATTTCTATCGAATGTTCCCATGAAATCAATAGCTTTTCTTGGTGAATCACCAAGGGCATCACCGGCCTCAACCAAGATCTCGGTATCCTTGCAAGCACCAACTGCTGCTCACAAATTTGATTCGAGTTTAGAGAAAGGTTATATATGCTCTTCAAATTGAACAGATAAAACAATGCCAAAATTCAAAATTTAGCGTCTTACTTACCCCCAGTTTTCTTCTCATGCACGAGCAGTCTCTGATTGAAATTCGTCTGAACTTCGTGCTCCTGAGAATTACTCGGCAAGAGCAAAAATTCCTGCATATTTTCCATGTTTGCATCCTCAGCTTCCATGTCTGGTTTTGTACATGTGCTCTGCAAGGGACAGAAAACATGCAATCTGTAAAAAACTTCATGCAGCCAACATAAACCAAACGAAATGCACTAATCTATGACCTTAGGAGGCTCCGTTAAGTAGATTGTTTTTAAAAGGGCACAATACTAATTATATAGGCAATGCACTAATCTATTACCAAATAAAGACGACAAATGAAGAACACTGACCTGAGCTTCACTCCCTTTCTCGGTTTGTTCCTTATTTCTTTCACCTCCAACCAAACAACCACTCGAACAATTGCTTGCAGCATTATTTTCAGATATAGCTTCAACCTTTTTCTGCCCAACGCTCTCGTCCTGAGGGGTGTTTCCACTGGCTATCAACTGATTCAAACAAGAAACATAAACCGGGATCAGAAAAAATGTAAATTATAACATTGAAGGAACAGTTAAAAGAGGGAAAATGAAATGAAGTGTAGAAGTAAGCATACTTGTTGTCTTCTCCATACATGCTGCCATAAATTTTTCAGCTCATTTCTTCTTAGTGGCTTAACAAGATAGTCAGCAGCCCCTCTCAACATGCATTTGTATACCGTGCTAATCGAATCTTGTGAGGACATCACTGCACAATCATGCCGAAAGGGAAAAAATAATTAATTGTTTTGCCAGACATATAGTAGAAATGTCTAGAAAATATTATAGTATCCTCCATAACGTACTTATAACAGGGATGCTTTTACAAATCTCGTGTTCCATGATCAACGTGAGAAGAGCGAATCCCGATATAGATGGCAAATCCACTTCTGTCAATATGAGATCAATGTTATGGGGTTTTGCTTTTAGCATCTCCCATGCCTGCAAGCCATCAGGAACAGCAGAAACTGCACGCAAAAAATGGGGGGGAAAGCCATCTTCAGTTCTGAATGTAGCGTATTATGATTCTAAAAGACTTCTAATTTCGAGACAAGAATTGATGTACAGTTTTGCAGGCTAGGAAAAAGAAAAAGAAAAAAAAAGGAACGGCTTGATCCACCATATGTAACCATGTTTTATTGCCAAAATGATAAAAAAGCAGAGGATCTTGCATATGAAGTGGAATCATTTCAATACAAAACTAGTTGGGGTGGGACTCAAACAACCCAAAACGATAATACTAATGCAAATTGAATTTTAGAGAAACATATTTACAAGCTGAAATCAACATGTTTTGAGATGAAATAAAGTTATAATGCCCGTATCAGACACTCACACTCAAGTCAAACTAATATTGCTATAAATTATGAGATTTTGTTTTTACTTTTTTTTTTTTTTTTAAAATGCATCGATCCAATTTCACAAAATACGAAATTGTTGATAGAAGGAAGAACATGTGGCGGTTTAAGACAGTTTACCCGAAAGATCGTAATATGGGTACAGGGAGAGGATCGGAGAGGAGATCAGAGCAGAAAAGAGTTGAGAGCCTCTTTTAGAAAAGGTGTCATGATCACTTTTCATGGTACCCCTAAAACCTATAAGGGTTCTCTCTAGTAATTCCCGAGGTGCCACCTGTCACCTTAGGAACTATCAAAGAGAACGCTTACGAGCACCGGAAAAAGGGACCAAGACACCTTCACTTTTTAAAAAAGGTTCTCAACTCTCTTTTACTCTGATCTCCTCTCCGGTCCTCTCCCGGTATCCATACTCCGATCATCCAATCCCACCTACGGCTCTCCAAACCGCCACAATCTCCTCCTTATATCAACAGAAAATGAATTTAAGCACGTGGATCCTATCTCCCAAGGAAATTTACTAACAAATAACCAAATCAATCAGATTTATTCATAAGCAAAAAAAAAAAAAAAAGTTATGTTATTCATATAAACCATTTGAGCTAAGAAGAACAACTGCTAAGAAAACATTTAAATAAAGAGAGAAGGCAAGCTGAATTATGGATTGGCTCTAGCACCTTAAAGTACCCATTAAAACTAAAACAACTAAAAACAGTGAAATTGAAAACCAGAAGCAGTAATGGATCAAAATCTCGGGCAGCCATGAAACAGAGACGATTTACAAATAAGTACCCATCAAAGCTGACAGCAATTGAAAAACCACTAAACATTTTCATCTGATAACAGTAATTCAAATAAACCCTCAAAAAAAATGGAAACTAACCTCTGTAATTGCATTTCCTAAGAAGAGCAGTAACAATCTGTCTAGTTGAATCATCAGCTTCAACCAATAAAACCCTTAACGCCATTGTTGGTAAAAAGCTTTCCCAATTCACAGCTTCACCAGAAACAAAACTCCCACCACTCATAATCTTCCTTCTCTTATTCCCTTCAAATTCCCCATTTTCTCTATCGACTTCGCTCTCTGTTTTCACTTCATCGCTGCTCATCAAAACCTCACCCATATGTTCTCTTCTTCTTTTTTTATGAATGTTACCACTAAAATCTAACACCAAACACAGTACAATTTTACCCTTGACTTTGAACTCCAAGCTTTAGCAATGGGAGAAAACAATGTAAAAAGCAAAGCAAAAATAAGTAGGAAAAAGAAAAATCTAACCCATTGCTGCTAAAAATATCTTAAAACGGGTCGCTTAGATCTAACGGCTATAAAACGAAATTGAATTACTGAACCGACTTTGATCTAACGGTTGAGAAAATCTCTTAGCTATGAAGAGCAGAAAAATATCTAAAAGTTTGATTTGTATGGCCTACGGAAGCCACGTCAGCTATATGATCTAAAGGCTCACAAGGATTTGGCTTTTGAGGCTGTCGTTTAATCTTTGCATATAAAATAATAAAAAATTAACTATTTGATTTTATTAATTAAGGGTCAAGTGTCAATAAAATAAGGCGGGCCTTAAGCTTCGGTCTTTTTTTTTCTTTTTTTTTTAGATTTGAGATATTTTTTGTGTGTGTGGGGCCTACAGTTAATATCTGGAGATTTTTTCTTTTTTTGAGTTTTTGAGGTGAAATTTCTTGGACAGGATCCGAACACGTGGAGGAGTATGACAAGGGGAAAGTCTTGTTTTGTTCTGTCAGCGATGCGTTTTACGGTAGGTGGATTTCACTCGCGTTTTTATTGATTGGATTTAGATGGGCATTGAAGCAAGTGGCTCTCTTTTTCTCTACTTTTGTGTTTGTTTTACAACTAGTCGGCAGGCGCGTGGTATACTTTTTTTTAGGGCAACTTCAAATTACAGACGTGCGTTTTATACGTGGCTGCTCGATTCTGGAATATGTCAAATAAATTCTATAGTATAATGGTGGTCGGTACAGTTCAGATTCCAATCGTACCACTGTACGTATTATTATATGTTACACTGATAATAAATGGTAAAAGTATAGTGGGAGAATTTGTATTAGGATTTAAATTGATTTTTACTTATTTTATTTAAAAAATAATTAAATTTGTTTCTATTTGTTAAATTAAAATGTAAAGTAGTTTTTTTTGTTAAAAGTTTATTTATTATATTGTTGAAAACTGGCACGACTGGTTAGGTAGTTATAAAATTGGCATGATTGACTAAGTTGTTACGCGTGTTATATTATGTGTACCTCATTTTGACGTGGAAGGATCAGTTTTTAACAGTAAAAATAGATGAAACTTTTAATAAAATAAGTAATTTACTCTTTGATATAATGTATAATGCCTAATTTATCTTTTTTTAGTAAAGTGAGAAAATGTGATCCAACTCTTAATATAAAACCTCCATGATACTTTTATAAATATTAAATAATTTAAATTTCATTTCAGTTAAAATTTTATGTACTTTAATTATGTTAATATTTTTCTATCTATGTTAATTGATACCTATTTGTACATATCGAGAAGTAAAATTCTAACAATATTTGTAAGTAAAAACTAGTGCGATTAGATCGAAACTGGTTGAGTATACTGATCCAAATAAAGAATTGAATCAATCTTTGATTGAATTAATCTAAAAATAAAAGGTCGAGATAAAAAAATAACGATTAAATGGACTAAATGATTTTTATTTATAATATTTATGATTTCTATTGTTTATTTAATTATTTTGTACCAAACTCATGTAAGGCAAATCGATACTTTTGATTTGATTTTAAAACATCAATAAAAACTATATATTCATTGCAAAATAACTTTAAAAGAAGACTAAAGATGAGAATGGGATGGGGCTGTTTTGAGCATATCTAATCCCAACTCGATATATTTTAATTTAATACATCGTTGATTCAATCTTATATTAAATATTAATTTATTTATCAAAATTACATTTGAAAAAATAAAGTTATAATTAACAGGATACAATTATTTTATTATAAAAATATAATATTTTTAACATATAGAACAATATTATTTTTAATGATACTATTAATTATTTTTTAATATAAAATTTTATTATTGTACATTCTAAATTAATATTATATATAAAGCTATTTTGATAATTATTTGGACTAATTTTATAATTAAATCTACCCAAAAATCGACAAAAGGAGATCCAATCATATGAAATCGGATGGAAACTCATCATCGCATTCAGATTTTTTCTAATTATCCCTACAAAAGTCTCATAAGTAGCTTAAAGAAGGGGGAAAAGCCAATAAAAGCAATTGCAATGTTTTATCATCATTTCACAAAACCAAAATCAAATCGTTTGCTTCCTTAAAATATCTTATTCTTTTCACTCAATTTGCGCACTAATAATGTTTTATTATTAGTAGAGATTTTTTATATTAAGAATCGAATTATATTTTATTTTTATTTAAAAATGAGTAAATTAATTCATATATATTAAATTAAACAGAAAGTTAATCTATTGAATAAAAATTCATCAATTTCTACTATTTAAAAATTGTTCTCCATATGTTAGTATAAATTATACATGACATGCTACGATAAATATCTAATTATTTAGCCAACAATATTAATTTTAATAATATAAATGAATGAACATTTAATCGAAAAGATCCTAGTTATTAACTAATTTACTTAATTTTTGAATAAAAGAGACAAATACAATTTGACTCCTAATATAAAAATTTCACAATATTTTACCCAAAATAAACTCAACAAAATAATGCTAGAAGCTCACTAAACAAACAAGTAACATTGTTTAAATTTTTTAATACCATTTATATGATGCTTTGTTTTAATTTTTGGGTAGGATGCTTGATTATCCTTGAAAGTTCTATAATTGCTAAAATTTAATTCCATGAATAATAATTTCAGAAGCAAGATGATTGTAAATTAATCAATTATTGAACAAAAAATAAAAGCAATAGCGTTTGATTTGACATAGTTTTCTATGTTATCCCATACTTGCATTGTATTTCATGGTGGGGTAAAGTTTTTACTGTCTTTTTCTTTTACCAAAGAGGGAACGATACACGTTTAGATTAATCTGAGGTTAATTGAGATTTATTTTTTTTTTAAAAAAATTAAGTACCACATTTTTAAGGGTGAAAGTACTTATAAAACTCCTAATACTCTGAATTAATTTACTCTATCTATTAAAAAGAAATAAATAATACTTCAGTATATACATGAAACATGCCTCGTGCCTTTGTATCAAATAACCTAATATTTTTAATTGCAAATCATAGTAGTTATTTCCCATGTTTTGTATGTGGAGAAAAAAAGTAAGTAATAAATCTAATTACCCCCAAAACAGTAACATAATTTAATAACCAATAAAGGATCGTTGAAGGATTCACATATCAAGCAAGATTAGAGTAATATTTAAAAGAAAAAACCGTTAATATCAAAATGAGATAAAAGGACCAAACTTAGTTTCATCCACCTGCGTTCAGAAATAGTTGCTTCATCTCCAAGAAAAACCATTAATTCCTAACCTCACTTGTCCTCATAGACACTATCCATTTATACTCTGCTTAAGAAACATTCAACATATCTTAGCCCTAAATCTTTCCTTCAATGCAAGCAACGCTTGGACTTTCTGTTTCTTTTGAATATGAACTTCAATGGCTAACTGGTCCAGCCTGAAAAGATAATCAGTCATATGTATAAGATTCACAAGAGTGAAGTTCAGACTTGCCATTTGAAAAAAAAGGTCTAGTTTCAATTTCATGTTTCGTATAAATGGGACAGCTATTAGAATATGCGTGACGGTAAAACCACATTAATGCATAACATATCATGTCCTGTTATACATGTATACTGGATTAATAGGAAGTTTACCCCCAACATTACTCGCAAGTTTGACACATAACCTACTGAGCCTAACAAAAGCAGCCATGAACGAGGGGTTACTCCTTGCATTGAATATCAGAAATCAGAATTTACCTACCTTGTCAGGTGATCCTGACCTTGACCTTGACCTTGACCTCGATCTTGCTCTGAATCATTGCATAGAAGGAAAAGAAAGTTTTCATAAATTGTACTGTAACAACTAGACCGAATAACAAAGCAAAGAAGCTAAGAGGAAGATGAGCCCGATTACCTAGATGACTTAACAGGAGAGACAGATCTTGCTTTAACTGGTGAGTTGGATGCAGGTCTTTCCCGTGATTTACTGCATGCATGGAAGAAAATAGGTGGAGTTTTGGCGCGCGTTTGAACTGAAAAGGTTAAAAATGACTGAAAGAGAAGGGGAAAGGGTCTATACCTCCGGTCTCTTTTAACGCTGAGGCTTCTGCTACGGTTTCTGCTTCTGCTTCTACTTCTACTCCTGGAGGGGCTGCTCTCGTATCTCCTCACCTATCCATATTGAAGAACAAATAAACATCAAAGACCTAAAAGAAACTGAAAGTTGATTTTGAAAATTCTATATGGCCTAACATAACAAAGGAAAATATATATACATTTGCCATGAAAGATGTTGATGGATCCGCATAAGGCCACAATGCCAGAAATCCTTTGCAATTATAACCAGTGAGAGGTTCCGGGGAGAAATGAAGGGTATGGAATAATTAGGGAAAAGTGAAGGATAGAGGGATGGTCAGACCATAACGATTCACGTGTTTACTTGGTCAAAAGTACAAGCACTAGTCTCAGATTGTGTGAACTCATGGATAGTAATAAATAATAATTTTGCACATTAAAACAACTCAATGGACTAATGCATAGCAAGGTTACCCGAATATAAGCTCTTGCCCAAGGATTTCTAAACTCGGTATCATCAAGTTTACTGATCTGCAAGGTGTTAAAACATGTCAGCTGAATTACAAGCACTGAAGAAGCACAACTTCAGGGCAAGGAGGTATAAAATTCTATCTAAACAACTTACAGCATATTTCATGTCATCATAATTGGTAAAATCAACTATACCAAAGGTCCCTGATTGAACAGAGAGAGAGAGTAAATAAAAACTCATTTGAAAACATTAAGGCATAAAAACTAAGCTGATCTAGTTGAAAAATCAAGAAGAGATGACAAGTATTAGAATTTCAACCCATTGCAACATAAAGGGAACAACTCATAAAACAATCAGAATTTGAAGAGAAAGTACAAGCATATTAAAGAGAAGTAGCAGAAACAACAGATCTTAAATTATAAACATCACCAAGTTGGAGCACCCAAAACATCCATTTAAGTATGCCCCACATAAGATGGTAAGAATAACGAAGTGCATCATTTTAGATCTAATAGAGTTTGAACAAATAAAGATTCAAGATCTGTATATAAAATGAAAAGAGAAAAGAATAAGCAGAGAGCATCAAAGGGATAAGGTAAACAATGAACTATAAATGCTTATCAACACATCCCATCTGGTCATACCATCACTGTCACGTGAAATTTCCACAAAACACACATCACCTGCTTTTCGCATGTGATCCTGAATAATTTACAAATAGGTAAGTGATACAGCTGAAATAACAAATCCCAAATTTCTTTTTGAGTTCACTAAACCTTCAAATCTTGCCAGGAAGCAGAAGAAGGGAGCCCACGAACGATAACTGCAGGGAAACAAATATGTATATTAGAACCATTTGTTAGTGCAGATAAACGCTAAATAGACAACAACAGGAATTGCACAGTTGAACTACTAGGCAGACCTCGATATTCAGAATGACGTGATACACCAAACTTAGCCGCAGCGCCACCATACCCGCCTCGACGATCACTTGAGGATTGTCCTCTACCACCATGTGCAAGCTCAACCTACATCAATTACAATAAAAAGCCAGTTATGTGGGGAAAATAAATAAAAAAAATGAAAACAACAAGAGCCTCTTATTACCCTCAAACGACAACCATCAAAGTTATAACCATCTCGACCTCTGATTGCATCTTCAGCATCCCGGGGATCCTCAAACTACAAGACAAACACAACTTATTTAGAAATCGTTACCATTGATTTATCCATTCTAGATAAAACATCCGATGAGAAATGTACCTCAACAAAACAAAAACATGGAGGGCGGAGTGGAATCTTCAATTCAATATCCAAAATACGACCATACTACATAAGAAAACAAACAGTTATCAACTAAAGGGAAAGACATTCTTCAAAAGCATTAAAATGTTGTGGGTCATAAAGTCTAGATTACATGCGCCAAAATCAAGCACGATATAGAATACATACATTACTGCTGTGATAAAAAATGAAATGGTATTCATTCTTTGATAGAAGAAAAAAGGCATTGGCAGAATATTAAATTCAACACATACCTTGTAGAATATATCTTCAACCTCCCATTCTCTAATATCAGAGGGTAGGCTGCCGACATAGATAGTGCGAGAGAAGCGACCACTCATTCCACTACCAGCAAAAAAATAATAGAAATATTTCACTGCATGCACCCAAAAACAAAGCCAGGTTAACAAAGAAACAATTTTCCATTCCATATTTATAAAAAACAACGTAACAATAGCCACACACATATATCCCTTTATCATCAGCATCAACTCTGATGACAATGGAAAAAGATTATTTCATAACCAAAAACAATGAAGCAAACCAAGTCAGCAAAAACTGTGAACGGTGCTCCACAAGCTCCATTGCTCATTTGCTCCAACATTTGAAACTTAACATGGTCTCATCATTCTCAATAATGAATATATATATGAATATGTATATGTATATACATGCAAAACCAAGAAACAGGCAGCAAACCAAATTAACAATTCCTACAAATATTCATACAGAATCTCTATCGCTCTCCAGAATTACAACCTTTAACATGGTCTCCTCGTCCTCTCATTAACCTTTTTTTTTTTCCAGAGCTTCAGAAGGTAGCAACAAGCTCCAATTATTAAAATCAATAACAACCAACTCTCCCACTCCATTTCTATACCCCCTATGTATCATTGCGAAAGCTCTTATTTGTCCAAGCGCTTGTCATCGATCATAAACAAGGCATGCTTGTCACCAGATGAGGTGAGATTTTCACACACATAGTTAATTTATTTCATTTTACCTCCCTCATCTCAATTTTAACTACATTGAAGAAACATAAACCCTAACAAATACATTTTTTTTTAAATCCCAGATTTCTTCCCCTTTTAAACACAATCTCGAATTACCGGCGATTACTTTCAAGAGACAGACAATAAAGCAAAAGGAATCGACAGTTTAAAAAGAAAAAAAATTCAAGTACGAATGTGAGCAATGGAAAGGTAATGTCATTGTACCGGCGATTTAATAACTTGGGGAGAGTGGAGTGGAGATGATGAGAATCAATTGGCAAACTGTTGGCCCTAGGAGGAGTAAAACCTGAGCTTGACGGGGCCTCGTGGTGGAGCCTGTCCTGCCTGGTCAAATCTGACTTAGCTTAACTAGCTAGTGGCTAGGGTTCGCTTCTCTTCGTCTTTGCCAAGCTTCTCGTGGGTTTACCCAAAGCCCATTCGATTTGATTATATGTTGAAGAGCCTTGAACCGGACCCGGCCCTAACCTTGCCTAATCACGTTATCTTTTATAGGCTTTAGCTGTAGTCCAAATAGCCTGTAGTTACACATTTAATAAATATTAAATTATATCACACGCAAATATATACGAAAATTTGAATAAAATATATATTTAGAAATAACATATGATATTAAAATAAAAAATTAGATTTAATTGTTTATTATTGTATTGTTATCAATCTTGAGTCAATGTAGAATTAACTTGTGACATCAATTTAATCAAGTTAAAATATACAATTGATGAAATTAATAAAGCATACATAACGTTTTAAAAATTAAGTGATAAATTAATTATTTTACTAATATAATTAGTTCGGATTCAAATCCTACTATATGTATATTTTATTGAAAAATATTAAAGTACCTTTCAATAATATAACTTATTTTAATTATGAAAAAACTTCCAGTAATTTAACAACCGAGTTGGTGACCCAATTGAAGGTAACATCAATTTAATAAAACACTTAAATAGAATGATTATAATGTGATAAATTGACAGTATTAAGTGACTATATAACAATTTGGTTAAAATAAGTCATAACTCCTTGTATTTTTTATAAATTTAGAATTTAGTCACTGTACTTTTATTTCTAAAATTTAGCTCTTTTAATTTTTAAATGTTAAAATTTAAGTCCAACTGTTGATCATTTAAATTTATCATGTTAAATTCAGGTTCATCACAATTCTTTTTTTAGTTACATGACTAGTAATTGAGTATTTTGTTTATTTCAAAATGTCATATTAACAAATTTAACAAAAGATAATTAACGTTGTATTTTGAAATTTAAAAGGTAAAATACTAAATCTCTAAAAATTAATTATAAAAATTAAATTCCAAATTTACAAATAATACAAAAATTATGACATATTTTAACTTAATTTTTTTTAGAATTAGGTAATAAACTTATGCCAACTTCACATATATATTAAAATAAATAGTAAACAAAGCATAGACCTTTTATTTTTTCTTCACCAGTAATTTTATTATAAATTCTTATTATATCTATTTTCCGAGATACAATATTTAAAATTATTCATGACCTTTTATCAACTCTAAAATAAAAAGATAATATACTTTAATGCACTCAAATACACATTTTCTTACGCCGACAATAATATTAATACTAATAAAATTGAGACTCAGGTGGCACAAATATCTTCCTTAAGTTGTAGTATAATTTTGTTTTATTTTGTTATTAGCTTCATATGACTTTAATTTCTAGAGGTTCAATCCTTTGGAGCCAAATGGTCTTCGATTTTAGAAGATTTGATTGATCGAACAATCTAGAAGTTCAGGACGACATCGTTTAACAAATCAGTCTCAACCACCCAGTTTTCCTTATCAAACCGAAAAGACACGTGGGACATCCATTTAAATGACTTTTTTTTGTCATTTTTGGAATATTAGCTCGAGTGGGCCATAGCTATATGATTGGTCGCTTTTTTTTTTTGTTAATTTTTATAATATAAATAAAATAATATATATGACACGAGAAAACTAAAAATAGCAGAACTCATATTATATGGAATTCGCAAATGTATATTTCCTTTCCTGTACCTTTTAAACCGATAAGATTTAAATTCTTTATAATTTTACATTAAATGCATGTTATCAATTTATTTAATTACATTAATACTTTCATAAAAAATTACATTAATACTAATTAAATGCATGTTTTCGATTCATTTAAATATTTTTATATAACTATTAAATGATGAAATTATATTTTATCATCGTAAAGATATATAATTAAATTTCAATCCTTCAAATAAATTTTTATGCTTAAATATAATTTTATGTTAAAATAAAAAAATAATAAAAACGAAGGAAAAGATTTATTACAATAATTTTTTTTCAATTACATTGTAAAATTATTGGTGTAAAAGAGGTAAAATCATCTCGCCTACAATTTGTGGAATTTTAAACTTCACAAGCGAAATGAAGGTGTAATATGTATCATTTAAATAAAAATTTATTTCAATTATTTTAACTTTTTTCATATCTGAATTTAGAATTTTATTTTGACCAAATGGATTTTATTTTATAGTTTTTAGATATTAATTGATAAAACTTCAATCTATTTTTTCATGAATATTTTTAAAATAAAGTAAATAAAAATAATTAAAAACTCCTACATAATATTTTAAAATAGTTTTATGTAGTATTTTCATTAATTTTAAATTGAATTAGTTATTTTAACAATAAATATAATTAATTATAAATTGAATAAAGAATAATACGATCCAATTCCTATAGCTATAATTTTTAACTTGCGTACTAACAACCATCCAAGTCCCATGGTTTGAATAGATTTTCGATTTCTTTCTTCTTCTTTTTTCTTAGTGTCAATGCAAACAGAAGTTGTTGTTTTATAAAAAATTGTTAAGGTGAGTTTGTATGGACGGTGTAGTCACGTTACAGTATTGTAACAGTATTTAATTTCATCGTCACTGAAATTTTTACATTATCCGCGAGTAAATACATCGTCTATCTAAACTCACTTAATAAAATTAAGCAAATTATTTAATCACTTTTTTTTTTCAAAAAGTAAGTTATTTAATTTATTGTTACAAAAATATGGGTAAACTACACTTAGTATCACTAAACTATTAGTAAGTTTATGTATTGGTGACTCAACTTTAAAATGTTACAAAATGATCACAGAACTATTTAAAAATTTTCATTTAAGTAATTGATATTGTATAGCCTTCACTATTTGTACAGTCTACACCAATTGAAAGTTCTCCTCCCCCTCACTGATCTCGAAAATTGATCGTCAAATCAATTTGAATATAATGTATGGTTTTCTATTCATTCATCATACGAATCGACAAATTATCTCTTAGAGGTTGCTAGCTAAACTTTTTAAAGAAAAAACTAAAAGATCTACAACTTAAATAATAAATTTACTAATAGTTTAATGACCTTCAATGTTGTTTACCCTAAAATTTTAATGATACCGTTCAGTGGATAAGCAAATGGAAGAAAACTGATGTCTGTCACGGAAGTCGATAAAGAGGACTACGGGCGCTGTAACTCTATCCAGATACTTCATACACGTGTCAGTATTAAAGTGGTATTTGTCACAGAGAAAAGAATAAATGTGTCCGTGTTTTAACGCATCCTACTCAGCATTATTTATGTCTTTGATTTCCCTTTTTTTCCTTATTTACCACGAGTTTTGAAATGGCTAGTTTAATTCCAAATATCGTTCAGAAAAGAGTTTAATTCCAAATTTTCAGAGCATAATATCAGTAAATACAACGTCAAATTAGTTTATCTAAATTTCCTAAATTTGATAAATAAATAAAAAAAGTCTTCTTTCTTTTCTTTTTCCTTCATTTCCAATCAACTAGCTTCACAGAAAAGTTTTTTTCTTTGTTTTATTTAATTACGTTACGTACCATAGTGTGTCATAAACCATCGGATAATGGTACATGCATGCATGAATTTGCATTTTAGAACTTTTGGAAGATAAAATACTAACAAGATAAGAGGGCAGTGGAAGGGAAATTACAAGCTACTTAGAATTAGCTTTTCGTAGGCATATAATATATGATAGTTTGTGTATTACGAGTTTTGTAATAATTTATATGTTATTAGCATATAATTAACAAATTTGTACGATTGGGTAAAAGAAATTGTAACAATTCGTGTAATTAGATATTATTTTTGCATAACTGGATAATATTTACGAGATTTGTAATAATATGTGTTATTTACAAAAAAAAAAACATCACCAATATTGTAATAAATTGTGTAATTAAATAATGTTCGTTGTATGAAATATTACAGAAGTAAATAATATTTTATGTAATCACATGAGATTTATTACAATTCGTGTACGTACCCTTCATCACCATTTTTTATATATATTTTGTTCGTTGGGTTAGGAAAACAAATATATATATAATATATAAGGATGAAAAAAAAGAAGAAAAAAATACTTTTTATTGTTGTATATTTGGTCAAGAAAGTAAAGAAGTAGAAAATTCCTTTAATTGATAAATTAAAAATTAAAAATAATTTTAATTATGTTCTTGTAGATATTCTTACATGATTTACAATTAAGTTTTAAAAGACAAAGATCGATACCATTTTTATTTTTATTTTTTTAATTTCTTCCATGCGTAATTAATTATTATTAAGGGGTTGGCTTTTTTTTGAGATAAATTTTCGAAGCATTATTTGTTAAATAGTCGATTGAACCATTAAAAAATGGAGATATTATGCTTCTAGTGTCTATGCTCGATTTTAACCTAATATTGGACTCTTCTCGTAGTGAAGAGATAAAACTCGAAGCTAAAATCGGGCATAGACACATCAAATACAATATTTCTTTTTGAGAATTAATTACTCAGCAGACAACTCCTCAATCACTTTTATAAGGTTAAAATTCGGATTGGATTTCTTTACGGGAGTGAAGGAAAAGGTTGTTCAAATTTAGCCGAAACCTATTGTAAAACACTTAAAGCAATGCAAGTTATTTATAACTATAAACTGTGGTTAGTTTTATTGATAAATGGTAGGGGTAAGGGTTGTCTACAGATCCAATCCCATATTGATTTCAATTGAAAATTTAAGCAAAATTTTATCACTTTATTTGTAATTCAATCGATTTAAAATAAATTAGTAATTTTTTCATAATTTAATGTTAAAATTAACCAATTAAAAATTATATTAAAAATTATTTAGGTTTAAGGATATAAAAAGTCTTTAAACTTAAAAGAAGAAGAAGAAGAAGAAGAAGAAAAAGCAATTAAACCTCTCCTTTTCTTTTTTTTTTTACACTCAATTGAGCACTTGAACTTTTAAAATACATAAAATGGCCCTCAAACTTAAAAAAAAAAAAACAATTAAGCCCCTCATTTTTTTATACTCAATTGAGCACTTGAACTTTCAAAATCTATTAAAAAGGCATTCAAACTTCTTCTTCTTCCAAAAAAAAAAAATCAATTAAGCCTCTTTTTTTTTCCACTCAATTAGGTACTTTAATTTTCAAAATGCATAAAAAAGATCCTCAAAATTTAAAAAAAAACAATTAAGCCCTTGCTCTTATTAAAATTAGAAAAATTATAAAATAATAAATAATAAATTTTATTTAAATATTAATAAAATTTTAAAATTTAAAATTCTTAAAATTAGAATTCTTTTATAAAAATCGTAAAAAACAAAAAAATTGTAAAATTTTATAAAAATCATAAAAAATTAACGACCCTAGTTTTTTCAATTAGAGTATCACGTGTCACAACATAGCGTGACATGTGACAAAAATGATAAAAAATCAATAAAATTATAGAAAAATTATAAAATATTTATTTTGATACAATAATTTTATAATTTTTATAAAATTTATATTTCTTTACATTTTATATTTTTTACTACTTTATAAAATTTTATATTTCTATATATTTTACATTTTTTACTATTTTTATAAAATTTTGTAAAATTTTATATTTTTAAGATTTTATATTTTTCTAATTTTTAATAAAATTTTAATATTTAAATTTTTATTAAAATTCAATACTATTTATAAATTTTATTGATTTTATATTTTTATAATTTTTCTAATTTTTAATAAATGTAGGGTTTAATTGCTTTTTTGAGAAAGTTTAAAGGTCTTTTGATATATTTTAAAAGTTCATGTATCCAATTGAATGTAAAAATTTTTTATGCATTTTAAAAGTGTTTATTTTTAAAATTTTAATAACTTTTTACACTCTTAAGGGATTATTTAATTTTACACTTTTAAATATCCACGTAAGCATCTCCTCATTTTCACTCCATTTAAAACACACACCCAAACCATTGTCAATTTACAGAATCATAGCTTTAACCAATACATAAGAAAATATTTTCTTTCAAAAAAAATTAAAAAAAAACATATTATAAGAAAACACACACAAAGAGAAACCAAACAAAAAGGTTGTCCTCTTTGTTAGCCGTTTTCTCTATCGATTTGCGGAGTCTCTCTCTTTTTTTTTTTTTTCCTTTTTCTTTCTTGTATTTCTCAGTGTATGAAGTGACGATCTTTAAGGTTTTCTTTTGGATTTTACATCAATGGAAGCCATTTAGATAAGGCGGGTACGTTGTTCTTCTAACAACTTCAACTACAAAAACAACTTTAATCTTCGGTTTTTTTTTTTTCTCTCCAGGGTTTTTTTTTTTTATCATTGAATGAAGCAGAAATAAGAAAGATGGGATTTTTTTTCTTGTTTACAGGAAAATCTGAACCAGACCGTTCTTTCATAAAAGGGGAATTTTTTTTCCCATTCGATCATGGCGGTTGCTGAGAATGACGGGTCGAAAATCGGGTCATCGGGTCAAAATTTGGTGCCGGTTGACACCGATACGGTCAACGATTCCGGTAAACCGAAAACCAACTCCGATTCCATGACTGTTACTAAGACTACCGAGGAACCACGAGCAGCAGCAGGAGAAGCCATCAACGGCGATGGGTTCAACGAAAACAACCACCACCAGCAGCAGATGGCTACAATGACCGATAAGCTTAATGGGTTTAAAAGTGTTCAAAATGGGGGTAATAATGGTGAAATTCTCAAGAAAAACATCACTGATTTGGTTGAAATTTTGTCTAAGCTTAACCCCATGGCTGAAGAATTTATACCCCCTTCCCTAATCAATCATCATCAGCAACAACATAATCTTAATGATAACCAGTTTCTGGAAAATGGGTTTGGATTTAGTGCTGAAAATACTAATAGAAGGGTATGCCTTTTTTGCTTTGGCATTTTTGGTTTTTTATTTTTATATTGGTACGTATTTTGTCTGATAATTTGTTCTTTTTTCTTTTAACACAGAAAAGGACTTACTTTACCCAAGGGAAGAGAAGGTTGAATAATCGAACCAGCATTGCGCAAAGAGAGGATGCGATTCGAAAAACTGTATACGTATCCGATATCGATCTGCAGGTAACATATTTTCAGTTTTTTACTTTGTTTATGTACTGATATATAGTGATGTATTGATGTATTGATTGTGTTTTATATGGTATTTAGGTTACTGAGGAGCTTCTTGCTGGTCTTTTTCTAAGTTGCGGACCGGTATTTACCTTTTGTTTCTTTCTGTATTTAGTACCGAATTTTTTCGGTTATTTCCGTTAAAAGAACTTTCTGTTATAGGTTGTTGATTGTCGTATATGCGGTGATCCTAATTCTGTTCTCCGCTTTGCCTTTGTCGAGTTCTATAAAGAAGGTAATAATGATAATAATATGAATGTTTTATGCATTTGGTAAGCATTGGTGTCCGCTTTCGTTTTTACAATATTGGTGATTCGGTGTTGTTGTAGAGGATGCAAAGGCTGCTTTGAATTTGTCCGGAACCATCCTTGGTTATTACCCTCTAAAAGTGATGCCTTCCAAGACTGCCATCGCGCCTGTTAACCCAACTTTTTTACCTAGGGTAAAGCATATATACTATAATAGTTTGTGTCATGTTGATATGCATTTTTGTTTTTAATGCCTCTGAATATTTTATGTTCTTCAGTCTGAGGACGAGCGGGAAATGTGCACAAGGACCATTTACTGTACAAACATCGACAAGAAGGTAGTTTCTCATATCCCATTATTTCCCTCGAATGCTAGTGTGATCAATAACCTGAGTGGTATTACTTGTTCTGACTGATACAGATTACTCAAGCTGATGTCAAGTTCTTCTTCGAAGCAGTTTGCGGGGAGGTTTG
The DNA here is from genome assembly GCF_025698485.1 of Gossypium arboreum. NCBI lineage: Eukaryota > Viridiplantae > Streptophyta > Magnoliopsida > Malvales > Malvaceae > Gossypium > Gossypium arboreum. Next base: position 1,531,776 of record NC_069080.1, on the reverse strand, counting down.
TAGTTTCTCTCATGCAACGTGCCGTATAAATGCTGCATGTCTCGTAATTATTGGATTTTATGATTTGTTACCGAATACTTTTCTTTTCTTGTAGGTTCAACGATTGAGGCTCTTGGGAGACTATCATCATTCAACTCGCATTGCTTTTGTTGAGTTCACATTGGTAGTTACTCTCTTGCTATCTTTATTTACCGAAAGTTGGTATGACGTTGAATTTTTACGCATTGTACTTTCTTGAGGAGAGAATAATCTATCTTTACCGGTTTTTAAATCTTTTAGTTCACATAGTTTAATGATGCTTTTGGCATCATTTGCCCTTTTAGCCAGAATAATTTTGTCCCAGAATGGAACCGCCAAAATGTATATTTTGCTGCAGAAATTTGGTCATAATCAGGGATGAAGCCAAAAAATTGCTTTAGGAGGGACCAGAGATGAATGATAAATTACCGAGGACCAAAGTGCAAATTTACCATTATACTAACATGCAAATTCATAAAAAATTATGGAGTTAAATGGCAAATCTACCATTTCTGGGTGGCCAAGGCCACTGCCTGCTCTCTTCTGTCTTTGTCCCTGGTTGTAATCATGCTATTGCCATTGAACAATTGTGCTGCAACTCGTTTTAATGTTGCCCTTATTTGTTAACTAGTAAATTTACTTGAATGCCATTCATGCAGGCTGATAGTGCGATCGCAGCCCTCAACTGCAGTGGTGCAGTTTTGGGATCACTGCCCATAAGGTCGGTTTTAGTTCATATCTCAAGTCTTTTTTGGTTGTAAAATTCATCCCTTTTTTATTTTTCACCCAAAATTTATCGGATTATTTGCCTTTTGTGTACGCAGGGTAAGTCCATCAAAGACACCTGTTCGTCCCCGTGCTCCTCGTCCCGCCCTGGGCTGAACCACCCTCGCCAGTTTCTTTCTCCCGGAACTGATCAACTGCCAATATATATACATATTTACTCATACATGCATACATACAGCAGTACATTCGAGGTACTTTCGGCGTTAATGTAATCATCTTGTCCTTGCATCATAGTTACTTATATATGGGGTTAATCGTGGTTGGTTTCTCGAGCTCGTAGATGAGGTTTTTGATAGACATGGATGTTAATTTTATGTTGCTTGTTACAATGCACCCCTCTTTAAGGATGATCCCTAAAGACACAGATTGCTCGGACATAGCTAACATCTGGTAATGTTAAACTAGACTATCTTATGTTCTTCATGATTTGCTGTCTGCTTTATCATTACTGTATAGCTAAGTTACTGAGGCTTGGTGCCGGACACCCGAGTTTATATACATTATAAGCAAAAGTATCGTTAATGCTCTGACTACTTAGTCGGATATTTCTTAACGTTGAGATACTCGACTTTAGCCAACGAAACAGCTAAGCTGTGCATTTTTTTGGTGCTGTCTGAAGGTAAATAATTTGGTGTTTAAGCTATTATGTCGAAATTGAGTTCTAAACATTTTATAAAATTTTTGCATTATATAAAATTTGAAACATTGGTATGTTCATGTGATGTTATGTTCTATCGAAAACAATAAACAACCAGAAAAGGATAGAATCTAAGAACAGTTAAACCAATGTGTTGTTACCGAGAGATGTTGAATGTAATAATAACATTGGGCTAAACATGTCTATTAATACCCAGAACATTCTCGATTTTGGGCTAATCATTCGGCTGATTCCGCACCTTCTGTTCTAAAAAAATTATTAAAATACTCTAGATGTTATAACTTTTCAATTATTATTTTTATATATTTTACTCAGATGTTTTAATTTTTATACGATTTTGTAATGCTTTATTTTAATTAATGTTGCAGAAATTAATATGATATAAAAATTATTTAATATTCCTAAATGGAATATTTAATATTTCAGGTGAAGTCAGGTATGGATTTAGGGGGTGTCAGGTCGGGGGAGATCAATTTTTGGTTAAATTCGACTACAAATATTTGGAGCACTATTCAATGTGGTGTTTGTCTGTTGTTTTTATCTTTTATCTATAAATGATTATGGGGTTAATTTTTTTTAGTGCTTAACAGATGATTGTTAATTGTTAATATTAGTATTAAATCTTGAAAAAAATTTTAACAATTGACAATAAATTTTTTTGTAGTGGGTTCAATGTGTTTGTGTTCAATTTTATACTAGGTTTTATCTTTCACTTTCGTCGCGAGCTGTGAGCCGTTCATGGAGGTATATAAATCTTAACATTAACTCAAAGGTAAAGCCGAACACAAACAATTCAGATCCAATACCTAACTTGTTCAAGGGGTCCATCGGTCAAAATTTCCTCGACAATTTTCATAATATCAACCTTAAATTTCGAATTGAACACTAAAAAGATTAACACCTCCAATTTTAAATGTAAAAATATATAGCATTTATCAAACATAAATATAATGTTATACAAATAATATATTAAACGTATATAATTTTAAAAAATACTGATTAGAGTATAACAAAACACCAGAATTGAATAAAGGTAATTATGAAGTGTAATGAAGTAAAGCCTTTTAGGAGAGGACACATGTGTACTTAGTTAATGTGACAGTCGAACAACCCATGAACATCCACTTTCATATCTGTTTCATGTCATTAAAAAAAGACAATGAAAATGGTGGACACATTGTTGACACCCATTGGACTTTTGTCACTTAAAATTCTTCCCTGTGAAAACTACGCATCAAGTATATTTATTAAGTTATCAATTTAGTCCTTATGTTGTTCAAAATTTAAAATTACAGTTTTTATTAAATAATAACGATTAAATTCATTAAGTTTTTTTTTTTTTTAAATTTAGTACGTCTAACATAATATTATCATAAGCTATGTTAGCTTGTAATCTCCATACTCACTAAAAGTTCAGTTCATGGATTAACAATTATCATTTTACGTTAAGATTGAAATTTCAAGGTTTAAAAGAATAATGACTTAGAATAATCTAATCGAAGAATATAGACTAAATCTATAACTATACGTATAGTATAATCAAATTTAACCAAATGGATTTTAATTGTTACTATCTGGGTTTGGACTAAAATATCAAAATTTAAAAAGTATATAGATTAAAATGGATAAAATTATAGGGACTAAAGTTACAATTTTCACAAAATTATAGGGACTAATAACAAAATATAACCTAAACAGAAACCAAACATATTATTAAAAGGATGAGATAAGCATTTTGTTAGCTAATTTGTCCTAGAGCCAATTTGGTTGCTTGTGTGTGATTTAACGTTTTGAAAATAATCGAACACCTTGTTCTTGTTGTTTTGTCGATATCAGGCGAAATCCTACTATTTTCATCCTCTTTTATCTTTAGACAATTTTCTTTTATAATTTTTTTAATATTTATTCTTTTTTATATAATATTTATATCCTTCTTAATTCTTAAATAAAATGATAATGCGCTTCGTTACACTCGAACTCACATTTCCTGCATTGATAATAATATCGATGTTCAATCAAATTAAAATTCAATCGACTTTTATACAATTTTTAACAAACACAATACATCAATCAATTATATTTTACGTTATTGAGAATAATTGTTGAGAATATTAATATTATAGAAGTTAGTTTAAGTAATGAATTTACTAAAAGCTTTTCATTTTAATAAGTAATAAATATTATTTAAAGGATAATTTTATCTTTTCATATGTAATCTAGAAAATACTTGTGTATAATAGGATTTGAACCTAAAATATTATAATCTTTAATTTTTAATTTTACCGTTTTACTTAAGCTATTTTTAAAAAAAATTGTTACATACATTTTCACCCACATCATAAATGTATCAAAGCCTAGCGTTTGATTATATAGTTTTAGAATTGAAATTGAAATATATTTAAGAGTTCCGTTGTTACATGACTTTTTTCGTATTTTCAAAAATTATAATTAATTTCGAATGTTTAATTATAATTAATTTGTAAGCCTTTATAATTAATTTTTTCTGAAAAATTCATAAAAAAATTCATGCACGTGGAAGAAACATGTATATTGAAACATAGGGACAATTATCAACTTCAAACGTATATGACAAAACAAATAAAAATAAAATTATTCATTTGGGGTTTGGATTTTCTCACAGTTATTAAAATAAATTATAGAGTTATAACAATATAATATACACCACATATTTAATATTTTCAAGCTGACAATTTATGAAATCAACACATTTTTTTATTTATAATTTACATGTTTTATTATTAATATAATTCTAAAATTAATTTAACATTTTCTTTACAAAACCCTAAATTCTACATTTTAAAATCTAAACCATAAATTTTAAACTTATTTCTTTGAAAAACTTTAAAACTAAATCATAAATTTTAAACTTATTTCTTTGAAAAATTTTAAAAATAGACGGTGAAAATTTATCCGTTAATCTTAAGAAGATTAACGGACTGTGACCCATCCTTTTTTATTACTCAGATCAAGAATAGTGCCAAAAGCTCGTAAAGAAATTTTTTATTTTAATCATTTTAATTTTTTAATTATATAATATAATACAATCTTGAAATTATATTTTGCACTCTCTTAAAAAAATTATAATTTTAAATAAATTTGTGGTTTGGTCCTTGCATTCAAAAGTGGACTGAAATTATCTATCTATGAATCTTCAATGGTGGGCACAAATATAACTACCTTCCAAACCTTGTGGGCACAAGGAGTATTTGTCAGCCGTACAAGTATATATAGCAAACAAATCCAAAAACGTATATTTATATTGTATTTATATATTTTATAGCAATAATTACATTAATAGTTATTCAATTATTAGTATTTATTATTATTATTAAATTGTGAAAAGTTACAAAATGGTCACTCAACTATTCAATTTTGTTTTTTTCAGTCACTCAATTGTCTTGAATTTTTTTGGACGTGATCATTGTTCTTAAAACATGACTGAATTGATCGATTAGATCGAGAATCAATCGATATATTAGTCCAAAAGGGATTGAACCGATTGAATGAAAACTGCTTGAAACCGATCAAAATAAAAAACTGAGATATGATTCAGTAATTGAACAAATTGAGCTGGTTTAATAAAAAATTTTCTGATTTTAAATTTTTATGAATTTTTAATTATTTACTTGATTATTATTGGTCTACCAATTGAACCGATCAAAGCGATTAAATCGAGAACCAATGATTTGATTGGTTCAACCATTAGTTTGGTTATTAGAACAATGCATGTGACAGACTAAGATTGTATTACGTCATCACCTAAAAATATATATAAACTAAATTTTTTACCTGACAATGCATGGGTTTGATCGTATGTATTAATTAAAATACAATAAAATCATTTTATAATCTCGTATAAATTTAATTTTATTATTGATATTATAAATAAATTCAAATCATTTCATTGTAAGTAAAATTATAAAAGAAAAAAATATTATTAATAAAAAATATTTTTCTAATTAATCATACCTTTCGGAGCTTTGAAGTTAGCTAGTTATATAATTAGAATATATATAAATATATTGATAAGATTTAATGTATTTAAAATAGATAATAAATAAATATTTAAGATTTAATACACTTTATCGATAAATATTATGATTTATTCGAACATTTTATTGATAAAAATATTTAATTATAAAATAATTAAAATTTACCAAATCAAAAAATATATTTATTATTTTTAAATTAATTAAATATTAATTTATATTCTCTTTGATTAAATTTAATTAAATATTTAAATAAATATAGAATTATCTATGTGTCATTCAAATAAGTTGTCACATCAATGAAATCCAACACTTTATAATATAATATATACGAATATTTTAATTTTAAAGTGATAGAAGAACACATTTTCAAAGTTTCACGTGGTTTATGTTTTTCTAAATCTAAAATCTAAAATGAATCTAATTACCCGATTTTAGGTATAAAAAATAGAAATATTAAAATAGATATAATTACAAAATTATATTATTCCCTTTTAAAATCCAGTTGAACAAAGGAGAAAGAAGGACATGGATGTGTACAACGCATAGGAAAGAGAATAATATCATACGATCAGTGTGGAGCCTTGATTGTAATTTCAGAATCCATTAATTAAAAGTCTCAATCACTTTGAAAGCAGCCAAATGTAGTACTCTATATCAAAGTTCCCTATAATTTTCTAAAGATCCTCAACACATATACCTTGAAAAAAGAACCTCCATTAATGGAGACCAGAGATCATCATCATCCATCATCAAACGAACTAATATTACAACAGTACAGTCAGGCACCGCCACCAGGGAAGAACAACAGCAACAACAGCAGCAGCAACAAGAGGAGGTTCACCGACGATCAAATCAGGTTATTGGAGTCGATTTTCGAGTCAGAGACAAAGCTGGAACCGAAGAAAAAATTGCAGGTGGCGAGAGAGTTGGGTCTTCAGCCTCGACAAGTATCCATTTGGTTTCAAAACAGAAGGGCGAGGTTAAAGTCGAAACAAATGGAAAAAGATTACGTAACGTTGAGAGACAATTACGACAAGTTGGTGTCGAGATTTGAGATGTTGAAGGAAGAGAAACAGTGTTTGATTTCGCAGGTACGAGGTATCTCCCATCCCTTCCACCATTGTTTGTTCTTACTGATAATTACTTTTGTGTGTGTGTGTTTTTGTAACAGATGGAGAAGCTAAGTGAAATGCTAGCTGAGAGTGAAACCAATGGTGTAAATAAGGTCAGCAAGGTGGGTAGTACTGAGCATGAAGCTGAACCAGGGTCTAGTTTCAAACAGGAAGACGATGGGGTTTTGGGTTTAGAAACTCAGAAAGGTCATAGAGAAATTGAAGATGCAGTGAAGCATGGAGATGAATTCCTGGGCATGGATGAATATAGGGATTATGATGATCAGTTTGATCATTTGTGCAGCCGTTGGCATCACTGGTTAAACTTCTGGACTTGAACAGCTGCATCTTCACGAGGAAACTCGATTTTGCCTGTAGCTCCATTGTATCTATTGATTTAGAGTTAGAGATGTTTCCACTATCACAGAAGGAAGGAGAGTGTCGATGGCTGAGAAAGCCATGATACCGTTCGTTGGGGTTTCTTTTTTTTTTTTTTCATAAAGTTTATAGTACAGGACGAAGATCCTTTGCCACTTCTATTCAATGTAATTAGGGATATAAATCTGACTTTTGTTCCGATTTTACTTGTACCTTTTCTATATTATTGCATGCCAAGATGATTATCATATCACAAAGCATGCAAAAGTAGGCTGCAGTAGCAAAGAGATGTTTCTAGTTGTAAACAAATAGATTTTTCCTTTTTTTTTCTTTTTTTTTTTTTTTTACTTTTTGATTATAGTAAATAGATGAACGAATGGTACCTTAAAATATAAGCTATGGGTTTTCTCCAAAATCCAGTATATACTTGATGATCCTATAGAAAGGAAAAAACAAAGATCAAAGACATCTTTTTCCCCCAATAGTAGTCTTCCAGTAATTTGGGTTTTGGGCACTTATGAAAATGGACTGATTGATTGGATCAAATAATCATGGAATCGAATTACATTTTGACTCACTTATTTTAAAAAATTTAAATAAATTAACATTTATATAATAGATTAAAAAGTAAATTAATTATCCTATTAAAATTTTTATTTATTTATATTATTAAAATTTATCCGTATACATCAATATAAATATATGTGTCAATATTTAATTATTTCATCATTCATATCAATTTTTAATAATACAAATAAATAAATTTTTAACAAAAAATATCAATTTACTCTACATAAATTAATTTATCTATATTTTAAATAAAAGTTAAAATATAATCTAACTTCCAACCCATCAAACTTCATATTACTTTTTCCTAAATATCATTGTTGAAACATGGGGTGATAAAAGTTTTTGCTTAAACAAATGAAAGAAGCTACCATAAAAGCAAAGGTTCACTACAACACGTTTTTTTTTTTTCCCATTTTCTCACCTAACCCTCAATAATTAGTAATAGGAATAAAGAGAAACATGGACACCCTAATGAAAAACGTACACTTGTTTTTCGCCTTTTCATACATTGAAGAAGAATAAGTTACTTGTTGGGTACAAAAACAGCTAACAAAGTGCTTACTCGAGAACCATGAAGTGGCTGAGTCGGGAAAATTTTAATAGATTAGAGTGCAAATTTATCATTATTAATTTAAAATTTTATAAATTAATAAATGGTTAAATGGAAAAGTTTTCATTTTAAGAATAAAATTGTTTAATGTGAAAATCAAGGGTTGCCGGTCACGTGAGACACATTGTAGAACTCACTGAACTGGATTTTACAAAATAAAGAAAGTGTAATGAGGCAGCGCCTTCAACAAGACAGTTTGGCCGAGTGGTCTAAGGCGCCAGATTTAGGCTCTGGTCCGAAAGGGCGTGGGTTCAAATCCCACAGCTGTCATTATAACTTTTTACTCAAGGTTGGTATTCGGGCGAGCCCGCTTTTGTTTTAATTCTTTAAAATTAAAAGTTGGGCTTAGAAGGTAGGGTTGGTATTTGGGCAGGCCCAAATTGGTGAGCAGAGTCGTTAATTTTGAAGTCATAAGTCAATCTCATATATCAATACACATGCATCCTCGCATAATCACGTTATATTTATTTCTTGTATAAATTGTATTTGAGAAAAGTTTATATTTACATAAATTTTAATAAAGAATATAAAGTTCCTATTATATTTAATTCTTGTATAAATTGTATCAAAACCTTGGGTTTTCGAGTTTTGACACCAAAGTTAAAATGAGTTGCTTACAGTTAAAAGATTATGCACCTCAGAAGTCACCATGGTGGATGATCCAAAACATTTTCCAGACAATGTAAAAAGCATGACCGCCATCGCGGAGTTGCAAAGGTTGTTAAATATTGCCATCATCATTTCAAAAACGAAGAACTTGCATTCAAGTACAAATGGAAGAACATAAACTACAAGAGAGTTTCAAGATAAACGAAATTAAAGATGTCTGTTATTAGAACAATAGTTTCCAACCAGAAATCTGATAATAAAAGTAGAATTCGTCCGTCGATATATGTAATCTACTTGATCTTCTTCTTTGGCCTCAACTGTCAACACAAATAAAGTATCGATTAGTTTCACTGAAAAAGTAGTAGCTATATCACATATCTAATGTAATGATAAAATCAGCATGGATTACCTGATTGCTGTGTCCACACTTCTTTTTCCTGCAGTTCACGGCACGGGGGTGCAGACGAGCATAACACCTAGGGCAGAGACATAAATGGTATGAATTTTTGCATCGAAATAGAGAACAGAGATTTTTTAGTTCTAAGCGCAAGCCCATTTTACAAAAGGGAAAGAATTAAGAAAGTAATTTCCTGTACAACCATATGGTATCCTTGGGTGGTTCTTAGGAGAAATCGGATACTCCAAAAGGGAATGGAATAAAATGCTTATTTCAACAATATATATCAAAAATGGGAGGATCTAGGTCTAACCAATGCAGGCACAAAATACACAGCTATATATTACCGGACTCAAGGGGTAAGTATCAGACTATTATATACATGTATATAGCAATATATGTATGCATATTATCTATGTATATATATATCGAAAAAGGGAGGATCTAAATCTAACTAGATGCATGCATCTAACAGAGGTATATTCAAATATCCCATACTTAAGCCAAAATATTCGTTATATACGTATGTCAAATAAGAGTACTTTAGAAAAAGTGAAGAAATACGGATCACAAAGCATTTAATACTGCTTTCAAGAACAACTCATTTCAAATGAACATGTAAACTAAAATTATTAAGCAAGCAAATATACAGACATACTTGCGGCAGATCATCTTATCCTGGTTGTATTTCCTAGCCAATGCCATCAAAGAAGGCTCGATAATGCCACCACGAAGTCTCAGAACCAGATGCAAGGTTGATTCTGCAAATTACACACAAACAAACAATCAAATCAAATCAAACTAAAATATACATCGAACAGAAAAAAACATATACACCTAGGCTTTCTGAGTATTGTTCGATGAAATTGAAGAAGCAATACTTGAACAGTTATAAATTCCAACGAAGCTACTTTACATTTTTTCTAACAAGAAGACATTACTTAAACATGCTCGTGGCTTTAATTCACAGTTCAATTGGGAATAAAGTAAATTAATGTGCTTTCGAATTTAGATATATATCGTGAATCGTCTCAAAATAAGGCAAATTTTCTCGAGAACAAAACAGGGCCTAAGATCACCAATGATTACCTTTCTGAATATTGTAGTCAGCAAGAGTACGGCCATCTTCGAGCTGCTTTCCAGCGAAGATCAATCTCAGCTGGTCCGGTGGAATACCTGAAAACATTTACACCGGAAAAATCTAAGCCATCAAATCCTCATACCGATATCAACGTTAAAACATGTAGGAGGGCGGGAAAAAAAAAAAGCGAGATATAAACCTTCCTTGTCCTGGATCTTGGCCTTAACATTGTCGATAGTATCGCTGGATTCGACCTCTAGGTTATGGTCTTCCCTGTTAGGGTTTTCACGAAGATCTGCATTTTTTTCAAACCCTGATTCTGATTCTGCTTCTGTATCTGAATCTATCTAACAAAGATACTGACAGCCTGATTAGGGTTTGTAGTGAATTCTTTCTTAGCCTTGGGTTTTGGCCTTTTGGGCTTTTCTCTGTGACACAGTCTAAATGAAAAATTTCAAAATAGTTCAATCATCCTTCTCTAATTTTTTAATTAAATGATTAATATATAAATTTATTTAATAGGTAGGTGATATCGGTGTAATTTATGTAATTTTAAAAATTATAAAATAATAATTAAAATATTTAAATTTTTTATGTAAGTATTAAATTATTAAAATATTATTATATATTTTTATTTATAATCTAAAATGATAATTATTATATAATTTATAAATAGGAAGAAAATACATTTTAACATAATTAAAATTACGTCTTCCTGCATTAGTAATATTCGTGCCTCGAATTAAAACTTAATATTTTTTTAATTGAATAACTTTAAATACTATAAAATTACAAATTAAAATAAAAAACTAACTTTTTTAAACTTCGAAATTGAAGCAGCATGCCATAATTGTCGCTGCCAGATGGAAGAAGAGAGCCTACTTTTGTATCCTTAAAACTTTATTCCCTTAAATCAAATCCACTTCCATTATTGTGTAACGTAAATTGAAAAAAAGTTGAGCACGCAAACGGCATATGGGCAGGCTGGGACCAGAATCTTTTCTATATATATCTCGGCTGTATTTGGTTCACGTTTTTTCACTCATATCTTGTATTTTTATATTTTAATTATTTAATGATTTAAAATGACTTCAGTAAAAAATAAAAATATAATTACGCCTTTAGATAAAAATTTATTCTATTGAACCATTAATAATTTTTAAAAATTAATTAAGTCTTTTATTAATAAAATCACCATTTAATTAATTTAACATGAATAGATGATGATAATGTAACATGTCAATAGTCCATCAAATATTCTATTTAAAAATAATTTATTAGTAATATAAAATACTATAATATTAAATTATTTACACAATTTAATAAAATATATTCTTTTAAGTAAATCAAACAACTAAATTTTATATTGTAATTGAATAAATCACAATTAGACTTGTTTATGAGTCGGGTCATCTAGTTCAAAGACTGGCCCAAAAAGTTAGAGGGTTTAAGTAAAAATATAGACTTGAAAATAGGTTTAGGCAAAAAAAAAGGCCCGTTTAAAAAATGAGTTGAGCCTCAAGTAATACTTTTTTGGCCTAAGCCTAACCTGGTCCGAAATTGTAAGTAAAAAAATAAATTGTTTTTTACTATTTTACTGCTATTTTCTTGTTGTTTGCTCATTGTTTTGCTACTATTTTATTATTATATTATTACTATTTTGTTATTATTATTTGGATATTTATATACCTCTTGTTTTGTTGTTAATTTTGTTACTATTTAGAAGTATTTACTTATTAAGTTACACCTATCTTATATTATTTAATATAAATATATTTTTAATTTGTTGATATACATTTATTTTAATATTTTTAGTATTTTTAATTTATTATATTTTAAAAAAATCAATATAAAAAATCGAGTTAAGTTTAGATTTTAATATTTTTATTTAAGTTGAAATTAGATAAAATTTTAAACTTAATTTTTAAGCCGAGCCAAATCTAATCATTACAAATAAGTCTAAACTTTTAATTGAATCCGATCCAAATCCAACCCCATACATACCTCTAATCACAATATACCTCCTATGAACTAAATTTAGACAAATGTTGTTTTTTTTTTAACAATTAAATTGCTGTAATACCACTTTGTTTGATGGATCAAAAGTATTTCTTTTCCTTTTTTTCCTTTAAAATTTTAATCATGTGGATTGACACCCACGATTAGGACAAAATCATGATCAATGTCTAAATCAGATTGATTTAGACTAGAAATTTGACCAATTTCATATCCATAAAAAAAGGGGTGACTTTTACTTTCCTCAATCTTGACGACTTTATTTTTCTTTAAACTAAAGTATTTTTTATATATAAACATTTTCTATAATAATAATTAATTTCCAAGTTTGAACTTCAATGTGTCTTTGATATTACTGTCAACAGCGTGTAGAATATAATTACCTTAAGCCTCTGCTAACTTCAATTCTACGCCAATTTCCTTTTTTAACAAATCAAAAGCTTAACCCGACACTTCATTCATCGGAGGCTGTCTAAAATTTGTGCAGAAAATATCTACTAATTTTTTAATATATTTTTAATATTTATTTTTAAAAATAATTTAATGTAAATTGATTTATTCATGAAAAACATAAATCATTTCTCGAAAAATAAATTTATTTATAGAGTACTTTTATTTTTATATAAGACTATTTTTATAAAATGATTTCAAAATTTTTATCAAAGATACAAAATCATTCAAACACAGTAAAACGTCAATTTTTCAATATACCAATCCATTTTTCAAAATTATATTCAGCAAAATAAACACAATTTAAATAATAATTAAAACTTTAAAAATTTGATGCATGTAAATGCGTAGAAAATTAAATTTGTATATTATATTACGTATTAAATTTAGGTTTATGTGCAATTTTAATTTTTTCATAAAAGTTTACACATAAATGTTTATGTCATTTTAATTATATCCTTAATTAATTTGTATAATATTTATATTATATAACTATTTGTCTTTTCTCTTAAAAATTTCCTGCTTTTCAAATTTGCCACATACATTAGGTTACAGATTAAATATTTATTTGTCAAAATTTCCTTCAGTGTTTTTATGTATTTCATGGCCTAAAATTAATTTTATTCGGCTAAAATTTTATCAACATTAATAACTTTGATATTTGAATTTATTACAAATGTTTAGAAAAGAAGTTCACTGTCAATTTTTTCCAACCACCTTGACAGTATTTTTATTTATTTATTTAAAGTATATGTATTTGTATGTTTTTTTATAATTGTGTTTAATATATTTATTTTTACAAAAAAGCTTCATATTTTATAATTTATAATTAATAATATTTATGTTAATTAGGACTTAATAATCTTTATTCATAATGTATTAGTGTTTTTATTTCTATTTTTTATCATTAATTTTTATTATTATCTCATATTATATGTTCTAAATTTATTTGAAAGTTCACATTCAACAAATAAATAAAGTAGAATCCAAACAGAAACAAGGTTAGAAATTTATTTGGAGATCGAGATAAAATTATAAATTTCCTCATACCAAAGATAAAAATATTAAAAAATTATTTATATTTTAGATAAGCCAAATTTTCATTTTTATTTAAAATATTTAAATTTAATGTTTTGGTTTGCAGAGAATACCCAAACCATTACATTTAATTTGTTTCAAATATAAAACGTGTGACTCATGATTGTAATTAATAAACATTTCTACTAAAAATATTTCACACCTAATTTTGTTTATTATTCACATACATACTTGTAATGTGAACAGATAAAAAGGATAAAAAATCAATTAGGTAAAAAGCACTCTTTTGTTGACTGTTGTATGGAAGGTTGTGAATGTAATTACTTGCATTGATAATTTGCTTTTATGGCTAAATTAGCTCAATATATCAAAAATAATAATAATAATTAAATAAGTATTTTTAGTGAAAATAAGTCTAGTTGGGCACGCTTTTATTCACAGTAGTATGAAAGTATATTTTTTTTGTATTTATCGAAAAATATATTCGGTTAAGTGTGTTTTCACAGACCTTAAAAAACAATTTATTTCCTTAAATTTAAAAAATAACCTATTTAACCATTTAACTTTTATTTTCGACATATTTTACTAATTTATTCTACTTTTATATATAAACATTTTTTCTTAATTTTAAACAAATTAAAAATATCATATATTTTATTTTTATTTTGAATTTTAATAATATCATTATGAATAAATATGATTTTTTAAACTACGTTGTTAAATGTTTTGTTTTATATATGTGTTTGAAAAGCTTTATAATTATAATTTTTAGGAATAATATTTGTTTAAAATTATAATTTTTTAGGAATAATATTTGATTTATTGTGTGCGAGATATGAATATCATGCATCACATTAAATAATAATATGATATATTATCATTAAATAAAATTAAAATATTATAGAATATTTAAAATAAATATTAATAATGTTATTTAAACATCAATTAATTATTACTATTAGAATAAATATCAATAACTCTTGAATTTAGGGATTAAGGTATTTGGTTTAGGATCTCAACATTAGGGCGCGAAGCTTAAACTTTAGGATTTGAGTGTTTATTTATAATTAGTTATTATTTAATTATATTCAAATAAAATTATTAATATTTATTTATAAGTTTTTCATTTATTTTTATTTTTCAATGAAGATGTGATATGTTATTATTAATTGATAATGTATAAAATTTATGCACTAACGACAAATCAAATATCTTTAAAATTCTTTTAAATTAAAAGAAAAACGCAGATAAAATCATGTCCTATTCATTGTTACAATAGCAACTGTGCCAATTGAGTAATACTAAATTGACTCTATTTTTACTAAAAGAGTAAGTAATAAATGTGTAAACGTATTAAGAAAACCTTTTATGATGAGTCAGTTTGCAATTTATCATTTTTACTAAAAATAGACAATTTAATCTTTATCGTTAAAGAAAAATTGATTATTTTTGTTGAAAATTTTATCAATTTATATTATTAAAACTTTTATGTTTGATTGAATAAATAGACAGTTATACTTGATATGCTATAAAATACATGAAATAATTTTTATCAGTAGAAACAAATAAATATGTAACGATTAATTTACTTATTTAAAAAGTAAAAAAACACAAAATGCAAGTGATTATGTGGTAACAAAGGGAGAATTGATTGTTATTTCTTACATATATTTTTAATTTAAGTTCTGATTTGTTGTTGAAATTAATGTCAATAGAAAAACACTAAAATAAAGAAATAATGGAGAGATTAGAAATAATGAGCTTTTCTTAAGGTCAATCTGCAAGTCTTTCACTTTGAAAACCCTCTCTCTCTCTCTCTCAAAATTCGATAGAGCAGAGAGAGTCTAGAGGGAGAGACTAAAGGAAAGGGGGGCAGCTTAAGCTTCTCTCTTTGTTTTGGGCTTTCCTTTACCTTAAAACTTCCATGGTACCTTCAAGCAACAACAACGGTCAGACCGTAATCCACCACTTCGGCGGCGGTGGAGACGGCGGATTCTGGTCGGATTTGGCGAAACCTCCTTCTAAAACTGATTTCTCCGTCACCGCCATTGCCGGTAACGCTTTCTTCGCTACCGTTTTTTACACCAGTACCAGGTGAGAGAAAAAAAAAAAAGGAAATGAAAAACTGATCCATAGTTGAATGCTAAAAAAGATTTAAAATAAAATCTCAGAAAACCCTAGTAAGGACACGTAGTGAGAGTAGCTGATTAAATAGGAAAAAAAATAAAATCAAATCGTAATAGATGAAAGCGCTTAGACGAAGTCAGACTTCGTCTTCATCTTCGAACTCGCCTTCATCGTCATCTTCTTCGTCGTCTTCGTCATCGTCGTGGACTTATTTGCGTTCGGTTCTTTTCGTTGTTACTTCTTCTTCACCGGCTGCCTGTTCTTCCGCTGATAGGTAAGTCCCTTTTTTTCCGTTAAATGCTTGATCTCTCGTTAGATTCTCGTTTCAGATCTCGATCTCCACTTGTTTGCTTTGTGTACATTTAGATTCTTTGCTTGTTTATTTCGAAATACTAGCATTTACTTTGCTTTACTTATTTGATGGATCAGTGTTAATGTTCCTTGCCAAGTTTGTTCGTCGACTATTTCTACTTTTAGATTTGCTTCAATCTAGTAGTATATTTTTGAATATGAAAACTCAAAATCAAATGGAACAGAGACATTTTTTTGAGAAAATATTTATTTTATGATAAATCAGATTCTCTTAATAGAGAAAATCAAATTAACATTTTTAAATTGAAAAATTGGAATAATAGAGAATCTATTTGTTGGTAAGTGCTAAGATATTTGCTCTTGGGATTTTGATTTTTCGCTCTCTATGTTGATATGTCACATATTGTTTTCACATTATCAGTAGCTTCTCATTTCCCATTTGTAAAATTGACCTTTATTTTCAGCGGTAGACTCAAATCACCTTGGTCTCGCCGGAGAAAGAAACATGCCCTTTCACCTCAGCAGTGGAGAAGTTTGTTTACCCCCGATGGTAGACTCCGGGATGGCGGGATAAAGTTCTTGAAAAAAGTTCGCAGTAGGGTGAGTTACGGGGACCTCTAACCTATTCATTTTTCTTGTAATTTTAATGCTTAGCCTTGGGTACCACTGATGCAGGGTGTTGATCCCGGTATTAGGGCTGAGGTCTGGCCATTTCTTCTGGGAGTGTAAGTATACTGAACCTGTGTGTTTATGATTGTATCTTATTGTTGTTGCTGCTGGTTCTATGGTTGTTCTTTTACTCTATCACGCCAAGACATCATGAAAAGTTTCTACTTTTCCATGGATAACACTTGTCTTGGGGCATGTGGACAGTTAATCATGTTAGCTACCTTTTATGATGACATTGTTTCCTTTTTGTCTGCTACAGTTATGACTTAAACAGTTCTGAAGAAGAGCGAGATGCTGTTAGAACTCAGAAAAGGTAAAAAAAATATACCCCTAAACCCTTTTAGCTGTAAAAGTTGATTGTTACTGAGAATTTACTTCTTTGATTCATTTCTTCACTTTTTGTCAATCTATTAATGCAGGAAGGAATATGAAAAACTTCGAAGAGAGTGCTCCCAACTCCCAAAACCCAGCACCAGGAGTTTTAATTTGACTGAAATTGGTGGAACTTGTCAAAATGGAGACAGTGAAAGTCTTAATCAGGAGACAGACACATCTAGCTCTGAAGAAGGGGTTAGTGCCAGAGAATCTCTGTCTAGCGACGAAAGGAACCCAAATGCTGACTACTCAGATGAACCATCCAATACTTTAATGGAAGGAGATGATAGTTCAAGAAGAACAACAAATGCTGATGTGTCGGCACTGAACAGCGAGTCATCAGATTCTGACTCATCTGAAGACCCTGAAGTGATTCAGGGTTCCACCTTTTTGGATGGTGAGGAGGAGAATGATTCTGATGTGCCTTTGAAAAGGAAATTTTCTCCCTCGACCAATGAATGGCTATCAAAACTACATGCAACTGAAGATTTTTCCACCTGGCAGCGAATCATTCGTCTAGATGCCATTCGTGCCAATACTGAATGGATCCCATACTCTGTTTCTCAGGCTGCAGTATCAGATCGGAGGGCATGCCGTTTAGCTAAGGCTGTTGGATTAAAGGATTATGATCACCTGGAGCCTTACGTAATTTTCCATGCTGCACGTTTGGTTACCATCCTTGAAGCTTATGCGCTTTATGATTCCGAAATTGGCTACTGCCAGGGCATGAGTGATCTTCTTTCTCCAATAATTTCAGTCATCCCAGATGATTATGAAGCTTTTTGGTGCTTTGTAGGTTTCATGAAGAAAGCTCGACATAATTTTAGGCTCGATGAGGTGGGGATCAGAAGGCAACTTAATATTGTTTCCAAGATAATCAAATGTAAGGACTCTCACCTCTACCGGCATTTGGAGAAGCTCAAAGCCGAGGATTGCTTTTTTGTTTATAGAATGGTGGTGGTACTGTTTAGAAGGGAATTGACATTCGAACAGACAATTTGCCTCTGGGAGGTGATGTGGGCAGATCAGGCAGCCATTAGGGCTGGGATCGGGAAGTCCGCCTGGAGTAGGATAAGACAAAGAGCACCCCCTACAGACGATCTATTACTTTATGCCATTGCAGCTTCGGTGTTGCAGAAGAGGAAATTGATCATTGAGAATTATGGCAGCACAGATGACATTATAACAGAGTGCAATAGCATGTCGGGCCAACTCGACGTATGGAAACTCCTAAACGATGCACACGATTTGGTGGTAACTCTTCACGACAAGATAGAATCAACCTTTTGACTGTTACCGATAAATTTATGTGCTTCGAGTTCTTTCTTGGACCTCAGTGCTGTTAGTATTTCAATCCTCCTGCTGAGATTTTTTTTTTTTTTTTTTGCTTCAAAGCTAGTTGCAATTGCTTATTTAACAGATAATATGAAGACCATTATTATCTACAAGAAATGTTACGTGAATCCCTTGCTTTTAAGCGGTAGATTTCGATTTCATTCTGTGTTGATTTATATTAACGGTGAACTCCAGTGTTTTATCGGGATCGTAAGGTATTTGCCATGGCGGAATGTGGGTTTGTTTAGTCGGAACAGTGTTTGAATCGATCTTTGCCTATGTATTTTTCTTGTGGAATCACTGTGCCCCATCTCTTCGACGTTGCTGATGGCATTCTTCCCATGATTCAGTAGCGGAAAACACCACAATCTAACTTACCGAATTCCGGGTTGAAACTTAGTTAAGGAATCAGAACTTAGTTAAAGAATCAGACATGAAAACTATCGTAGAAGCAGCAAAACTCTTATCGCCACGGGATGATCATCCATGACTATATTATCTATAAAACAAACCTATGAAAAACTAAAAAAAATCAATAAAATGTTTTAAGAAACTCCGGTTCCAGATTTTTAATTCTTTTAAGATATTGAACCGTTTTCATAAGAATTTCGAAGCTATTCTAACCAATGAAAAGCTTCAGTCGAACAATGTTTTATGCATATCACTATCAGATAGTCGACTAATTCAAGCACGAAAAAGTCCCATTTTACACTGATTTATGCATATATATATATATACACATATATATAATATCCACTTCATCAAAATAGCTGTGGTTTTCACTCTAAAAAGACAGTATGATATAATTTGAAATTTATTTAATATGAAATATTTATATATTTATACCGATGTAAAATTAAAATGATTTTAACAATTCAATTGTTCACTTTATTAAGATATTTATACTCATTATACATGTAAGTTTTTTAATCGATTCGGTATATCATTCTATTGATATAAAATATTGTCTAAATTTGTCTTTATATCTATATAATTTTATAATTAAATTTAAACAAATATTTATATCTTTTGAATATTAAAACGAATTATTTGAATAAACTTAAACAAATTAAACTCAAACTAATTTTTTAAAATCTAATCTCGACGCTACCCGACATATGAACACGTAAAAGCAAATCAAATGGTGCATGGTATATTTGACTGGCAAACCTATAAATTCTTTATCTTGTAAGAATTTTCCAAAACCGGCTATTCAGTACAATATCTGGGGGCACCTCCCACCCACCAATATGTTACCATCATTTTCAATATTAATTTCCTTTGTATTGGAGCCCACTGGAAGTGTAATAATTGTAAATATGCGATAAGAATTTTATATTTTTTATAAATTTAGAATTTAATTTTATATTTTTATTTTAAAAATTTAATTCATTTATTTTTTAGATTTCAAAAGTTAAATTCAATTCTTAATATTGTTTTTTTTTGTTAAATTTGTAGGTGCGACATTTTGAATATATATAAAAAGATACTCATTTAGTAGACATATAATTGAAAACAATATTATAATTAACCTAAATTTAACAAAATAAATTTAAAAGTGTTAATGATTAGATTTGAATTTTGAAATTTAAAAAGTAAAGAGACTAAATTTCTAAAAATAAAAAGTATAGAGATTATATTCCAAATTTATAAAAGTACAATGACTTGCTGTATATTTTAACAAAAAAAATCCAAATTTAATTTAGTTTAAACCTTAATTTATAAATTCAATTTTTATTTTAATTTAGTTTTACATAGTTTAATTAATTATTTAAATATCACGTAATTCAATTAATTGATTATATTTTTAATGTTATAATTAGTTGCTTCCTTTAAATTGAAGACGGATTTCTTTTAAACAATTTTAAGCATTTTATTTGTATGCAAATGGATTTTCATATGGTTTTACTACAGTGATTGGATAATAGTAAAATAAAATTAGCCTAATTGCTTGGAAGGGTAAAATAACATCTAGTCCCTGATTTGAAAACTTTTTTATATTGATTTTTGGTTTTTTTCAGTACAAATTAATTTTAGAATTTGATAATTTTTTCAATTTGGTCCATGAACTTGAATTTTGTCAAGGTATGATGATGTGGCACCTTGAGACTATGCCCCATCATCATCTATTTTTTTTTAAAAAAATAAAAATTTTAATAATTTTCAGGTAATATAATACAATTTCAGAATATTATATCGTCACTCTAGAATGGAATTCAAGTTTTGGAACTAAATTAAAAGAAATGCAAAACTTCGAAATTGATAAGGACATAAAACAAGTTTAGGGATCAAGATGATTGTTGAATTCTGAAACTAAAGGTCGCTTTTATCTCTTGCTTTAATGACAACAACTTGGGACCTAATAATAATGTTGTTAAAATGAATATATAAATTTAGATTAAATTTCAAATTTCAGTTTTTTAATATAGGGACTAAAGACATAATCAGAGCCAGTTTCATGCCAAATGCGTTCACCATATGAACCACCGACACCTCGGCTATAGTACTGGTCATACCGGACAACCTAGGTCCCGCCACGTGTACAGTTCAAAAAAAAAGAAACATCAATGGATCCAATTGTAGAAATAACCGCGTCCTTCACGGTTTCCATCGTCTGTTACTCGTCCCCACTATATCTCCAACACCCCTCCGCTATTACCCTATCGTACCCTATGAAACTGACCACACTGTTCTTCTCGATTAAGTCAAAGGTACAACCATTTAAATGAAAGTGATAATATAATTTTTAGCCCTGAACTTTTGATACTTGTATTTTTTTTGTCCATTTTAACACTTGAACTTGACAATTAGTCAATTAGGTCTATTTTGATCCTGAATTTGAAAAATATAAGAAAATTAATGATATGGCATTACTTGAAAATTTAAAATTTTATATAAATTTCCAAGTGATATGTGATACAATTTTATAGTGTCCCATTCAATGTTTTAATAATCGAATTTGTGGTTGAATAGGTCAGATCACTGATTCTTGATTCAACCAATTTGATTGTTGAAACAATAATAATTAAATAATTAATTAAAATTTTATCAAATTCTAAAAAAAATAGAATGTAAAAATTTATTAAACCGGTTCAACCTATTCAACGATCTATTTTTGTTTCGGTTTTTAATTTTTATCAATTTTAAGCAGTTTCCGAGTCTTTTTGTTTAATCCCTTTGTTCTAACTGTTATATCGATCAGTTCTCGGTCTGTTCAATTTGGTCTTATTCCAGTATCACTGGTTACATCATTACCAAAATCCAAGTCGAGGAACAAAAATGAATCTAATTATCACGTTTATAGACAAAAAAAGGTATAGATACTAAAATAAACTTAATTCTGAAATTAAGGGATCAATAATTATATTAACCTAAATGAAAATGCACCAAATACTAAAAAGTAAAGGGTGCAGTGGATTAAAACCCAATTTAATGCACTAAAATATGAACCCACACTGTGCAGAAAGGACTTATATATGGCTTCACACTTCGCAGCTTTACATTAAGTCTCCCATCGTCTCTCCCGAGAAGTAAACAAAAAAGGGAAGAATTTTGGTGACTGGTGATTCGTGAGTATTGTAAACAGCTGCAGCAGCAATGGAGCTGTTCTACTTCGTGGTGTTCGGGGCATTGGGAGCGGTGGTGGCAGCATTAGAGCTAAGCAAGAACAGCAAAGATCGAATCAACACATCCTCTGCTTTCAATTCCTTCAAGAACAATTATCTTGTCGTTTATTCTCTCATGATGGGTAACTAAGTTAACTCCCTTAACTTTATTATACCCAGATCTGATTTTCCGTTTCTGTCGTTTTAGATCTTTTTTTATATTAACTTGGATCTGATCTAATGCTGTCGATCTGGGTTTCGTAGTCTGAATCTGGGTTTTTTTTTTTGGGGGGGGGTGATATGATAATGTTTTTGTTTAAATGAAAATTTTGAAAAAAAATATAAAAGAACTTAATTAAAATTTTCAAAAAATTAGGGGGACCAAATTAAAAATTTCAAGGGAAAAATGAAAAGTTTCAAATTTGGGGGGCAAGGCCCCCTCTGTCTCCATTACGGTCTGCCAGTGGTTCTTTTGTTGTGTTGGAGATAAGTCGCTATTGCTGGGTTTCGTGGTTCTATTTGGTTGACGATGGTTTGTCCAATTTTGGTTTTGAGTTTAGTACCCACACGGCACCTTATATAATCAAACCCCGAGTCACAAATTCGATGAATCGTATTCATAATTAGCGGTTTATCTAGCTCTAAGTACTAGTCTTCAATGACATTGCTGTTCGATCCGTGTAATTCGCGATCTTAAACGCGTTACTTCTTCTGATTCTGTTTTGATAAATGGTTGTTTATGTGTAAATAGCTGGAGACTGGCTGCAGGGTCCGTATGTTTACTATCTTTACAGTACATATGGGTTCGGAAAAGGTGAAATTGGACAACTTTTTATTGCCGGTTTTGGGTCCTCTATGTTGTTCGGGACAATTGTCGGATCTTTAGCAGACAAACAGTAAGTTTTTTTTAGTTTGCATTCTGTAGCAGACATATATTTGTCTTAAGCTGACAATACTTACATTTGTTCAATTCAGGGGCCGAAGGAGGGCTTGTGTTACTTACTGCATAACTTACATGCTTAGTTGCATAACGAAACATTCTCCTCAATACAAAATTTTGATGGTAGGTCGGGTTCTGGGAGGTATCGCCACTTCTCTTCTCTTTTCGGCATTCGAGTCATGGCTTGTTGCAGAACATAATAAAGTGAGTCGTCGCTTCCTTGCTCTTTACTCTTCGATGCATATCAAGCTAGATTTACGATTTATGTTATTCTTGAGGAGTCTGTTTTTGCTTTGAATCTTTGCAGAGGGGCTTCGAGCAACAATGGTTATCTTTAACATTTTCAAAGGCAATATTTCTTGGTAATGGTCTTGTTGCCATTTTGGCTGGGTTGTTTGGAAACGTGCTCGTTGATTCATTATCCCTTGGACCTGTGGCTCCTTTTGATGCTGCTGCGATCTTTCTTGCCATTGGGATGGCCATTATTTTATCATCATGGACCGAAAATTTCGGAGATCCTTCAGAAAATAAGGACTTGCTGACCCAGTTCAGGGGCGCTGCTGTAGCAATAGCTTCGGGTAGAGTTCAATATTTACTTTAAAACTCGATCATTGATCGATTACCATCTCTGATGCCTCATGACTTTTTAACGGTCATCCTTATTTGTTTTCTTCCGTGTGTTGCAGATGAAAAAATTGCTTTGCTGGGTGCAATACAGTCTCTGTTCGAAGGTTCAATGTACACATTTGTGTTCCTTTGGACACCTGCTTTGAGCCCCAACGAAGAAGAGATCCCTCACGGTTTCATTTTCGCCACTTTCATGTTGGCTTCGATGTTGGGAAGCTCCCTTGCATCTCGTTTGATGGCTCGATCATCACCTAGGGTAGAAAGCTACATGCAAATCGTTTTTGTGATTTCCTCAGCCTCTCTCACGCTTCCGATTATAACCAATGTACGTTCCAACATCTCATACTCTCTCTTACTCGTTCTTTAACTGGGCTCCTAACTAGATGAATTTACAACAGTTCTTGGTAGCACCTTCGAAAGTGAAAGGCGGAAGCATCTCATTCGCAGGTTGTCTTCAACTTCTTGGTTTCTGTACTTTTGAAGCTTGCGTAGGGATATTCTGGCCATCCATTATGAAAATGAGATCCCAATACATCCCGGAGGAGGCTCGGAGCACCATCATGAACTTTTTCCGCATTCCTCTCAACATCTTCGTCTGCATTGTGCTATACAATGTATGTTAAACACTCAAATCACATACCATAAGACACATTATTAACTCCGTTGTTAATCCCGTTTTTGCCTCTGAAGGTCGACGCATTCCCCATCACCGTTATGTTCGGTATGTGCTCGATTTTTCTCCTTGTTGCATCCATCTTGCAAAGACGGCTGATGGCAATTTCAGACAAACCAAGTAACATACATTCTACCAAATCAAACATCTATCGTTTTTCTGGTCGCTCAATCCATCTCCGGTTTTCTAACAACATTTTTTCGGGTTTTTTTTCTTTCTTTATCAGAGATGGAAAATTGGACAGCAATGAAGGAAAGGGACCCTGAAGCTGAAGCATTAAATGATTGAAAAAGGCAACCAAGGATTGAATTGAAAGCAACAGCATAATTCATTGGGGTTATATTTTATGTTTGATTCTTACAGTAGTGAAAGTAAATGTGGGTTAAAACATAGGTTACTTTGAGTATTTATGATTCGTTTATGGGGCTGTCTGTTAATCAGCACCAATAGTTAACCCTTTTTTTTTTCTTCCTCTGTTAAAGTAGGGACACTATTATGAAATATCCCACCTTTTCTTTTTCCTTTTTTTATGAGAATTATTATTATTCTTTTCCAAAAACTGGGCTATAATTTGTATTAGTTTTTCCTCCATATAATATGTTTCTCTTTAGTGAATCGAATTGCTCAGATATATATATATTATGAAATTTTTATATTTAATTTAAATTTATAAAAGATATTATTTGTTTCTTAAAATCTTTTAAATAATTTTATTAAATAAATTGATATGATTTAAATAATCAAGGTATCGTGTAGATATGTACTTTTGTTTTATATTTAAATTATTTTTTAATAATAGATCAGTTCAATTATTTCAAAATTTTCTTAAGAGTTTACAATTTTAAATATAAATTGTAAATAATATATTTTCAATACAAACCATTTTTAAAAATACTTCCAAGGCACATATGCACTAATCTGAACCCTCGCTGGATTTTTTATTATTATTAAATAACAGTTATCTTCTACTATCTTCATACTAACTGCCAGATTAATTTATATTTAATCGAAAATATATTTTTCTACTCGTTGATGGTTATTGATCTACAGTACCGATTATCGAATCATGGCTTGCAACTCGTTAGCTGAATTTTTTATCCAAAAAAAATTAAAACTTTCAAATAATTCTGTTAGCTGAACTTTTTATCCAAAAAAAAATTAAAACTTTCAAATAATTTAATGAGTATTTTATAACTTTTTGAAGTTGGATGTCTAAAAATTAAATTTATTAATTATTTAATGACTTTAAGTGCAATTTACCCAAAAATCATTTCAGAAAATTTGCCAAAAAATTTAAAAAAGAAACAAAAATGGCCCCAACTATAAACATCCAAAAAAAAAATAATCTCTATTTTTCTCTTTCAAACAAAGCAAAGCCTTAGCTTGTTGCTCTCTGTTAGCTGATAAGCCTAAAATTTCAAGCCTTTCAATATTATTTTTTGAATTAAATTTAAAAAAAAATAGCAATGCTGGAACCATCCTCACAAACCCCTGATTACCTAATCTCACCCATAACACCGCCGGCACCACCATCACCGCCGCCGCCGCCCACAAAACCCAATCAGTTTCTATCCTTGATATCCAACAGACCATCCCTTAGAGTGACTTCAGAGTTCGACAGTGATAGCCGTGTGTTCTTTCACAAAGTGTCTTGTAAGTTGTTCGATGACCTTGCTAAGCTTAAACTATCCTTCGTTAATAACGTTAAACGTGAGATCTCGGAGCCTCTTTTGGCGTTAACTTCGAAGCATTTGTCTATTCACTATGATCCTGAGGAAAAAAATGCTCTTATCAAGACATCTTTTGATGTGGGTCCTAAATTGCAGTTCAAAGCTGCTCATGATGTTAAGGTTTGCCCCCTTTTTTTGCTTAGTTGCAGTGGTTGAAGTTTTTAGTGTTAATGAAAATATATGAACCCTACTTTGAGAGATTGTTTTGTTTGGTGAGTCATTAGGATGTAGATTCTTTTCAAAGGGAGTTTCAATTTTTTGTGTTTCAAAGAGGAAATTTTGAAAACCAGATTTGTTCTTGGGTGGGTAAAACTACCATGGAGGCCTAGGAGTTGATTACATTTTGTCCTTCTACTAAAAATGGGTAAATTCCATCTATTTATGGTCCTTTTATTAAAAATTACATCTGAGGTACATATTGCATGCCACGCTAGTTTAACAGTACGTTTAACAGTACAAACGGGATGAAATTTTTAATAAAAATGAGCAATTTACTTTTTAATCTAATATACAGAACTAATTTGCCCAATTTTTCAGTAGAGGGAGTAAAATGCAATCTAACTACCAGTACAGGGGCTTCCATGATACTTTTACCTTCTTGGGTGTTTTTTTTAATGAAATTGAAGACCCTATTGAATATTCTTTTTTGCTTTTGGAATTAGTATAAAAACCTGAAGAGGTGCTTTTGGGAATGGGAATATTTTATAGTTGATATTGAAGCCAAGCACTTTTATTCACAATGTTAAGTGAAGTGCTAAATGAATATTTCATTGATGCCATACATAGGGCGTATCTCTTTTAATCTCTTTCATATATTCTTTTTCAGGCAAAACGAGGCGAGGTTGCAATGATTGCGAATGTTGCTGATCCTGGTTATGCCGTTGAAGTGTCGTCTCCTGTTCCATATATTGGCTTGGTGAGTCCTATTTATCCATAGTGTCTTATTATTTCGGGAAAATTCTGATCTTTGCTGTTTCTGGGTGATAGTATGGTTGCGATTTTAGCTGCTTTTTGGGGTTGAAGAAGTATTTGGCAATTTTCAGGTTCTTGCTTGTAGGATGCATGTGGCATCATATTGTTGTAATTATCTAATTATCTGCATGCATTAGTCAACTGATCCTATGCTTCTTTGCTTCGCTTGAGACTGGACTGGCGATGGTGCTCTTGCGTTTTTATGCTTATATGTTATCACCTTCTCATATGCTTCTTTTTCCGATTTAATATACTTAAAACATGTTCCTAGCTCTTTTTTCTCTCTAATTGCCTCCGTTTCTATTGTGTTGCTTAAGCCGAAAGCAACAATTAGATTCCCTACCGGTGAAGTTACACTTGAGGAGAGAGAAGATGAAGAAGTGCCAAGCAAATTGTTGATAAATGGGATTCTTAAAGGTCCGATTTTGAATGGGGTCGGTGCAGCCCATTACACAGATGAAGAACTGAGACTAAGATACTCATATAAGGTGATTCTTTTTGTCAGTTTTATGTTCATTTACTTACTGATTGATAAGCTATTGTGGCTTGTACATGAGTTACTCCTGGCATTTTTCTCGTTGTTCAACGTTTACACTATAGCTGATGGATCACCCCCTATGTAGGAAAAAGCTGGGTTGTGGGTAAACGCTATGGATATGTGATTTTTCACTGCTTTTGAGTGTTTCATTTTCGTAATGTTTTTTGAATTGTAGGATGAATCACTGTCATTTATTCCAAGCATTTCACTGCCATCGAATGCTGTTTCATTTGCATTCAAGCGACGTTTCAGTCCATCTGATAAGTTGAGGTTAGAACTCCTTCTAGTATCTCTATGTCAAATATCGAAATCTCTTTTGGAATTAAAGGTCCATACTGGCTATCATTACTACTGCATGAGACATAGAGAGCTATTCCTGCAATATCTAATTTATTTATCTGCAGCTACTGGTACAATTTTGACTCGAACTGTTGGAGTGCTGTTTACAAGCACACATATGACAAAGACTTCAAATTCAAAGCTGGCTATGATTCAGAGGTTCGTCTCGGCTGGGCTTCTCTATGGGTAAGTTCTTGCATTTGTTTTAACTTGGTTGAGGCCAGCATTGTAAGGTTGAGGTTCTGATGACGATAATTACAGGTCGGAGAAGAAAACGGAAAGGCAAAGACAGCCCCGATGAAGATGAAAGTCCAGTTTATGCTCCAGGTACCACAAGATGGCATTAAATCATCGGCATTAATGTTTCGTGTTAAAAAGAGGTGGGATATATTGTAGTTTCATACATACTCTTTTTAAATGACATGGTTTTTAGAACACTTTGTAACGATGATGCTAATTGCTATATAATGACGATATTGCATCACTGGGTTAATCAAGTTACTCTTTGAATAATTTCTTCTTATCTATGTTACTTTTAACCCTTTATTATTTTTTGAATCTATGTATTTAGACATGGGCCCATGTCTGTCTATTTGATGGATCAAATTAATTTGAATTTGATCATTTCGGGTTTCATAATGGGGACCAAACAATGCTTGGTTTCCATCAGTTGTCATCAGTGAACCTAGCCGTGTTGAATACACATACTATTTGATATTCACACTCGAGTCTGAATAAAAAGAAACTCGAATTTGGGTGCTTGAACACACCTGCCGTTTTGGCCTTTTTTTTCGCCTCCCTTTTGGCAAAATAATCTTTGGGTGGCACTTTTTTGCCGTCGGCTTTCCCACCTCGCTTGAGGGTGATGGTTGAGCTTTCTCAAAGCGTTAAAGACTCGTATGTTCAAGTCTGAGACTGCTTGTTTTTCTCGAGCCAATGCAAGCTCGCTTCTCGAGTTTGTTTAGTCTACACCAGATATCTGGTGGTTATTTTCCACGATACGTATAGCTTAGAGCGCTTAAGTTCCATTTCGGTCTCTGATTGTAAAGCTTGAATGTTCGAAAAAAGAAACTCGAATTTAACATAAAGAACAAAGTTTATATTATAAACAAGTATTTAAACATGGGGTAATAAATGTGGAAAACTAAGAGATTGATGAACAGTTGTAGGGATTCAATAGTAACACAAATATTAAGTAACAGGGCAACCATCAGCAATAACGCCTTTAGCAGTTGGACAAGCAGCAAGAGGACACCCTTCTCCATCATTTCCCCACCAGCTGACGCCGATTTCCTTTGACTGCAGTGTAAGAAACAATAAGACTGTCATAAAAGCGGTTCCAGCATCAAGACCTCCTGAGAGGACGTAATTGTAACGTTTCCACCATTCTGGTCTGTATTTGAAAACAACAAATCCGGAAAGGAAGCCGACGAGAAGCCAACTCGTGAAGTTTACTGCACTAGCTGGAGGCATCATAGACGTTGCGCCTAAGAGAACCGGCATGTGGATGAGGCGGATCCATTCTTTATCTGGGAATACTTTGTGTGCCAGCCATACTAGGAAAGGAGCTAGAGCTCCACCGAGAAAGAACCAATTGACATCCCCGTACTCGCCTTCTGTTCCAAATATTCTACGAGGTCCGACAAGTCCCCATATAACGGATGCGTCAAAAAACACGCGGTCCATTGGACAAGTCCATGGGCTGTCATGTGGTAACAAGGAGGTATCACAAAGATTGGGAATCTCTTCCATTAGCCACCATGCTGTTATGGTGTATACAAAGACTGCAACAAGTGTTCCAACCATCTGCAAATACCAAATTTGTTAGATATTCAACGATATATCAGTGATTTTCAGGATTGTAGATTGAAAACTGACCTGTGCTGTGAACATCGATCGAGGTGGAATCTTCATGTAATGGCCAAGTTTGAAGTCTGAAACGAAGGTTAGAGCTTGAACCATGCTTATATATCCATACACCTTGAAGCACATATTAGCAACAGGGTGCTCCGGATACATATATCCAATCACATATTCGGTAATAATGTTCAAACCTGGAGCCTACGGATGCCAAGGATAAACAAACCGAAGAGTCAATTTCAGATACAATCGAAGTAACATATCGATGCAGAGAGAAAATTAGCTTTCTTCTTACCTGATTTGTGGTAGCAGCTATGATACCAATAGGAAGGGTGAAGAATAAAGCAATGGCACAAGCTAATAATACACCCCACCAAGGCAATTGAAGTGACTCATTATAGTACTCACAAGTGAATAGTATAAGGGCGAGATTCAACACAAGGATCATGGTAAACCACCACGTTGGGACGGATTTGTACTTCTTCATAAGCCTTGTGTGAATATCGATCTTATTATTACCTCCGAAAGCGCTTTTGGTTTGTTGCCATAGTTCTCTGCATATTGGAACAGGGGAAAAATAGGAGATAAGATATATATATATATATATATTATTTTGTTATATGTTACTTTTTAAAGCCAAGAGCTTACTTTCCATCAAATAGCAGGACATGGAAAAGTGTTGCAGTTAGGGTAGCAAAACCGAGACCGTAAGTCATAGCAAAGAAAGCACTGAGATGCACTCGACCATTTTGTCCGTAAACCTCCTTGTCTAGGTGAAAGGATGGATTAACGATGCTCAATATGTCGTACGATTCTCCGTTCGACTTGAAAAGTTCACTAGAATAAATAGGGAAGGTTTTGGCTTTGTAGACATCAAACCAGTATGTGAGTGGCGTCATGACATACATCACAAGAAAGAAACCGACAGCGATATTGGCAGTAGCAAACCACGGACTAGCGAGAGGACTCCCTAGGTATGAGGAAATCGTAGCCCAATCTATGCCGAAAGAACCGATTCCAAGGCCATTCAAGCCTGAGCCGAGTTGTTGGACTAAAACTGACTTGGGAGCTAACCAACAAACCCAGGAGAAAGATGTCAATGTAGTGAAAAGATAACCAGGGAGGACGTAGTATGCAAAGCTGCAAATCAAGACTAGCAGAAAGAATTGGTTCAGAGTCGTCCCGCCTTTCGGCCTTTCTTCTTTATCGTGCAAAGCCCTGCGGTTATGATGGATACACAAAATACGTAAGCAAACATCGGCAGACAGATACAATATTACTCGAAAACAAATACCTGAACAAGGAAACCATGACCAAATTAGATGGCCACCACATTTCCCCTGGTTCAACCAGATATTTCCTGAAAATCCCAGCCCAACCAAACCCCAAAACCTGTAATGAAACACAACAAGAGCAACACTTTATCGTATAAGATACCATGTAAGTACGCATATTCAGACATAGGTACGGGGATATGAACACGACCCTTCGAATTACCACTACACAAGCATATGAACATGTACAATATCAATCATATAAGATGCATATTCCGACATAGGTGCAGGATATGAACATGACACTTGGAATTACTTGCCACACACGCATATTAATGGGAAAAAAAGCCAAGAAAAAAAAACCTGGGTTGTGATCATAACAAGTAAAGCAGGTAGAAATGTGAGCTTCCTCTTATAATAAAGCTTAACAGCACTCAAAATATGAGTAGCATAAACAGATCCAGCACCAGAATTTGCAAAAATAGTAATCAAAACATGCTCCTTCATATTGAATGGACCAGGGTTCATTGAGAACTCCAATCTAGTATTCTCGAAGAACACACAATGCGGCAATGTTTTGGCCATGAGATGGCCGAGTGGCACGACGGCAATCATGGCGGAAATGGAGGAAATAGTCAACGGCATCTTTCTATACCAAAAGAACTGGTTAACAAATGAAAGAACAATGCATGAACTAAGACCCAAAACCCACATCCTAAATGTCACTGCAGGCAAAGTGGGATCATCAGTTTTGGGCACTGTTATTTCAACTTGTTTAACAGGGCATTCTTCTTCTTCTTCGACCTTGTGCTGTAACTCCATGGCTTCCATTTCAGATATTTCCCCCTTTTTCTTCACTAAATCACCAGAAAAAACTGATGGGAATCTTTTAAAATATTCAAAAGGTTCTTAGGGGCAAAAACATGTACGCACAGACGTAATGTGAAATCAATAAAAGAAAGGGGAGATTGTTAAAGAAAAATGGGAACAGTGATACAGTTGGGTAGGGTATGTTCCATAAATATTTTTGGTTTGGGTTTTATTTCATAAAGGCATTGAGCATTCTCCATTGAAGCTAGTGGAAGAGCTAATATATAGTAAGTCAAGTAGGCCACGTTCCTTGGTTTTAGCAAGTTGAAAGAGAGTGTCAGCGAGGAAGGTATGTACTAGGTGTACGATGGTTAAAATTTTTCACAGTCCCTGTATTTTTTTTACATTTAAAATTTAATCCTTCTACGGTTTAAAATTCAAATTTAAGATTTGGATTGTTAAAATATTTAAAAAAGTGTTAAAATGTGTAATAAATCCCTGCACTCTTCAAAAATTTGAAATTTAGTCATTATACTTTTATTTCCAAAATTTTAGTCTTTTACTTTTCAAATACCAAAATTTAGGTTTAATTGTTAGTATTGTCAATATTTTTGTTAAATTTATTTCAAAATATCACACCAATAAATTAAAAATAAATTTTAATAGTATTAATAGTTGGAATTGAATTTTAAAATTTAAAAATAAAAAATTAAACCCTAGAAATAAAAGTATAAGGACTAAATTTCAAATTTTAAAATATATAAGAACTTATGATATATTTAAACCTAAAAATATTCATTTGGTAACCATATAATAAAAAACATAAATTTAACAGAAAAATTTAAACGGTGCTAATAATTGAATTTATAGTTTTAAATTTAAAAACTAGAGGGTTTAAATTTTAAATGTAGAAAGAATACAGGGCTTAAAGCCTATTTTAACCATAAATATATATATATATATATGATAAGATTGAAAAAGAAAATCCAGGAAATTTAATCTAATAAGGAAAAAAAAAAGCCTGAAAAGCTGTTAATAAAAGAGAATCAATTGGAATCTTATGATTTAAAAAAGCCAAAAAATAAGAATAAATTTCGGCGACTCTTTACTCCTGTCCAACAAATCGTACCGCAATTAAATGCTAATTTTTAATATTATTATTTTTTAAAAAAATAAAATTTAAATAGGAACATTATTGGATCATGGTCATCTGTTGAATATTTGAAAAAAAAAAGATATACTGTTTGATATACATAATCTTTCCTTTTTAATTTTTAATTTTGTTATGAGATTATCATAAAACTAGGAAATAAATTTTAAACAATATCCAAAAAAAATTTGTCTGGTAAACTTTGAATTGATTTGCAATTTAAATAATTTTTATTATATAGATGGAATATTGATAACTTTTATTAACGAGATTTATTATTATTATTTTCATTTGAGAACTTTTAATTTAATTTTACGTTTTTATTTGACTTGGATTTTAGTATTTATATCGAATCATAATAATAATAAAAATCTTATTTTAGGGTTTATAATTAATTTGAGCCGTTAATATCAAATTCATTAGAGGAAATAAATGATTGTGTAAAATTAAATAGAATAAAAATTTCCTTTTGGCAAAAATCAGGTTGGTAAACTTTCATGTACAGTAACCCAAAACTGGAAACAATTTCCACTAAGAAATGACAGAAAACAAAATCCCAAAATTAGAAATTTAAATGCCAAAAAAAGGGGTTTGGATAACAAGATTCCTCACGCCCCTTTAACAGGAAATGACATAATTTTCAAAAAAAGGAAAGGTACTTGTTAACAAATTAATCATGTGAACCATAATGTCAGACATATAACCTCGGTTTAGCATTACTTTTAGAATGTTCAAACTTCAATTAAAAGTGAATTAACTGACTAAATCGATCTAATTCGATTAATCGATTGGTTAATTAATCTAGTTCGATCAAATGTCGATTAAAAGTGTTTTAAAATTTTAATTAACAGTTAATTCGGTTCAAAATAGAATAATTAACCGAATTAACTAGACTTAACAAATAATATTACATATAATTTGTATTAGACTATTACTAGTTCGATTAATTTGGTTAATCCAATCAAATGAACATTATAAATTTATTTTGTATATGTTTTATACTTGTTTTAACAAAAAATATATATATAAATTTCGATTAATTCGGTTCACCAACCGAGTTAATCGAAATATTTCAATTCGGTTAAATTATTTTGAAAAAAATTCAGTTCAGTTAATTCGGTTAAGATTTATTTGATTCGGTTAACCGTTTGAATACTTCTAATTGCTTCTCATAAGCACTTTTGAGATAATATTACTACTAAACAAGATATTGATAAAAGTGTTTTGGGGACAAAAAATGTTTTGGAAAAATACTTTTTTAGCCAAAAGCAAAAACAGAAAATTTTTACTTTACTCAAAAGTAGATTTTCGTACAAAAGCATTATTGAATTAGCTTATGCTGCATATCACAAGTTCGAGTCGCAAAGATTTTTCGTGTGCTTATGATATGATTATGTTAATCATATATATTATTAAGTCCTTGATTGATTAGAGAAATTATAAAAAAAATATTATTTCATAATCAAATATATATTAGTATAATTAATTTCAAATCATACATGTCATTATTTATCATATGTTATTTTTAAATATAAATTTATGTTCTAAATATATGATTTTACACATCTACGCGTAAAATTTTTAACATAAATTTATATTAAATAGAATTTTAAATATAAAATGTTAAAATATATAGGAAATAGTTTTATAGAATATAAATGATGATTTGAATCTAAAAATGTATTGAATTTATTTATATGATTTGTTGAATTGAGTGTTTGTACGAACAAATATAGTATAAATATGACTACAAAATAAATACAAATATATATTAATTAATTAATACAATAAATCTATACAAAGCGCGTAAACATTGTAACTTAAAAATGATGACACTGCCTTCCCCAATCGTTGCCGGTATTGCCATTTAACACTGACGCCTTCACCTCCTAGCTTTCTTCATATTTGGGTTTTCTTTTGTTGCTTTTTCTTCTTCTTAACTTATGGTCTAACGGCAACGTCTTAATTTCAACCAGACCTAATGCATTATCTTCCAATCAGCAGCATTCATCACTATACCATGCTCTTCCATGAGAAATTATTTTATGGATAATTTTCATTATATTATCTATAATTTTTTTAATTATTTAATAATATTTTAATATTTTTATATCATTAACATATAATTTTAATAACTTTTTTCCTTAAACTCGAAACTTAAATCCTAAACTCTGAATTCAGAACCCTAAATCCCAATATCATTTAGAGTTTAAAATTTGAGATTTTAAATTTTAAATTTAAGATTCAAAATTTAGAGTTCAAAATTCTAAATTTAAGATTCAAGTTTTAAGATAACAAAACACCAAAATCATATATGAATAACATAAAAAATTACTTAAATATTATTAAATAATTAAAAACCATAAATTATGTGATGAAAGAATATTTCCTTCCTTCTATTTCAATTTGACTTTTTTCCTTTTTTAGGGCTCGAAAAGATGACAAAATCTGGATTTATATCTTATCCATTCAATGGTCCCTCCAATTTATTTTAACGGTCCACTTTAACGGTCCACATTTTTATAGTCCTCCTAGTCTCTCTAATATAAGCAACTAGGCTTTACCACTTCCTAAAATTCTGTGCACTTTTATAAACTGGACCGGTTTT
Organism: Gossypium arboreum; assembly: GCF_025698485.1. Classification (NCBI taxonomy): domain Eukaryota; kingdom Viridiplantae; phylum Streptophyta; class Magnoliopsida; order Malvales; family Malvaceae; genus Gossypium; species Gossypium arboreum. The sequence continues at coordinate 1,496,096 of NC_069080.1, read as the reverse complement.
ATCTAAAAAGAAATTAAAATATTTAATAAAAACAGATCGTTGACTTAAAATTAGACTTTTAATATAATTTTTAAAAAAATCATAAATCCATATCCTCTGTTTCAAATGAACGTAATTAAAGATCTCCAAGAAATATGATAGGGTTTAGATAACACAAGGTCCCAAAATAAATTTATAAATTAAACTCATTTAAAGTGCAAATCAGCTTGAACCTCCAAGTAAGGTCTAATATATTTTATTTTACTTTCACGTATTACGTAATTAATATTACATAAAATTAAATATATAATGATATAATACTAAGTAAATATGAAAATATGTTGGCTATATTTAAAATTTTAATAAAAATCTAAAATATTAAATACTAAACTAAAAATATATTTCTTTAAAAATATGAACAAGTCTAAAATGAGATTGAATTAATCATTTAAAAATATAAAATAGATTTAAATAAAATTTTAAACTCATGTTTTGAAGAGTCAAACTCGAACAAACATAAAAAATACTAATATCATATATAAATTCAACCTAAACTTGACTCAACCCAACATCTAGTTTCAACCTCATATATCTCAAGTCATTTACCAATACACCAGTGACTGATTGAGACAGCTGATTATAGATTCATTGGTAGAGATATTTTTTCAATACTACCTAAATGGGAAGTTGAAAGCTATAGTCTTTCATCACCATATGTTACCAATTGATGATATAAATGACCAATGAGAGTCTACCACTTGCACATGCTAATAATGCAAAGTTGTTTGTAGGCAACATTAAAGAAACAGGAGGGCCTTTTTTCTTCTTGTTTCCAGAAGCATGCATATTTTTCTAATGGGGTCGATCAACATCCTCCTTTTAACTAGAGGATCAAATCATATAATTGTCGGCTACCTTAGCCTCTTTTTTCTTTTTTTTTTTCTAGATTGCTGATAAAATTCCTCAGTATTTAAAGTCTAAAACTTCACTGGAACTAAGCTGAAGACTAAGCCTTTTAATCTAAAGGGATAATCTCATGGATTAAAAGTAAATATCCATGTGAAGAAAATGCATGTAGTCAGGGAAAATAAGATTTGTATGATCATTACAAGAATCTCACCAATGTCAGTTTAGTTGATTATATCAGCAAACACTCGTGAAACCAAATAAAAATATCAGATCAAAAAACTATGCCACTTGGACTCCAGCTTAAGTGTTCTATGTAGATATGTTCAATTTTTTTTTGGAAGATCTTGGAGGGGTTATATCCTCATAGTCAATGTCCGTATATGCATGAAACATGGATGAGCACTTCGAGAAAAATGAATAGTCAAAAAACATGCTATTGATATAGAAAGCTGGGTTTACGAACTGCCAACTAAATAATAGCTATGAATAGAGTCTAACGATTAATATTAACTTGATTGGCATTGACATTGTTACTGGTGTAAGAGGACGCGGATTCAAGCGCACTCAAGTGTGTTTTATCCCCCTATTTACAAGTTGAAGAGAGGTCATGAATAGTTCTAAACATTGTATAAAAAAATTTATTGGCTCGTTAATGTAAGGTAGCTCCACAAAAGTAAAAAAAGACACCATCAGTCAGTGTGAGTGCATTAAATTCTATAGCACTTCACATGCAGACACCTCAGCATTAAACTCCATCTAGTTACTCTTCAACCCTATTCCCGTGTTTTCTTAACCGCCTATGAAGCCTCTGTAGCTGAAACTTTAAAAAAACAACATTCACAGTGGGCGAACTTCAGTAGATATAGTACCTGAATACAGTCAACATCAATGCATCATCACCTTTACAAGCATCCTAAGTCATATATTCCACCAAGACCATCAACACATTAAAAGGAAGGAATATATATTGCCATAAAACATATTGGCAACTACAAATAGTACTAATTTCTGTATAGAAGAACTAGCCTTAGTACTTAACCGACTCTTCAAAAGATAAGCATACGGTACTATTCTATCAATACAACTAAACAGCTTCATATTGCTATCCAAAAACAATAATCATCACATCAACAAAATCTGCTCAGCCATGCCAACACTCCTGAAATACAGCAAAGTATATCTTGTGCTACTTACTAACTACATCCTACAGGAAAGGACTATTATTAAGTTTTTTTGGTGGGTGGTAAAAAGCAAATGCAAATGCACATGGCACATCACAATCCCTTCTAAAGAGGCTTCTTTTATTTTATTCATCCATTCTTTTTATTCAAACTTCATAGAGGGAGAGATGGGGAACTGAACTGCAGAATAATTTCGAGAAAAATGATTACACACGAAGCTATTTCACCGCACGCCCATTGTTAATCAAATATTTCCAGATCATGACTCCTCATTACAAACTTAAACAAGCATGGAAGAATTCCGTGAAATGCATACGAAGTTGTTTCAAATAATTAAACCAAATACAGTTTGTTGTTTTCTAGCAGAAAAGAAACACACTCAAATATCTAGCGATTATCCTGGAATTATCGGAAACTACACAACTCGAGTTCATCCTAATGAAATCGATCATTCAAAGACTGGTGTAAGGTGTAATTCTTGCAATCACAACGTCGTCGTACCATCCCTCATTATCATAACCTCCCAAATTTGAGCAAATCCTACAGATAAGTGTCGTTCCATGATTAAATGTCATCAATCGCTTTATACTGAAATTTCTTATGATACCCATGACCATGAATGGTAAAAGGTCAACTGGATAAAATAAGTATCAATCACCTGCAAATCGTACAATTCAGCGCTTGCCACGATGCCCGCCACCTGACCTTGCACCAGGATAGCGAGCAAATTGCAACCTTAGTTTGACCGAGTCATGGTCATGCTCATCGAATATATAACCTGCAAAATCGAACTTAACTATTTATATCGCACAACTTACCGCGCTTTGAAAGTGTAAGAGGGCTTCGTGACCCACACACGATAGGACGTGAACCGTTCAATGAAAAAATTCCATCGATAAAGGTTTACTTTCTCAGAATCCTAGCGACGACACAGTGCTCCAGCACATCCCTGTATCAACGAATGGAAACAACGGAAAAGGGTTTGGGAAAGACAAGCTAGGTTTCAGAAGGCTAACTGCCAGGCTCTTATTTCTCCCTAAAATAGATGGCAAAACTGTGAAGTATAAACAGCTTTCTTTTTCCTGATTAATTTTATGAGATGACATCAACATGGCAATGGAAATGGGAAAGGATGAGAAGAGGCCCAGGATAAATGAATATAGAATTGCAATGTTAGAAAGACCACACAGTATAAAGTGAACAAGAAAGACGATTAGTCAGTGTCACATTTAGTCCATGCAACCAGTTGAGAATCTAACTAACGCAGCCAGTACAAGAAAGACGATCAGTTAAGCTTTTGGACTGATGAAGTGAAACTCTTAGTAAGTTGCAGAATTTTGGAGGATCTAACTAATGCAGGAGACTGGTCTACTCAATTTTCTTGCAAATTTCGACCACCATATTTGCTAGTATCAAATAACATGAAGAAATTCAATATCAATGCAGAATGAACTGAAAGGTCCCAACAAAAATCCATGAACAAATTGCAGAGAAGAATGCAAAGATATTATCTCTCCAGTTAACCTCTTTAATTGCTGATATAAAGTACAAATCGAAAATTTCCCTGAAATCACAGGCCGTCAAACATACATGCTGATGAATTATAACTAATTTGACCAGAGAAAAATCCAAGAACCCCCAAAAAATGAATGAAAAAAGAAGGGAAACCTAAGCTTGTCATGGAACAATGATGGCTGAGATTCTCTGTTTGAACTGTCCCTTCATAGCATTTATATCATTGATTTTATATTTTTAACCAGTCATTCATTGCAAATGAAAGTTAAGAAACAAGACATAAACTAATTAACAAAACAGGAACAAGTGAACCAAATGACTCCTTGGTTTTGAACTTAACCATCTAATTATATCCCCAAGCGCTCAAGGAGTCATTCCTTTGAAAAGAAATCTTGCTACAATCTTCTCTATTCCTATCTCCACTCTCATATCTGATACCCTTACAATTGGATCTTTCTCTAAAACTCACTTGGAAGAAAAAATTGGACAAAGGAAAAGGGGAAAGCAAAAGGAGGAATCGAAATAAAACAGGGACTGATTACATAAGCCCCTATTCTGTGCTTCACTTCACTAGTGCATGCATGGGTGATTGGGTATGTCAATACCTTCATTTATGGCATAACAAATAACATCCATGAAATTTAACCATTTTGATCGGCAAAATACTGGAGACTGAAAATCCTTGTCAGGCTAACCTTGTAAAGCATCCATTGAAGTAGCAGCATGAGATGGGCTTAAAAAATCAACAAAACAAAGTTTTATTGGATCTCCTCCAGCCTGCAGAAATCATGAATTATCAATGTACTGTTTTTTTTTTTTTGAGCAAACAATGTACTTAATATTTACTCTGAAGTCAAGGCAAAAATAAAAAAATTAACTTACATATCTTGGTTCCTTGGTTACAAGTCTCACTTCCTTGTACCCAACAAATGGGCGAAAAATATCTGTCAACTGAGTGAAGGAATAAAACTAAAGGGGAAAATTGAAGAAAAAAGAAAAGAATAGAAGAAGCTGAAGCTAAATTATAGCCAATGACAGGATACGAGAAACTTCTCGGCGTGTACAATCAGGAGGCAAACCCTCAACAAAAAGAGTACTGGATGCATCAGGAGGAAGGGGAGGTTCAGGCCTTCCACTACCAAATCCTATAGTCCTATCTTTTATTGTTTGTCCAGGATCAAGACCACCAATACCCACCATTCGGGGATCATCAACAGCACGGCCGGGCATTCCACCGCTCATTGGTCTACCAGACTGACTCCCACTATATGATGACAGTTGCTGGAAGGGTGCTGTAATTTATTAGCTCTATTGATATAATCATAAAGAGCATAGAACTTTGGACCTTTATCAGACACAAACATTAAAAAATATATTATATTTTAATACCGTGCTGCGAACGTAACGATCATAAGATTCTCCAATGGAGTCACTATCTCTGGTTGCCCGCATTGTTCTTTTATCATCGTCCCGTGAATAATAACCAGAGAGCTCATGGCCACCAGAGACAACTACAAGATTAAGCACACACTCTTCAGCCAGCAAACCACCAAGGAAAGAAGAAGCGAAGAGATGGGATGGGAAGGAGCAACATACTAATCCTATCCAGAGGTCAGAGTACATTAAGGAAGGAACATAAAACTGCAGCATATATAGATATGAAAATGTGAATACAAGATCTCTTTCTTCATCACCAACACCAGAGTGCTGATCTCCTCAAACCTTTGAGGGTTACAATTAGAACAAACTAGTGAATCCGCTAAAAGGGTACCAAGAATCATACAAGACACAATAAAGTTGCTAAAATTGCCAACATGAATGAATTAAGTACAAAGCATACCAATTAAGCAATATAGTCACCAAATAGTTTATCAGCATTAAATATTTTCTCTTTCTGATCAATTTAAGAAACTGATTCTCACCATCATTAGAGTGATAGTAATTCGTCAAAAGTTCAGATAGTAAACTGGTTAAGGCTGCATGCATACTTAAATCCTTAACCACACAAAGCAACATGTTCATTCGGTCATTCAGTATAGAACAGACAAGGGAGTCATCGAGCATTCAGATGGCCAACAATTAATAAATGCCAAAGCTTGCTCCATTCCCACAGTACTGGCAAAAGAGACAATAACAAGTAATCAAGATCGGTAGTGTGTCAGACACACATGACACAATGGAAAAACACGACCAACCAGTGGTTTTCCAATATTCTCTCTAGCTTCTAAATCCATGATTACAAATAATCACCCGTGCCAAAAAATGAACCTAATGAAAACGCAATCATGGAAGTGCAACCCAATTATGCTAAGTTCCAGATATTACAAGCAAGCAATTAGCAATTACACACTGAAAAGACCAATTAAACAGCAAACATTGACATTAACACTGGGAATCACTGAAATTTTAGTTCATCAATGCATCAGACAGTTGAAATTTCAACTAGCATTTTAAAAAATCAATCAGCTTATAGAAAAACAAGAGCATATCAATTATCAACACAAGAAGGATTTCCCTTTTGTTCACCTATCCGTGTTTCTCTATCAAGGAACAAAGGTTAAATTTGCAACATGAAAAAACATATGAAACCCTAAATTGAGAATAGATTAAAAACAAATGGAAGGAAAACAAAAACAAAAGAGAATAGAAGAAGTCGAATCTACCGTAATCGGAGCGAGGGCGTTTTCCGACGAGAGGAGGGATCGAGGAAGGCGGAGGTTGGCGAGGGTCAGTGTACCTCCAATAAGAATCGGACATGCTTCTTATCTATTAGCTTAAGATATATAGTGCAAGATATGGGGAGAGGAAAAAAAAAATAGAACAGTAATACTTCGACAAAATTAAGCAAGAAACAAAATTTGGAGAAGATGAACTAAACGACGACGTAATAGGGAGAATGGAGAAACGTGTGTCTATAGTGGACTGAGAAAGTTCGTATAAATGATGCTTCTGCCCTACTCCATTTCGGTCCTTGTATTTTATTATTTATTATTTATTATAAATTGAATGAAATTTTTTGAAAATATTAGAAAATGAAAAATTATTAAATAAATGAGAAAACGGAAAATATTTTAAAAATAAAATGTAAAAAAAAGTTAAACACTTTGTGATATTTAGTAATTCTAAAAATATTAATATAATTTCTAGTAATTTTATCTATTAAAATTTTATATTCAGTCGTAATAATAAAAATAATAGTTTAAATTATAATTAAGTATAATTCAAAATAAATATAAAGTATAATTTAATATTTTGTCGAATTTTATCTATTCATATTTTTATTTATGTTTAATATAATAGTAAAATAATTTTCTTATATTCAAGTAATACACTCTTATTTATAAACTTGGTCAATTTAAATTATAGTAAAAAGTGTAATTTAAGATAATTATAAAGTATAGTTAAATATTTATTTAATTTTATGTATTAAAAATTGTTTTTGTATTTTTATATTATAAATGCATTTTAATTTAAAATAAGTAAAAATATTTATTAAAAAATAAATTAAAATTCAATAAATTGGGATGAGATATACTCAATAGGATGTTAAATATATTTTTCTTATAATTTTTATAACTTAAATGACTATCGAGATCAGTTCTAATTGTAATATAAAAAAATACCTAATAATCGAAAGACAAATTTAAATAAATTTAGATTCCTGAAAATAATTAAAATTAAATTATATCTAAACAAAATAAAAAGAAAAAAATTAAAATATAACCTAATTAAAAAGTAATTACTAATAATATTATTAAAATATCTAAAATAAATTACATTATTAGTCACCCAATTATTAGTATATTTCTTTTTGTCACTCATTTATTTGATATTATGTTAATTTCACCAATTAGCTAACAGTGGTAACTTTTAAAATTGGCATAATAGCAACTTTAACTTTCAACATTTATAAATTATCTTAATTTAATTTTGATCCTAAAAATCTAACCTCAACATTTGCCCATTATGTAATTTGATTTTTTTTCAATTTTGTTTCTCTTTGTAACCATTTCATCTAGAAAGTTAAAAATAAATTTATCAGATAAATTTCATTGAAAATATACAAAAAATGGAAACATAAAAAATCTAAAATAATAACTTTCATTTTTTTCTCGTTATTTTAAAATTAACTTCAATGTCACAAAGAAAAATAAAATTGTAAAAAAAATCAAATTCAACAATGTACAAACATTGAGGGTTAATTTTTAGAATCAAAAGTAAATTGACATAGTTTATAAATATTGAGAGTTAAAATTACTATTATGTCAATTTTAATGTAAACTAACTGATGACTAATAAAAATTAAGTTAAATAATTAGGTGATTATTTTATAATTTTTTATAATCGGATGACAAAAAAATTATTAATAATTGAGTTACAAACAGTGATATTTACCCAATATTTATTTATAGTCGTTATCATACCATTTGTTTCTCCGTTAGAATTTTAGATTCATACATAACTTAGCCCCGAAGGGCGATGACCATTGACCCTAAACCCTACCTTTTTGTATTATTTAACCATCGCCACACCCACCATGATTCTTCATCTCTCAGCACAGCTTAACTGTGAAACTCATCATCACAAATCTTCTTCATGTATATTTCTCTTTTTCCAATGTTCTTTTATTAATCGCTTTTTTTCTATTTCTCTTAAAAGAATTGCATATTTATTCTGTGTTCTTATATAGTTTTAGCTTCAGTGGACATTAATGGAGTACAGTGGTAATCCCTTGTACAGATGCAGAAACTGCAAAAATCCACTTGCTCTTATCGACGATCTTCTTTCTAAAAATTTCATAGTAATCAATCTACTTATACGACTTATTTTTTTTAAAATAAGAATTTTAAGTTTGATTTTGGTTTGGTCGTCTTTTCTTCTTTCTTTTTTTTATTATGACAGGCGAAATCAGGGAAAGCATATATGTTCCAACATGCAATGAACATCGTGTTGGGCCCGAAATACGACAAGCAGTTGATAACTGGTCGGTTCAGCATTGCTGATGTATTCTGCAGTAAGTGCGGTGAAGAACTGGGTTGGAAATATGTTCAGTCTTATGATTTGAAGAACAGGTACAAGGAAGGCAAGTTTATTCTCGAAGAACTTAAGATGTTCCAAGAATATTAATTAATAAATAATCAAATATATAGTTTGAATAATGTTATGGGTATATAGTTGGATAAATTAATAAACTATATAATAATGAAATTTGTATGATATCAGATTTTAATTTGCATATACAAATCTATGTTTTAATTGAAAGTTTATATTAATCTCTAGTGTTTATTTTTCCAGTTTCATTGATTTTGTAGCTAATTGTTAAGTGGTTGAATTTGGCCACTTTTTCTCGTGTGATTTAGACCACTCCCGACCCACCATTAATTTTGTTCTATCTTTAATTTCCAAATTCGGATATTATTTTTTAGTTTGTGTTGAATTTTCAAATGCATTATTTTCGAAAGATAAAAAGATTTAATATACTATTTGATGGCATCAATTCATTAAACTTGGAAGTCAAATATCTATTGGGATAGAAAATCATTAATTTAAAAAAAAAAATTAAAAAATAGTCACTTTTATTTATTTTAGATTATATTTTAATTACTTACGTTTAAAATATTATGTTTAGTCACTTACATTATCGTTTTGTTACGAAGTGGTTACTTTATCATTAAGCTCCTTGACCTCCCTAACAACTGTCCTATGTGGTAGTCCAAATGAGTTTTAAATGCCAACTTGGATATCTTACATGGCGCTTTAAATTAAATTTATTTAATTAAAACCTATTTTCATCCTAAAATAACCACTCCATAACAAAATGATAGACTAAAATGTAATCTAAAACAAACAAAAGTAACTATTTATTGATAAAACATAAATATCAAATTAAATATTAAACTTAAATTTAAATATGAAATAATAACTCAGTTATAAAATTTAAAACATACATTTATTTTACAAATAATATTATCAGGAGGGTGTTTATGTTTTTTTACGTAAATCTAAAAATTATATTCATAATCTTATTTTAATATATTTTTTATATGACGAAGATTCCAACTAAGACGACGACATGGTATTCAAGCAACATAATTTTTTATATAACGACATTATTATTTTAATTAAAATCTCATGTAATTATTTTTATAAAAAATATATTTTTGGATGTGTTGCTATTGTCACGTTTATTATTATTATAATTAGACCATACGTTATTCATATTTGTAACGATGACATAGATCATTATCCATAAAATAATTAAAAAGACAAATTATAAAAAAAAGTAAATATAAATATACAAAAAAGAAAAAAAACCATAGAAGTAGAGCCTGCTAGAGATTGACTTAAAAGGCAGAAGATTTCAGGGAAATGTAAATTTCCGTGAAACAAACAGGCTTTAACTTCACGCGCCTCTTTCGAGTTTCAACATTACGAATATCGTTTAAGATTGAAGGAACAAAAAGTGGAAGACTACTTGTATTTTTTATAAATTTAAATTTTAGTTTTTATATTTTTACCTTAAGATATTCTGTACTTTTATCTTTTAGATTGTAAAATTCAACTTTAATTATATATATATTTAAATTTATTAATGTGATATTTTAAAATAAAAATACTCATTTAATAGTAAATTAATAAAAAAATTATATCTATTTGTTTAAGGTTAAAATATATTTATAGTCCTTATATTTTTCAAAAATTAGAATTTAATCTCATACTTGTATTTTTAAAATTTAGTGTATGTATTTTTAAATTTAAAATTTAAATTCAACTATTAAAATTGTTAATTTTTTGTTAAATTAAAGTTGAAATTTTTTAATTACATTACTATTGAATAGTTATTTTTATTTCAAAATGTCAAAACAACTAATTTAACAAATAAATTTAAAAATAAAGTTAAAGATATTAATAATTGAAACTAAATTTTAAAATCTGAAAAATAAAAAAATAAATTCTTGAAAATATAAGTATAAAGATTAAATTTTAATTTTTAAAAATATAGCAACTATAGACACATTTTAACTTTTATTTAATCATAAAATAATTTTAACAATAAAAATATATTAACTAGATTTTAAATTTGGAAAGAGTGATTTATAACATATTTTAAGTAAAGCGAGAACCACTTCAAACAACGCTATTGACAATGAATTCCCCATTAGCTAGTTCGATGCGTACATCACGCTCCACATCAGGCGCGTGTTTAACCTACTGTCGCCAGCACTTTTTGTCCCTCATTTTCTTCAACAATAAACTACAGTAAAGATGACATAAAAATAAATAAATAAACTACAGTAAAGAACTCTAAAAAAATTTTAAAAATTGCAGAAAAACAAGAAAATCTCTCAAAATCCTCTCATTTTTAAAGACCTTTCTTCTCTTTCATTAAATGAAAAACCCTCACTCTCAAAGATCAGGTTAGTGATGTTAAAAGAAAAAAATATATTTATTTATTATCCAAATTTAAATGTAATTTAATAATTTGTTTTTAATCCCTCTCTCAAATGATTCTCATGTTGTTCTTTGTTAATTAGCCACTGAAAATTAATTTTTCCATTTATTATTAAATAACCTGTCTTTATCACACCCGTTTGTTTAATCAAAATTTACGGAATCTTTGTAAATCCACTTTGGTTTAATCTTGCACGCAATTACTAAACAAATTTTATTTTATCTTTTCTCAAATCTATTATTATTGCAGTGTTGTAGGTGAAGAGTTTTCTTTTTTCTTTTGGCTCTTTTATCGGTTCACGTTTTCATGAAATTGACTGCATCTATAAACTGGGTTTTTCTTTTCCTTTTTTGGGTTTAAATTGGCTTAGTTTCTTTATTTTATTTTTATTTTAATTTTGGGTTTTTTGAAGCCTGGAAGTTGTTGATCATCAATGGCTGAATCCTTGGGTCCACGATTGTATAGCTGCTCTAATTGTCGAAATCGTGTCTCTCTCCACGATGATATAATTTCCAAGTGTTTTCAGGTATAGAACTCAAAAAAGAAAAAAGCAGCAGCTAAATTTGTGTTTAATTCTGCTAGATTTTTCTGCATGTGATCATTTAGATTATAAAGAAATAAAATTTTCTGCATATGATGTTCGAAACTATATATATAAATCATTCATCAAATTCTAAAGCTTTGAAGTACTTGCCATCTAAGAGATAAGTGCCAATAGCTAAACGAACAGCCCACACATCTTTGGGTTTTCTTGAAACAATTCTGCAATCACACACAACAAAACAAACTCAGACACAGGCACTAAATTGTAATGATTTGTTTAAACAACAGGTTTTAAATATGCTTTTAGAGTTAAGGCTTAAACCTTCCAACATCACCGGGCTTGACGAGGCCGGAGTTAGCTCTGAGACATGGAACCGATGCTGCTGTCTTTATCATCTTTGGTGCTTCAACCACAATTATGGGAGACCCGATTTCAAGCCTCGAGCTTTTGTTTGAGTTAGCCGAGGGCGATTCACACCTTATTCGACTGGTTGAGTTGCCAGGTTGTAAGAAATGGTTGTTGTGAGAGCATGGAAATATTGAAGTATAAGAAAGTGAGTGTGCCATGAATGAGAATTGAGATACGAGACAGGATAATGTTTTTGTGGCTCTAGGGAGAAAGGGCTATGTGTTTTTCATACATAACTTTTATAGCCATTTTGCCCCCTAGTTGCTAAGATAATACGAGCCACAAAAACATTATCCGTCTCGTGTCTCACAGGACAACCGTTTCTTACAATCCAGCAGCTTTGCCGGTTGAATTCGAAATCTATCCTTGTTGCTCATAAGGTGTGAATTGCCCTCTGTTGACTCAAACAGAAGCTCAAGGCTTGAAATCTGGTCTCCATAATCGTATAAGGACTGCAGCATCGGTTCCATGGCTCAGAGTTAACTCCGGCCTTGTCAAGCTTAGTGATGTTGGAAGGTTTAAGCTTTACAAACCTGTTTTTTTAACAAATAATTGCAACTCAGTCCCTGTGTTCTAGTTTTGTTTCATGTGTGTTGTAGAATTGTTTCAAGAAAGCCTAAAGATGTGTGGGTTGTTCATGTATATGTTGTGAAATGTAGAGTACTTTAAGGAAAATGTAGAGTCTGAGTAGCATAGCTCGTGTATATGTTGTGAATGGAATTAGGAGAAATTGTCTCGAGTCTGTATGTGTTGAATATGGATAAAATCGGTGAGATTGAGAAACACTTAAAAGTGATGATCAAGTGGTCGTGCTTTGTTATAATGTGTTTATATTATGATACTCGAATTTGGGTTTGTGTTTGGATGATTTTTGGAGGATAGCATCATTGTTCCCGTCAAACATGGGTACTTTAAGGAAAATGAGGAGTCTGAGTAGCATAGCTCGTGTATATGTTGTGAAATATGAATAGAATTTGGAGAAATTGTCTCGAGTCCGAATATGTGTTGAATTAGGAGAAACATTTTGTTCATGTGACATGTTACCTTGAGGAAAATGAAGAGTCCGAGTAGCATAGCTTGTGTATATGTTGTGAATATGAATTGAATCAAAACATTGCAGAAATTTAAATTAGTCTCGTGTTTGATCAATAAAATGGTCTCAAGGCTCCTTTCCAACGTTCTTTTTTCCATAATTTTGTTCTTACAGGGAAGAAATGGCCGTGCATTTTTGTTCTCCCACGCGATGAACATTACATTAGGACCAAAAGAAGATAGGAATCTCTTATCCGGTCTCCATACCGTGGCTGATATTTACTGTGCTGACTGCCACCAGGTTTTAGGCTGGAAATACGAGCGAGCTTACGAGGTGTCGCAGAAGTACAAGGAAGGGAAATTTATACTCGAGAAGGCGAAGATTGTTAAGGAGGATTGGTAACAAGCAAGCCTCATCGTTTTTTAAGGTTTTCTCATTCCATTTATTCCCCATGTTTGATGTAATTGTTATCGGTGCCCGATGTTCGTCTTGTACAGAAAAAGACGTCGCCCCCATTTCGGAAAAAAATTGTCATTGTTTGGAACCTTGCATTCTTAACGATGATGCGCGACGGATTGGCAATTCTCTGTGTTAATAAATTATGGTATTCTTAACCATCGTTCATGACATTGTTCTATTGTGTAGTATATGGATTCAGAATTGTGTAAAAATACCTGTGATTGAAATGCTATTTACACCAAAAAAAAAAAAAAAAAAAGCCTTTAGTTTCGGTCGGAAAAATATTTGGTTCTCAATGAAAAGATTGGTAGAGATGTGTATTCGGCATTTATTTAAAAAATAACAAATTAGTATTTGTATATTAGATTAAAGAGTAATCTAATTCTTTTATTAAAAATTAGTCAATATATATATGTTAGCATAAGCTACAAGTATAATTGTCTAGTTATTTTTTTAACCACTCTAATTTTTAACAGAAATAAGTTTGTGCTTTGATATAACATTTTTCTAATGAAAGGGATACTTTTATCAATATTTTGCCAAGGACTTCCCTAACCATTCAAAATAACATCTCAAAAGCTTCCCCATTTGTAAGTTAAAAAGTTAAAACCATTCTTGTGAGGAAATCCCAAATACAAGCGCTCTAAAGGACAAGTTTTCCTTTAAAGAAAACAGATACATTATATTAATAGTCATCTAAATAAAATATTTATCGCCCAATATAAAAAGCTAAAAAATAGTCAGTTGAGTGAAAGAAAACATAAGTAGAAACACCATAGTTGAGTGAAAAAAAACATAAGTAACACCAATAAAAAAAGAATGTCTAAAATATTTGAAACACACACCCAGTGGGACTCGAACTCACAATCGCTTGATTAGAAGTCAAGCGCCTTATCCATTAGGCCATGGGTGCTCACTGAACATTTTATTACACATAAAGTTTAAATATATAAAAATTTATTCAACAAAAAACTTTTAATACACATTTAGTGAATTGTTAATATTATGTTTACCATTTTTTTCCACCATGTTTACATTTTGTAAAAGCTATACATTTTGGTACTAAAAAGATAATAATTTTAATTTTGAATATTTAATTAGAGTTTTAAGGTTGACTTGATGAAAATTAATTGTTAACATTATTATGTTTGATTTCTTATTATTTTGTTAATATGATAAATCTAATGTCTAACTGTGAAATTATTTTATTTTGTGCTAAATACAACTTGGTGAATGAGAAATTTTAGTTTTCAGGTTTAATTTGATGAAAGTTAACAACTAATATTATTAGTTAATTATGAATTTTATCCAATCAACCATAAAACTTGAATTAAACACTTAAAAGTTAATATCATTAAAGTTTAAATTTCAAAATGTATAACTTTTGCTAAATATAAATACCATATTAAAAAAATGTTAAACTCATCTATCAAATGGTGTATTATTATTATTATTATTATTTTGGGGAGGAGATTATGAATGTTTTCAATTTGATAAAAATACCTCTCCACTCGTAATTTTAAAATTGAGCAAATTTGTCATTCTAAAAATAATCGGACTAATTTAATCCCTTTCAATTTTGAAAGTGAGTAACTAAGAACAATTAATTTTAGTGTTAATGTCTTTCGCCTATTTGTACATAATGTTAATTGGTATAACAATGAATTTAACCTTACATAAATTGTCAATTTATTATTGAATCTAAAAAATTCACAAAATTTAGCCTCAACATTTATACATTTTCACAAATGTTGCAAGCTAAAATTTTTAATTCGGGACCACATTAATAAAATTTTTGAACTTGGAGTGCTAAATTTGTTATTATATTAATCAATATAGTACAATTGATGAAAGAGATTATTTTAGTGATTAAATATCCTTAATTGTTAATTATTAAATTTAATATGGATTAAATTACTCTAAATTCTTTCTGAGAGCATTTCAACCATGGTGTCGAATTTTTGTTTTATAATTTCAATCATAATTGATCGGGAACAGTCAACCACGAGTCGACGGAAATGCGTTAATGGCGGTGGAATTAGGCGCCGGTAACGGAGCCGATCAAATCAAAGGAAAACGAAAACGAGTAAACAACTCTTAATTCTGATTACTAAAAATAAAATGAACACACTTATTATTGAAACCCACGTTACATTCACAACATTAAACCCCCCAGAATTACAATCCCTTTTCGAAATGAACCATTAGATCTTCAAATTAAAATTTTCACAAATCTCGTCTACTACCACACATTCTGATTCACCACCGATGAACTATTTCAAAGAAACACCCAAGAAAAAAGAAAAACGCAGAAACAGTAATATCAAGGTGGCCGACGGTCACCCCAGATCAAGGACGAAGACAAAAGAGACAGGCAGTAGCTTTGGCCCCAAAAAGAGTACATTTATCGTTTAGTCCCTTAAATTTTTATAAAATTACATGTTAGTATAATGGTCAAATAATACTTTAACCCAATAGATTATGATTCGTCTCTAACCGAAGCGAGATTTAGACGGGGAGATTAACGACGCGTTTGGAGGACGATTGTTAATGTCAAGCCTAGAGGAAACAGAAGAAGAGGAGATCGAGGAACAACCGGCGAACATGAGAGGTCGGTCATGTGCCTGGGAATCTTTGACATCGTCGGAAGTGGAAAGGTTTATGCAAGAACAACGTTGGAGCGACGAGAAAAAAGCTTGGGCTACGCTGGTTCCAAACCAAGACAAACAATTCCCTTTATTATCTTCCATTATTATTATTCCAGTATTTTTTATGTAATATGGAAATCGAAATGTGTAGCGAAATTCAGAAAGCTAAGCTTGAAGACGAAGCGATGATGGGTGAAAGGCTCGTAGATAGAAATAAAAGCTGATGAATTTGTTTTTACAGTACTTCTTGTCTTTTTAAAATGATTTCTGTAACTACGACACGGAAAATGTTAAAACTAATTTGGGTTGAGACTGTTAGGATAAATATAATACAATTATGGCTTATATAAAAAATAATTACTCAAATTATGCAACTTTTTTCATTTAGGTACTTAAATTTTTTAGTTAAAGTAGATACCTAAAGTTTTATTTCGTTACCATTTTAGACATCCATTGTAAACTCGGTTTAAGAAAAATTGAATCAATCAAATTATGACATGTGTCATTTTAATTAAATAAAATATTTATTTTAAACAAATTAAATATTTTAAATATTTATTTTAAATTAAATTATGACATGTAATATTTTTAAATAAGGAAAATTATTTAGTACGTTATCGATGGAGTTTTAAACTCTACAAGAAGAGTCGAGAGGTTGATAAGTGTCCTATAGAATATAATAAAATATTAAAATATATAAATTTGAATATATTTTATATAATTAAAATTATTACGTATCATAATTTGATTGCTTCATATGCTTTTTAATATAAAACTTTAGACATCTACTTTGACCCAAAAAATCTATAAATACCTAAATGAGAATTCTGCATAGTTTGACATACTTATTTTTCATATAAGCCTACAATTATAAATACAAGTTTGAGGTCAAATTCACACATACCAATTATAAATACATGAATTATTTGTGAGATCATGAACAATTTGTGTTTAAGCCTTTTAGTTATACTGGTTTTAAGTTTGTTCTCTTATCTCTTACAAATATTTGTCAAGTGGTTTTTAATTTTTTTCGAGTGAATTCATTAAAGTATTGTTAGCTTGGAGCGAATTGACCTTTTAACACATATGATACTATTATCGATTAGAGTTTTATCTTTTAACTTTGACAAAACACTAACACTCAAAATAGTGAGTTCAACAAAGTGGGAACTCCTTGTTGGAAGATTGAATAAGTGGACTGAGAATGGCGTATGACCACCTACCAAGGAAATGTGGATATTTGTGTTTAGTAGCTTTGAACACATGCCCTATAAGTTATAGGCCACAAGTTCAAACTCTACAAAATACAAATGTTCACTGTCCATTAATAAGTGACGTAAAAGTACCATAGAGGTCCCTATATTAGGAACCAAATTGCATTTAGCCCTCTCCATTCAAAAAATAAGCAAATTAATCCCTACACATTAGATGAATGAGTAAATTGTTTCTTTTTTTGTTAAAAATTTTATCCATTTGTATTGTTAAAGACTAACATGGCTAGTAGAAGAACTAGACACGTCACGTGTGCCTCGTGCTAATGTACAAGGACTAGTTTTAACCGTATAAATGGATGAAATTTTTAACAGAAAGATCATGTAACGCCCCCTAACCCTATACCGTCATCGGAACAGGGTTACGAGACATTACCAGTCAGTACAGTCCAATTTCGGTCATTAATTAAAATAAATATTTACACACATCCTAGTTTTAAGATGTCGTCCCTTTAATGGGCCCTCGCGGTCCAATATGAACAAAGAAATTCAATTCGGGACTAATTTAGAATCACTACGAATTTTTAGTAAATTTCAAAATTCATACTACATACCGCTGCCAACCATAATTTACTCATTTCATGAGTACATCTACAACCTAAATGACTCTCATAAAACATCCTAGGTACATGCCATTACCAATAATTAACACACTTTACCTTAATGAATTCGGGATCGAATCGGGATGTTGATTCAACGTTCTATCTTTACTAAACTCAAGCGACGAAACAAACCGTCTGCAATGAGTATGGTATACTCAATGGTATTTCCATAATCCGAACACTTAATAATATAACAATTAAACTTAAAATCACAATAACAATTATAAGTATTCATTTATTTGTTCTATAGATAAAATTTCAATTACTTACCATATAAATTCTATACAAGTCATATATTCACAATTCACTTGTTTTCACACTTTACTTCTTAACAATATACCATTTTAATTCATTCTAACATCAATCATCATCCATTTGAACTTCACTCATTTCATGAACCTTTTGGTTCATGTTTTCAATCTCATATCTCAATTTCAATTCTCAATTCAATTTCTCATTTCATTCCAATAGCTCAATCAATCAAATTCACTCGACTTATCTTTTCACTTATTTACCCCTATTAACAAGACTCGGACCTTGGCGGATACACGGATCCAACCAAACACACCAATATGGCACCCAAAGGCCTCATCGGATAGTTCAAGCAATATTTGACACCTAGTGTCTCATCGGCCTAGCAAGTAAAGTTGGTACCAGTACCTCATCGAACCTATCCAAGAAATATAGTGACACCCAGTGTCTCATCGACTCGAGGTCGAAGAATCCTGAACACTTCCAATCCTATGGCATGCCAACTATATCCGACTCAGCCCGATCATCATTAATAGGGTATTCAATTCACTTTCAACTTTCAATTTTTTCAATCAATACACATTTTAATTAATCACATAAATTCATAATTCAATACAATTCAATTCACTTTTCAATAACAAATATCCAAATATCACAAATCTCATACTTAAAATTTTCAAACAATTTATATTTCAATTCAATTCAAATAATCAATATATATTCAATATTCAATATATATATCTATATATATATCGCCTAATTCAATCAATATAAATTCAATAAATTCATCACATACTATATCAATCCATTTCATTTGCAAAACACAATAATTTTACTTCAAAACACTTAATATACATATTAAGAAATAAATTCAACAATTAAGTATTAGGTTCGGATTATAGAAATACAAACCGTAATTTTCGAGCTAACTCCCGTTGACTTTGTCTTGTCCTTTCTTAGCCGAGATTTCTGGTACCACATTGACTACGAAATTAATACAATTCATAATCATTAATACATTACTAATTCATATCTTGGGTTATAGAATTCTAAATTAAGATCCGCTAATTTTTCCTGAAACTAGACTCACAAATCTTCTTACAATAAAATTTTCAGAATTTTTGGTTTAGCCATTAAGTACAGTTTATTCTTTAAATTCACCCCTATTCTGCTGTCTGACAGTTTCGTCCCTTCTTCACTAAAAATTAATTATCTCATAGTACAGAACTCGGATAACATTCTCGTTGATTTCTAATGAAAATAGACTCATTAGGGATTCTAAACATATAAATTTAAGCCTCTAATTATTTTTATTCAATTTTTGGTGATTTTCCAAAGTCAGAACAAGGGAACCCGAATTCATTATGACCTTGTCTCACAAAATTCATTATATCTCATAATTTACAATTCAATTGCTTATATCGTTTCTTCTATAAGAAACTAGACTCAATAATATTTAATTTCATATTTTATTCATCCTCTAATTCAATTTCTACAATTTTTGGTGATTTTTCAAACTTAGACTACTGCTGCTGTCCAAAATAGTCTTAGTACAAAATGTTGATTTACTTTAATTTCAATTTAATTCTAACTAAATTCACTTACTTTTCTATCTTAATTCATACTTTATTTCTATTCAAATTTCATCCATACTCTCATTTAAATATTAAATTTCCAGCATACTTTCCTAATTTCAAAATTTCATCAATTTAGTCCCTACAACATAAAACTTATAACTTACTTTACAATTTGATCCTATTATCAATTCTAGCTTGAAATTTACTCAATTAAACCCTTAATTCACTATTTTATTCAACATGAACTATACTTGAAAATCTATAAACTCTCAAAATATCAACTTAATTTCATCAAAGTCTTGTTCCAAAGCTTCTAAAACATCAAAATTTAAGAAGAAATGACTTAATTGACTTACCAAATTAAACTTTGAGCCTTGAAACCCAAATTTTTCTTTTTCTTTTCTTTCTTTCTTTCTCCCTATTTCTTCTCTGTTTCGTTTGCTTTCATTCTGTTTCTTATGTTTCTTTACTTATTTATATAATATAATATATAATATACTATACTATAATATAATAATAATTTAATATATATTTTAACACATAAAAATCTCATATTTTTATGTTTATGCCGCCTCACTTAGAACAAATGGCATAATTGCCATTTTGGTCCTCTTCATTTTCTTTTAATCTACAATTCAACTTTCATTCTTTATTCAATTTAGTCATTTTTCCTAATTACTCTTAATTAAACTAAATTTACTTAATTAAACTCTAATTAACCATTCAATTGACTTCGTAAATATTTATTAAATCCATTTTTCAGAAACGGAGACCCGAAAATATACTTTTTCGGTAACGGTAAAATTCGGGTCGTTACAGATCAACTTGCTCTTTAATCTAATGTACAATAACTAATTTACTTAATTTTTGAGTAAATGAGTAAAATGCAATCCAACTACTAATATAGATGCCTCCACTGTAATAAATGGCTATGCAGCACCTCCAACTCCATTGAATATGCTGCCTCTTCAAGCTACTTAAAACACTCAAGTTATTATCAAAATTGAAAGATAAAACTTCAACCAAAAACAATATTGAATGTGTTAAAAAATCTATTGAGAACTTCATCTGAAACTAACAACAAATCCCTCAACAAAACTAAAACTAAATAATTGAAAAAACCTCCCTAACATTTTAACTAATCTAATTCTATCCACTCCCATTCAATGCTACACCAATGGCCAAAATCATACTATTATTAATTTTTTATAATTTATCAATCACATGATTTTATGAAATATATTCAAATGGATAACATCCTTTAAATGTTAAAATTATCAAATCATCGAGATTAAAATCGTATGACATAGAATTTAGTGTATTGATTTAATAATTAGGATGTTTATTATTTCAAATGTAGTTTAAGTTTAGTCATGCTAATCGAAGACTATTAGAATTTTACTCTCCTTTTATAATTAAAAAAAAAAGAAAGAAAAATCGTATGATATAGTTATTATTTTAGTTTTTGAAATCAATACCTAATTATCACTTTGATAGTTATTTATTTATTTATATTAATTTGACTCTTATATTTTATTCTGTATACCTATTACCCAACTTATAATTTATGTTAAAACAAATCATTTCATCCTATCAAATGCTGCCTCATATAAAAAATAAAATTCATTTAAAATATTAGAAAATTCATAAAATTTCCATAAAATTATAAAATAAATTCATATTCCTTTTAAAACCAAAAATACCAAACAAATAATTTTTAAAAATTTTATGATTTTTAATTTTTGTTTGAAGTTTCACCTGTTCATGATTTTTAAAATATTTGTTTAATTTTAAAAATAGATTATAAATCTTTTGGTTTTATGATTTTTTTAAATTTAAAAAGTATTAAGTATTTTAATTTTTTCTTGACACATGGCCATATGCCATTGGTTGGCTTAATGTTCTTTTTAAAAGAATTTTGGATTTGGGTAACAATAATTATAGAATCAAATTACATAAGCTAAACTGAACCCTAAATTGATAAAAATAGTATGGGTACCAAAATGATAATTTAGATATATTAGGAGGAGAAAAGAGGCCAAAAACCATGCACGAAAACTCCATGAACCAATAGCTTATATTCCTTCAAGCCCACCAAAAAAAGAAATAACCAAGACCAAAATCACACATGTTTCATTGGGGTTAGGGAGACGAGTAGTCCATTAAAGTCCAACAAAGACGATTAGTTTCCTTTCCCTATTTTGCATGAGCATCACCTAGAATCTCACAGTTGCTGCCTTTTCTTTTATAGCATATATAGGAACACAACAAGTTCCTTTACGTCCCAAGACTATTCTCTTCATTTTTTTTTTTATATATAACAACATTGTTTGTCTGCTGAAAAGATCATGGAAAACAAGGACCATTTTAAGGGTCTAAAGAGGCGTTTGGCTTTTGATGATGAAGATTCCGACCAAGTTCTCCGTTTCAAAGTTTTGTTACCCAATGGGACTAGTGTTGGACTAGCTTTGAAAAACACTGAGTCTGAAATCTCATTTCAAGGTTTCATTGAGTTGATTAAGGACACTTATGACATGGTTAAACGTCAATCTGGTTCGTTTAAAAGGAAAAGAATGATAGATTGGAAGAATGAAAAGTTATGTCTCGAGGATATAAATGGGGTTAAAACTAGGAGCAGGATTGATTTGCGGTGTTTTAAACAGCACAAGTGTCATATTTTAAAACTTCATGTGAGTCCTGTTTAGATGTATTTAAAGACATGATAGAAGTAAAAGCATGTGTTTTTTATGACTTACTACTTGTTGTTTGTTTTGATAATCAGGATGGCTCTGGAAAGTTCGCCAATACTTTTGAGGTAGTGTCTTTTTTTCTTTCTATTTTGGGGATCACTGTCGTTTTAAAATTGTTGGTTTATTTTATTTATTGTTTATGAGTTGCAAGTAACTTTGTTATGGCTATTTGTATGTTACATAACTAGATATGAGCATGTGATGGCCTTTTGAAGATCATATATACACCTGAGAATGAGTGAATAACTTAGTAAAACTGGCATGTATTTTACTGAGAAACCATAACTAGTTCTTGGATGAATTTGTTGGTTTTCAGAATATGTGGGATTTGACCCCGGATACAGATTTGTTAATGGAGTTACCAGAAGAATACACTTTTGAAACTGCTCTTGCAGATTTGATTGTAAGTTTGATCGCGCTTATGAGATTCTGGATTTTCTTTTTATGTTTAATTTGTTGTTAAAATTGGTGCTTACACTTTCCTTCCGGTTTAACAGGACAATTCCTTGCAGGCAGTGTGGTTGAATGATGTAAACCATAGGAGATTGATAAGGTTTGAAATTATTTGTAAAATTGATGGTTTATTTAATGATGGTTATATCTGAACCAGTGTATGGCTGTATTTTGTTCTTAGCTTGAACTTATTCTGTTGTGGAATAAATTAATTTCAGATAGTGAACTGAAGGTGTAATGAAACTAATGATTTGATTGTATATGTGACTGGTTGAGATTATTGATTATGGCCAATGCCTTGAGCTTTAGACGTATGATTTATTCTCACTTAGATTATTCCAACAATTTCGTTAATATATGATGTGGTTAAGAATTTGTTTGTTATCTGTCTTTTTCATACACATTGATTTGTTTTCTTAAATTTACGCCAGAGTTTCCCGAAGGCCTATATGTATTTAAATGGAGTCTTAAATATTCTAGCCTCTTTATGTATTGTGTGTTTTTTATGATGTGTTGCTTTTCCTCATAATAAAAAATAAATTGTTTTCATCATACTTTTTATGGCTAATCGCTATTTTAATGTTTTTGAAGTGTGGCTGTTCTTGAGAGTGGAATCTCAATTTTTGACACTGGACCTGGAATGGACAACAGTGATGAAAACTCTATTGTGAAGTGGTATGTTTATATGAAGTCCTTTTTCTCTTCTTTTATATTTATGTTTTTTTTTTTTTTTGGCTACGACTTCTTGGCTTGGCACTTTGGGTTACTTTTCTTCTGTAGTCAGGTAAGACAGAAGTTAAGTTATGCTTGATGTATTCAACAGCTACACTTTTCAACCAGCCTTTTTAGATATTCTCTCATCCATCCACACCGGTTTGTTCATGGTTCAAAGTTTCGAACTTAAGTGGGACATATTTTGGAAGGAAATATGCACTATAGACTTCTACTGGTTGTGTTTCTTAATTATAGTTTTTCTTTTTGAGTTTTGCTAATGAATTCAAGTTTATTTCACTTATTTTATTCAGGGGAAAGATGGGTGCCTCTCTAAACAGGTTATATAAACAACAGGCAATAGGGTGCAAACCACCATTCTTAGTGGTACAAAATCTGTGAAACTCATGTATTTCTTTGGTTAGACACATTAGTATCTCTGTCTGAGATTTGACATAATTGAAGCTTGCCTTTTATGTTTGCACACAAAGATTCTAATGTTGGTTAGAAGCTCTCACTTTGGCTTTCATAACAATGCAGCCCTTTTTTGGCATGTTTGGATATGGAGGACCTATTGCATCTATGCATCTAGGGAGGTATGACCTATTTGACAAACCACATGTCCTTTCCTCTGTTTTATGCTGATAGAATCATTTCCTAGAGAATTAATAGATTTTGTAGTTATATTTTTTCCCGTCTTCATATAGCTGTGTTGAAGTCTCTTCCAAGACAAAACAATCCAAGAAAGTTTACAAGTTACGTCTTGCACGAGAGGCTTTACTTGGCAATTCTGGCTCTGAATGTAGTTGGAGTGTAAGATAGTCTTATTATTAATTTCCCTAAAGAATAAGTTTTTATAGAAATTATTTTTGTTATGAAATTTTCTCAGAAGTTTGTTGCATTATGTCATCAAAATCTTTTTACATTAGACTGATGGAGGCATTAGGGATCCTCTTGATGAAGAAATCAAGGAATCACCCCATGGGAGCTTTACAAAGGTTTACTCTTCTGTATATTCCCTTTAATTTTCATGTATTGTTGTTTTTGAGGTTAGATCCTGCATTCTATTTGTGCATAAGAATCATTTTAGCTAGGTGAGCTGTTTGCGTTTTATTTGTCTCAGTTCATGTATTTATTGTATTCACAGGTGGTGATATTAAATCCTGTAGTGAAAAACTTGGACATATCTAAGCTCCAATGTAAGCTGAAAGACATATACTTCCCATATATTCAGGTGTGAGTTTATCCTTTGACTTCATGTATTGTGATTTAATTAAGCTTTGCCAACGAAACATGGCAACATGTTTCTCATTTAGTTGAGTTTCTTTTTCTGAATTTTGGGTTCTGTTGATACTAAAAATGGGCATCATCCTTTCTCCTTTTGGAAATTTTTTCCAATTACATTTATACCTGCCAAATTGGCTGGTGTATGCACATATATGTATGTGCTTTTCTGTTATATTTTTATGTTGGAATCTGTTCTAGCTTTCAACTAGTAACTGTAAGCATTTGTTTGAATTTCATTGTCATCTATTCTAACCTACTATTTAGTAGTAACATTTTCAGTTTCAACTTTTAGTCAAAATCCTAATTGCGTTCATGTAACAATTTGTTGACCTGCAGTGTGATGAGTTGTCCAACGTTGGCAGGACTATTACACCTGTTGGGTTCCAGGTTTAGTAATCTGGCAGTAACTTATTAATTTTGACATGGCTTTTGTTGTTACTCCTAATAGTCAAGTTGTGGACTGTGTGGGAAGTCATTTTGGGAGTAATAAAGGATATTGTTGCTGTTTAGGTTAATGGTCTTGATTTAACTGAAATTCAAGGCGGTGAAATTGCAACCACCAACTTGCATTCTTGCAATGGTCCTGAGTTTACTCTATTAATGCGCTTTTCCCTTAAGAAGGAGAAAATTTCAACCAGTGCTTCAGGTAGTTATCATTCTTACTGTTTTACTGCTTTTGTTGATGCCATTCTTGCTGCTTATGGAACAACCATATTTTTCCTGGTCTTATGCTGCTGAGGTTTTTTATTTTCCAGGTTCAAGGGCTCCTCAAATAGCAAATGCACGCCTCAAATGTATTTATTTTCCTATCCGTCAGGTATTTGGATGATTTGTTTCCTTTTTGTAGCCAGGCTCTGCAGAAGTACTATAAATAATGTTTTACAGGGGAAGGAGAATATTGAGAGGATTTTGGAGAGTTTGGATGCTGAAGGATGTGGAGTTGGAGAAAACTTTGAGAATTATAGTCGTGTCTCAATTCGTCGACTTGGTCGTCTACTTCCAGATGCTCGTTGGGTTAGTTTCCTATCAAGCTTGCGAATGTCAAGCTGTTTTTCATATATCTTACATTGTAATTGTGGTATCTCCGTTTTTAAGAATCCTCCCCGAGGAGATACTTTTTATTCGTCTATAATCATTTAAATTCATATGTATTAGTGCTTCTTTGTGGTAATGCTGTTTGGTTAAAAACTCCAATAATTAATTCATAATGTATTTGCTTTACGACAGGCAATACTTCCTTTTATGGATTTCAGGCAGAGAAAGGGAGATCAGTCTCACTTGTTGAAACGATGTTGCTTGAGAGTTAAATGCTTTGTTGGTAGAGTGCATTAAATTTAAGAGAAAGTCCTTTATATGCTTACTTGTAATGTTCCTTTTCTTTCTCTATTATCATTATGCTTCAAGCAAGCACTTTTTTGGTTGCAGAGACTGATGCTGGATTTAATCCAATGCCTTCAAAAGTAAGCAACTTTTTGTCTCCTACATATATGTTTCACCAGCATGGTTTCTGAATTTTTCATAGCATGCTGTTACGCCAATATCTATGGTTCTATTCTAATTTTTGTTGCCAGTTAACTTGCTTGAGTTATTCCTGGCTTGCTGCTCTACATGACGGTTTTCATTCTTAGTGTGTGCATTTACGGTGCATTTTAGTTAACAATCAGGTGATGGATTGAACAAGTTTAATTAACAATATTTTTATGTTGTGTATTTTTTCCAGACTGATTTGGCACACCATAGTCCTTTCTCCATTGCTCTAAGGAACTTTGGCAATAGGCCTCAGGACAAAGAAAAAGGTGAACTTTTTCTTTTTCTTTTTTTTTTTTTGTTTTGCTCCATGCTGAATTTGTTAATTTTACTTTGCTTATGATCCTCTTTAATTGAATATTCTTGAATCTATAGATGTTGAAATTGAAATTCATAGAGATGGAAAACAGTTAACACCTGTGCAACTGGAAAGGGAGTACCGGGAATGGCTTCTTCTAATGCATCATAGGTATGATGAAGAAATCGACTCTGGTGAGGATCCGCCTGTTCTTATTGTCAATCCCTTGAACAAGAAGGCACTAGGAATATCATCTGATGGTATGTATTTTCTCTTAAGCAGTTTGACATATAAATGCATGTTTGATTGATCTGCTATTGTTTTCCTTACGTCTTGTCTTTGTAGTTGACATGTTTCTTTCCATTCCGTTTTAGTAGATATTATTTACATGTACTATTGCCTCTTTTCAACTTGCAGTTATAAGGGTTCATCAAGCTCTAAAGAGAAAGGAATTATTGTGGAAAAGTGGCCAGAAAATCAAAGTTCTCAAGGGTGCATATGCAGGGTGTTATAAGAACAACGTCTATGCTACAATAGAATATTTCTTGATTGAAGGATTTGAGGGGGATTCTGGTGGTAAGCATTTTATTAAAGCAAAGAAGCTCAATCTCCCATTTTCTAATGTCTTATAATTCGTTATTGAATTTTGTACATCTAAGTGGCTTTTGATTGATTGGTGCATCATTTATTTGTTTTCTATAGGAGAAGCTCGGATTATATGCAGGTAACCTTATAGTTTTCCTTTCTAAGTTTCTTGTATTTCTTTTAATCTTGTTTAGTAATGACTAATGTGTATGTCCATTTCTGTATGGAAGGCCACTAGGTACAGAAAATGGTTGTGAACTTTCTGTAAAGGGTGGAACACCCAATTTAAATATTCAGGATTCATTGTCTCTTCCAATTAGCGTGATTGATTCGGGAAAGGTTAACTTTTACCGTAAATTCTTCTACTACTGTGAAACCTATTAGCAACTGCGTTATATGGTTGAGTAACATGCTCAATTCTGAGCAATTTGCAGTGCATAGCCATTAATGATTCTGATTGGGAGCGTCAACTTGAGAAACACAACCAGAAGACTCCCTCAAGAATTGATCTGCTCAATGTGAAACAATGTCATTGGTTGGGGATCGATGGGGTCGGTTGATATTCAATTGTGATATCCTCCTATTCCTTTGTTTTATCTGTTGGCCTATGGTTTTTGGCATTTTCATAACAGAAAGTTTGGCTGTTCTTGTATTAGGCTTTTCCAACCAGTCTCACGATACCTGCTGGACAAACCCCTCCAGACGACATTGTCGCTGTTTTTCGTCCGAGTAGTTTCGAGGTTTCTAAGGTTTCAAATTACTTGGACCAGAAGGACATTGTGAAGACTAATTTAGAGATGTTAATGAAAGTACAATATAGAACTGAGAACCATCGAGATGCTAAACAAATTAACTCGCTTCGCATAGCACCTTCATCCTTCAAAGGGTTTCATGGCTTATATAAATTTCCACTTGGGGTTAAGTTCCCTCACTTGTTTAAGAAAGCAGGTGCATATACATTTTCATTCTCCAGTGTGAGTAATTCAAGAGAACTCTTTTTCCTACTTTTGAGTTTATACAATACTATATGTTTTGAAGCTTCTTCTGGTCATGCAATCTAATGGAAGCTTCACATTTATTAGGAACATTCTCGTTGTCAGAATTACAATTTAACAATAACGGTGGTTCCTTCAGAAAAGGTTGGAAAGTGGCAGCTACTGGGTGATACACGGTTTCCATCTTATAGTGTAAGGTAGGGAATCTTGAGGATATGATTTCTGGATTTGGGTGTTTAGCAACTTCCTTGACAAATGAAGTTAATGTATATATCAACAAATATTCTCATTTAGAACTACATTGTAGAAGTTTAAAATGAGGTCATTTTTTCCACCCTTCTCTTACTCTATGGACATTGGACAGGGTCGGTTCATGTTTTCCACCCTTCTCTATTGCATGCTATGACATATATGACAACCGAATGTCATTTACCTCCATTCCTGACTTAAAGATCACTCTCGGTATGAATGAATATTTGAGTGTTGATGTGGTCAAGATGAAGCCATCCCTTTCGTCTGATAAGTTGGCCATTGTTATCGAGGTATGTTCTTTCATAAATCTTTTTGCCTCTTGAAAGGAATTACATTTATATGCCTAAAACTGTGCAAATAATTTTCTATAGGATGTCATGGTTGAAACTAATGGGTTAGACTCAATCCGGCCAAATTATGCAGCCACCTTGATGATATATATTCAAGATGAGTCGACATCGATTCCTTTGGAATGTCAAGGTATACTGCCCTACATTAATTATTCTGCAAGCAAAAGCTTTAGTTTAGAAACAAGTCTAATCATTTATGTTTTACTGTTTTTTTTTTGCGCATATTAGTTACTCCTGGAGCTTTACACCGTATCGAAGTCAGTTCACAACTTCCTGGAAAGCAATTACTCCCAGGTTTTGTAATTGAGCAGTTTGTGCTAGAGGTGAGACTTTGTTATCATTTTAATGCAAATTGTTTGCTTCTACACACAGAAGGAGAGCCTCTTTTTATTTTTCTCTCTTTCATATAACCTTTTTCTGTGGTTGTGAGTGGAAACAGTAGCACATAGGCCATAAGATTGTAATCTGAAATTATACACTGGACATGTGGTCTTCATATTACTAGCACTATAATGTGCTTTTGTAGATGTTCGATGTGTATGGAAATCATGTTGAAGAAGGATTAGAAGTTCAATTCCAATTGAATGGTTTTAGCATCCCAGGTCTAATAGGCTCAAAGCATAAGGTTGGTTCTTTAAACTTCTCTTTGTCGGCTCTCAAAGGGGGAATAAAAGTGTCGTACTAATTTATACTGCATGTTCAATATTTTTCATGAATTTGATGCTAAAACTTATAGTCAAAATTACACTTTTTGAGATAAAAGCATGATGGTGTTCTTAGGTGGATAACCTTGGACGCATTGACCTTGGAGGCCTACTGAAAGTCACTGCAGGTTATGGAAAACAAGGTATGTACCTTCCTTCTTTAGATAGTTGGTGTTTCTTGGCAAAGTTGTCCCATTGAAAAGACAGTGAATTTCCTTTCAATATAAATCATATGTTGTTAGTTTCAAATTCTATTAATTTTTCCAGATCAGTTGTAACTATACTTTTAGCTGATTTTTTTTCCTGCATGCCTTGCTCCTGCAGTGTCTCTATCTATTTTACATGGTGATAAAGTAACTTTCAAGCAAGCATTTCAAACCGAGAAAAGGGAGCTACGAATATCATCAAGTGTCAGTAATTATTCACTCTTGTTTCATTTTCATCATTGCTAATATTTCCATAAACTTTTCTGTTTACTATAATGTTTTCTCAGATACCTGAGCACTGCCTTGCTGGTTCTACACTGGAAAATATAAGTTTTAAAGTTATAGACTCGAAGGGGGATGTTGATGGAACTTTTCATGATGATGAAAAGTGTGGCCGGTTCCATACACTGGTAGTTAAGTCGGAATCACATCAAATAGATGATTCCATTCGCTATGCATTCAAGCATGGCCGCTGCAACATAGCTTCTTTACCCCTTCCTCAAACTGAAGGGCCCCTTTTCTTCAAAGCTTTTCATTCTCGATACACTGAGCTATATTGCGATGTCGAGGTTGGAAAAAAATCTTGTGTCTATATTTTGATTACTATTTCATAAGCAAAATTGCTGATTTCTTTCTGCAGATTTCTCTTGTTCATGCTCCAAATGTTGACACCGATGAGAATGAGGTCCAGTCTTCAGATGGAAAGCTGATGCTCCTGCAGAATTCACCATTTTTCAATAATGGCAATGTAGGAAACGTACTGGCCCTAGTGAAATATGACGAGGTAAGGTGTCCTGTCCAAAGGGTGCAGATTTTATCGATGTAACTGCAGTTGAATTTTTAAAATGGACTGTTTCTCGAACAGGGACTAAAGAGTGAATTATGTAAACATGGTGAGCGTGTTGGAAAATTGGAAAATTATCTGAAGACTCTTAATAACCGGAAGACAGACATCGAGCTCTATATGTCTGAATTGCAAGGTTGTTTTTCTAGCATGTTTTATTATATTGTTTTCTAAACCAATCATTTGTATAATGAACATGGTTTGTTTATAAGATGTCTCATTGTTTTCTCGTTTCTCCTTGTAAATTTATCATATTAGAAAATACGATGTATTTGTTTATCAGCAACTTTTCGCAGATTCTCTGGAACCTGATTTATTAGTGAAAGATCTGGACTGTTTGTCCACGAAAGAAGAAATAACGAAGCTAATCAAGGGAAGAGGTCATTCTGCAGCTTCTACTCTTCTCTGCAGTATTGCTCAAGGACATTGGATGGATGTCATGCAAGATGTAGTAGGTGTTGTAGCCCTACTCGGAACAGTTGGCTCCGTTAAGCTAAGCAGGTTTGCTTTGCTTTATTTTTAAAAAATCTCTTGTGAAACAAAATGAAATATCATAAAATCCTTCTCTAACTCCAACCCCATGGATTACCTTGTTTTTCTCCATTGTAGGATTTTAGCTGAGTACTTGGGTGAAGATCAAATGGTTGCTGTTGTGTGCAAATCCTATGAAGTAGCACCTGCCCTCGAGCAGTATGACCATAAAGGAGAAGTTGATTCTCGGCTTGGTCTGCACGCAGAAGCTACTGCACTTAGTAAATCTATTAGTGGCAGATTTCTTGTAGTATGCCTTGAAGATATAAGGTATGGCATGCATGATAGCTATTGGTTTCAAGATTATTAAAACTTTTCTTATAGACATTGCAAGACTTGGGGATATGATTGTTTTGCGGTCAATGAATTTTGACTCATGTAACGATCATGCAGGCCTTATCTAGGAGGGGTTGAAGTCAATGACCCTCAAAGGAAGCTAATCTTACCGGCTCCTCGGTTACTAAGTGGAAACTACCCTCAAGGTTTTATTGGCTATGCGGTTAATTTGGTTAACTTAGAGCACCCTCATATAGATTACAGGACCGAATCTGGCCACGGTCTGCGTGAGACTCTGTTCTACAGACTTTTCAGCAAGGTTCAAGTGTATGAAACAAGAGAAGAGATGGAAAATGCTCGTAATTGCATAACACACGGCGCTGTGTCTCTGGACGGAGGGATTCTGAGAAAGAATGGCATTATATCACTCGGATTCAGGTACTCAAAACTCTTTCTCACACCATACGAGCATGCATGCATGTTTGTGAATATGTAAGTTTCTTTTGTTATACATGTCTAATTCATTGAGTCTTCATCTTCTAGGAACCCCGAAATATATTTCCCTGTTCAGATCACGAACGTCTCTCCAGAAAGAAAGAAAATCATGGAACAAATCAAGGAAAAACAATTGGAGCTAAGAACAACTTTGCAAGGCATCAATGTAGCAAGCGAAAAACTTGATCGAGCTCGCCATAAGTTCAACAGGAAACAAAAGCAATATCAGAAGTACTTAGATAACATCGATGATGCAATCAACGATACCGTAACTCCGAGTACAACCCCATCGCAATGCACCCAACGGCTCGGAACTCCCTCCAAGGTGATTATCTAAATCCTAAAACATGTTTTTAAGTTCGTATACAGATTTTTCTTTTGGTAAGTTCTAATTTCATATATGTTTTTAGCTATATGGTAATTTCACAACAGCTGAAACATTATAAAAGATCATAGGAGCTTTTGCATTATCTTTGCAGTGCCCACATTTTGACTTTTTAACCTTTTTTTTTAAATCTTCTTTATTTGCTTTTTAGTATCAAAAATGGATTTTTTTTTGTTATATTAAATAAATGGAGCTTTCTTAGTTGTATGCCAGCATTCGGCCATGGATGATATATATATGGAAGATAGTTTTATAATTGCCGGTATTAAAATGTAAGCATATTGTTCATAAAGTGCAAGACTTTGATTGCACCCTTCACCGGCTCATAATTTGTGCCACCTTGTTGTGACTTGTGATTAAGCTTTTTATGATTATTCTTTAGGTTTTTTTTTAATATCAATGTTTAATATTCAGTTTTTACGTTTTGAATTGTTCGATAAAGTCAAGATTTTGTCTCCAAATTTTATGAAGAATCTATAAGTTATGGTCTGAACCCTATAAATATTAAATAATTATAATTTCTTTGATAATTGAGTATACCACGAATGATTCATTTTGACCAGTCATTTTTATTTAATGAAACCATCGCCTGTCAATGCTCTCGAACTTTTTAAAATTGAGAGACAACCTCAGCTCCACCCCCAATGAAATAAAACCCCTTAGCGAATACTTGTTTCCTACATATATCAATATAAATCAGTTTACATGTCTCATTTTAATCTTAAAAAAAAAATTCTTATTATATTATATTACATGTGGTGATATATTTATTGCATCACTTGATGAATTGTAAATTTTTATATGGAAATTAAATTCAGGATTAAATTTATAATTTACACAAAATACAAGACTAATATTAAAATTTAACCAAAATAAATAAATATAGGAAAAAGCTAACGAAAACGAAGGAAGAGAGTATTTTTAAAAGGAGAGAGAGAAGAAGGGGCTGTTTGGTTCTTTTGAATCCATTATTATTTTTCTACCAAATCTCCACACTTTTCTTCATCCCTCTCACTTCACCTCAAATTCTTCTTCTTCAAACTTCTATTTCTTTTTTTTAAAAGAGAACTTTATAGAGAAGAAGAGGATCAAGAAAAGAATTTTTTTTTATTTTTTATTTTGGGGTGATAGTGGTGACTGGTGAGGGGGATTGTTTTGTAATTTTCATTGGAGTTTTTGGGTGTATTTCAAAAAAATTTATAAGAAATCTGAGATTTGGGGGTGGCGCTGTACAAAAATGGAGTCGGATACTACCGGGTGCGTATCATCTATAGATGAAATTGTTGAAGATCATGAGATCCCTCACCATAATCTACTCCACCACCCACACCCTCGTCATGCCCCTCATCATCAATTTTCATCGTCAAAGCCTCATCACAACGGCACTAATAATGTTAATAGTATTAGCAATATCGTGGGTCCAACGGCGATTGCTCCGGCTGCTAGTGTCCATGAATTGTTAGAATGTCCTGTTTGCACCAATTCTATGTATCCACCAATTCATCAGGTATTTTCATGTCTCTCTTGCAGTTTTTTTTCTGCCTCTTTTTGTTGTTGATTTTGTTGAATTTTGATTGGGTCGCTGTGTATTTGGGTGGGATTTTTTGTTATGTTTTATTGCAATGAAAGATGTTAAATCTGGGATTTGAATGTTCAGATTTTTCTTAAGCCTGATTATTAATTAGGGAAGAACCTTTTTTCTTGCGGTTTCTTTT
The DNA here is from genome assembly GCF_025698485.1 of Gossypium arboreum. Lineage (NCBI taxonomy): Eukaryota > Viridiplantae > Streptophyta > Magnoliopsida > Malvales > Malvaceae > Gossypium > Gossypium arboreum. Next base: position 1,461,901 of record NC_069080.1, on the reverse strand, counting down.
AAATTGTAACATGATTGTATGTGCTTGCAAGACTTCGTCGGGTCTCCATTTCACTTAAAAATATCATGGAGTCGTTTTTACTAAAAATTAAATTATATTTGTCAGATTAATTCTTATTCATTAGATAACAAAGTAAATTTTTTTTTAAATTTCATCAATTTTTTCGTTAAAATTGATACTTATATATTAGAATAAGGTATAAATAATCTTGTCGCGTGTACTATCTAAGTACTTTATCAATAACACTAAATTTTAACAATAAAATTGGATAAAATTCCTAAATTTTAACAATAAAATTGGATAAAATTCTTAATAAAAATGATTAACTTACTCTTAATAGAATAATGAACTTCCATTATAGTTTTACCAAAAATCACCTCGTCCTCTGGAAATACCTTTGACCTCCGAGCAAACCCGTCATCAACCGCAAAACCCATATTTGTTCATCAACATGCATATTCTTTTACATGTTTTTCTTCATTAACAATGGGTAAAGTCCATAGCTGAAACTGTGCTTGTCAATTGCTTCTCTCTAGCTAATAGAGAGAAGAAACATTGGAATAGTTTGAGATGTTCCTATCTTATATGTTATGTTGGACACTGAGATCTGTAAATATTAGATATAAATTTCTTTTAACACTAGAGCTTTTTTTGCAGTGCCACAATGGACATACACTTTGTTCTACCTGTAAAATACGAGTACACAACCGGTGCCCAACTTGTCGGCAGGAACTCGGTGATATTAGATGTTTAGCATTGGAGAAAGTCGCCGAGTCCCTTGAGTTACCTTGCAAATACTACAAGTTGGGGTGCCCGGAAATATTCCCCTATTACAGCAAACTCAAACACGAGGGGATTTGCATCTACAGACCATACAATTGTCCATATGCTGGTTCAGAGTGTTCCGTTGTTGGGGATATCCCTTTCCTTGTTGCCCATTTGAGGGATGATCATAAGGTCGACATGCACACCGGCTGCACATTTAATCATCGATACGTGAAATCCAATCCTCGGGAAGTTGAAAATGCTACATGGATGCTAACAGTAAGTTCTATTATCTTTTATAGCTAGTGGTCTGTAATAGTCTCCTAGCATGAATCCTATTTGCTGCTATTTGTCAGGTATTCCATTGTTTTGGTCAGTATTTCTGCCTACACTTTGAAGCCTTCCAGTTGGGAATGGCTCCAGTTTACATGGCATTTATCCGTTTCATGGGTGACGAGACGGAAGCTAGGAACTATAGCTACAGCCTTGAAGTCGGAGCAAACGGACGGAAACTTATATGGGAAGGCGCCCCACGTAGCATCCGTGATAGTCACCGGAAAGTCAGGGACAGCCATGATGGTCTAATTATCCAACGAAACATGGCACTTTTCTTCTCCGGTGGGGATAGAAAGGAGCTGAAACTGAGGGTTACTGGACGAATATGGAAGGAACAACAAAATCCAGATGCCAACATGTGCATACCAAACTAATGTAGTTGAGTGGATTAATTTTGATAACCTTTTTTCCTTTTCATCTGTTCCGATCTGTTTCTGCGGTGTGTTCAACCTCTACGAACCCTTTTCCGGCATGTTGTAATGGATGAAAGTTTTCAGCTTTTATCAAATGTGCAAAATAAGAATTATCTTCTTCTCCAAGCTTTAGTTTTGCGATAATATGACCATAAAAGTTCATGCGATATTCAGATTTGAACCTGTGCCAAACCTTAAACATTCTCAGTGGATATTAGTAATTTTTCATTAGGTTAAATCACTATTTTGAGGTCTGAATTTGGCAACTTTTATACATTGGGACCTGAATTTTTTTTGTCCAGTTATCCCATTGAGGCCTAGACTTTTTTTGTCCAAGTTAGATCCTAAACTAGGCAATTATTCCCACATCGAGACTTTGAACTTTTTTTTTCAAGTTAGTCCTTGAAAACATTAAAATTCAAACTCTAGTGTGACAACAATTGTCAAGTTCAGGCCCCAAATAGTGATTTAACCTTTTTTTCATTTAATTAATTGCCTTGGCTGGGAAGAAAATTGATCTGCAAGTCCCTCATAATCATTCATTACATTCATATCATCATATAATTTTGAATGGCAAGTCTCAATTGCTTCTCTCTGATCTTTCTAACAACAATTATTCAACCAGTATTGCCATCAATATTTAGAAATCAGAGAGTGACTCTAGAACCTAATTTTCTTTAATCCCCTAATTACAGATACACAAGCTGATAAAATTGAGTCCATAAATGAACATATAAGATCTTACCTTATCCTTCAAAACAACGGAGCTACTTCCTGCTATCAGAATGGTTGCTTTGCATCAACAGGATTCGAATCTGAAACCGACTCCATAACGGTAGCTTCCTCAATAGACCCTTCACTCTCATCTTCATCCGGCACTTCACCATTTTCATTTGCCACGGTTGAGTCAGATTCATCTTCTTTCTTCCCAAATAACTTAGATGGAAGAATAGATGAGACAGCCGCTTTTGCACTTCTCTTGGCTGCTTCTGCAGCTTCAATTTCTCGAGCTTTAGCTTCGGCTTTAATTCTCTCTTTCTCCTCCATAAGCTTTGTTAAATCATCTTCTCTCCCTACATTTCTTAACAACTCTTTAACATATTCGTGCAACTCCTCAGTGAAATCAGAGCTTTCCTCTTCCAACATCTCATCAACCATTTTCAGCACATCATCGAACTTCCCCACATCGCTAAGCGCTTTCATTATAAACTTATAGCTCGAATCATCCATCTTAAGCTTCTTCACCATAGTATCATAGAATGTTTTTGCCTCGTCTACTTTCCCAACTTTAACCAATTCATCAACCAATCGATTATAAACAGCCAAGTTCGGCCTCAAACCTGCCTCCACCATCTTCCTAAAATATGAAGCCCCATCATCGATTCTACCCGTTTTAAAACAAGCATCCATCAGCAAAACATAAGTATACTCATCAGGGCTAATCCCTTCATCTCCCATTCCACCATATAGTTCCTCAGCTTCACACAACAATCCATTTCGACATAATTGATCAATCAAATTGTTAAACGACAAAGTATCCGGACTACACCTATAATCACGCATTGACTTGAAAACATCAATGGCTTCCTTAAACTTACCTTCAGCGCAATATCCATCGACAATCACATTAAAGCTCCCCAAATTCACAGCTAACCTCCTAGGAGGGCTATGCTCATTTTTCATCCTATCAAACAACCTTAAAGCCTCATCGAATTTACCATTCTTACTTAATGCATCCAGAACATAATTATAAGCAACAGCACTCATTTTAACCTTTGAATTCTCTCCACAAGCTTGTTCATAACACTCCTTAGCTTCTTTCTCCATTCCCTTCATGAAATACCCGTTCATTAAACTCCCATAAACGACCCCATCTTCCAAAACCCCATCTTTTTTCTCTTTTAATTCCTCAAAAAGCTTAAAAATCCCATCTGAATCACCGTTCTTGGCAGAACCAAACATTAAAAAACTATAAACGATAGGGTCAGGAGCCAAACCTTTCTCCGCCATTTCCTCCTTCATTTCCAAAGCCTTCTCGAATTTCCCATTATCCACAAGCCCTTTCACTAAAATCCTGTAAGTAGTAGGAGAAGGATTCACAGGGGACTCATTGATGAACTGCTTGTAATGTTCGAGGGCAGTATCGGGTTTTTTGCAGTCGAGGAAAGTTTGGAAGATAAGATTGTGTGTGATCACATTTGGGGCAATTCCAGCTAGGGTTATGAACCGATGCAGGGAGAGGAGATCGGCGTATTTCGATTGGCGTAGCTGGGCGTTTAATACGGCGTTGACAGTGTAAATCGTGGGGCGGCAATTGGAATAAACAGAGTGGCGCGTGTATAGAGCGGCCTCATCGAGGTCGTTTTCACGGATGAGCTTCAAGATCTTGTTGTGGAGGTTGAGACGGTTGCCGGTTAGCGCAGTGACGGGTTCGGGAACTTTAGGGGCGTTCGGGTTTTGGATCGGTTTCGGTGGAGCCACCTGCTGAGCCTGTTGTTGAGAGCGCTGGGCAAACGAGAGTGGCGGTTCGACTCGGAGACGACGCTTGCGGCGGCGGCGTTCGGCGGCGGCTTCTTCTGGGGTGCTAAATGAGAGGCAGCGGAGAGCAATAAAAGAGGGCGGCGAACGGTGGCGGGGATGGGCGAGGATTTTGAGGTGATTGAGGAAGGCTGGTTTGAAAAGGGCCATCTTTTGCGATGTAACGAAGGAAAAAGGTAGGGTTTTGGGTTCTGATTTGTTAGGGTTTTGATGAGGGTTTAAGGGACGGCTAAATGGTAAATACCCCGAAAGATTTGGTAAAAGATATGATCGGGTCGGGTCTAAAATTATGGTTCGGCTTGTCTTAAGGAAGTATTTGGGCCAGCCTTATAGCCCATCAACTTCATCTGAAAATGACCCAAATTTGCAACATAATAGCAAGACGACAATAAAAAATATACCATATAAACTATCAACGAGGCGTGGCATTGTTGAGAAAATTCGGTTCTTTTAACATTCAGATTCGAGTCTCTTTTTATGCACGCATCTCAGTCTTACTCATATTCTTTTTAGTTCTTTGTTGATTATATTTTATGTTAGTTTGATTTAACGTTGTTATTACCTGTACATATATTTATACTTGTGAATGAACTCTATTTATAATGGTAAAGCTTTAAAAAAAAAAAAAAAAACTCAAAAAATTTTCAAATTCAACCATGTCGGTTCATTTTCAGGGCTAAAACATTGAAGGTGTTTTTTTTATATTAATATTTATATTTTTTTTATTAAATTAAATTTTAAAAATATTTTTATTATTCAATTTGAATTTGAACTCACTCACGACAAAAAAAAAAAATTATCCAAACTTAACCGAAGTTGAACTAAGCAAACTGTCTAGCTTAATATGAATGCAAAAATATATGAGTTTAAGTGTAATTGTCTATAATTTACGTATAAATGGCATGTTCAAGTAATCATTATAATTATTAAATTCTTATAAATCGAGCATAATAAAAAAGAAAGTGAAAATTGAAATAATCGCACATAAATATATTTTATTTTTAAAATATAATTACTAATATTTTATTAAAATAATTTTTCATACATTTTAACCTATTAAATATACTAAATTACATTACATTTATCATAATTCATTTATATAATTTTTAACTACAGTACATAATATTTATTATTAATCAATAAACAACCCATAACAAATAATATATATTTAACATTAAATAATTAAATAATTAAATAAAATTCAAACTTACATAAAATTCTACCTACGAATATACACGAAAATGACGCAAATACAAAAGCTTATCAAAATTTATATAAATATAAAATAACACAAACACAGCTATATATATACAACCATAACATCAATGCATGAATTGCCAATTCTAATTGTATACTACAAGTTGACACACTCGTCATAATTTGGAAAAAAATAAAAAATAAGTTGTGGTCTGTTTTTTTATAGATAAAGATAAGATATTTACTTAATAGTTTATATTTTTTTGTGAAAAGGAAACGTAATTTAATTTTTATAATCAGGTTGACACTTGTTTAAGTTTAACATTATTTATTTAATACTTAAATTCTTTATTTGCATAGTTTAAACGATTTGAATTATCAAAAGTCCAAACTAATTTAATCAACCAATTTTTTAAACAACGCTTTGTGACGTGCAGCTTGTCATATTATTAGAATATATTTTAAGCCATTTCAGTTTTATGGTCCAAATTAATCACATAGGGTTGTAGGGTTAGGGGCTTCGATAAATTTTATATTTAATATTCCTAGACGTAATGCAAAAACATTAGATAAACTTATAAAATATTAATACCCTATAGTATATTTAGGGGTCACATTTTTGGAGGCAAAAGTTTTGCCCTTAGATACGGAGGAGAGTAGAATTTTATGTGTTAGCATGATGGTTAAAATATTTATTGTTTTAAGTGGAGTTCGGGTTTAAATTGTGTTAATTGTATTGCTGTTAGGATTTTGTCATTCTTTTATAGTTCAACGAAAAAAAAAAAAAAAGAAGCACAATAATAGATATAAAATTTTATCTCTCTAAAATGGTAAATTGTTTTTGAAATTTTCTTATATACAAGTTCCTCTAAAAAATTGTAAAATTATAATTTAATATAATAGTTTCACATAAAAATTTTGCTTCGTTCCTTTATGTTAGAGGTGTTCGTGAGTCAAGTCGAGTTCGAGCATGATATTAATATAGTTTATATTTGTCTAAGTTTAGTTTGACTCAAAACATGAGTTTAAAATTTTGTTCAATAATATTTATATTCATTTTACAAAAAGTATTTAATAATTTTGTATTATTTCATTTATTAAATATATATAAAGAACTTAACAATTTTCAAATATTTACATTATGAGAGAATATTGTATGCATTATCGGTACATAAGTCTTATGCACTTCATTATTATATAAAAAATACAGCGGAGACTTAAATATTTAATTATATTTAAATAAATTATTAGTATTATTTACAAGTCCTCCATGTTTTTTGTTTAATTTAATGATGTTATTTATTGATGGTGCATTGAAATATTACTCTTTACATTATAGCATTATATATTACTACAGATTCAATTTTCTACTATTATAAATTACATAATATAATACATTATAAACATAAAAAAAAGGGGTTGAGTTCAAACAGACTCTAGCCTGAGTCCAATTCATATTTTTTTTGCTCAAGTCCAATTTTTGTGTATAATATTTTTATCCACATTCTCAAATTTTAAACCAATCATTAAACTTAAACGAATAATTTAACTCTTAAATAAGTTTAGATTTCCATAAATTGCAGATAATTACGATAATAAATAATAAGTATAGGATAATCCATATCAAGTTTTGTGATAGGAAGAAAGAGTTATAGTCAGAGTTTAATACTTAATTCATATAATATTATTATTTTAAAAGAAGCCATGAAAGGCCAACACTCAACAACTTTATATAAAATCAACTTTTATTTTACAAAGAAAAAAAAAAACTCCCAAGTTTCGACATTTTCCCTGTGGAAAATAAGAGCGAAAGAATTGACAAACGATTTTCAATCATATAAATATATAAAATAATAATAATAAATTATATATAAAGATTGAAATGGGCCGCCAAAAGCTAGACGTAGACACCGAATCAGATTATGTAAGCATTTTTAATGGAAAAATCCAAAATAAAAATTTATTAAAAATAGAATATATAGACAAAAGAAGAAACAAAAGCAAGTTGAAACATTGATATTAATTTAATTTTGGATATAAATTTAATCAAATTAAATGAAGGGGATTTTGTCATTTGAACAGGAAACAAAGCTGGTTTATTACAAGAATTAACAAGTGGGAGAATTATTTTAATATAATGACAAATATGAAACGTTATTATTTTTGAAGGCTTAACAGTAATTTTCCAAAGTGGGTAGCAGTCAAAGGAAAGATATAACCTTAGATGTATTTTTGATACAAGTCTTTTAAGATTTTTTTTCTTTTTACAATTCGTACAATATTCTCTTAAAATCATTAAATCGAAGCAAGGGTAAAATTAGAAAAAAATCTCAACGGTAGGAATTAAGTTATAAAATTTGATAAGAGTTAAATGTAATTTCACCATTGCATCAACTCATATTTTTATAATTTTTAAATGATTAAATTAAAATATTATTAATTTTTTGAGAGGAACAAAGTATAATTATTCAAATTAACTTATGACTAAATTAAAAATTATCTACTTTTTATAAATAGTTTTAAAATTTTAAATTTTTAAAAATTATATTTTGAGAGAAAACCCTCAGCTTTTTTTATAAAAATGATCCAAAATTTTTAATTACTTACAAAAAATAACTCGCTTTAAAAATTATGTACGTAAATAATTTGTTTTGAACAGTAAACATTGATGACGCCATTGCCATTGGTGTTAGCGCCTCTAGTTTAAAAAAAAATAACTTTTTTGAGTGTCGCTGTTGCCATTGACGACACTGGACTGAAATATAATTATATAAAATGTTTAGGGACTTGATGAAGCAATTACCCTTTTTAGATTGGATGAGAAAAGGGTGATGCCATTCCTAGTGGGAACCAATTACATGCTTTCAAACTTTTGATTTATTTGCATGTTAGGTCTGTTCTCTTTTGAAATTAAATTTAAATAACATTTAAAAATATAAGAATAACAAAAATATTTTTTCCAAATTTTATTTTTTAAAAATAAACTTAAAAACTATATAAATTTTTATTTAAATTATCAAATATATTCCTTAAAAATATTTTTTTAAAATTGAAGATGATGACACCAATGACAATGATATCACCAACATTTACTCTTCAAAATAAATAATTTACATACATAATTTTTAAAGTGAATTGTTTTATAAATAATAAAAATTTCAAGTATTTTGATAAAAAAGCAAAATCCTCTCATTACTAATTAGAGACTAATTTAATTATCGTCTTGTCAAATATCATATCCACATTTTCCATCAAATTAAAGCCTAAATAGAGTTTTTGCACTTTATTTTTTTTTTTGTGAAAAGAAATTACAACTCAAGTATCAAATATTAGGAAATTCATCATATGATTCTTATCAACTAACCGCAACCCCGGTTCACTGTCTCGCCTGAGATTGACTATCCTGTCTATAATTTTATTCTCTTCTCTGAGAATATGTTGAAGATTCTAGTAGCTCAGAAGTTTTAAAAATTCTCCTAACTAAAGTAGAATTATTTCACAATTTGCAACCCATCTAGGGTGCTCGTATTTTTATAAAAAAGCAAAATTCCTCTCATTTCTAATTAGAGACTAATTTAATTATCATATTGTCAAATATCATATCCACATTTTCCATCAAATTAAAGCCTAAATAGAGTTTTTGCATTATTGCTCATAAAGGAGTAGCAATGCTTCTTTACTTTTATATAATCTTTTTTTTTTCATCAAACTTGATTTTAGATAAATGGATCCCATAATTGCTTTTATTTTTCGGACAACACATTGGTGATGATTGGTCATCGACTAGCTTTCAAAGATTTTGGGGATCTCATGATATTAATTTTTTTTAATTTTATTATTTTTTAAAATATGAAAATATATTTTTAAGTGTAATTAAGTTATTTAAGATTGACAAATATGATTAATATTTTTGTTATGGTGTTTCCTGAAAAAGTAAATAATTAACATAAAATGTGCTCTATTCCCATGAGTAAAAATTAAACTTTTAATTACATGATTAAGGGACGAAATAAACATTCATTACACTACATTTCATTGTTTTTTTTTTAAACTTACCTTATTCGAAGCTTTGAAACATTAATAATTTATTAGGATGGATTTAACAATTTTATTAATAGTAAATTTAGGTCTATAGGGATGCGGATAGGACATATTGCAGTAATTGTTACAACATCTTAAAGGATATGGGATTGAACATGTTTAAGAGCATAATATTATCTACCTTCAATATTTAGGATGATCATGATTAGTGGCGAAGTTATAAAGTTTTTTTGGGAGGTAGAATTAAATTATGTGTTTTTATAAGGAGTTAAAATATAATTTCACAAGTTTAATAATTTGTATATTTATAATTTTTAATCCCGAGTTAGTGTGTATTTTTTTCCAACTACTAGCTGAGTTGGCAGCAGCAGCTAGTGTGTAAAAGTAAAATTTTACATTTTTTCTTCATATTACAATTGTGGTGTGTGAATTTTATATATTTTTTCCTTTGAAAGTATTATATTTATAATAATGAAACTTTGTTATATAAAGGATTGGAATGATTATGTATATCATTCGTATATGTCAAACAAGGAAACAAAATCAAAGGGCCATGCAAACTGTTCTCTTTTTCGAAAGTTTGGGGGCAGAACCGCGGTGTCAAATCTGTTGTCACGTTTATCACGTGTGACGTGTCTGTGAGAAGTTTGAGATTTAATAATTAAAAATGATTTTATGAATTTTAAATAGGTTTTCACAATCGTTTATCTATTTTAATTAAATAATTTATAAAAATCATAAAAATTAAAATTTTAATTTAATTTGTTCATATTTTAATAAGTTGAATTTCTTATTTTAAATCGATACTTAATTCAAATCAGTTTTAAATTATATTTTAATTCATTTAATTCATGCAAAATTTAAATAGTATTTGCTAGGCGGATTAGAGTCTAAATTATGAGTGGGATGCTTTATTTCCTTTAGATAATCTTTATTTTATTTCATTTATTTTTATCTTTATTGAATTATTTTGGATAATACACTGTTTTTTAAACATAGACAAAGATGGTGAAAGGTCGTCGTTTAGGTTCAATGTATTATCTTCTTAAAATTTAAAAAAAATCATAAATATATTTTTTATTCTGTATTTTTTGAGATTAAATCTTAAATTTTATAAAATATAACGACCAACAACGAATTTTAACCTAAATTTCTTCAAATATTATAGTCATAATATAATAAATATAGATACGTGGCAAACAATGAAATGGCCATGCAAACTGTCATTACAACAAGAATGTGACTTCAGGGAGGCAGACGGGGTATCAAATCAGTTATCACGTTTAGCACGTGTTGGTGATCTTCTCCACCAGCAATTGATTCGAATACTTTATTAAAAGATGTTTTAAAAATAAAGTTTTGTAACACAAATTTTACAGTGATTAATAATGAAAATTATAAAATCTATCACTCGATTTTTCAATTATGTTTTAGTCACCAACAGTTATTAACGAAAAATTAATTTATTGCCTTTTTAAAATTAGTATAATAATAATTTTTAACATTTAATATTTATATATTTTGTCAATTTAGTCTTGAGTATAAAAATTTTAAATTTCAACATTGCAAATTTTTTAGTTTTGTTTTTATTGTGACCCTTCTCTTAAAAACTAAAAAAAAATTATCAACTAAATTTAATTGAAAAATACCAAAAATAAAACATTCAAAAGTTAATATAATAATTTTCATGTTTTCTTGTTATTTTAAATTTAACCCTCAATATAATAATTATATTATCTTTAGTGGGAGTTTTACCTCTAAACTCGAATGCTTGAAGAGGCATCAATGACAAATTCACAGAATAAGAGTATATCATCTAGTGGTTGAGAAAGTATACCATTTGAACCTTAGCCCTGCAACATATAGCTCATTGTTGGGGTAGGCAAGCCCTTAACCTCCTAAAATAGAAAAATTATTACGTAGCCTATTAAGAATGTTTAAATTGTAAATTAATAAATGATCAAATTATACTTTAATCCTCAAAAAATAAATAAAATTATATTAAGTCCCTTAAAATAATATAATTATAAATGGTTACACAGTAAATTTATATTTTGACCTGTTAAAAAAATTTATAAATTTCGCCCCTCTAAAATAATTCATGGCTTCGCCATTGATTATTAGATCACTTAAGTTAGGTCCAATGAGATGCTCGTACTCTGTAAACCTACCACAATCTCTTCAAACACTTAAATTCTCAACAGAATTGAGAAAAAAAATTTAGTCGAAAATTTTAAGAGTTGGAGTTACAATCTTATCCTCAATAATATTATATTATCAATTATGATATTTTAAAATTATCATTTCTAAAACAATTAAACCTAATCTAATCTAATCTAACCCTTAGCTTTCACGTTTGGAAAACTAATATATATTTATATAAATATAGTAATATATTATTATTACTATTATTATTTATTTGTAAAATAGTCAATAAAATTAGATAATACTTATCTGATATTAGTATTAACGTATAAAGGTTTTAACAAGAATGAAAACAATATGAGTACTTGAGGTGGCAAGATTAACACAATTAATTTATTTATTTTTGCCGTAAAACCATTGAACTTTTCCTTCCAACAAGTCAAATGGGTTAAATTGCAATTTCATACCTTCACTATATAATTTTTAAAAAAGTAGGTCTTTTACTTTTAATACCAGAATATAAAAACACTTAAAATTTTCAATCAAACTTTTTTTTTGGCTGTGTTTTTCTTTTTTTAGAGCCTTAGATTTTATAATTATAATAAGGGTTAATATAATTTTTATATTCTAGATTTGACGATTAAATTCATTTTAGTCCATAAAATTAAATTTTATAAAGATTTGAAATTCACCATATAGCAATACAAACTTAAGTAACAAATTAAGAGGAAAAAATTACATTACCCCAAGCGTGTGCTCGGTCCGTGGCTCCGTGCCCTCGTATGAAATTAAGCCACCTGTTTTTTTTTTCATTTGAGATATTTAAACAAAAAAATGAATAAAATCACGTGGCATACTATAGAGAAAAGATGCAATTTTCGCTAAGTAAAGCAAAAGGGACTAAATTAATTTTTTTATAAAGAAATTATTTTTAAAAAATAAAAAAAATCGAAATGATTAAAATGAAAGGTGACAAAATGACAGACAACATGTCCAATTATAAATTTTTGTAATTTTGTATCTATTTTAGCAAAAACGAAGGCGAAAGCAAGAAATTCTAAAATTAGAAGTAGAAAAAAAAGACTGAAAAAACTTCAATCCCTTCTTATATATATCGAACCGAAACGTATTAGCTAAGTGTTAGCCCTATCCAGTATTGGGTTCAAGTTCGCATCAATGAAATAAGGTCATTTATTTTCTCTGTTCTTTTTTTTTCTCTCTCTCTCTCGAGTATTGGTTTCCTCTTTATTGTTTCATGGTTTTTTTTAAAGGTTTCTGGATTTTAAATTTTCTGTTTGTTTGCTGAGAAATTATAAAAAATAAAGCTGCAGGCATCTCCATTGTTCTTTTTTTTTATGTTCTTGTTTATAAATTAAAAGTTTTAAGGATTTAAAGCTTTTTATTGAATAATTTATGGTTTTTTTCAGGAGGAAATCCAAAATTTCTAGGTTAAAAGCTGAAAATAAAATATTTTGGTAGTTAGTAGAAATCTAGAAATCACGATTATAAATGAATTGAATACAGGTTCTGTTTGGTTGCTGAGAAAAATAAAAAAAGAGAAAAAAAAAAGTCAGAGATCTTTTTTGAATTCTATATGAAAAAAATTATGAACGAAATTTTGATGAATGACAAAAAATTATGAAAAAAATAAAATGAAAATTTTCTTGAAATGCTTTTTTTTTTCCGTGTTTCGATTGGCTCGCATATTAGTTTTAACGTAGTAGGTCACATATAACGAGTAATATTATATTTTACCTTTTATTAAAATAATAAATAAATAAAATTATGTGACTTAAATCAAAAGATAAATTGATAATTTTGTTAAAAATTATCAATTTTATTGTTAAAATTAGTATAATTAATGGAATAAGCTGACATTTACACTTGACATGTTTTGCTCATGTGTAAAGATCAATTTTAACAAAAACAATAGTTTATTCTTTGATCTAACAAATTAATTTATTCAACTCTTAATACAAAAATTCAATGATATTTTATCATTTTAACTTGATTTTCTATTTTTTTTGAAACTTTAATTACTCTTTATTTAATCTCTAATTACATCTTTCTTTTCTATTACATGTTTTAACAAAACTTCTTAATCAAATCTCAAAATTCAAAATTAAAATCACATGAAAAATATCACAACACAACCATATATTATATGGGAGAAAAATCATCACAAAAAAAAAAACAAAGCTATGACAATAAAATCAAATCTATGAAAAAGTTTCTTGTAGATTATTCAAGAAAAGTTCAGATTAATATTCAATTGATGGATGCTATTAAAAAATGAACTTAATCAAAGCCTTATAAATACACATTATATATATACGTGACAAAAAAAAATGGGAAAGAAAATCAAAAGGCTATGCAAACCTTTTTGTTTAAGGGTAGGCCATGCAAACTTTTATTTACAATATTAATGTGAGTTTTAGGGGGCAGATCGTAGATGTCAAATCGGTTGTCACCTTTAGCACGTGTCGGTGATTAAGATAAAAATATAAATTTAAAATTTTTAATACGATTAAAATAAATCAATATTAGATAAATGGTTTTGAAGGGGGATGATAATTGATAAGTAAGAAATTAAAATATATTTATATATTTTATTTTTCTTCCAAAAGCAGAAAACACAGGCGCATCAAAGTCAAAAGTAGGGAAGCGGTGGCAAGGATTAGCGTTGAATTTTTTAAATTTAAAATAATTATGCGCTGGAATTGAACTGTAAGGCGGCTGCCGAAAAAAAGGTAATATATTTATATATTTATTAAATTCATGTAAATAATTAAGTGAAAAGATTTGAAAGTTCACATGTTGCTATTTTATATAAAAGATAAAATAATTATAATAATTTGTTTTATTTTCAAAAAATTGTATAAAACTGAAGCTGAGATATAAAAATTAAAATTTATTATGTCATAATATGGAACATTTTATTAATTTATAAAAGTATTTTTATAATAATTTGATTTTTATTAATAATATGAATGGTTCTTTAATAAATTTTAATTGAATTGTAGATGTTTAATTTAACAAGTAAAAAATAAATTTATATTGATGTCGTGTCCTTTTAGGAATCTAGGACACGTGTTTCTCTTTTTTTACTGTTATTTTTTAAGTTGTAATTTATTTTCATACAATTAACATTGAAAAAAAATTAAATGTCCAAAAAGCAATAAATAAAAATAAACGTGGCGTAGTTTTACCCTTTTTGCTATCTTTAGAATGGGATGCAATTTCATTGAAAAAAGAAAGATTTTTCGGTCTCTGAAAAGTGCAACAAAAGGGACTGAATTAGAGGTGTTTAAATTTTGGGTAAAATTAAATTAATTTTATTAATTGGTCAGTTAACTAAATTAATCAGGTTAGAGTTGATTAATAATTTTTTGAAAGTTCAGTTAATATTTAATTACATTGAAATAAATCGGTTAACTAAATTAATCGAATTTAATAAATAATATTATAAATATAAGTATTCGGCCGGTTAAATCAGTTAATTTTTTATATGTTTTATACTTGTTTTAAGTAAAAATAAAAAATATATATAAATTTCGATTAATTGATTAACCAATGAATTAATGAAAAAAGTTCGATTCGATTAATTTTTTTAAAAATATTTTAGTTCGGTTAATGATTAAAGGTTTAAAAAAGTCGGTTAATTCGATTAATGGTAATACGGATTGGTTAACCGATTAAACACCCCTAGACGATTTAATTTTATTTTTTTTTTCTAAAAAAAAATCGAGATGATTTCAACTGAAAGGTGACAAAATGATAGACAACTTGTTGAATATAGAAAAAAATTAATTGATCAAATAGGTCGTTTTTTAAGAGAGTGTGTGAAAATGCATCCAGTTAGGCGCATTTTTTGCATAGTTGATAGGAAAACTCTTTCAGCTAGATGAGCTTTCAGGTGACATGTCAGGAAAAGTACGCCCAATTAAACGCGTTTTATTTAGAATCTTCAAAAAACACTTCCAATTGAACGCTCTTTCTCGACATGTCAATAGAAAACTTGTCCAGCTAAACAAACTTTCACACTCTCTCCTAAAAAACAACTTATTTTTCTAAATTTAAAAAAAAACGACCTATTTAATTAATTAATAAATTTTGCTGACATATATGACCTATTTAACTCAATTATAAATTAAGTAAAAAGATAGTTATCTCAAAATATACATACTCGTATGATTTGTAAATATAAGTTTGAGAAAATTTATAAATTTGTTTAAAAGTTATTATGTAAAATTGAAATAAAAAATAATTATATCCTTATTATATATGTATTTATTTTTATTTAGCTTCTTCATTTATCTATTTTAAATTACTAAATAATGAAAAATTAGTTAAAATTAAATATTTTAAATTTATATTTAATTCAATTATATATTAAACTTAAGATTAAATTATTAAGTTGAAAAGTTAATTATTTATCTTTGTTTAGAGAGTTTTATTAAAAACAGAAATTGATTAAATATTAAAAATTTAAAATAAACAAAAATGTGATCATCTCAAAGGATTATATTATAATATTATATTATAAATATTTAACATTTATTTATATAAAAATTATTAAAATTTCAACATCGAAGTTTCAAATATCACTTTATGTAATTAATACATAAATTTTCAATTTATATTTAGGCTTAAAGGTGCAAAAAACTCAAACTTTTTAAAAAAAGCAATTAAGCTCTTTTTTTTTACCCATTTGGACACTTGAACTTTCAAAATACAGAAAAAGACCTCAAACCTTTTCAAAAAAGTAATTAAGTCCCTACTTTTTTTTGCATTAAATTGGGTACTTGAACTTTTAAAATACATTAAAATACTCTCAAACTTTTTCAAAAAAAAGAAATTAAGCCCTGTTTTATTTAAAATTAAAAAATTATAAAAATTAAAATCAATAAAAGCTATATAAATAATATTAATTTTTAATAAAATTCAATTATTAAAATTTTAAAAAATTAGAAAAATAAAATAGTAAAAATAAAAATTATAAATTTTATAAAAATCAGAAAAATCATAAAATATATAAAATTATAAAATATTATAAAGTTCTAAAAAATTATACAAAATGTAAAGAAAAAATTTGGTAAATATTTTTATAAAAATTATTATCTGAATCATTTCATAATTTTTCTATAACTTTATTAATTTTTATTTTTATCATTTTCTCCACATATCACAATCGTATCGCGACATGTGATGACTTTAATTAAAAAACTAGGAGTCGTTAAGGAAGGGTTTAATTATTGTTATTTTTAAATTTAAAATTCCTTTTAATACATTTTAAAAATTTAAATGCTCAATTTAGTGAAAAAATTTAGTTGCTTTTTAAAAAAAATTAACTGCACCCTTAAGCCTTATATTTATTATAATTTATATCTCACCGCTTTAAAAAATTCCATTCATTTTTAAATTAAAATTCACTTAATAAATAAATCTTAAATAAATCATAGGGATTAATGATTTCTTTTATTTATTAAAATGGGTGATTTTCAAAGCGATTTTTTTTATTCAAGCGCTCTTATAAATTTGCATCCAATTTGGCAGGCGAAAACAGTTTCTCTTTTAAGAAAAAGAGAGCTCTAAATTGAATTCAAGTGGCTCAAACAAACTTCGATCCCATCTCCTATATATATAATCGAAACGTAAGCTAAGTGTTAGCCATCTCCAAGATTTAAGAAAGCAAAAATAGATTAAAGAAGAAGAAGCTTAAGAACAAACCTCAAAAACTCTCAAGTGTTTTTCAATCTCGCATCAATCTAGTAAGGTTAGCTGGTTTTTTTTTTTTTTGTTTACATTGCTTTCTTTTTAGCTTCTAGGTTTTGGGTTTATCTTTGTTTTATATTTCGAGTCTTGGTTTGATATCTTTTTGGATTTTTGCATTCATTTTTTTTCTCTTTCTTCAGTTTCTTGGGTAGTTGGATTTGTTCTGTTTGTTTCCTGAGAAAATATGAGAAAGAACAAAAAAATGGTAGATGCGGGCAGCTTCATTAGATTTTTATCTTCATACTTTATAAGTTTCTAAGGATTTAAAGCTTTTTATCGAAGAATTTAATGTTTTGTTTCTCATTAAAATCCCAATTTATAGCTTTAAAAGCAATAACGATAATAAAAAGCTAAAATGACAGGCTTTAAAGAAACACCCGAGGATTTTTATGGCTCATTCTTCATAGTAGTTAGAAGACAATAAAAATCTAGTAATCACATAAACAAATTGAATACAGCATCTCTGTTTGGTTTCTAAGAAAAACAAAAAGGAAAAAGAAGGTCGGTGAAAAATTTTTCCTTTGGGATTTTATATTCAGTAAACTGGGCCATGCTGATGTGATTATGTCGGTGGTCCCAATTGTAGTATTCGAATTTGTTTTCTGCTTTTGATTCTTATTACAAGTTCAAATCTCTTGCTTAGAAATTTCTCATTAATTTCAATGATTAGATGTTTCTCCAGCTGAGAAAAGACCATAGCGTAGCTCAATTTGTTCATTTGTGGCAAAAGAAAAAAAATAAGTTAGAGGCTTTACGAAAGTGGTGATGTGGATGATAAATTATCATGGTAAAAGTACCATGAAGGCCTTTGTACTAAGAATTAGGATTGCATTTTGCCTATTCTATTTCAGAAAATGGGCAAATTAGTCCCTATATGTTAGATCAAAGACCAAACTGGTACCTTTGTTATTCTAGCCATTTTTATTAATAAAAATTGGTCTATAAGGTGTGCATAGAACACCATGTGTAACTAATTTGCCTTTTTTTAGTAGAGGAGGTAATCTACCTCCTAATACAACGGTCTCCAGGATATTTTTACCAAATTATGGTATTAAAAGATGTTATAGCATCCTAGTTTAGATTTTGTATTGAGTGTGCTCTTTATATTCAAATTGGGTTTTTTCTCCACTTACCAAGTTGCCGCCGGTATCAAAGTTCAAGGCCTATTTTTGTTGTTATTGTTTTGTCATATAGTAAACTTTTTATCAAAGTCCATTTACTATTTTAGTCAAATATTTAAAAGAAGGGATTGATTTGTTTAATCAAAAATCTTTTAGTGATGTAATCTTTTGGACTTTCCAACCAATTTTGTTGGTGGGGTCTTTGAATAGGATGAAATGGTGTTTTCAAACTGGTAATTGATGTATGTATTTTTTTGTTTGTTCATTGATGGTCCCATTAGATATATGCCATTTACTTGCTATAAAATGGTTATGTTGGGCTTAAGATATCTGTATTTGATGCATGATTAGATATGGTTTGAGATATGAAAATGTAAGGATCTTCAGTTGCACTCACGTAAATCTCGAATAATGGTGCTTGTAATTGGTGATCATAGGTGAAGTTATTTAGGTATAGGTTTACTATAAGATATGAATCTCCAAATAGTGATTGTTGATAAATATATGTATGCTTTTGGTATTGGCAGGTGAACCTTTTGTAGCAAATGAGTGCACTGTCGACAATTTTTGGGATTGTATAAACGTTGGTTTGTTGTCATGGGCTGTGCAAGCTCGAAGAGAAGCAAACAATTACATGGTTATGAAGATCCAAGTGTTCTTGCTGCTGAAACACCTTGTGAGTAACGATTCTACTTCGTGTAGCTTGTAAATATGTCCTTTATGTTGCTTTAGTTCTTTGTTTTTTTCTTAAAATACTTGTGTCATATATCAAACACATGTTTGGACGTTGGTACAACCGTATGACTCTTTAAATATATGAAAGAATTTAAAATTTTCGAATGTATCCGTATCAATATTTAATATTCAACGTAGAATATGCTATCAAAATTTGCCTTTGTTTGCTTTTTTCTTTAGACACTTCCCCGAGTACGGATACAGGGAATAACTTTGAAAAAGTTGAACATATCCATGTCAGATACAGTGGCTGGCCTTGGCCCCCTCCCAAAGTGGTAGAATTGCTTTAGAGTCCCTTTAGAAATTGTAAGAATACAAATTAGTACAGTAGTATATTTTCATTTTGGTCCCTCCAAACATTTATAATTTACTTCTTTCCCCTCTAGGAAAAATTTTTGGCTTCACCTCTGGTCAGATTTATACTCTGTATCTAATACTCAAATCTGATGATAATGTCTGTTTGCAGTTACGGCTAGTGAAGTAGAGTCCCTGGAGGAGCTTTATAAGAAACTAAGCAATTCGATAATTGCAGATGGACTTATTCACAAGGTACATTCATTCGACATATACGATTTGAATCAAGCCATAAGCAAACATTAATTAATTTCTCTGATGTTTTGTTAAATTCTATGCCTTTTTATATAGGAAGAATTCCATTTAGCCCTCTTCAAGAACAGAAATCAGAGGAATCTTTTTGCAGACAGGGTGTGTAATGTTAGCTCGACATTGCTTGTATTCTGTATCAAACTTTATTTTTCTACCAAACCGTTAACTGTTTGGGATGCCAGATCACTCGAACACAAACGTTTTCTATGTCTGCAATGTTATTGTCCCCTCTTTTTCTTATATCATCACCTCTAAATTTGCAGGTTTTTGATTTGTTCGATCTCAAACGTAATGGGGTCATCGAGTTTGGTGAGTTCGTTAGATCATTGGGCATCTTTCATCCCAATGCACCTGTGGCTGACAAAATCGCATGTAAGGGCAACCTTTTTGATGGCAAAAGCATCATAGAGGCCCTTGTACTAGGAATAGAATTGCATTTTGCTCTGTACGTTAAATCAAAGAGCAAACTGATCCTTTTGTTAAAAATTTCATCCATTTTTATTATAAAAATTGGTCCTTGTACATCAAAATGAGTACACGTAGCACACCAGGTGTAATTGTTTGGTTATTCCGTCAGTTTTTAGCAGTAGAAATAGATGAAAATCTTAATTGAAAGAACTACTTTGCTCTGCAATTTAATGTATAGGGACCAATTTGCTCATTTTATGAGTAAAAGGGGGCAAACTGCAATCTGATTCCTACTGCAGGTGCTTTCATAATACCCTTTTATTATTAGTTTTTTTCTTCATGAATTATGTTCTTAGTTGTGCAAATCCTTCTTGCAGTTGCATTCAAGCTTTACGACTTAAGACAAACCGGCTTTATTGAGCATGAGGAGGTTCGTATCATCGAGTTACTATTGTTTACACGTATATGGTCAATATTAACTAAAATATTTCATTGACTTGCAGTTGAAGGAAATGGTTTTGGCACTTCTGCATGAATCGGAACTGGTTCTTTCGGAAGACATCGTTGAGATGATTGTCGATAAGGTGCAGATATCTCTGACCGATCAACTATCGAATATCTTCGTATTCGATACCGGCATTCTTAACTCTTATTTTATTTCTGTGTTTTCTGCAGACATTTAGCGAAGCAGACACAAAAGGTGACGGCAAAATCGATCTAGAAGAGTGGAAAGCATTTGTATCAAAATATCCATCTCTCATAAAGAACATGACTCTCCCATATTTGAAGTGAGTAAATCTATCTTGCTAAACTGATACCCAATGCATACCCAAACATACCCTTGTACTCGAGTAATGGTGGCCAAGGGCCCCTACAAAATCTTGAAAAAATTTCATTTCTTCCTTAAAAGTTTTAGAAAATTTTAATTAGGCCCTCCAAAAATTTTAAATTTCTCATTGTACTTTTTACTTTTTCTTTGAAAATTTTAATTAAGCTCACAAAATTTTAAAAGTTTTAATTAGACTCTCAAATTTTATTAATTTTTTTTTCATTAAACTCTTAAATTTTTTGAGAATTCCATTAGCCCCTCCCAACTTATTTCCTAGATTCACCGCTGGCAATGTAGCTAGTTTAATTTCAAAATCTTTGTGGTGTCTTTTGCAGGGATATAAGCATTGCATTCCCCAGCTTCGTGGTTCTGCCCGAAATCGAAGATTCGGATGTTAGCGTCTCCGTTAATGGAGATTAAATATCTGATTTTGTCAAAACGTTTTGCACTAATCTAATTAAGTTATGAAGCCGATGAATCCCGAGTACGAAGGACGACCAAAAGTTCATAAAAATCACAATCTGCAAATGGATCAGCAGTTAAACGTTCTTCAAAATCTGGGGTTTGCACTCTTTTGTATGTACAGTGTTGTTTTATATGTTTTGGGAATGTTCATATTACTGTTGAGTATCAGAAAATTTTGTGAAAAGAACAGTTTTCTCTTTTTTTTCTTTTGATATATTTTGTGATAAAAGCTATGGTGATATGACCACTTAGTTTGTTTTCAAATTTTATTGACTGTAATTGACACAATTTTGAATTTAAATATTCGTAGGGACCAAATTGAAATTACCATAATTTTTAGGAAGGATTAAAATTATCTAAAGAAGAAAAGAGTTTTAAAGTAAACTGAGAAAAATTATCTAATAAATATATTTATTAAAGGTTTATATATGATCTGAATGTACATGAGAAGTTTCAATTGATTAATTTCAATTCTTTTATTAATAAAAATTTGAATAAGGTTAAATTAGAAATGAGTTAATATTTACTATTCAAAGAATATAATTTAGAGTTAAATATTTTAAAATTTTTAGTTTTATAAATAAATTATTTTGTATGAAATTGAACTGTTGTAGTCGAAAAGAATAATTTTAAAAACATTTTTATATAGTAATGTTAATTTTGTTATAATTTAGATTTATTTTAATTCTTTTTAATAGTGCTGGAATTACATTGATCCTGTTAATAATAGAGATTAATTTAATCTAATTCCTATAGTTTAGGGATCTCTCAAGTATTTTAATCATTATAAAAGAGAAAAGAAAAAGTATTCTCATAATAATATAACTACTTATTTTATAAAAAGAGTGATTCTTTAATTTGGTATTCAATCGGCTGGTGACGTTAATTTGAACGAGAGTTTTAAATATAGTATACTTAAAGGACTAGTAAGCAATAAACATTTATTACTCTACTCAACTACTCAAGTCACCGACATTGAGTTTTGATTATAAACCAAGACTCCCCACATGCCCAACACAGTTGCAGCCACAAGTACAGGGAAACCAATGGGACGACACATAATGTCAGAACTGAAACAAGTTAGGTTAATTTCATAGAATATCCTCGAATTAGGATCCAAATTTTGAATTGAATTCAAAATTTATAAAATATGTTGATTGAGTCCTTAAAATAAATTAGCATTATATCAATTGAGTCATTTCGTCAGCTTAACCGACAATTATGAGATTATATGCTAGTTTAGATATGAAGTGGACTGTATTTAAAATACATGTATCAAATTGTAAATTCGTGTGTACTTACCACATTGATATTTTGTATCTGAGGCATTAAAAAGTTTGATGATATTGTTTTCTTTCTTTAAAAAGTCAGTTTCAAGTTGTCTACATAATAGGTACACAAATATTTACAATTTAATCAAAAATGCTTTAAATATTGTTCACTTTATATCTAAATTGGCATTTAACATTTGAATTAATAGATAGGTAGACCAAATAACTTGATTTGATACAATGAGCGGTGGTGGGAAGTGTAACGTCCCCTTACCCGAGACCGTTGCCTGAGTCAAGCTGGAGACATTACAAAACTTATCTTAGCACTTAAACAGTTTTCATAGTAAACTATCCATCTGCGTCACGGTCGTTAAAAAAATCATATCTCGAGTTAAGAAACTCGAAATCCCATTCCGTAAATTTTCCCTAAAACTAGACTCATATATCTACTTACTAATTTTTTTCTAGAATTTTTGGTCAGGCCAATTAGTACAGTTTATTAGAAGAAGTCTCCCCTGTTTCAGGGTTCGGCTACTCTAACCCTTGTGCACTACGAATCAAATTTCTTCCTGTACAGAAATCCAATGACTATGCCATTTATTTCAATTAAAAATAGACTCAATAAGGAATCCATACAAATAAAGTTTGAGTCCTAATTCTTATTACACAATTTATGGTGAATTTCTAAAGTCAGAACAGAGAATCCAGAAATTGTTCTAACCCTGTTTCACCAAAACGTAAATATCTCATAAAATACAACTCTTTTACCTATTTTGTTTCTTCCATATAAAAATAGATTCATTAAGCTTCAATAAAAAATTTTATTCATTATCTAATTCAAATTATACTATTTTTGGTATATTTTCAAAGTTGGACTACCGCTACTGTCCAAATCTGTTTTAGTAAAAAAATGTTGATAACTAAGTTTATAACATCTTCATTTCTTCTCTCTACAACATTTACCAACAATTCCTCTTATTACTCTTCACTAACATATCAAAACATACCATACTTAAGGTTTTGGTAACATTTACAAAACATACCAAAATATCACTTAACAACTTAGATACTTTCAGAATGACCAAAAGACATCCTAGGTACAATGCCATTTTCCAAAAGATAGAAACTTCACCAATTTGAGTTCGGGATCGGCTTGTATCTTTGAGTCCTTATACTTTCAAACCTAGCTGCATGACGGAAACAAAGCTGTCACGTGAGAATACTCTCGGTGGTATTTCTATAAACAATAGCTTTATCAACTTTAAAACATGGTAATTCAAACACATTATTGCTATTATTCAATATCAATCAAGACTTTAATAATCTTTACTTTATTTACCCTTATTAACATAACTTTCGGACAGCGACGGATACACGGATCCAACCTACACTCGGGATAAGCACATAGTGCTTCATCGGAACAAATTCGAACTTTAACATTATAGTACACAAAGTACTTCATCGGAACAAATCCGAACTTTAACGATGAGTCGACACATAGTGTCTCATCGACTCAATGTCGGAATATCCCAATACTTCCAATTCCTATGACATGTCAACTATATCCGACTAGCCCGACAATCGCTAATAGGGTATTCAAAATCACATTCATTTCAATATGGTAAAAATACTTACCTCATTCACATTTTCATACAATATAAATATCAAATATAGCAATAACGATTAAGCTCGGTTTATAGAAATACAAACCACTATTTATCGAATTTAATCGATATCTTCGTTCACTTTCTCTTTCCCTTCTTTAATGACGTATCCGATTATTACGTTTGCTACTAACAATCATACAATTAAAATCATCAATATACTAATTCATAAAACACATTTTCACTTTCTATCAAACTTTTACAAAAATTCCAATTTCGTCCTTTTTCCATTACTAATCTTTTTTCTTTAACTTAAGCTTGATTCTCTTTTAATCAACCCATTAACAATTTCTAACTCATAAAATTCATTATAAAACATAAATTTTGAGCTCTATTCAACTTAATCCCTATTTAAACTTAACTTAGAATTCTTTTAATAAATCACTCAATTTTCACTTCTAATTTCAATTTCTATCAATTTAACCCATAAAACCTCAATTTATTCAACTAAATCAATATCTAAAATTTTCTATTTTTCTTCATTTTAACCTCATACATGTAGAACTTTGAATTAGGCATCCATAAACATAAAAATCATAAGAAAATGAGCTAAAACAACTTACCAATTAAACTTTAGGGCCTTAATCCTCAAATTTTCCTTTTCTATTTCTTTCTTTCTTTCCTTCTTTCTTTCTCACGTTTGCTCTCTGTAACTTTTCTATCTTTCTTTCTCTTTTTTTAACTTACTCATAAATCTATATTCAATATAATAATATTAATAATATAATATTATTCTAATAAAATAACTTAATCTATAAGAAAAACTACTTTAACACATTTAATATCTTTACCAACTATTACACATGTTATTCAATATTAACACACACATGTCACTAGGGTCTAATTGCTAGATTAGTCCCTTTATTAATCTTTAATCTATAATTAAAATTTTATATCGTATGCAATTTAATCCTTTAAACTAAATTCAAGCTACTTCACTTAATTAAATACTAAATAACCATTCAACTATAATTCATAAATATTTCTAATAAATATTCATGAATTAATTTCACGAAACAGATACTCAAGACTCAATTTTCGATACCGTAACTTTCAGTTCATTACAAGAAGGGACAAGCAAGGGCCTTGATATCTTAAAATTAGAAATCTATTTTTTTTACCTTTTAGAATGTATAAAATGATAAATTAGTAAAGATAAAATTGTAATTTGATCCTCTAAAATGATTGAGATTTTAATTTAGACCTTTAAAAATTATAAAGATTTGACTTCTATAATGGTGTAATTACATTTCCCTATGTACAACATTGATACTTTGAAGATTTATATTAAAATATTTTAATGTTTTAGAAATCGATTTAAAATCAGAACAATAATTTAAAGACGTTTGGTGGAATCAACTCAATGAAACATAAGTGACACTTGTATATAATAAAGCACATGCATCAATATTTGACATTTGTATATATTTTTATTTAGAATTTAGAATTATTAAATTGATTAAAAATATAAAAAAAATAGTTGTGGATAGATGGACCAAACTAAAATAAATACAAAATGTGAAACAACATTCAAGCTTTAAACTTGTAAACCAGCCAAGAAAGCAACTCCAGTTGATGGTAACCATGATGATCCGTAGATAAATTGTTGGACTGTAAATTTACTTGCTTCAATCTCGGAAGTAATAACCCTATATCCCCGCCACCCGATTCGTTGCCCGATCGCCGCTCCTGGCCCGTAATTCATGTATTCACCGTAATATAGTGTATCCAGGGCGAATGTGGTGTTCCACTCGAGCCATCCCTTGGGGTGTACGTGATTATTCATGTATGATAACATGAACACAACCCTAGAGTACAATTTCCACGGACGCCCTAAGTACGTCTCAAAGCTACCGTTGGATGCGACGAGATCCGATGCTGGTAGAATCCGACATGCATGGATCGAGATGCCCGTATTCTGATTCGGGTCTTTTCGGTTTTGAGCAGTGATGGTGTTTTTCTGTAAGGCCATCGGTTTCCGAGCATAAATGCTACAGTTTTGGAATACCACGGCGGCGTTACCGAAAATGAAATCAACCGTCCCATAAATGTCACATTCACGGTAGAATTGCCGGTTGGAGTGAACGTAGAGAGTGTCTTGGTATCCGATAATGTTACAACGGTAAACCACGGCATGATCTGCCCCGACACGAAGAGCCACCGCTTGGTGCTTAGCTGGTCCAGCCCAGTTCTCGAATGTCATGTCTCTTGCAATAAAACCGGCCCCGGTTGCAGCTGAAACAATCAATGAAATACATACAAGTTGCAAACATTAGTATATGGTCATTCAATGATCCTTAAAATACATAATAAATTTTTTAAAGAAATTTTAAACTTATCCATATTGGAGACATCATAATTCAAAATCTAGAAATAGGGAAATGTCATTAAAGCTGATTATTTGACAATAACACATTAATAATGGTAGATAACACCGTGACCCACTTTCAATAATGTCACTATTTTAGCTTCAAATTGTACCCATAAACATAACATTTCCAATCATTTCAACACTTTCCTATTGAAAAAAACATTGTATGTATTTATTACATTTTTGGCATACATTTTTGGCACCTTGCAAGTTAATTTTCATCAATTCAACTTGTGATTATATATATTACAATTTTTTTATGTATTATGGATCCATTAAAAGTTCATTTTCATCCCAAATTGAATTAAAAAAAATAAAACAACATTAAAAGAAACCCAAATTTTTTTCTCCAGAAATTTCAAATATCACCCCTTAAAAATTGAAAATTTTGAAAAAATTAGAAAAAAAATAATAATAGAGAGGATAAGGTGCAATGAACATTGGCTTATAGGAATCGCCAGTGCTTTTGTCCCTCTAGAATAACTTCCCATGTGCATGGTTTAAAAGGTTTTTGGTCCCATTTTTCTTTTTTGAATGAGGATTTAAAGAAAAATAATAAAAATAAAAGGTAAATTTTTAGATTTTATAAATGAATTAAAAGCGTGACAAATGTTTTATAAATATAAAAAAAATTATATTAATAAATAAATACCTAAATTTGTTGGTAAAATTCATGTATATGAAATAATTTTTTATAAATAAGAAAAAGGTAAAAAGAATTTACCAAAGGCAGCCGTGTGGAAAGTGGTGATGTTGTCAAAAATACTTTTTCCACCTGAAATTATTGTTTTACCCTTCCCGTCCCCTATGAACATCAAGTTTATTTTCTTTCTCCCCACCTTCAAATCCTTCTCTTCGTACCTGTAAATAAAATCCATTACTCAATTTACCGATTTATCCTTACACCAAACTTCTAATTAAACTTATTATTATAAAAGTGTTTTCATTTTTTATTTTAATACAAAATCAATAAAAACAAAAATTAAACTTATCACAGAATGCATTTTAAATAATTTAATCTAATATAAAATATACTTAATAATGCATTAAATATGAATTTTAAAATATTATGGTGAAAAATATATAAAATACATATTTATTAGAAAATTATATAAAATATAAAGTTTTAATTTAAATGTTAAAACTGAAATTTTAAAAAAAACTGTTAATTTTATATAAAATATGGAAAAAACCACTATAATATATAATTTAATTTTATCAAAACATAACATTTTTCACTTTTCAGTTTAATTAACGCCAACTTTTAATATTAAATTCGCTTTTAAACTTTAAAAGGCCGAAACGAAAAAAGGCTATGGTATTATATTCCTTATAACCCATAAATTTACCTTCCTGCCCTCACATAAATGATGATCCGCCGAGTACTATTCTCCGGCGCCTTTTTAATCGCCTCGCTGATCGTCTTAACGGTACCGTTTTTCGAGACGATTATATCAGCCTGGATCGCCGACACGGGAGTGTTCAACAGTACCCTCTCCTTCCTCCCTAGCCACTTCGGGAATTTGTCCTCGTCGACATTTTCTCCCGATAAATCGTCACCCGACGCCAGCAACCTCCTGTTCTGCACCGGCACTCCACCGAAATCGTCTCCGCCGCTCGCCGCGAAAATCGACAAGCAATTACTCACGAGCTCCGCCAAGTCGCTCAGTTTCGCCGCCACTTGGTCCTTCACCGTCCCGCTCACTCCCTCGAACCCCTCCGTACACGTGTCGTGGTTCGTCAAGGCCGCGCTCAGCCAAGTCATCACGTCTTGGGACGAGCTGCCTTTATAACCGCCGTCTTGCGAAGGCAAGACGGAGGAGAGAGAACGGGAGAGTGCGTCGACGGAATCTTCTAGAAGCTCGAGGCAGTCATCGAACGCTGACCGTACTCGTGGATCCATTTGAACGTAGGAGATCGACGCTGTCGTATAAAGAGCTTGACTAAAGTGCCTTAACGTCATATTGAACGAAATGTGGACAAGGTCTTGCTCACTAGCAGTGAGTGAGCCAGGGAACTCGAGGAGTGAGTTAACACAGAGACTCGGGAACCGAGCTTTACTACACGTCTTGGAAATAGCTCGAGTGGGTTTCCGGTGGATCAATACGCCTCCTCCACCGCCGCCGCCAACACGGTCGGCAGCTCCTTCACGGAGCACGATTGCAAGCCCAGCACAAACAGCTGACACAACGATCATTCCCAAAGCAATAACCGAAACGATAACAAGCCTTTTCTTCTTGTTTTCAGGTCTGGGTTCTCCTCCTTCTTCTTCACGTTGTTGCCGGTGATCACCGGAACTTTCAAATTCCGGTCGTCGGAGTAAGTCGTATCCCATTGATCTTTTCTATTTTTCAATTTGGGTCAGTAATGAGATAAAGATAAAAGCTATAAATACTACTACAACTACTTACATGATCATATATGAATGTTCATAAACAATGAGTAAAGTGTGTGGGGTTATATAAGAAGAAAAAATGGTGGAAAATTAGAGAGAAGAAGGTCGGTGTTGAAGGCTTATGTGGGCAACCATGAGCTGTCCTCTACTTTCAGCACTTTTTGGTTTTTGCCCATTGGTCAAGGGCATAGAAATTAAACTCCCATTGGAAAAAGTACGGATAAATTTCACTTGAGGTAATCAAATTATTAGTAAATTTATATTTTAACTATTATATTTTAAAAAGTTATAAAATAGTCACTAAATAATTCGAAAGTTTTTATTTAAATTATTTAACTATTTAAAAGTTTTTAAAGTCACAAAGCTGTTAAGTTTTTTAAAACAATTAAGTTTGGCTAACAAACGACGATTCAATAATTAGTACAGTGGATTATAATCAATACGCTTTAACGAATACAAAAACATATCTTAGATCCAAATCGATTTGACAGTTAGTGTTAGAGATTGAAGATGAAGGTTATTTAAATTTTGATTTGTAAATCAGTGACGTTCAAAGCTATTTTGAGAAAAAATAATCGTAGAAAAGAAGGGAAATAATAGCTTCTGATTAATGCAGGCGGTTTTAATTGAAAAAGCTATATAATAATAATTTTAACAGCCTAATGACTTAAATGAAAACTTTTGAATAATTTAATAGTATTTTATATTTTTAAAATGATTAAATCATAATTTCACTAACAATTCAATAATTTTGGGAGTAGTTTAGTTAGATTTCTCACTTTGTTTTACTTTTATCATCTTTTGGGTTTTAAAAGTAGAAGTTAAAAAATATATAAATAATGATAAGATGCATTAAGGAAAGTATAAACGATTGAGATATGATTAAGGAATTAAGAAAGTTCATAGAACTTTTTGATTAAAATTTTAGTGGATTTGTGGGGTTTTCTTTTCTTTCTCTTTTTCTTTTTCTTTTTTACTCTTTTAAATGGATTTTTTTTATTGAAATTTTTATGGTGATTGGTGAGGGATTTTATAGAATGAAGATCTTGAAGTGGACTCTTTTGATGAATACTTTATATACAGCAGATTTGTTAGGTTATTTGTTTAGGTTAAAATGTTAGTTTAAAATTTGAGAAGATTTAAGAAAAAAATTTGATTTGAAAAATAAGTTTGGGCAAAAAAAATTAAGCTTATTTAAAATATGAGTTGAACCTGAACTTAAACATTCGATTCTTGAGCTTGGCATGACTCAATTCATTTTTAAGTTCATAATTTTTTATATTATGTTATTTTTATATGTTATGTAATTTATAATACATTAAAAAATAAAATTATATTCTAATGTAAACATTAAAATAATGTTAAGACAACTATATAAAAATTTCAATAAATAAAAATAAAATTATTAATATTAAAATAAAATAAATATTTTTAAAAATATTTAAAATATAATATGGACGGTTCTAAAATAAATATGGGTTAATCTTTTACAAATATGAGCGAGTTTGGGCAAAATTTTAAGTTAATATTTCAGGCCGGGTTAGACTGGGATAAGTTTAAATTATATTAATATCATATTTAGACTCAATCCGACTTATAAACACCTCTAGGTCAGAGATAAAGTTGTAGAGAACCTTGATAAAATGCTACCATATACGACATGATGGAACCTAGCGTGGTTGTGTTTAAACTTAGGGAGTTGGTCACTGGACTTTTGGAAGTGATAAGAGTTAACACAAACCTATACAATGCGAATTTTCTCGGGATTTTGTAGTGGCCATGTGATTCGTAAGTTGGGCGAGATTTTAGAATGACAAGTCATTGTTTCGATACTCCTTTTAAGTGATATGGTGATTAATAAAAATAAATAAAACTATTCAATCGATTAATATTAATATCCGACTCAATCAATTTAATATAATTTTTTGAATTAATACTCAATTTAACTAATCTGACTGACACAGTTCAAATATGACAGTGAATTTTGGGAAATGCATTTTTAGATGAAGCGAACATGATTTTGTATAACATGTATGGTAATCAGGCATGTGAAATACTTCAAATAGTATAGAGATAATAGTTACTTTACTTTAATGCTTCACGGGGAAGAAAGTTAGGCTATATTTTCATTTTTCGTGATTAAAAATTTTAAATTTATATTAAATTTGATCATTTGCTTTTTTAACGGCGTGTTTTAACAATCAATACTATGATGAGATATGATGATCTTATATTTTTAACACGCAATAAAAGTAAAAATTAAAAAAAAATATTTAAAAAAATTTACCGCACGTCAAGATATAAGGTTACCATATGTCAACATGCTATTGATTGTTAGTGTATGTCGGCTTTTTTTAACAGTGGTAATCAGGTACTTAAAAAAGTCAAAATCGACTTGTGATTTTCAAGTTTAAATACTAATTAAATAAAAAAAATTAAACTTTCAAATAAATACTATATTAACTAATAAATAAAAATAAAGTTAGAATCCTTTTTTCAAAATTTTTGGTGAATTATTGGAACTGAAAAAGGGTAGATGAGGCACAATGAAGAAACAATAATTGTGCAATTGCTTAGCCAACAAGAATATATTAAAACACTTTCTTTCTTTCTTTCATGGCATTGTCACTCGTCGTGCCATGTAAATTTTATAAAGTATGTCCTTATGCTCTTTGCTTCTCTTTGCTTTATGCCGCCCTCTTTTTAAGTAAAGTAATCAAAGCAATACTATAGTTTAGTGCTTCACGAAGATTACATATATGGTCCCCAAATAAGTAAAAATATAATGGAGGTTTTTATATTGAGAATTAGGGGTAAGTGTTCGATCGAATTAAGTTAAATTAAATAAAAATTTTTGAGTTAATCGAGTTGACAAGTCCTATTTTATCATTTTAATTCAATCATTCTTTTTTGAATCGAAACAAGTGAAATTTTTCAATTAAATTAAAAAATTAAAATGTTAAATAAAAATATTGTTACAATATAACTACTTTTATATTAGAGCATATAAATTTGAAATTTTATATATTTGGAAGTTTTTCAAAGCAAAATAAAAAATAATTTAGTATGACAAACTTGAATCATTAATCAACTTATTTAGGTCCAAAATTATTAATCTAGAAAAAATTTAATTTTTAACTTTCTTTATATATTTTTAGATTTTTTTTGAAATTTTATAATTTTTTTGAAATATAGATTTTGGAATTTTATAAATATTTTTAATTTTAATTTTTTTTTTAAATTTTG
This sequence comes from Gossypium arboreum, assembly GCF_025698485.1. Taxonomy (NCBI): domain Eukaryota; kingdom Viridiplantae; phylum Streptophyta; class Magnoliopsida; order Malvales; family Malvaceae; genus Gossypium; species Gossypium arboreum. The sequence continues at coordinate 1,429,580 of NC_069080.1, read as the reverse complement.
TTGAGAGAGATCAATTTCTCATTTTAAACTTAACAGGATCAAAAGAATATTTATACTAATCTTTTATTCGAATTATTTAAGTTATTTGAATTGTAAAATTCAACTCGATTCGAATTCGAAACTCGAATTACTTATTCGAGTTGACTTGTATAATTCAAATAACTAGAATAACTTGATTCGATTAACTCAAAATTTTATTTTTTTCGATTATTTCAAATTGAATTGAGTTTTGCTCACCCCTATCGAGAATTAGATTGCATTTTGTCCATTTTATTCAAAAAAAAAAAGATAGTTCTTGTATATTAGATTTAAAAAAAAACAAATTTGTCCTATTCTTTTCTTTTTTTCATTTCTATTGTCAAAATTTGGTCCATGTACAACACAATAAGGTACACGTGGTTATTATGTCAATCACGTTAGTTTTTAACAATAGATTTGAATGAAATTTTTAACTGAAAATATAATTTTACTCTTTAATCTAACTTACAATAACAAATTTACCTATTTTTCTAAGTAAATAAGACAAATACATTCTGACTCTTCGTTTCCATAGTACTTTTACCTATCAAAATGCTTGAAGAATAAGAATTTTATAGGCTAATATATTTATAAAAAAAAACCCTTAAATCACTACTCTTTATTTAAAGAAGCACTTATACTATTAATTTATATATTATTATTTGATACATAATTGGCGGAATTTCTTTTAATTGCACAAACGAGATTAAAAATTGACATTTATCTCATTTATATATATTTATTTTTAAAAATATAAATTAAGAACACTAACCAGTTTTTAACCCTATTTGTTATATAATTAAAAACCTATAATTATCTTAATTTAGTACTTAATTAATTGTAATATAATGTTTTAGATTATGCCTTCTCCAACATTCTATGCATGCATTATCAACTATTTTAATTATTATCCTTTCCACATCTTTCAATTTCATCCATTTCTTTTTCTCCACCTTTACAATATGTATGTAATTTATTTTTTTCATTACATTAGTTTAAAAACGAGTTTTTTTTACGATTCAACTTATTTTAATTAAATTATATTAAATAAATAATACATTTTTAAAATTTAAGCCAGCTGGATGTAAATTATAATTTCAACCAATAAAATATTTATTTTTTAATATTTCTAAAAAAATGAAACAAGCATCTTGGATCCTATGGGTAAAAAGCAATTTCTTTTTCTTATGGACTGATATATTTGCTTAGTGGCGATCTTTAGACAAAAAGGTGGTGCTTATAAACAGACAAAATAAGATTTGAATAGTTTATCTGGTAAAGAGAAAAAAGGTAATGGCACGCAACCTTAAGGGAAGTATTCATGTTTTTAAAATGGAATTAGCGGTCAAATTGATGAAGTTATTGATTTATAAATTTGATCTATATAATCGATTTAATTAAAAATTATTAAAAATAATTCAATTAGTTCAATCTTATTCTCCTAATTGATGTTCTAATTAATTTTGATCTATCCGACTGATCTAATTTAGTTCCAATATCAGTGGTTAATACCAAGTTATGTATAAATATATATTAAATACATGAAATGGATATCTAACATACCTAAATCCTAACAATTAAAATAGTGGAAGCACTAATTATAGAAATTAAAAATAACACATAAGGATAATTTTAGTTTTTAATTTTTTTATTATGTTGGTCTTATGTTTTTTAATATTTTCATCTTTAATCTTTAAAATTTAGTTAATTTATTTTTATTGAAATAATTGATTTGAATAATTAAAATTTTAATAGGATAGACTTCGTAACCTTTTAAAATTTACAGTTTATGTGTATTTTATTACTAATGTAAATATATTTTTTAAAAGCTTAACAAACCGTTTAAAACTTTAAATTATTTTTATAAATACACATAGACCACAATTAATATTAATCCAGTGAACTTTTTCATTAAAAAAAAAATCACCACTATTATCTTTGATTTTGCCAATGGATCATTTAGAAAAAAAAAAAAAAAAAGAAAGGAATCAATAGGGTTTTATGGGCTTTTTGAGCCCATCAATTAAGCCTCAGCAGAAGCCTAGAATTTTAAGTGCTTGGCCTAGGCCTTCAAGGAGGTCCACTTTTGTAAGCGACCCACCCATATCTAGCCACTATGTTCAAGGTCAAATTTTACTATTAATCCCTATATTATGCATAAGTTATAGATTTAACTTCTTTATTCTAGTTTGGTCAGTTTTAGTCTTATTTCTTTTTGAACTCAGTTCTAACCAAAATCGTAGTAGTTAAATTCATTTAAGTTAAATTCTGTTATTAATTTTGTACTATGCGTCAGATTTGGATTTAAACTTTGTTCTTTAATTTGATCGTTATTTTTTATACTTTTTTACTTTCGAAATTTCAGACATGTTCTTGACATCATTATCCAATACATATCCGGAAATAAGTATAAAGAAATCTCTCACAATTAAAGTACTTGGGAGAATCCTATATTATAAAGATTGGATCAAATTGGTCTCTCTATTATTATATGTATCAATTTAGTCCCTACACCATTAAAATGAATCAAATAATTCCAAATTGTAACATAGTTAACATTTACTATATAAAAATGACTTGAAATTTATCTTTCTCAATTGTAGCTCAATTCTAAACAAAAGATTATATATACTGTATACGAATCATAAAAACTTTAAAAATATTAATCCGTTCAAAACAATAATTGATAATTTTTTAAACAATAAATGTTAGTTCCATTCTAATTTAACTTTATTTGATTATTTTAATAGTATATAAATTAAATTTGTCCATTTAATATTAAAGAATATATCCTATGAATAATGGGGACAGAACACAGTACTTCATGTCCTTTTAGTGTGTGCACACTGAAAGTAGAAAAAAAGAAGAAGCTATAATCAGACATAATCTTTTATTTTTATTTTTTTTACTGCACAACATTCAATCAAGGTTTAGCAGAAGCCCAGAGATCTTAAAGGGTCTTTCTTACAAGGGATATATATTTTCTATGTTCCAATAAAATTATGAATACTCAGCCCAGGCCTTCAAGCTGCTTGTAAGCTATCAATCCATATTTAGCTACTCTCTTCTTATGCGAAGAACCCACAATTTTATGGGATACATATACGGTGGTTGGTACCGATCTTACCGATCAATATTTACCGGTTTTAAGCTAAAACCTATAGTATGATACTGGTTTGTACTTGACGATACATATCGTGTATCATAGATATTGATTTTATTTAGGATTTAGGATTTAGGATTAAAGATTTCATACATTTTGATAAACTTTTTTGAGGACTTTTGACAACATGACCTGTTATAGTAGGAAGCAGGCATGTTGATTTGCCTTGATTAGTTTAGGTTCTTTTTACTTTCGTGAAAATATTTAGTATATTATTAGTGAAGTTTTTAAATTCTATAAATAAAATTAAATTAATTAATTTGTTGATCTAATTGATTGGATCGATCTATTCGATTCTATTAAATAAATCATTAAGAAAAATATTCTAACTAGTTCTTTTTTTTTTTACCATTTAAGTAATAATTAATTAAATTGACACTTTACACATTAGGTTTTGTTATACTTGACCAACAAAAGACATGTGGTAAGACCCGTGAATGGTTTGCATTGAATCTCTTGGAACTTCGCTTAAACTATTTATTTGTAACCAATTATTCAAGGACAAACGAGTTTACTTGTCATCTAACGCTTTAAGGGATGACAATGTTAAAACAAGATAACTTACAACACAAACAGGTCCGCGCAACACATACCATAACGACAATTAACTTGCAACAATAGTGCTTGTTTAGCACCTAACCTCTGACTTGTCTGCACAACCATACAGTTTCACCATGTCACACTATGAAACAAAGGGCAATTCGATATATAAGACCAAACGCACAAGGGAACGGGTATTCTTTTCCAAGTCATTTTCTCCCTTTTCTTCCTTTCCTTTTTCTTTTTCATTGTCGACTCTCCACCCTATACCAGTGAATCCGACCTTATCCCCTCACCTTCTCTTCTATCAACAAGTTCAAATGATATTAATAATGGTGATTTATTAAGTTAGATTGAATCAACTGCAGCTGAAACATTAACAATAAATTATATTTAATTTCAAATTTGATTAAAAATTACTCAAATTTCATAGAAATAAAACATTAAATTATTCAAATTTAAGTTTACATTAAAAATATTCAAACTCGACTTGCGAGCTATACAAGCTTCATCAAGTAAGACCCCCAACTAAATTCTATTTTCCTTTTTCAATCGAATAATCAATGAGGTAACAAGTCTTAGTGAATCACTACTTGCACCCATTGGATCACAAAACGATCAAGTATGCCTTGTAATTTGTATTGAGTTCTTTAAATCATAGTGTTTTTTTAAAATTAAATTAAATTAAATTTTATTTTAATTTAAATAATTATACAAACGAATGGGAATGTATCATCGATTAAACCCAAACTTTTATGCTACACTACGATAATCTTGTCATTAGTTTAAAAGATTGTTGATGAGCTACATTTAAACACCATTGGGTTTCATCATTAATCTTAAAAAAGGGGGTAAAAGCTTGAATCCAAGCTTAACTATTTTAAAGGGTAAATTTTATTTAAAGTCATTAAATTATTAGTAATTTTATATTTTGGTCATATAATTTTAAAAGTTATAAAATTATCACTAAATTATTCAAAAGTTTTTATTTAAGTCGATGAATTATTCAAAAGTTTTTATTTAAGTTACTGGGTTGTTAAGTTTTTTTTTTTAAAGTCTGGATAGCGAGCTTCAAGCCACAATTTTGATAATTATTTCAGTGGATCAGTACCCATTGACGAGTAGAAGAATATACCTTAAATTCAAAACGATTTGACAATCAGTGTCGAAAATTAAAGAAGAAAGTTGTTTGAATTTTGATTCGTAGAATCGTGACGTTCAAAGCTATTTTATGAAAAAAAAAAACGAAATGTAGAAAAAAAAGAAAATGAGAACTTTCGATTGGCGTAGGAAATGAGAAAAGAGAAGGCATATAACAACAATTTTAACAGCCCAATGATTTAAATGAAAACTTTAGAATAATTTAATAATAATTTTATAATTTTTAAAAATTAAGTGAACAAAACGGTTCAAACATGTATTTAAAACGGCAAACCCAAACTTTAAACAAGTTTAATTCTCAAGAAATTAAATCAATTTCGAGCTAAAATTCATCTTAGCTCTCCATCGACCGTGTTCTGAAAATCTAAAACCCAAGAAACGTCTCGTCATGATCGTGAGTCATGAGCACTCCTTCACTAAAACTTGTCTCCCATTGAGGAATTTCGTCGAACACGATAATGATAAAATAGCACAAGCAGACAAAAAATGCTAGAAGACGACAAACATCCACTTCAATATTCAACCAAGCAACAACACGTGCCCCATAAAAGCACATATCGATCACCCTTTCACAAGCCCTTTTCGATAAAAAGTTAGTCGGGACCCTCACTCCATTGTCCGATTTCGGGGCAGGTTTTTATCAGATGAGCTGCTCTGGTCCTTCCCCCCTCCCCCTTTCGAAGAGAATATTGCCATTACCATTCCCATCGCCATTTCCCTAAGCTAATGGTCTCAATATTTCTACAGCCAACATCTGTAATGGTCCCCTCTTTTTTGTCTGTTCTGCATTTACTAATTCCTTCGCTTAAAACAATCAATTATTGTCTTTTTTTACAAAGGGAATATGAGAAATCATTTCATCGAACACCTTAACTTCATTATTGAATCCTTCGTTAAAAAAAAAAAAAGGGTTTTCAATTACGGATAGGATTCAACCATGGATAAAAAAAAAAAAAGACGTTCTACATTCTTCTGGTGTTTTTCGATTTGGATATTTTTACGAATTAGATTAATGTGTGGTTTTCCGTTTGAAGTAAAATTTTTTGGATAATTTTCATTATTAATTGATAATTTTTGTTTTTATCACTTAGTTTTAAAAATTAAATTTAGTTGGAAACATTTTTTAATTAGTGTGATAATAATTTTAGACATCGGTTTATATATATATATATATATATCAATTTAACTCTATTTCTATATAAAACTATTAAAAAATTTAAAAATTCTATATAAAAACTCTAAATCCCAAATGTGTTGTTGTTAAAAAGTAATATGTATAAATAAATAAATAAAATACGAATTGGGTGATGAAGAATAAGCCTTAAACTCCAAAAAAATGATGATGATGCACCGGAAGCTGCCAGGTAATTGCAACAACAAATCTCCACCATTGCCATAAATATTAGCTCTTCAGTAACAGGGAATTTGAATTTTTTTTTATTTTTAAAATAATTTTTAGTTTTCTTTTATAATTTAATACAGAATCAGGGTCAAATGTAAGTATAAAAGTAGAGGATTAAAATTGTTATTATACCAACAAAAAAAACTGACCCAATTAATCACTTAATGAATAGTAATTAAATTGTAACTTTTTTAATTAAATAATCAAAATTAAAACTTAACTCTAATTGAGTGATTAATGTTGAAATTTTCCCAATTCTTTCCCTCCTCCTTATGCCCCAATTGGCAGTGCATGGAGCAATAGGGTTACTTACAAAGGAAACTACCGATAAATCTAAATTCATATAAAAATTGGGTATAAAATTCATTCAATTATTGAACTTTGTTTGATACAATAATTTTTGTCATTATCGCAAACGATGATAATGGACATGACTTTGATATTGGAAACTAAAGTACAAAAAAAAAATTATTACATCACTAATAGCAAAAAATTAGATTGAAGGCTTATGTAATAATGTTGCTAGCTTGAAGTAAAAATTCGTTTTTTTTTACACAAGGTTAAGAGTAAAAAGTAAAAACCCTAGTTTAATGTTTATATAAAAGCATAATATTTACTCATTTATCATTTTAATCTTAATTATTTTATTACTTTGATTCACAACATTCAAAATTTAATAGATAAATTCTCATTTTCCTTTAATGAGAGTTTTTTTCAAAATATGAAAAATCGAGAGGATAAATTTATTTTTTGTGAAAGAAACAGATAATTAAACACAGTTATTTAGTAATATTCAACCCTCATTCATGTTAAAAGCCATCTTGATGATATAGTTACCTTCCAAATTCTCTTCTTTGAGAATATGATCTCAATTTCATTGACTTATTAAGTGCTGAATTAGATGTTGATAAAAATACTTCTTAAATGACCTAAATAACCTCCATACTATCCATCTGAATCAATATTTTCTCACATCACCTGAATTTCAATTCTTTACCTCTAAAATAACTGATACAATTCGAGAATCCCACCCTGAGAATTGACAAAAAAAAAAAAACTAAGAAAATGGGTGGGTAGGAACTCAAAACAAGAGCCTTTAAAGTCAATATCAAGTGGTTTTGTTGAGAAGAACTCCCATGAAATAGAGGCTTGCATCCAAAAGGCAAAAAAAGAATCCAAAAAAAAAAAAAAGTGGGATGGTGCATTGGGCCATGTAAGAGAGGGTTGAAATGCAAAAGGGTCCCGTTTTACCTAAAAAAACCAAATTCTACAATTCCATTTCACATTATAATGACAAGAAACAAAAGGCACTATCAAACAATCCCCTCCAGCTGTTTTCTTAAACAACTCTCTCAACACATTTCTCATTCATATTTTTCTGGTTCCAGCTCTCTAAATTCCTCAATTCTGTTTACTAAGTTTACCTTTTAATCATTTAACTTCAGAAAAAATTAGAAAATAGTTTTTAAATTATTTGAAATTTTTCATTTAAGTTATTGAACTATTAAAATTATTTTTGTATGGATTTTTTTGTTCACACTACTTACACCAATCGAAAACTTTTCTTCTATTTCTCTACTACAATTTTGTATTTTGTTCATGAAATTGATTTGAATATCACGACTCCGTAAACTAAAATTCAAACAGTTTTTTTCTCCAATCTTCAACATTGATCGTCAGATAAACTTGAATTTAAGTTATATTTTTCTACTCGCTAATGAGTACTGATCCATTGTACCAATCGTTAAATCAGGGTTTGCAACTTACTAACCGGACTTTAAAAAAAAAACTTAACAGCTCAATTACTTACATAAAAATTTTAAAATAATTCAACCACCATCCAATAACTTTTTAAAATTAAATAATTATTTTTTTTGTCAAACATTTTTGACAAATTTTAGTATCTTTAAATGCAAAGTTATATTAAAATTTATTACTGTAATAGATGCTAAAGCTACCCAATAAAATGTGTGGATTCTTTTTCACCTTATGCCTCCATTAACTTTCTTTTTTACTTTTTCCAAGTCAACTAAGTGGATTTTGGGTATTCACAAGAGGCAAATTCCCTTCAATTTCAATTCTCTTCCTTTGAAAATTTATGGGTTTTTCTTTTTGCATTAAAACCATGAATTTTTTTGGGGGGTCGATTCAATTAATTATACCCATTATTTTTTTGTCTAATAAAACAAAATTAAATTGGATGGATTCAACCAGCTGGTGTAACTAAGACATTCTTCATTATTCTGTCAGCTAAAGTCCACCAAGAAAATTATGCCGTCCGATAAAATTTCGCCACGTGTAGATATCTAATTGGTTTCGAAGTATTACTCCGTGACAAAAACGTCAACTAAGTGCAACACATGTAAGTCAAGTGTTTTTTTTTTTTTTGGAACCATGCATACCTATATGCAAGTCGACTAACCATAATCATTTTTCTTTAATTCATATCAATATTAATTCGGTAAAAGTATGTTGAAAACCTTATATTAAGAAATAGATTTTATTTTATTTTATTTATTTAAAAAATAAGTAAATTAATCTTTATACATATCAAATAGCAAACAGAAGTACATAAGCAAAATGTGAGCATATAGTATACATGCACCAAACAGTTATACATGACATGCTGTGTACACCTCATGCTAACTTATAATGACTAGTTTTTATAGTAAAAATTGATGAAAATTTTAACAAAAAAACCCGTTTGCTCTTTGACCTTACATGCATAGACTAATTTGCCTATCTTTTTTAGTATAATAGGGCAAAATGCAATCTAATTTATAGTAAATGGGCTCTGTGGTACTTTTACATATCAAATCTAATCTTGGTAAAAGTACCATAGAGAACCTTATATTAGGAGCCAAATTACATTTTGTCCCAACTACTAAAAAAATTGACAAATTAATCCTTGTATGTTAGATCAAAGAGAATATTGACCATTTTGTTAAAATTTCCATCAAATTTTATTATTAAAAAACAAGTCCATATACGTCAAAATAAGGCACACATGGCATGCCATGTGCAGCTGCCTAGTTATTCCATCAACTATGTCAATTTTTAATAGTAGAAATGGATGAAATTTTTAACAGAAATAACTAATTTACTCATTGATCTAACATACAATGACTAATTTTCTTAATTTTTAAGTACAATGAATAAAATACAAATTGACTCCTAAAACATGGGCCTCCATGATATTTATATACATACTTATGTATTAGGGTTAATGTAATTTTTAGCCATTCAGCTCAACAAGTAGGGTCACTTTGTTACATGTATTTTTTTTTTCATTTTTGTACTTAAACTTAGTAATTAAGTTTATTTTAGTTCTTAAACTTTGCGATTAAGTCCACTTTGATAGTATTGAAATGGAATAGGAATGTACATATATCAAAATATATCAAAATGGACTTAACTGTTGAAATAACTCCATGTAAGAACTCACAATTACACAAGGTGAGACTCAAACTTAGTAATAATTAGTGACATTAGGTATAGTTTACCCTAATTTATATTTAATATTCACTTTGGAGTCCGACATAAGAGTTTTCCTTACAATTTTGCCAATGTACTACTGTTTGGTATTTTAAGTTCCTTTGTACTGTCACAGTAGTCATCCAAAAATGGATAATACGATATACGGTCCCTCACTCATTATTGTTCTTTTTTAGAATAAAAGAAAGAAGGATTTAGTTGAAATTCTCCCTTTACGGCCCAACTCTGTATTAATATTCAACACTTTATGAATCTTTTTTTTTTTTCAAAAGGAAAAAAACCTGAAAGCTATTTGACGAAACATTGAAACTGGAACAGAACTTGTGAAAGTGAAATCCTTTTTCAGTGGGTGTTTCACTGTTTTTTTCTGAATTTTTGTCTTTCTCTTTTACATCTTAGATACAACCAATGGCCACTAATTTTAATGTTGACTATTTTCTTTTATAGAAATTTTTAAAAAATTAAATGTTAAATTTTGAGTTTAAATTTAGGGTAAATTACAGTAGACATCATTTAATTATAATTTTTTTTTGGTCGCATATTATAAAAAGTTATAAAATAATCATTCAATTATTTAAATTTTTTTATCACCAGTTATTTAATGTAAAAATGAAACACCCTAATTATTTGACTAAAAATATATAATTAAATAATTAAAAAATGATTTTGTAACTTTTAAACATTTTAACTATGTTGGAGGATGGTATAGTTGTACTTATGTCCACGTAGGCATTAGACGTTGGAGTTAGCATTATCGCGGGTGAAATTAGGAATTCTGAATTGAGATCAATTATGAAATTTTGGGTTAAATTTGTAAATTATGAGTTTAAAGGTCTTGAATTGTTTTATTAATTTTGAAAAAATTACGACTTGATTCAAGGTCTTGAATTACGATTTAATTTAAAAAATGAATTCAAGGTCCAGACTTAACTTGATCGATCCCTAATAATTTTATTATTTAGAAAGTGATAAAATATTAAATATATATTTCTATATTATTATTAAATTTAAACTATAAATATATTTATTAAAATTTGTATAATTTCTTTATTATATTTTTCAAATCTCACCGATATAAATTTTTTAAATTTTATATAAAACATAAAATCATAAAAACTCTCATAGTAATATAATTTATTTTTATATAAAAATATTTTGATCATTTCCAAATGAATTGATGTTTAATTAATTTTTTGACAAAATCTAATTTAAATAAAATAATCTCATTAATTATAAAATCTATCAAATTAAACGAATAAATCCAATAGTTTAAAACAGAATGTCTACCGTCAATCCATCGTTTTATTTAAAACAATTCCATCATCTCATATGCGAAAATTTGTCCCAAGAAAGTGACAATCAGCTTCAATTTTCTGCAAAGCTTTAAGAGAAATTATTATTATTATTATTATTATTAAACAATTAAAATGAAGGGATTAAGAAATTATAGGTAAATTGTAGTTAATGTCATTAAATTATTAATAAATTTAAATATTGGTCACTTAATTTAATGATCAGTGAACTATTTAAAAATTTTTATTCAAGTCACTGGCTTGTTAATTTTTTTTTTTAAATTTGGCTAGTAAGTTTCAAGAGAAGATTTGACGGTCAGTGCCTATTGATGAGTAGAAGAAATTTGTTTAGATTTTGGTTTGTAGATTCATGACGTTCAAAATTATTTCATGAAAAAAAACTAATTTGTAAAAGAGAAGGGGAATGAAAGTTTTAGATTGGTATAGATAGTGTGAAAAGAGATGGCCACACGGCAACGATTTTAACACCTCAATGATGTAAATAAAAACTTTCAAAAAGTTCAGTGATCATTTTGTAACTTTTAAAAATTGAGTGATCAGAACATAAACTTACTAATAATTTAATAATTTTTAGTGCAATTTACACATAAATTATTTAATTTTTTGTTGCTATTGCGAAACCTAAATGTGAATTGTTTGAAGTTTTATCCCATTGCTTTCAGCTCGAATCTTCTCTTGTTTTAAAAGCAAGGGCATGTTAATTGTTATTGGGCGAAGTGAGAAAACTTTTTTAAGAGGATTTTAATTTTACTATCATAGAAATATAATTTTACCAGCTTACTAGTATATATTTTTATAATTTTTAAAGGATTAAAATTTTTTTATTAATTTTAAGAGGTCAAAGTATAATTTTATTTTTATTAATTTAAAATTTTAAAAAATTAAAAGCCTAAATAAAAAAATCATTTTAAAGGGCGAAGAACACTGCCAGCCCTACTAATTATGCTCCCGATTGTTATCATGTTTATGTAGGAAATAAAGTAAAATAAATAAAATATTAATAGTTATGGTTTAATTTTGTCCAGGTCCATGTACTTCTTTGGACTCCTGAAATTTAGTTCATCTCTTTATAATTTCGAGAATTTAATCCTTCTATTTATTTAATTTTAAAATTAAAATTCGATTGATAAAATTGCTAATAAATTTTCATTAAATTTGACGAGGTGACACTCTAATATACAAAGATTTGGTTTAAACAGGGGCAGTAGAATTTGATATTAATTAAACTTATCTTTCCTCATTAAACAAGTAATTTAACATTTGATGTTACTGTTTCAAAGACAGGACAAAAGTAGGAAAAACTGTAAAGAAAAACATACAGTCTTTGTTAAATTCAATTTGGCAATGTGGAGAAATAGGGCTAACCAATTTGATAGAGAATTTGAATAATCTTTTTTTTATCAGAATCTATCCATCTTTTTTACAGCTATTTTTTCATCACAAAAATATAAATATATATATATATTGATTCAATTTCTTGAATTTGCCCAGACGTTTCTAAAATTTTCATCGAAGGGATAGAATATTCAACATGCTTTATTTTCAGGCTCCATGTTTTTTGTATTTTTGTCATGTTTATTTTTTGTATAAAGATAAATTCAGTCTTTAATATTCATATATTTTATAAATTTGCTCTTTATTCTTTTTCGTTGAGTTAAATTTGACCTTTAATCTTTAAAATAAAAGTTTTAAAAAGACTAAACGTAAAAATTTTAAACATGGAAACCTATATGCTAATCTACGTGTACTACATGCTAATTTTTTAAGTTTTTATGATTTTTTGGGGATTTTTTTTATAATTTTTAGTTATTTGTTGACGTGATAGTACTATGTCAGCATGGAGTGCACATAGATTGTCACGAGAGTTGCCACATCAAAATCGTCAAAAAACTAATATTTTAACTATGAAATGTTAATGGTCAAATTTAACTAAAAATGGTCAAATTGATAAAAATATAAAATTGAGAACTAAAACGTAATTATAAAATAATATATATCGCATTTAAGATGTGTTAAAAATAATAATATAATAAGATTGGATTTAGGGTTAATGACGGCTGAAGCTTATCTTAACAACTATTACATGTTATATTATTAATATGGATCTTTCTGATTTTCATCTCAATTATGTTTTGACCGAGAAATAAGCACATTTATTATAAAATTAGTATCACAGGAAAAGAAAATATTTTTTATTAATAAAATTATTATTTAAAATAATTATAATTATTTATTAATTTTATAAATATCAAATAAACTGGAACACATTTTAATTTATTGTCTTTAGTTTTTATTTATACATTCGAACTCAAGGACTCATTTTGTTATTACAATATTTAATCTCACCGTTATTATTACATGAACTTTAATATAATATGTGCAATAACGAGAAATTATTTTATAAACTATTTTCACCACATCATTTATGGTCCATTTCTAATTATTTAATGGCATTTTAATAAAAATTTTTATATCATTAACACATAATTTTAATAATTTTTTACCTTAAACTTGAACTCAAAACCCTTTTAAAGTTCAAGGTAAAAAAATATTAAAATTATTAAAATATTATTAAATAATTAAAATGAACCATAAATAATATGGTGAGATTGGTACATAAAATAAGTTCTCATGCAATAACATACACAATTTTAATTTTATATAATTTTATATATAAAATTTTATTCACTAATAATATTATCGTATTAACACCATTTAATGGTTTAAATTATAAATTAAAACGTAAATATACATTATTTGTGGCGAACAAATTAAGGTAGGCGTAGGATAAAAACAGTAGAAAAAGATGGAAGTAGGTCAATTTCAGATTCTCATAGCCTGTGATTTTTTGTTTTTTGTTTTTAGAGACAGATAATTAGAACCTTAGATTAAGGAGTATGATTTTGATTGATTTGATTTAATATTTGAACCCACAGCCACCAAAAGCAAACAACTTGCTGTTTAAGTAATAAATAAATAATTAAAATAATATTAGTATCAATACTAGTGCAAGTGCAAGTAGCTAATAAAGCCCACAACAAGTTGATTTTGTTGACGGATTTGACCTGCAACTTGAAATCATATTTAATATCCTTTTTTCTTATCATTCATCTTTCTTTATTTTCAAACTACCAATGAATTGGATTCAACATTACATAATACCAGATATATACTTTCAGTTCTTTATTCTTTTGAAAATTAGGAATTTAATTTTTATATTTTTAAAATTTAAGTTTAACTATTAATATTATTAATTTTTATTGTAATATTTTAAAATAAAAATTACTCACTAGGTAGTTATGTAATTTAAAATAATATTATAATTAACTTGAATTTAACAAAAAATTTTAATAGCGTTAGTTGTTGGATTTGAATTTTGAAACGTAAGAAATAGAAAAATTAAATTCTTAAAAATATAAATATATAGATTAAATTGTAATTTTAAAAAGTACAGAGATTATAGATATATTTTAACCTATAATATAATATAATCAAGGGAAAATTAAGAAATCGATTTAGGGTGAAATTGAATAATTTTGTTAAAAATTAAAGTAGAATTTTACTATAATACTAATTTATAATTTTCTAAAAGTTAAGTATATATAAATAATTTTTCTATTTTGAGATTAAAGTCACTTGACCTTCGTTCCCTTATACAATACAATAAAAGTATGAACTTATTTATAAATATAATTCAAATGCAAGTTGCTTATAGTGTATAGGTTCTCAGGTGAAAGTTGCGGCAAAGGAATATATATATATATATATATATATATATATATATATATTAGAAATTTTCCATGTATAAATCAGTAAAACATGTTATAATTAACCTAAATTTATATTAGAAAATGTAAATACTTTAAAAAAAGTAAATTATTGAGAGAGTTTAAATTCTTTTGAAAAAAAGTATTATTTATTGGGTCATCAATTGAACTTCTGATAAAATTTGTCTCTTATCTCCATTGAAATAGTTTTTAAAGGTTTATAGAGGAAGAGTGTCTCAATTGATGGAGATATGCTAGCAATGGTACCCTACTTGCATGTAAGTTCCTTATATCTTTTAGATTGATAATTCGAGTCTCTCGTGCATAAGTGATTTACATAATTACTATTATGTGTTATATTGATACTTATCCCGTGAACCTTGTAAGTTGTATCTCTATTAGTCAAGACGCTCACCTATGTAAATACTTTGGGGCTCTCAACAAAGACAAGAAACAGAGCTTCACCGACTAGCTACTCAATAGAAAACACTTTGAAAACATTATCCAAAAGAAAACATTGTCCAAAAGAACTGTAAGTTCCCTCAACACAACTAAAGGCTGATGTACTGTTAGAACATGAGTTCCATGCATTGTCACTAAACAACAATATCACATTTTATCATTAATTAACTAAAAAACAATGGACAACTTGTATATAAATTCTAATAACTTTATCTAAACACAAACTCTAAAATTAAAATTTTATATATAAATCATAAACCTTAAATTTTAAATCGAATCTCTAAATTCATTATAAACCATAAACTATAAGCTTGAAACTTGATAAAATTTTATAATAATTATAATTAATATCTAATTATATTGAAATAAATTTATTCATACATGTATGTGTATGGGTAAGAAAACTAGCTTATTTAAAAATCCAACATTATATTTTTGTTTTATCCGATGCTGATGCGACGTTGGCAAATGTAAAGGGCCAAGCGCCTGGCCCTTCAGAAAAAATGAAAAAATTTAGTTCATCCTTTAAGAATTAGTCCCAAAAATAATAAAAAGAAATTATGTTCAATCTTTTAAAAATTAAACTGAAACTCGATTAGTATTTTGTTATCCATTACTTAGGATTTGATTATTGTTGCTTCCCTTTAGCCTACAAATTCTTATTAGGAGCTGTAAAGTTGATTACTTTCCTTAAAGATATGGCTTGCAAGGTTTATCTTGATGGATATGTTTTTTTCAGGTTCAAATCAACACTCACATTAGGCTTCTGTTTATATTGCATGCTTAATTATCATTTTATGATAATATTAAATATTTATATTTTAATATTACTTTCTTTGATTAATCATTTCAATATGTAATCTATTAAAAAACAATATATCATTTGATATATGAGTTTGATATTTTTATTAACGCGTATTATATATATTTTGGTACGTAATAGTATTTAATTCAATTTTAAAGTTGATTTGATGAAAATTAAATTCTAATATTATTAGCTAGTTATGAATTATGATCAAGTCAACTCTAAAACCCCAATCAAATACTAGATAGTTAACAATGTTGCCTTCAGGTACAAACATGGATGACTTTAGGGGGGCCCTCAAATGGAAAAATTGTCTCTTAGTCCTCGAATTATTATATGGTAAAATTACACTTTGGTCCCTTCAAAAATGAAAAGATTTCTATTTAGTTATTTCAAAGTTGATGAAATCATAAGTTAATATAATATAAATTTCACTTTACCCAAAAATTGATTTCACCCTTGACTATAAAAAATATATAACATTTTTAAATATATATACCACATTGAAAAAAAAAGTAGTACATTAAAAAAATCAAATGTAACTACAAAATTACATATTAAACTTTAAAAATCAAAATAAAATTTATTTTGAAATTATATTAATACAATATTAGGCTATGGAAAAATGCAAGTTGGGAAAAGATTGTGGACAGTCCATGAATCCATATGATTGGCACATATATTTGTCTGTTTCAAACATGGTATAATGTCATCTTTGATTACAAATTAAAGTGAAAAAAGACATTATGAAAAGAAAGATGTAATAATAATATATAACATTAGCTTATTGTGTCCTTTTGTTGCTAAAAGCTAATCTAAGTGTTAATAAATTATTATATGTAATATCACTTCATGGAGTATGTGAACTTGTTAATAAAATGCTTATTTACCAAATTCAACCTCAATTTATATAAATTTTTATTTAAATATTTATGCGGGAAAATTTATGTAGTTTAAAGTTTAATTTTAATTTAATTATATATATATATATATGATGAAATTTGAGTTTTAAATTTATTGAATATTGAGGTTTATTGTAGTCGGTATTATTAATCAAAATCTTAATAAATAAATAAAACATCTAGAAACATGAAAAATAATTTGAATTATTATTTGGTATATTAGCGGTATAAATTTCAACTCAATAAGTAAGATTGAGATTTTGTCATATATATTATTTATTTTAAATAATTTTAATTATAATTTAAGGACATACTGCTTTGTGGAGTTAAAACCTTTCACTACTAATATATCAAATAATTATTTTTAAATAATAGATTATTTTATTTTTATTGCTAAACTCTAATCCAAGTGTTAATTATTATCAATTATATGACTTTTAGAATATGTCTATATATATACACATGTAAGGTTGGGGTTTGAGAACATGAAAATGTCACCTTTTAAAAGTAAGTAATAATTTTTATTAAAATAAAATAAAAATTGAAATGTAAATCTATTAATTTTAAAAATAATTAAATAAACTTAAGAATTAAACTCATAGTTCAAAAATACTTGAACACAAAATTATTTATTTTATTGATTAAGCCTTCAAATCAGTTGTTGATTGGCCTTTGCTTTTAAACAATTAAAACTTTCCATTAAATTCAATCTAAATTTTTATTTAATTAAAACAAATTTTCTTTAAATTTATTTTATATTTTTAAAAGGTTTAGAGAATTTTCTTTTAAAATATAATAGATCAAACAAAGTTGAACCTTGAGTAAGCAAAATCCAAAGATGTTTGAATCAGGCCTGTTAATATTGTCGGTTTGATTGGAGTATATTGATTTGAAGAATGATTTTGAATCAGTTAGATTAAAAATTGATACAGACTAGTTGAATCGAAAAAAATCAATTAAATCAAGTTTTTTTAATTTTTAATGATGTTTTAATTAAATCGATGACCGACAAATTCAACAACCAATTTAATTAAATAACACTAAAAGATATTTCATTATAAGATTTCTTTTTAAATTCAAATTATGGATTCTATAAGTATTTTTATTTTATTTAAATCAGAATTAAAATTTAATTCTAAAAAAAATCAAGAGTTCAACTCAGACAATTTAAATAGTTGGCTTTAGTGTTTAAAAAAAATATTAGTGTACAAATATTTTTATTATTTAAAAAATAAAATAAACTGAATTGATTTAAATTCAAACTCGACCCATAAACACCTCAGACCCATTTCAATTCTAGAGCATTTAAATATGTACAAGATATAAAAAATATAGCTTTGCTTTCTTGCCTACAATAATTGCAGTGCTAATGAAGCAAAGCTAAATTTATTTTTTCTTTTAATAGAACCAAATTCCTTTCTAGTTTCCACCTTTCCTTTTTAGTAACATTTCCATTTAAGTAATGTTAAATTCTTAAATAATATCCAAGGAAAAAAAGGTTCTATTCTAAGAAAATATACAAAAAAAAAAGGACACATTTTTTAGAACAATTCTTTAGAACTTTTCAATTTATAAGTGCAATCATTTTTATCCATTTTAGCATGTCTCCAAGCTTTAGATCAATAATTACTTTAGATTTAAGTAGAATTTAGTTATTTTAATTTTATTTATTTTTATATAAAAGTGTTGAAACCTTCTAACTTTGTATTATTCTTTCTTATTTATTTTTAAAAATATTTTTAAAAAGTTGATTGAGTATTAGTTTGATTGATATTGGCATTATTGTTGATGTAGGAGGATGTGGATTCGAGTGTGCTGAAGCACATTATCCTCCTATTTAAGGATTGAGGAGGAACTATGGGTAGCTCTAAGCATTGAGATTAATGTTCAAGTATAATATTTAAAAAAAATGTTTTTATGATATAAAAATTAAAATATATTCAAAAAATCAAATTCTGATATCAAAGCTATACGTAAAACTTTGATTTTGTGCAATTCTATATATGGAATTTTAATTTGATTCATTTTTATGAATTACTAACAACATTATTAAATTATAATCATTTTATGTTGATGTATTACATACACAAACACTTATATTAATCTAATATGAAGATAAATATATGTATTTATTTTTTAAATGTGTATAATTAAATCAAAATTAAAATTTTATATATATATATATGAAATATGATCCTAATTTCACGTATATAATTACACCAAATTAAAATTCATATATCAAATTGTACATTATAAATATGATATTTATCCCAAGAATATCTTGTCATAGAAAAACAGATTATTTTTGGTGTATTGTGTATTTATGTTCAAGAGATTAATGAAGAGATGGGAAGACAAAATATACACAAAAATCACATCACCAATTGCTTGTTCTCTCCTCTTTGCAGTCAATATATTGCATGTACTTTTATGTATTTATTTTTAAATATTAAAAATATTGATTATTTTGATAATTTAAATATTACAATAATAAAAATTGAAAACATAATTAAAGATTGAAGAAAATAATAGAAGTTTTTTTTGTTTGTAATTTTAATTACTAATTGATTGAAAAGAAAAGCTTAAATGTTAAAAGGTTGAATTATTTATTTTATAATGGTAAATCCTAATTTTATAAATGTATTCACCATTCAATAATAAAATTAAATATTATTATATTAATTTAATAATATAATTAATATTTTTTAAATATTAAATATATTGCATGTGATTTTATGCATTACATTAAAGAATTTTTAGAATAAGATAAAAAATGATTATTGAGAAGGCAACAACAAAAACAATTAATTAACTTACATGTATTTAATAGTAAGAGATTTTAGTTGTAATTATTGTAAACTTACATAATTAATTAACACATTAATAGTTTTACATTATTAACAAACTTATTATAAATATGTATATATAGTTAGTTATTGATTAATTTTTTAATAAAATTTGTTATTATTTTATTTTTGACCAAGTATTTATATAAATTTTTAAGAATTATAATCCTAATCTTATAATAATTTAATAATACTTTAAATGGACAATTAAGATTATTCGGTTAGTTCAAAAGTTTTTCCAATAATTGCTTTTATATATAATACGAGTAAACTACACCTAATGTTATTAAATTATCAGTAAATTTATAATTTGGTCACTCAACGTTAAAAAAGTAATAAAATATTCACTAAACTATTCAAATGTTTTCATTTTAAGTCATTGAATTGTTAAGTTGTTTATTTTAAAAGTCCAACCATCGTGCTTCAAGCAACGATTCAACGAGCAGTATGGTGGAACAATGCCCATCGATTAGCAGAATAACATATCTTAGATTCAACATGATTTGATGGTTGGTGTCAGAGACAGGAGAAGAAAGTTTTTTAAATTTTATTCGTAAAATCGTAACATTGAAAATTGTTTTATGAAAAAAAAACTAAATTATAGAAGGGGTGAAGTTTGCCCTTTCGATTGATACCAGAGATGAGAACAAAAAAAGTTATACAACAATAATTTTAATAGCTTGATAATTTAAAATAATTTAATGACCAATTTATAATTTTTTAAAGTTTAGTAATCATTTTCTCAGCCTTGTGTAACCTTTTTTTTCTTTTTTAATATAACTTCTTTAATAAAAATGTTCATTTACCACTTTAGCCTTTTTCCCCCCTAAAATTACAACAATTCCAATATGATTAATATTATAAGTAATGAACAGAATAACCAATTCAACAAGTAGCTTAACTCTAACTAATTACCTAACTAATTAACTGGAACAAATCTAAAAAAGAATCCATACATTTATATGAGTGGGGACTAAAACTTAAGATATCAAAATTTCTAAAATCTCAACCTTGTGGATATCAAGGTCTATTTTTTATTCATGGATAAAAGTACCATGAAAATTTTTGTATTAGAAGTCGGATTACATTTGGTCTGTTCAACAAAAAAAATGAGAAAATTAATCTTGTACATTAGATTAAAGAGCAAACTAGTTTTTATTAAAAATTTTATCTATTTTTATTGTTAAAAAATTATCCTTATATGTTATAATGAGGTACACATGGCACACAACGTGTAATTTTTAGTTATTTTATTAATCATGTTAATTTTAATTGTCAAAATAGATAAAATTTTAACTGAAAAATCAAATTATTTTTAAATAAATATACAAAATTAATATATTTATTTTAGAATAAAATGAGACAAAACTCAAATTGACTTGTAGCAAACACGCCAAAATTACCTTTTAATAAAATTATTTGTTTATACTTATATAAAATAAATAAAATAAAAGTTACAAAAAATATTCTAATGTACACGCGCACAAAAACCGCGTGATAAAAAATTGTTCTCATCTGACATATGATATTATATTATAAGATAGCTGAGAGCGATGAGCACTGACTCCAGCCCACACCACAAACATGTCGGAACTCAGGTTCAGTGCATTCATTTGTATAATAAAATTCCACCTACAATACTACCAAAAATTAATTTCAATTAATTAATATTATTATATTAATAAATTAATCAAAATAATAAATTTATAATTCTGACGAAGTTATATAAAAGAGCATGATTAAGAACAATGAGGACAGAACACAGTACATGTCCTTTAACACCTTGTCCTTATTATAGTATCACATCACTTTATTTTTTTCTTTCTAAAAATCTTACAACTAGCTTAATAGTACCCTTCTGATTCTTATAAATATATATAAATTTCGCATTCTTCTTTTAGACCTTAATTGAAAACCCCCCAAATTTTCTCTCGTTCCTTGAATTGTTTGAACACTCTTTTGTAAAAAACAAAACAAAAAAAAAAAACAGTTGTGTTCTTTGAAAAATTAAGGAAACTGTGTTTTTTTATTGTAGCTGGAAAAAAAAAAAACATGTATGCCGACACAGGGCTGTTTTTTCCTTACATGCAGAACTTTGCTCAAGATTTTCAGCAGTTTGAAGGTTACTGTAAAACCCAGAAACCGAATGCTTCAATGGTATTGAATATCTCAAATCTATCTCTGAATCTTTGTTTCTTTTTTTGTGTGTGTGTGTTAGCAGACAATTTTGTGTTTTATGTTAAAATTTCGAATTTTTTTGGAAGTAGTTTTTTTATAATGGAACTTCATTTTTCCCTTGTTAAAAGATTTCGATTTTAAGGAATATTTGTTTTTTTTTTTCCAAAATTATGTATTTTGGTAGCTTTAGAGTTCACGGTTTATGTTTTCTGGGTGGGTGAGAAAATTTTTCTCTGTAACCAAACATGGCTGGAAATGGGAAAAAAAAGGTAAACTTTAAATGGTGGAAACTGGAAAAAGGAAAAGAAAAGTTGGGAATATAATTGGAAATTGATTTCCATGTCATGAAATTCAGTGTTCTTGAAGATTTCTACCATTTTATTCAACTTTTTTGATATGGGGTTTTCACTTTTTAGCCCACTTTTATACATATACATATATATATATATATGAAAACTGTCACTATTAGTAATTTGTTTGTCTTAAAGACATATAAGCATACTAAAAGTGGAAAGAAACCATTACCAGACATAATCCTTTTTAGTGATAATTTTGTTGGTAAAAATATGAACTTATTTTTTAGTTTGTGTTGGTCTGAATTAGGTATTGAATATTGAACATATATGTTTTAAGATTCAGTAAGTTGTTATAAAATCGAATCCGGAAATGGTAAGATGCTAACATTTGTGCTATAATCTTCAAGTTCGAGTTTAATATGTCCCATGTGGGGTGATTTGTTCGATTGTACTAATGTTATTGAATGGTTAATGATACTTGTTTTGTATTTGTTTTTATCGTAGAACAACATGGTTCCGACCTCGACGATATCGGAATATGATTTGGGAGGTGATGGTGATTTGTTCAAAGCTCCGGAACCAATCATCGAAGAACCAATTGTAAGCCTTGATCCGATGACTGCAGCCATATCATCGTTAATCTCGTGCGGTGAAGATGTTATTACTTCGCAAGAACTTAAAGCTGCGGATATTGAATCGTTTCAAAACGAGCAGCTTTTAGAAGTTTTGTATGAGTGCGAAAAGGATATGATGGCACAAGCGGCGATTGAAACGCCGTTGGCGGCGGAGGTCATTGATGTCAAGATTCCCGTGGATGAAAACTGGAATCAAGAAAATGAAATGTCGTGTGATGTGGCGTTCTCGAAAAGTGTTAGCTCAGGTAGTTTAAGCTCGCTGGAATGGATGCAACAGGCTGCTATCAAGCCTAATTTCCTTGATTTTACCGGAATGGATTTCAGTTCTGTTTACGGAATGAGGAGAGCGTTTAGCGAAGGAGATATGAAGGTCAGCCTTAATTGTTTTCGCATCGTTTTCTTATTACAATCATAAAAACCTACCTGAATCAAGTGATAGTGAAACTTTAGTTGATCACCGTGCATGTATTGTCTTTGTAAAACCGTCCAGTAGCCAAAAAAAAAAGATGTTTCTGGCCATTTCCACATGATGGGGTTGGTTATTAATACCGAGTTTTATGACAGACTCTCGGCAATGGTAACGTGAGCATCATTCACTCTCCGGTCGAGAGACCTTCAATTGTCAGCTGCTGTTCTAACGAAGATAGAAGGGAAAAGCTCTCGAGATACCGCAATAAGAAGACAAAGAGGAACTTTGGAAGGAAAATCAAGGTATAAAAAACACATATTCACTTGCATTTGTTACTTGGGTCTCTGGTACCAGTGTTACATATATCTGGCTTGGGTTTGGAGGATCATATCATATCCTCAAAATATATCCTCCAAACCCATGCTGAAAATGTATCAAAAATGCGTACTTTCCATTGTCGGGAAACATAGTCTGTGTTATTCAATTTCTAACCCTGTTTTTCTTGTACCGAAACTCATCATATACAGTCTTCTTTTGTACAGTATGCTTGCCGGAAGGCTCTTGCCGATAGTCAACCAAGGATCCGTGGAAGATTCGCAAGGACCGAAGAATCCGACCACTCCAAGAGGTAATAAAACAGTTACCGACGGGAAGGAAGTAGCTAGGATCAACGAGGTTAATTAAAGAGGTAATGCTAAAATAAACAAGAACCAAAGTCTTGAGAAATAGTTGTTCTAGTCGTGTTCGCCGTAATAATGGAGAGATGGCCGGCCGAGTCGGATGTACATAGTGTTTGTTCAATAAAATGGCAAAGCAGAAATTTGTATTTGTTAATATAAATATGTGTTTGTATAAAAGTCATGATGTTTTTGCTCCATCTTTGATCCTGTCTGTTCATATTTAGTTGTTTTATGTAGTATCGAGTTTTGTTCTTATTAAGTTGCCCTTTTCCATATTTTTGGTATAATATAACATGTTACAAAGGGCAAGTCACTAAATTTAAATTATTAGTAACTTTACATTGTTGCCATTAAGGTTAAAAAAATATGATTGATCTATTTAAAAGTTTTTATTTAAATTATCGAACATTGAGTTTTTATTTAAATTATCGAACATTGAACTTTGTTCACTGCAATATAAATCGCACGAGGCTTTTGTCCTATTAACCAGAGATATACCTTGCCTTTTGGAATCATATGGCTGCAACATGAATATTTTATTATACACAAAACCCAGATCTAAGTTGACTTTTGCACAAAACAAGTTCGGAAGACATTAACACAAACTCTTATTGCAACTTCTTTTAATTTTAGTTTTGCTGACTTGAATAACCAATACAAGCAGAGCATAATTCACGAGTGAAGACAAAAACATCTACATTAGGTAACTAAGTTTTAAGGCAAACTCACAGAAGATACTAACGGATCTCATGACCGTCCAAACTCAAACTTTGACCTGAAATATATACACAATTATATGTCCAGCCCCGACATAAATATTATAAAATGCAGAGCATTTCCTTCATCCTATCTTAAATCATGGCAATTTATAACGGCAGTTTACCGGAAATGATAAATGCATCAAAATAGAATGTAGCAGAGAAAGCAGATCAAGAATGAAGATGCAAGGATACGCCTAATCCAGGAAACCAGATGGCATATATCTCATTTTATTTGCTTCATAACCATAGGCAACAAAAACAGGGAGAGCAAAAATAAAAATGCGCATTATAAAAAGAACATGGATATAGAAATTGTCTCAATGTGTATTTTCAGGAGAATGATGTATCCGACTTAAAATTACGGACTCAGACCCAGACTCATTTGACTCAGGAATCAAAGCCCCTGATTCCTTAGGAAAATCATTTATGGAACCACTAATTGCATCGCCAAAAGCATGTCTTTCCTCAGCACAGTACACAGAACTATTACCTTCAGTTTTGTTTGTATCATTTGAATTTTCACCATCCGCAGCCAAACCAACAGCCTCTGCTGTATTATCAAGAGACCGCAAAGAACCTTCAACTACATCCTCTGAATTCATCTGTTCAGTCTCGGTGTCTGTCTCTTCTGCCTTGTTGCCATCCAAAGCTGGTTCAGGCACCTTCTGGTTTATGTGACAAAAATCAGCATTTGGCAGTTCTGATTTCTCTGGAGAAAGGCTATCCAGATGATCAGGTATCTCCCTTCTTTGGATTGAAACTAGCTGTTCCATATTCTCGTCAGATGTAACAGATGGAACAGCTTCTTCCGGCTGATCTGAATCTAGCATTGCTGAATCCACCATTTCTGCATCGGAAATCAGAACTGGCTCCTCTACTTCGTCCACAACATGATCAGGACATTGCTCCTTCCCCTTTTCCTTGGACGCTGAAGCAAATGCTAATATTCCACCACTGACATTTAAGATAGCACCCATTTGTAGCCTCTGTTTCTTGTAGAGGTCCATGGCTTTCTGCAAGTCAGAAAGCATTCGATAATCACCATCATTAGTTTAGAATCAGTTTCCAAAATAAAGAGCACTACCATATAAGATCTTCTATGTTCCCTTCCCCCAAAACAAATTCAAACCTACACTATTCCCAGAAAAGAAAGATCGTAGATACAGTCAGGCTGATATACAGATATGAGCTTCACTAAGTACCTGAAAAACAGAAGCATTAGTTGCTGGAATCAGTGAAGGGCTCAGCACAGCAAAGGAAGCATTTTGCACAGGTCGTGCATCATACTGAAAAATACGAGAGAAAGGGTATTTTAAGTCAAAGATCAGATAAATTAGATATTGAGAGACAATTATGTGGAACAGGGTCCTCTCTACCTTCGAATTGGCAAGCATTGTTACATCTTTAGCCAAATCTTTACTTTGCTCCACATTCAGTAAACCCATACACTGACCATATAAATCAGAACCAGCTAGTTCTGCTGAAATGTCAAGCTTAGAAAGATAAAGCAGACAATAGTGAGCATCACCATCTTGACTTGATACTTTGGAAGAATCAGGTGCCTTGTGTGGAACCATGGGTGAAAGTCTAGAAGATTCTTTAACTGGTGACACGTCATCAGATCTTGTTTCAAGACCTTTCACCTGAAGACCATTATTGCCATTTTCATATTGAGACCTCCGACGTTCCTGTCCATCATAAACATCCTCAGGAGAGGCCTGCAGAGGATTCTCCTCCTTCTGAGATGTTGAGGGCAAGTCAACGTCACCATTTTGTCCTTTCCACACATCTGAACTGGTATCCCATCCCCGACCATTCACTGGATGCCTATTCTGGTCCCATTCGGGACCCCCGAACATGTGCGCTTCATCCCTAAAAATAATACTGTGACCATCCCAACCATGAAAATGAGCTGGACCAGAGCCATCCATCGTATTCTGCCAGCCCATTGGCCGTAAATGATTGTTAAACCTTTCAGCATCAGGTATATGATATGGAATCCCAGAGTGATTAATTTCCATTGAGGGTCTACCACCAAACAGAGATGGAGAAGGAAACTGTGGCATCATAGCTTGAAAAGCACCATGGGGTGGCCCTGGTTGGAAAGGGATGAAACTATTTGGAACAGGTGCTGGCCAGTTTGGGGTGACCCTCCAAGCATTTGCATGCCCTCTTCTAACATTCAGATCACTACTCCTCTTGTAACGACCACTGTTATTGAATCTATTATCTTCTTCTAGAGAACCCATGAAAGAAGGGCTGCCAATTCCAGCCCTTAAACCAGGAGGTTGTGAAATCAAAGATGAGTTGCCCTGACCAGCTCTATTATAAAACACAGAATCTGCTTGAGAGGATCCATCCAAAAGAGGCTTCTCAGGAGGCAAGTCTCGACTAAGTCTATTATCCTCTTCTCTGCCACCAGCAGAGGCACCGCTCCACCCCGTCTCCTCTGTGTCAAGACCCCGCCTAACACTTCTACCCGTATATCTACGCTCAAGACTTGTTGAAGGAGATTTTTCCATCATACTCATTGGGGAAGCTTTTAAACTTGAGGACCTCTCAATTGGTAACTCCCCAGAATGGTCCTCGTCCGCCCTACTTGACTTCTCCATGGATCTGTACTTAGCACCTCTCTCAGAGGTTTCAGAAAAACTAGTCATCTCTCTTGACGAAGCTGCTTTGGACCTCTGCTCTGTCATTGGATCTCTATAATTCAAATCTTCTTGTTTCAAATGTCTGTAAGAGAAAATAAGTCTATTATACTCAATAAAGCACTAGGGAGAGTGGTGGGGCCAGACCCCAAGCACCAAAAATTAGTAGAATGCCACAGAGAACGAGAAAATAAAATCAGTATAAATTGTCGAACAATAATCTGAATATCTGACAGAAATTACTGACTTAATACCATATATTGTTTGCTATGTTTACCATTTAAACCATAGAATATGGAATCAAAAATATTGAAGAGGGCGTGATAAAAGCAAAAAGAGTACCTATACTCATCAGTCCCACCATGAGAACTTGAGCTGGGAGAAGCCCTCTTTCTGTTGCTGCCCATAGCAGCATCTAAATTGGTTGGGCGTGACTGAGACCTTCCCCGATCAGCATCTGCCTCGAGTCTACCAGAAGCTGATTTATTTTCCATGTCAGAATACTGTAGTTTGGCACCTCTAGATTTAGTATCATTACCGTCATCCCAATCATCAGGAGATCGCTTCCTTCCCTTACTATCTTTGTTTCTAGCACTCCTCCGTTCATCATGTAACTCATCACGCTCACGATCTCTATCCTTGTCCCGATCACTGTAACGGCGATCACGTTCTCGATCTCGATCCCATTGAGAATCATAATCACGATCATTGTCATGATCATGATTGCGGTCACGTTCCCGATAATGGTCACGATCAAGATCCCGATAACGTTCTCGCTCTCGGTCGCGTCCAATATCCCGCTCTCGATCGCGCTCCCGCTCCCTATAGCGCTCACGGTCTCTGTCACGATCACGCTCTCTATCATGGTCACGATCACGCTCAAAGTCACTATCTTGAACCTTGGACTTCTTCTGCCGAATTTTCACATCATCTTTTCCATCCCTTAAATGCTTCTCACTAGACTTACCATTAGCATGATCGCTTGCCACTCGGTCATCTTGGCACTTATCTTCACAGTTAATGTCTTCCCGATACTTGTCTTTGTATCTTTCATCCTTATGCTTCTCATCTCTTGCTCTTAAATCTTTGCTAGTATCATTGCTTGCAGACAACTGCCTGTCCAAAATGTCTCCATTATCTTCCAGATGCTTATCCACATCACCAGAAGCATCTCTCTTTTTCCTAAGTCGTCTCTCAAGCTGGCTCTCTGATTCAGGACTTTGCAACCTATCTGGTACATCAAAATCTGAAATACAGAAAAAAGAAAAGGAAAAAAAATGTTACCAAGAATATCTAACAGTCTACTTACAGAAAACACCTCGAAAGTTATAATTTGATTTCAGCAAATATTACAAAAACTCCTCTGTAAATCCGGAAATCCAGACTTGATAATGACCATTCGGTTTATCATTTTCCACAAACAGAAGACAAGATCCTGTGGAAAGGGCATGTAATAATATACCAAGCAGAGCAATGACATATAACACTGAAAATGTAAAGCAATCCAAAACAGAAAATGGAAAGATCACAAACTTAATATTAGAATTCATAAAGCATAAAAGTAAACTTATCTAGTCTACTATAAGCTAATAATAACTATAAATCTGTGAAAAGCAGAAACAAAGAGAAAGTGCCTAAATCCTGACGCATCTAGACATAGCACTGATATATTTGAGCCAAAGCAGCATGACAATTTTATATTAGGCCTCAAACAAAGGTCAACTCACCGCACTGACTAAAACATCATCTCCAAGCCAAAACAGAAGTGGATAGATGACCATAGCCAGATAACCATCCACGACCATGACAGCTTAT
Source organism: Gossypium arboreum (assembly GCF_025698485.1). Taxonomy (NCBI): domain Eukaryota; kingdom Viridiplantae; phylum Streptophyta; class Magnoliopsida; order Malvales; family Malvaceae; genus Gossypium; species Gossypium arboreum. The sequence continues at coordinate 1,400,281 of NC_069080.1, read as the reverse complement.
GAAAGAAGGAATTCTTCCATTACCAATTGAGGATTTAGATGGCATATTTATTAGAAATATTTTTAAATACAGAACTATTTATAAAACGGTCAGCACTTCTCATCATATTTTAACAACGTCCAAAACTCCCTTCAAAGTCCAAACATGCCATTTATTGAGATTTGAAATACCATGATCAAGGCAATACATTCATTACCTTCAAGTTATTCAAGGCTCCACTGGAAAATACAATCAGGACCATGGAACTTATAAGTACAAGGGATCCTTGCGGGCTCTGACCAACCTTGGCTAAACAAGATTACCTAAGTTGAGAAGTTGACTTCATATACTTAGAAAAACACATGTAAATGCACTTCTAAGTGTACAAGAAGTGTGGCAGCTTCAAGCTCAACCAAGTAAATTCTCCACTCAATTTACATATAAATTGTTCTCTTATACAAAACAGGGAACCATGTATGGGAAAGTACTTCTATCATAACACTTTGAAGCTAATATAAAATTAAATATTGGAGACTCCAAAGAAATTTTCAAAATTCGATTCCTTTCAAACTGATACCCAGAAACAGGAAACCAGCCAAATGGAATATTCACTGCAGAAGGCTAACCGACAATTTCGATTTGATATTGAAGATAAAGGAAATGGAAAAGATAAGCACTCTTATCCTGGTCCATACACCACTGTTCTAGGAACTCAGACACAAGGTGCATGTCTATGCAGAAAAACTGTAATACACCAGGTTTAAGGTCAGACATTAGTTTCTTCATAACAGTAGTTAGAAGGCTATAAAACAATGAAAAAGTCATACCTTCCCAACACCATAAGACCTGATCAGTAGAAATTATCTTCTCAACTATGTCACCTAATCCTTAAATTCCTCAACCCAGCCTCTCATCCTGAAAACAGACATCTACTTTTCTTCTTTGGCTTATGGAGCAAATAAAAGTTGCAAAATCAGATAACTCTTGACACTTAAAATTATTTGGCTTGAAGTTAAACTTCCCCAATCAACTTAACATGCTTCTGAGAGTTTGTAGATATATATTATATATAGACGTACCCATGGATGCATTCGAAAGAATAGCTTTCCTATGAAATCTATAGATTACAAGTTTGCAAAAAAGGAAATTAGAAATCTAGCACAGTCCAACAAAAAGGGCAACTCGAAGTGATATATCAATAGATAGAGTCCCTATTCAATGCAGTATGTATTAACTCCTAAAAAACAAAAATGGGAAAATTAATATGACAATCAATCTTAATATACAATACCTAACAACAAAAAAGGGCACCAAAATAATTAGAACTGTACATGCTAAATTGTTACTAAACAACCAACAAACAGTAAGTTATCTTACCAGTTCTTTCGGTGGATTGTTTCACAGAGCGGTGTTCTTCATTCTCAATGAACCTATCACTCTTGCCTTCTTTACCTTTCCTTTCTCTCTCCCTTTCCTCTTTTCTACTTGATTCTCGATGCTTCCCTTCACTCTTACTCCTCTTTGTATCATCCCCTTCAATATCCTCTCGTCTCTTACTCTTCGATTCACTTGAAGCCTTAGACTTCTTCTCTCCTTTACTACCATCATCTTCACCACCATTCCACCTATCGTTTACTCTATCATCTGCCTTTTCTTTGCGCCGTTTCGAGGAACTGTACTCCTCAATATAATCTCCATTCCCCGAAATCCATATTTCCTTGCTGGTATCCTTAGCGTCAAGCTTTCTCTTGTCACCGGATCCAAGCTCCTTTGAAGACCTAACACTACTCTCCTCCTTACTCTTCTTTTCCTTCTCCTTTAAGCCCGAATCTTTCTCCGAATCCGAGTAATCCCTAGAACTGTGCTTACTAGATTTATGCCTTGAACTTCGCGGCATCACCGGCACCCAAATTACAACACCTCAAAAAACCCTAACTGGAAAATGAAAATAAAAATGAAACACCAATCTCTCAAATCAACATTGAATACAAAAACCCTAACATCGAATCTTCCAATAACGTCGATCAACGAAAAGCAGGAAGAAATGAATGTGGAAACCCTAATTGTAAGGAATAGGAGTGGAGGCGGTGGGGAGGTTTACGGCGGACGGAAAGAATAGATTTTTAGAGGAGAGTGGGGGCGGTTTAAGGGATGGGATCGAAAAAATGAGAGGGAAATTACGAGGGAGGGTAGGGTGGAAGAAATTTGGGGGTTTGAGTTTGACGAAGGAAGATGGGGGTGTTTTGGGGATAACTGCTAAAAAGAGCATGTGATGTTGAAGGAGTGAAGAAAAGAGGGTATATGCCTTTAGTTTTCAATAATGAGCTTTATATTTTTATTAGGGGTTTCAAATAAGAATTGGAGATAATAGTAGGACTTGAAGTAGACTTGGGGATAACTTTGTCCATCTAACAGGATTAACCCTCAATATTTCCTCCTATTACGGTCTTGTCTGAGTATTTCTAAATTTTATTTTTTTATATTAGTTTGGTCCCTCAACTTTTTTGAGATCAAAATTATATTTCTTTTATTTCGTGGGTATCAAGTAAAAAGAAAATTCTAATTTGAAGTATATTTTAACTTTTAATTTTTATTATATAATTTGGTTTGAGAAAAAACTAACATTAGTTTCTATTAAAGTTAAAGTTAAAATATATTTTAAGTTTTAATCCAGGAATTCAACTAGAATTCAACCCAAAATTTTATTTTCTCCAATGGTTACTTTAATTTTCATAAATACATTTTCTTGTTATAATCAAGACAACCCATAATGTAGATAAATTTATTTATAAAAAAAGTTGTAGATTTTCTTGATTTATAAATAGGAAGCTTGTTTTTCATATAATAAGAAGACCTGAATCCAATAAAAACGGTTCTGTTAATCCACGTACAAATAAGCTTTTCAGCTATTATTAAATGTTTAATTTTCACTCCTTTTGCTTTCAATTTTATGAAATTATAGGTTTTATATATATATATTTTTTGTTTGTGGAAGAAACAAGCATAAAAGAGATTATTAAAATAATTGAAATAAAATATACTTATTTAATAGTCATATAGATAAAATAAATGACACAATTAACTTGAATTTAATAAAAGAGTATAACATTAACAGTTGAAGTTGAATTTTAAAATTTAAAAATTAGGAGTAAACATTCGATTTAATCGGATGAAAATTTTTAAAATTAATCGAGTTGATGAATCCTATTTTATCATCCTAATTCGATTTAACATTTTCACAAATTGAGTCGAATGAGATGGAATTCGAATCGAATATATTTATTCAAATTAAATTAAAAAATAATTTTGAATCCTTATAATCATTATCACCTAACGTAACCAAATTTACTTACCGTAATCAAATTTATTATTAACTTTCACTCCCTCATAATTTATTTATTAATCTTTTATATACAAGTTAGCTTCATTGTTTGTTTAGTTGCTTCAATTATTTTCTGATTCTTGTCACTATGTATTTTGAAATTAAAAATATATTAAATGTAAAAATATGATTTTTTAATAAAATTATCTTAAAAATAAAATATAAAATTAATACCAATGTAAAATTTTAACACGAATATTTTATAACATCATCAATAATTCAATTTTAACAAAATATTATAAAGGTTCAATATGACTAAACAATTTAATAATAAAAATAGCACTAAATGTAAAATATAATTTAATAATATAAATGGTAGATATAAATAAAATTATTATTATTTAAATTTAGGGTTTTTTATGATTTTAATTTTGATATGAAACAAAAAGTGAGAAATAAAAGTTTAGAGGAAAATAAAAAATTTTAGAGGTTGAGGGACTAAAATGAGGGGGGATACTAAAAAAAATTGGGAGATAAGTTTGAAGTAGAAGGGGTAGTATAGGAATAAAAGTATTAGAGGAATTGAGGGTTGACGGAGTAAAATTTTAAGAGGAAAGTAAATGAGAGAATAAAATTTTGAAAGAAATATTTAAAAAAAATTGTGGGATGTGGGTTTGGGACAAAAGGGGATGAGATGGGAAGAGGGTAAAAATTTTTAAGGGTAGTAAAAAAGTTTAAGAATTTGATATTATGATTTAATATTTAATTTATTTAAATTATTCGAATTCGAAAACTAAACTCATTCCAACTCAAAATTCAAAAAAAAAAATTAATTTGACTCACATAATTCGATTAATTCGAATAACTCGAAATTTCAAATTTTTTTCAATTTTGTTTAAGTTGAGTCAAATTTTGTTCACCCGACTAAATTCCTTAAAGAAAAAAGAATACAAGTACTAAATTCTAAATTTTCCAACAGAACAAGAACTTATTGCACATTTTAACCAAAACAAAAGCATGGCAATTTATAAACACTGACCCATATACAAGTATCATAATTCATGAGTCGGGGCGGACAAACTCTACATCATAATTAAAACATTTCATGACAATCCAAACTCAATCCGACCTGAAATATGTAGACAATTATATGTCCAGCTATATGCAGAGAATCAATAGGAAAACATAAAAACAAAATCATGGCAATTTATAAAAAGCAGTTTTACCAGAAATGTTAAATGCATCAAAATAGAATGTAGCAGATCAAGAACGAAGAAGATGCAAGGATATGCCTAATCCAGGAAACCAGATGGCATATATCTCATTTTATTTGCTTCATAACCATAGGCAACAAAAAACAGCAAAAGTAAAAAATAAAAATGCGCATTATAAAAAGAACATGGATATAGAAATTGTCTCAATGTGTATTTTCAGGAGAATGATGTATCCCAGTTAAAATTACCAACTCCGACCCAGACTCATTTGACCCGGGAATCAAAGCACCTGATACCTTAGGAGAATCATTTAAAGAACCACTAATTGCATCATCAAAAGCATGTATTTCCTTGGCACAGTACACAGTACTATTACCTTCGGTTTTATTTATATCATTTGAGTTTTCCTCGTCAGCAGGCAAACCAACTGCCTCTGCTGCATCATCAAGAGACCGCAATGAATCTTCAACTACATCCATTGGATTTATCTGATCAGTCTCGGTGTTGGTCTCTTCTGCCTTATCACCATTCAAAACTGGTTTAGGCACCCCTGGCTCCATGTGACCAGAATCACTACTTGGCAGTTCTGTTTTTTCTGGAGAAAGGCTATCCAGATGATCTGGTAACTCTCTGCTTTGAATCGAAACAAGTTGTTCCATATTCTCATGAGAAGTAGAAGTCAGAACAGCGTCTCCTTTCTGCTGATCTGAATCCACCATTTCAGCATCAGAAATCAAAACTGGCTCCTCTGCTTCATCGACAACATGATCAGAACTTTGCTCCTCCTTGGGCATTGAAGTAGATGCCAACATCCCACCGTTGGCATTTGGAATAGCACAAATTTGTAGCCTCTGTTTCTTGTAGAGGTCCATGGCTTTCTGCAAGTCAGAGAACATAAGTGAAACACCATCATTAGTTTAGAATCAGAAGTTGAAAGTTGAAGCAGAAATGACTATGTTTGATCTGGGGGAAAATAAGTAACAGCATTCCCCAGGTCATATATTTTTATACATGCTTTTATAACCATTATTAAGCATTTCATAATTCTATTTCTCCCACCAAAGAAGTAACAGAAAAGAAAGATCTTAGAAATACTCAAACGCATATACAGATACAAGCTTCACAAATACCTGAAAAACAAATGCATTAGTTGCAGGAATAAGTGAAGGGCTCAGAACATCAATAGAAGCATTTTGTACTGGTCGTCCACCGTTCTGAAAAATAAGAGAAAAAGGGTATTATAAGTCAAAGATCAGATAAATTAACTATTGACAGAAAATTTTGAAGAAAAGGGTTCTCTACCTTCAAATTCACAAGCATTGTTACATCTTTACCCAAATCTTTACTTCGCTCCACATTCAGCAAACTTGTACACTGATCATACAAAGCAGAACCAGCTAGTTCTGCTGAAATGTCAAGCTTACAAAGATAAAGTTGACAACAGCGAGCATCATCATCTTCACTCGATATTTTGGAAGAATCAGGTGCCTTGTGTGCAATCTCAGGTGAACATCTAGAAGATTCTTTTGCTGGTGGCAAGACATCAGATCTTAATTCAAAACCTTTCACCTGAACATCATTATCGCCATTTTCATATTGAGACCTCTGACGTTCCTGTCCATCATAGACATCAAGAGGGGCCTGCAGAGGATGGTCCTCTTTCAGAGATGTTGAGGGCAAGTCAACATCACCATTTTGTCCCTTCCACACATCTGAACCGGTATCCCATCCCCGACCATTCACTGGATGCCTATTCTGGTCCCATTCAGGACCCCCGAACATGTGTGCTTCATCCCTAAAACTAACACTGTGACCATCCCAACCAGGAAACTGGCCTGGACCAGAGCCATCCATCGGATTCTGCCAGCCAATTGGTCTCAAATGGTTGTTAAACCTTTCGGCATCAGGTATATGATATGGAATCCCAGAGTGATTAATTTCCATTGAGGGTCTAACACCAAACAGAGATGGAGAAGGAAACTGTGGCATCATAGCTTGAAAACCACCATGTGGTGGCCCAGGTTGGAATGGGATGAAACCATTTGGATGAGGTGCTGGCCAGTTTGGCGCACCCCTCCAAGCATTTGCATGCCCTCTTCTAACGTTCAGATCACCACTCCTCTTGTAACGACCAGAGTTATTAAATCTATGATCTTCTTCTAGAGAACCCATAAAAGATGGGCTGCCAATTCCAGCTCTTAAACCAGGCGACTGTGGAATTAAAGATGAGTTGCCCTGACCGGCTCTATTATAGAATACAGAATCTGCTTGACAAGATCCATCCAAAAGAGGCTTCTCAGGAGGCAAGTCTCGACCAAGTCTATTATCCTCTTCTCTGCCACCAACAGAGGCACTACTCCATCCTGTCTCCTCTGTATCAAGACCCCGCTTAACACCACTTCTACTCGTATATCTACGCTCAAGACTTGTTGAAGGAGATCTTTCCATCATACTCATTGGGGAAGCTTTTGAACTCGAGGACCTCTCAATTGGTAACTCCCCAGAATGGCCCTCATCCACCCTACTTGATTTCTCCATGGATCTATACTTAGCACCTCTCTCTGAGACTTCAGAAAAACTAGTTACCTCTCTTGATGAAGCAGCTTTCGACCTCTGCTCTGTCATTGGATCTCTATGCTTCGAATCTTCTTGTTTCAAATGTCTACAAGAGAAAATAACTCTATTATACTCAATAAATCACTTTTTTGGGGGGGAGGGGGGTGCAGCCATACCCACAACCACCAAAAATAAGTCATATGCCACAGGCAATGAGAAAATAAATTCAGTTTAACTCATCAAACAATAATCTGAAATCTGATAGACACTAACAGCTCATTGAGATCCCTTATTTACTCAGTTTACCATTTAAACCATTGAATAAGGAATTGACAATATTGAAGAGGGTGTGATAAAGAAACAAACTACCTATACTCATCAGTCCCACCATGGGAAATCGAGCTGGGAGAAGCTCTCCTTCTGTTGCTGCCCATAGCAGCATCTAAATTGGCTGGGCGTGACTGAGACCTTCCCCTATCAGCATCTACCTCAACTCTCCCAGAAGTTGATGATTTATTTTCCATGTCAGAGTAGTGTAATTTAGCACCCCGAGATTTAGTATCATTACCATCATCACGATCATCAGGAGATCGTTTCCTTCCCTTACTGTCTTTGTATCTTGTACTCCTCCGTTCATCATGTAACTCGTCACGGTCATGATCTCTATCCTTGTCCCGATCACTGTAACGGCGATCACGTTCACGATCATGATCTCGGTCTCGATCCCATTGAGAATCATAATCACGATCATGGTCATGATCACGGTTGCGGTCACGTTCTCGATAATGGTCACGATCACGATAACGCTCACGCTCTCGATCCCGCTCCCTCTCCCTATAACGCTCACGGTCTCTATCACGATCACGGTCTCTATCATGGTCACGATCACGCTCATAGTCACTATCTTGAACCTTGGACTTCTTCTGCCGAACTTTCACATCATCTTTTCCATCCCTCAAATGCTTCTCACTAGACTTGCTATTAGCAAGATCACTTGCTGATCGATCATCTCTCAATTTATCATCTTGGCACTTGTCTTCACAGTTCATGTCTTCTCGATACTTTTCTTTGTATCTCTCATCCTTATGCTTCTCATCTTTTGCTCTTCCATCCTTGCCGATATCATTGCTTACATAAAACTGTTTGTCCAAAATGTCTCCATTATCTTCCAGATGCTTATCCCCATCACCAGAAGTATCTCTCCTTTTCCTAAGCCGTCTCTCAAGCTGGCTCTCTGATTCAGGACTTTGCAACCGATCTGGTACATCCATATCTGAAATGAAAAAAATATATATATATATATATAAAATTTTCCAACATGACCCAAGTTATTCACAACGACTATTTCCCACAACATAAAAGGAACACCTTGTACAAGAAGTTATTGGGTTAAAAAATAAATAAAACTGAAAAAACTTCTGGTTCCAGTGCACGAAATGCAAATAACAACAATAATAACAACTAGATGATACTGAGAAAACACAACAAAAGTTAAAATTTTCATTTCAGCAAAAATTACAAAAATTCATGAAATTCCCCACTTGGCAATGACCATATGGTTTATCATTTTTCACAAACAGAAGACAAGAACCTATGGGAAGTGCATGTAATGATATACCAAGAAGAGCAATGACTACATATAAATACAACAACAAAAATTGTAGAGCAATCAAAAGCTTAATAGGAAATCTGAAAACAAGACAGAGGACTGAAAGATCATAAACTTAATATTAGGATTCATAAAGCATAAAATTGAACTTATATGGTCTACTAAAAGCTAACAAGAAGTTTAAATCCGTGTAAAGTATGAAATAAAGTGAAGGTGCCAAAATCCTGACACATCTTGACATAGCACTGATATATTTGAGCCAAAACAGCAAAACCTTTTTATACTAGGCCTCAAACAAAGATCAGCTCACCACATTAACAAAAACATCTTCAGCAAAACAGAAGTGGCTACATGACCTTAGTGAGATGAAATTTTTTCATTACCAGTTGAGGATTTTGAAGGTGTATTTATTGGAGATATTTTTTAATACAGAACTATCAGTAAAAAGTTAGCACTTCTCATCATATTTTATCAACTTTTAAACTCCCTTCAAACTCTCTTCTTCCATTAATTTTGAGGCAATAACTTCATTACCTTCAAGTTATTTGAGGCTCAACCGGAGGATGCAACCAGGACCATGGAATTTATATGTACATTAGATCCTTGCATTTTCTGACCAAATTTAGCTAAGCAAGATTTCCTAAGTGGGGAAATTGATTTCATATACTTGAAAAAACATATTTAAGTGCACTTCTAAGTGTTCAAGAAGTGTGACAACTTCAAGCTTGCCCAAGTAAATTCTCCTCTGAATTTACATAAAAATTATTCTCTCATCCAAAACAGGGAACCATGTCTGGAAAAGTACTTTCAAAATAACACTTTGAAGCTAATAAAAAAAACTAAATACTGGAGACACCGCTGAAATTTTCAAATTTTGATTCCTTTCAAAGAAATACCCAGAAACAGGAAACCTTGCAACATAGGGAAAATTTTCAAATTATTGCTCTAGGGACTCAACATAGGGTGCATGTCAATTCAGAAAGAAAACAACACACCAAGTTTGAAGGCCGACATTAGTTGCCTTGTAACAGAATTCAGAAGGCTATATAAAACCTTGCAAAAAACCACACATCCCGATATCATAAAAACTAATTATTGGAAAAAATCTTCTTCCATTAATTTTGACTGTGTTAACTATTCTCTAAATTCCTCAACCCAACCTCTCATCCTGCAAAAAAAGGATCTACTTTTCTTCTTTGCCTCATGCAGCAAATAAAGTTCCTGAATTAGATAATTCTTTAACATTTAAAATTAAGTGGTTTGAAGTTGAACTTCCTCAAAAAACAAGAATCAACTTAGCCTGTTTTCTTAAGAGAGTATGTGTAACCGTAGATGCATTTGTGAGACATTAATTAAGAGTAGCTGTAGATTAAAATTTAGCAATACTAGAAATTACAAATTTATTATTTCTAACAATGACTAGTCATTAATTACAAACGCAAAAGGATCTGAAGATCCTTTAAAAATAAGCACAGTTCAGTAGTTATTAAGTTAAATAAGTTAGAAAGGTTCTGAAATCACATAAATATTGTCCCTATTCAATTCAGAAGGTGTTAACTCCTAAAAACAAATAAAAAATTGGGGAAAATAATAATATAACAATGAATCGCAATAAACACTACCTAACAACAAAAAACAGCACCAAAATAATCAGAAACGCCCATAGAATAAGTTATCTTACCAGTTCTTTCGGCGTATTGTTTCACAGTGCGGTGTTCCTCACTCTCAATCAGCCTATCACTTTTGCCTTCTTTACTTTTCCTTTCTCTATCCCTTTCCTCCTTTCGACTATATTCCCGATGCTTCCCCTCACTCTTACTCCTCTTTGTATCATCTGCTTCAACATCCTCTCGTCTCTTACTCTTCGATTCACTTAAAGCCTTAGACTTCTTCTCTCCTTTACCATCATCTTCACCGCCATTCCATCTATCGCTTACTCCATCATCTGCCTTATCTTTACGCCGCTTCGAGGAACTGTACTCCTCAACATAATCTCCATTCCCCGAAATCCATAGTTCCTTGGTATCCTTAGAGTCAAGCTTTCTCTTCTCACCGGATCCAGGCTCCTTCGAAAACCTACCACTGCTCTCCTCCTTACTCTTCTTTTCCTTTTCCTTCTCCTTTAAGCCCGAATCTTTCTCCGAATCCGAGTAATCCCTGGCGTCCCTAGAACTATGTTTGCTAGATTTGTGCCTTGAACTTCGCGGCATCACCGGAGCCCAACTACACGACCTCGAAAACAAAACAAAAAAAAACCCTAACCGGAAAATAAAAATAAAACCGTCCGGATACAAAAATGAAGCACCAATCTCAAATCAACATTCAATATAAAAACCCTAACATCGAATCTTTCAAGGTAACTACAGTCGATTCTCGAAACGGACGGAATAAAAACGACAGTGGAAACCCTAATTGCTCTGAATGGGAATGAAGGCGGTCGGAACCCTCACGGCCAAAAAGGAACGGTTTAACGTACAGTATAGATTTAGAGGAGAGTGGAGGCGGAGGCGGTGGCGGTTAAGAGAATGAGATCGAAAAATGAGGGAAATTACGAGGGAGGGTGAGGTGGAAGAAATTGGGGGGTTTGAGTTTGACGAATGAAGATGGGGGCGTTTTGGGGATAATTGCTAAAAGAGCATGTGATTTTGAAGAAGTGAAGAAAAGAGGTGCGTCTTTGTGTTTTAATGGGCTTTTTTCGGGTTTCAAGTAATCTGGAGTTACTAATAAGACTTGGAGTAGACTTGGGATAATTTTGTTGATCTGACAGGATTTACCCTTGAGAATTTGTTTGTATTACAGTCTTATCCTTGACTTTGTTGAGGGCAGGGTTCCCGTTTTATGCTTAATTTATTTTTTAATTTTGTAAACTAAATAATAAGGATAAACAAAGCCAATTTTACTTTTACCACTAAGTTTATGTTAGAATCTATAAAATAATTATTGAATTATTAAAAAAAAATTATCTAAGTTATTGGTTGTTAAAAATATTATTGTATGAATTTCTTTCTTCGTACTACATGCACCAATCAAAAGTTTTCTTCCTCTTTCTGTTACAGTTCAATTTTTCTCATGAGACAATTTTAAACGCTATGAATTTGTGAACAAAAATTTAAACAGCTTTTCACTGATCTTTAACACTAGTTATTAGATTGACTTGAATCTAATGCATGTTCTACACGTTGATAGGTACGAGTCACTATATTGATAGTGGAATTGTCGCTTAAAGCTCGCTAGTCGAACTTTAAAAAAGAAAAAAACTTAATAGCTCAATAACTTATAAAAACTTTTAAATAGTTTAATGACTTAAATGAAAATTTTTAAATAGTTTAATGACCGTTTTGTAACTTTTTAAGATTAGTGTCCAAAATCTAAACCTATTAATAGTTCAGTAACCTTAGATGTAGTTTACTCAATAAATAATCTACTTGTGATTTGCTATTTAAATGACCTCATCGTGAATCCTGGTCGAACCGCCTCTTGCGTCTTCTCTCTACTCCACCTCAACCCCATCCATTAGTTTCCCATCCTTTTCTATCTTTGTTATACCTCATAACTCATATAATGTGCTCAGATTATTGTAAAAACTCTATTTTAGGAACACTTTGCGGTTGCAACAATATTTGGTAAACAATAAAACACCTAGCTAAACATGATCCTAATAGAATCCCTATCTACTTCAAGTGAGACCTAGGAACAAATATTCTTATCCAATCAAATAAGTCCTTTACATTCCTCAACATCACTTATTTGTATACCAACCTATGCCTATTGGTACAAATATTCTACTCAAGCATTTCTAAATTAGGGGAGCCCATGTATATACATTAAGGCCTCGATGAAAAAGGCAAGTTATCAAACCTTAAGCATCTTATTGCTACCATCAAGTTAATCTCAACTTTGACCAAATACCTTCGATCATTATGTAACTCTCCATATGTCTTTAATTTGAGTCGAGTGAATTATTTTAAGACATCACAACCTCTTTTATGTATCAACACTCTTCGACTGTTTTTTAGCTTTAGTCAATTTCTGGTTCAAATTTACTTCTTATGACATATCAATTTTTGCCTTGATGTATATCAATGGCTCTCCTCCATCGAAGATTTAACTAAGGTCCTCCATCGAAGATTTAACTAAGGTGTGTTGTTGTCATATTTTGTTTCTACATGATTTGAAGGTTTGAGAGAGGTTATGTTTGATGCTGGTGCCCTTTTATATTTGGCTTCGTTGTCACAGGACTTTATTGTCGATGTTCACTTTTGTTTTTATTTTTGACCTACATGGTTTAACTTCAGTCTAACGTTTATACTATTTTTCTTACACTATGTTTGGTTAAATGGAATTGCTATCCCATTATGACACGGTTCAAAACTTTAAAGGAAAACAGTTGTTTGGTTAGCTGAATGTTCAAAACGTCGAATGGAGATTACAGGTTTATTCTAAAAATCGCCAAATAGCCATTCCGGGGAGGAGGTACCGAATGGCTATTCCAACCTCTCCATCGAATGACCCTTTTTTTCTCCTCCAAAAATACCCTTTCTTAGATTAAATTTTCTCTAACGGTTTCAACTTTTGTTTTCTTTTGGTCATTCGACAGTCTCAAGCTCAAATCAATCTAAAAGGAAGCGGATCAACTTGAAGGCCAAATCAACTGGATTTTGTTGTAAGTTCAATTCAACTAGGGTTTGTTTTGCATTTTGATTGATTTTTTTTTTTTTTTCTGATGATTTGTCCAAGTGGAATTGAAATGGATTCTGCAACTGTTCACGAGGAGATCGATTCATTATTCGAGTCAACTCCTCCTCTCAAAGATTCGGCTAAAATCATAGACAAATTGAATCAAGTCATCCAATTTGATTCTCCTTCAGGTATAGTACCTGAAGCTAATCGATTCTGCACATATTTTCCCTTACCGGATATTTGTTTGTATATGTATACCTTTTCGTATTTTTTAGGAGAAGAAAAAGGGAAGAGGGTAGAGGAGCTGCTAAAACGATGCTCAAATCTTAAGAAAATTATTATTTTTAGGGTTATTTCAAAAGCCAAGCCACACAAGGAATGCCAGGTATTTGCCAAATTCACCTCATCTATTATTCGACTCATGAAGAAATACATGCATGTAGAGGTGCAATTTGAATGAGTAAAGTTCTCTCAATTGAATTTCTAAACTCAAGTCTTGTATCAGTTGTGAATTATATGAGCAGATATGCAGTAGATTTTACAGTTGTGAATTAACACACTACTCATTTAGCTTGAATTCTTGTGGAGGCTTTACACTGGTGAATATGCATGTTCTGTTTGCTTTTGGTTATGGATTTTAGATTTATTATTACCAGTTAGTGCTTATGCAATTTTATCATGGATTATCTGCGGTTCAACCCCCCCATAATGATTTACTAAATCATAATAAATTCTAATGATATTTACATTTAGGTGTATTCATCTGGCAGCAGTCAATCTGTTCAATTTGCTAATTCGTGGAAAAGAATTGGTATGCTCTTTTGCTGAAAGTTTGGGATCTAGTAAGAATATTTATTTGCTCATTACAATGTAGATGTGACAGTTCTTAGTTATCTATGACATGGTGAGGTTCAAGTTCCGGCCTACCTTTCTGAGAGAAAACTAGTGGGCCGGTTCTTCTTCAGGAATGGTTAGTGGTACTCTTATAACCTGCTAAAATATAACTTTGCTCCCTATTACTGTTTTTAGTGTTAATTTTTAAGACAGTTTACTGGAATATAGAGGGAGTTCCCTGATTGGTAGAAATTGTTAGATGAACATAACTTCGCTTGATTTTCTTCGATAAAGACTGAACTTATTTATATTAAAGTTGTCAGTTGCATTAATATCAGCAGTGTATATGCCTTATACCTAGCAATCTGGAATGACAAAGTCATGGTTTTGTGATGAAGATGATATAATCCCCACTATTGTGCTGCCAATTATGCCAGTTATTGAGCGAAATGTTGGTGCCATGAAGCAGCCAAATGATGGAGGAATTCATATTGTATTCTCTGAATGGAAGCCATTTATGTTTCTTTCTGTATGAACTAGCTAAGTTCTCTTCGGCATACTTTCTTCTCCCCCCAAGTAGATGCTATACCACTCACAACTGGAAACTGCTGTTTTTTCATTTATCCTTTTGAAACTTTAACTTCAGCATGACCAAGCACTTCTACCTTCAGTTTAACTTAATAATAATGTATATAAGTCTTCCTTCAGTGGTTGTAAAACTTCAGACTGTCTTATCCGGTAAGATACATTTGAGGTTTGAATTCAAAAGAGAAAAAGGATAAATACTAATAAAGGATAAGTAAAATACATGAAGCACTGGTTTTTTTATATAGTGAAAAGCAATATCTTTGTTTTTATGTTTTCATTATACATTTTTCTATATCTCCAATTACTGTAATTAAATGTCTTCTGTACTTGTTACATTTTTTTTTCTGTACTGCTGATATATTAAATTGACACTATTGTATGGGTTTGAGGGAGAGCTCTTTGTTGATGCAGTAACAGATTTGTTTGCAATGGCCGTGCTTAACTTGTCTCGCATCTTTTACTATTTGGACACTCTTTTAGCCAACTTGTATCTATATCTTATGTTACGGTTTGGGGGGAAGATGCCGAAATGAATACCACTCTGCCATGATTGAATTCTAATGCCTTTGTTTATCTAATGAACAATGCAGATGTATTTCACCATTGATTCAACATTCTATGTTTCATTCACATTTATGTTATATCTTACATTACGGATTGGGGGAAAGATGCCAAGGTGAATACTGTTCTGCCATGATTGAATTCAAACACTTTTTGGTTTCTCATTATATATGTTCTTTTCTTTTTTTTTTTTTGATTTGTATCTTATCTCATTTTAGAGGCTACTTGAAAGATATTCAAGTGACTACTTTTCTGCCTTGATTCACTATTGTATGTTATTATGTTGGCTTGTATTGACCCTGACCTTGAGTTGTTATTATTACTATTTTCTTTTACAGGGAAGTGTATGCAGTAGCCATCGTTGGTCATTTTCCAATTGCTGTAACTAATTTATTGGATTTAACAAATGGGTAGCTTAGGATACTGAGTTTCCATTGATTGCAACTGCAAAAGCTTTACAAATTTTCAAGAAGAGGAGCCAATGGTTGCATGTTATTCAAGTATATTCAGTCTATTGGTATTCTTGCTTTGTATTTTCCAGCTTCTAAAATACATTCAGTCATTGATGCAGGAAGCTTTATATGTTTAATAATTTTTATTAATATATATTAGATTAAAATAGTCTTGTATTATCATATTTGATTCTATAGAATACTCTCGGTCAATATTTTAAAGGAACCTTAATGCTATTCTTTGTGAATAGATACTTTCAATCAATGTTCTTTGTGAAGTTTGGCACATGTAAAATGAAGTTGCATGAGAGTTTGTGATTACAAATTTAAATCTATATTGTTCATTTTACTTTTACATGAAATTTTTATATTATACACGTCTAGCAGCATAAATAAATTAACGAAAATATGTTAAAATATATATACACAATATAACAATTTTATTAGTTCTTTTGCTGTATATCAATATCTGTCTATGAGTAAAAATATTTGAGACAATATATTCTTTAAATTATTCTTTAAGTAACATAGAGATTATGATATATATGCTAAATTATTTGTTTTGCTAATAATATTCTAACACATTAACTATGCATTATATTTTAAAATAATAAAGTAGGTTGTATATTATTTTGTAATATTATATATTATTTTTATTAATTTATATTTTAATAATTGCTATATTAAGAATATTATTAAATTATATATTATTATTGTTAAATTATAATTAATAATAAATTTATTAAAATAGGGTTAAATTATGTATTATTTTTATTAAATTATATCTAATAATAATCCTATTAAATTTAATAACAATAATCATCCTATTAACAAAATTTCTTCTAAGGGTACTCGGTCATTTCAACTTTTTTTTTATGCTATTACAACTTTATTCCATTCAACCAAACACAAGAATATTATTACGCTTCTATTCCATTCCATTCAACCAAACAATTGAATTGCTATTACAGTTCTATTTTATTACAACTCTATTCCATTACAGTTCTATTCCATTACTGTTTTATTCTATTACAAATCGAACCAAACGTGGCCTTAATGTGGTTTGATTCAGAGGTATAACTATGTTGAGTGAAACTTGAATTGTAATGAGCTTGAGGTAAAGCTAAAGTCAAAACTTGAGCTTTAATATTTGACTCAAACTTTATTAAACATCATTTATTCAAATTAATATTGTGTTTTTATTTTCAAATAATTTTTATAAAAAATTAAGAATGTTTGTCAAATAATGATAAACATTTTTATATAAAATCATTTAAAACCAAAAATTAATATATTTCTTAAAACCTAAATTAAAAATTTAAAATCAAGTTTCTCGAAATTATTGCTTATTTAGTTTTTCATTTTAGTATTGTTTGTTTCTTGAAAGTATAGTTACTCAGTTTCATGAGTATAATAAATTTGTATTGGATTTTAATTTAGTTGAGATTAATTTTATTGTAATAACTTAAAATATTTAAGTATGAAAGGAATTGAGGAATATATGTATTTTAGAATATTTATTTTAAAGTTACAATTATATCAACAATTTCAATCACAATAAATTAATGTAAGTAATAAATGGAATAAGTTTAAAGTAATTCGAAATTTAACATTTCTTCAAACTATAGTGTTGAATGTATCTCGACTTTCAAATATCGAAGCATGAGTTTTGAATTGAATTTGATAACAAATTTATATATAGTTACAGTTATAATTATTTGAATCAGACCAAATTAATTAGGTTGAGAATCATTTAAGATACTAATCTGGAAAAAGTTTTAAACCGATTAATCGGTTTTAATATTTTATTTTTATAAAAATTATTTATTTATTTAATTAAATCGATAAACGAAATCGATTCCATTATCGCTCCAGTTTTAAAAACCTGGGTAAATTGTTTTCTCTTTTCGTTCTAGAATAAACCGTCGTCGTTCTAGCCATCCCTGTCTTGTGATGATCAGTTAATTTAATTACAATAAAACAGAAAATAAACGGCAAAAAGATAGGGAAAAAGAATCTGAAGAACAGTCAAAGAGTCTGAAGTTAAAAAATGTGGAAAATGGGGAATGATGAAGAAGACAGAGCTGAAAGCTTCCTAGATGAAAATTCTGAAGGCATATGCTCACTCTCTACTACGCAGGTAATAATTCATTCATTCATTTTTTTTTTACGAACACTTGGAATTTTCACTTTCTATGTTTCTTTTCAGTAAATTCAAATTTTGGGTATTTCTTGTTTGATGCAGAGAATATACGCATCCGCCGCTTGTTTACTTTCGGGTCTTGTTCTTATGTTTCTGGTATGATCATTCAATTCTTTAAGCATTTTTTCTTTTCTTTCATTTGAAATTTGGATGTATAATAAAAAATCACTATTTGGGGATCCAACACGTTTAGATTCTAGGGTTCGATGTATATTAGCATTTTTGATTGGTGATACTTACAGTTCATCGATTGAAATAAAATGGGTAAACTACACCTAAGGTCATTAAATTAGTAGTAAGTTTACATTTAGTCACTCAACTTAAAAAAGTTACACAATGGTCATTGAACTATTTGAAAGTTTATGTTTAAGTTATTAGACGATTAAAATCACTGTTCTATAGCATTTTCTGTTCGCACCAAAGCTCTCCTTTCCCTTCTCTTCTACATTTCAACTTTTTTTTAATGAATAGCCAAAAATCCAAATAGCCTTTTTCCCCAACCTCCGACACTAACTGTCATATTGTCTTGGATCTAAAATATATTCTTTTACTTGTCAATGGATGCTGATTTATTGTACTTATCTTCGAATTGTAGCTTGGAGTTTGTTAATCGGACTTAAAAGAAAAACTTAACAGCCCAATTGCTTAAAGAAAAACTTTCAAATAATTCAATGACTTAAATGAAAACTTTCGAATAGTTCAATAATCATTTTGTAATTTTTTGAAGTTTGACCAAAACGTAAACTTACTAATAGTTTAGTGGCATTGAGTGTAATTTATCCAATCCTTTATTACCCAAAGAAAGAACAGAGAAGCCCTATTATGATTTCAAGTTCAATAGCTGCATATAGCAGCAAAAGAGGAAAGTTAAAGATGAAAATAGTATGTTTTGAATAAGTCTTTTTCACTTGTTTCCCCATTTAGAGCAAATATCCTTATTGATTGAGTCACTTGAAGAAATCATAATGACATTCTCTCCAATGCAATTTACAAGCTCATCCACAGGTTTTTTGTTCCTTCTTATACATTCTACCATTTATCTCTACCCAGATCATGTAGATACAGGCACTATAACAGATTCTTTAAGCCCAAACGAATTCACAAGAATGGTTGAGGAACACCGCATGCTTTTAGAACTTAGTCTTGTACTTATTAGCTAAAAGCACAAGGGAAAAAAACATATGATCTCTAGTTTCCTCCTCACTTCCACAAAAAAGAGCAAGCTGTATCAAGTTGTCTCTTACACATGTTTTGTTGGTTCATCTTGGGGAACGATATAGTGCGGTAGCAATTGTAAAGCAAGTTCCGTATTTGATATATGTATGACATCATCTAGCAACTTTTTTGTTTCCTTTTGCAGTCACTTATTGTGTTTGCCATACCAATCAAATTCGCATTATTGTTCACCTTTGGCAATGTCTTGGCAGTCGGAAGGTAGGTCCAATGGTGCCTTCATCTCCACATTATGCTCTCAACACATGATTTGGTTTACTTGAGTCATAAAAGGTGCTTGTGGACATTGTAACTAAGGAATAGTCTTTCAACCATTAGTGATCCTTCTCCTTGAGTGTCGCATAATTGGCATAACTGTGTCTTGACTTTCATATATTATGCTTTTGAAACCAGTTTTACCAATCCAGGCAATCTAGTAGTTTAATGTCTGTTCAATTCCGGAACTTTTAACCTATCCATTGCAGCTTCAGTAATGTTCAGTCAATGAAAAGGTCTCAATGAGTTCCTGTTAGTACAGTTCAACTTCTACTAAATTGTTTGCTTCTCAACTTTTCTTATATTTGAACTTTGTGGCACCCTTTGGCAGCACAGCATTCCTCATGGGACCTGAGCAACAGTTACGAATGATGTTTGATTCCGTTCGTGTTTATGCAACAGTGATTTACATTGGATTTGTCATTCTTGCTCTCATTTGTGCTCTTTGGGTAAGTTTGAATCTATGATAGGGTAGATAAATTCTGGCAACCTTTAGTAATCGAAGTAAGTTTGAATCTCTGAAAACTCCATAGTCCGATTATATCAAATCCTGAGTTTAAACCTCATTTACTAAGTTTGCACATACATCATTGCTATTCGTTCAAGTTTCTGTGTTACTTTCAAGTTTTTTACAGTATCGGAACTATATGGACTCACATTCCATTTTCTTAAACTTGTCATCTGGCAGATTCAAAGCAAGATTTTGACATTACTTGCAATCATATGTGAGATTTGTGCCCTTATTTGGTAAGTTGGCCTTTGACATTTATCATTTAAAGTTCAAGGCTCTATTCTTACAGTAAGATCCCAGACAAACTTTTCTTGGCTGCTGCTTATATCAGTGTACTTTGAGCATTTTCAGGTACTGTCTGAGCTATATTCCATTTGCTAGGAGAATTGTTTCCGACCTAATGGTCCGATTTTGTGACACTGAGCTTTAGATTATGTAAAGGAAAAACACCATTCATCTAAGTTCTTTGGAGTGCATTAATTTTTTTGCTTTGCTCAAGTGTGTACTGGTCTTAGTTGCCACAAAATATTGTTTTTCAGGTTGCTTTGGCAATCGAACATTGTTTATATCTCAGATTTTTATTTTTTATTTTCTATTTTTGTGATAGATTTCGAGTTGATTTCTGTTGATTTCACTCATCTTGACTTTTTAGGTACTACCGGAGAACCGGATTGGTCTGGTAGACCAAATCGGTCGGATTGAAAGTCGACTTGCTTATCGGTCCAAAATTGGTCTTTGAGTGAACTGCTCAGAACCGACAAAAAACAGAAATTGAGAAAAACAACCGGTTGTTGATTTTTCTTTATTGGTCCATATTAGTCTGATAACTTTTTTTTCAATTTGTTCCTTGAATTAAAATCTGATGATGTGACAAGGCCTACCATGCGATAAAACAAGGGTAGAAACCTCTAGTAAAACTGAAGAAAACCCAACAACTGCTGAATTCTATACCACTAGAGAAGGAAAAACTTACTTAAGGTTTGACAACTATGAAACCGTAGCTGCCCCACTTTAGACTCTGTGGCAGATCTAAACCTTGATGACCACTAGGAACCATGTTAGACGCTCCAAGAGCAAGGTCTACCTCAAATCCAGTGGCATAGCCCCGATACTCTGACACTGTACACAAGCATGGTTAATGAGTTGCAGCAGCTAACTCAGGATCCACATAACGCCCCTGTATTTGCTTTCCCAGCGGTTAGCAGCTTACATGGAGAAAGAATAACTATTGCCCAGCTAAATTACTTAGCTAAACTGGCAACAGAAGAATTTGCAAGTGGAGCAGATGGTTCTGAATCTTAGAACTGCTGAAGACATGATCACGTCTAGACTAGCAGCCATAGTTGATGATGTTAAGAAAATTCTAACACCAGAAGTCGAGAAGTTATGTCAGGCTTTGGGTTTATTCTTGCAAAACTCGGTGAATTGGACAATAAAATCCAATTAATTGAGAAAAAGTCGACTATCACTGTGAAGCGACTGCTAAACACGTAAATAATGTGGGTGATGAATTTAGGGACATAAGAGGAGAAATAAATAACACGAGTCAAACTATGATCCCAGCATTTGTCTCTTAGAAATTGAATCTAAAGTTGATAGACTTCCTAAGAGTATTCCAGAAAATCGTGCCTCTGGTATAGTGGCATTATTAGACAAACCAGCCGGTGAACTCCAACCAATGGTTAGACCAGCTGCAATAATGAGAGGAAGAAATTTTGCGGTCAATCCATCTAAATTTCATATCCTAAACAAAAACCTCGAAGTAAGTCCAGATGAGTAAGGAACTAAAAAAATATTTGCACTTACCAGAAATAGATTACAAGGGAATAAATTCGCGTTGGGTTAGACAAATCTGGATTATGATTCGGTTCATCATCAAGTTTAGTTTAAATCAAATTCAGGCCCTATTCAATGGGCGCACAACAAAGATGCGTTTAGTTGGCAACAATCACCAATTACGGGATATGCTGTTTAACCCCTCGATTTTGAGTAAAGCTTGAATAAGGCCTGATTATGGTTCAGGGCTCCATGCCATCCACTGAATTGCATTTCAACCATTCTCCCCTCCATCCTACTAAGCTTTTCTCTCAAAACCGCTCGATCTTGTAAGTTTAACTTTTGGGCCTAAACCCGGGTTTTATAGTTTTACACGTTGCATTTATTTAGCATCAAAACGTGGCGGCAGCATCATGTTCCAACACGACGTCGTGTTCATCTTTCCAATTCACTCCTCTTTTTAATCCCTTCAAAGGAACCAAAGGTTAGGTTTTTCTTTTGTCCCACACTTTCCTCTCTGCTTGAAGTTACCAAAGAAACAGAGCAACAATGGCGAAAACCAGCCTTAGCCGCCTATTCGCGTCACTCTCGGAGCACTCCATAGCCAAACCGTCTTTCACTGGTTCGAGATCAGAGTCGGTGACTCGTTCAGCTTACAACTCCGTGACTCGCTTCGTATGTTCCTCTGCTCAGGAAACTCACTTGATCCGTGAAGAAAGATCCAACGAGGGAGATCGAGAAGCTGCGAAAGAGAATCTCGAATCTGTGAATAAAGAAGAAGATGAAGGTGAAGATGGTGATCACGTGAATAAAGAGACGGGGGAAGTGGGCGGGCCTAAAGGCCCGGAACCCACTCGCTACGGTGATTGGGAACGGAATGGTCGCTGCTCCGACTTTTGAATTTTTTTTTAATTATTATGAATGTAAAACTGAATTGAATCAGCGATTTTTAATTTCCCGGAGAATAAAAAAAATTGTTGGAGTAATGATAAATAATTTTTTTGTTAAAATTTCGCTATTAGTCCCTGTTTTTTATGAGAGTTCAATTTGATACTTTTAATCGAACGATTGTGTAATTTCTCAAATTTGATGCGAAAATGTTAGATTGTTATTTATTTTAGTCAAATTTCAGATGTCTTACATCATTTTTCATGCTTTAATAAGCATGCACGCATTGCTAACGAAGAATATTCATTTCCATTTCTCATGCTTGTTAAGTGAAATTTTTAGATTTATTTTAATTTTAAAAATTCTTTGTAACAATGGCAGCTACTTCAATTCAACCGAGCGCCCACTTGGGTCGGTTGACTATTGCCCATAAAATATTCGATGAAATGCCTATTTGGCTAATATCTTTTTCAAATGACATCAAGTGGGGGTCTTGTAATTCCAATGGCTTTTGGGATGTTAAAATCGTATGATTTTTTCTGTTTGGAAAGTTTTTTTTTATAAATATTATAAATTTACGAATTAAAATTTAAATAATTTAATTTAAATAATTTTTTGATATTTAATAGTAATTGTTATATCAATTTAGATCTAAAATATATATCGTTTATCAAATTACCACTTAAGATTTTTTGATGGAATTTTAAAATAAAAATTTAATAATCTAATAATTTAAATAATTTTTTTAAATTATTTAATATTTATTTTATAATTTTTTAAAATTGAATAGTCTAATTTAATAATCTTATAATTAGTTTACACTCATTCCATTTACCGCCATTAGCAAAAGCTTTGAAGACCATATAAATTTCAACTTTCAAAGCTTTCAAACAAATTAAACATGGACATTCTCAAACTCTTCTTCATCATCGTTTACTTCTCCTTACACTCTGCAACCAGCACCATGGATCCATGCGCCGAATCCGTCTGCCAAAGCACCAAATCGTCACCGTTGATTCGATTCCCTTTTCGTCTCATCGGCCGCCAACCCAAGTCATGTGGCTTTCCAGGTTTCGATCTATCTTGTAATTATAACTCAACCCAAACGTTACTTCAGCTACCATATTCTGGAAATTTCACCATCGAAGCGATTGATTATGGCGCACAACAAATATGGGTCAACGATCCTAACAATTGTCTTCCCCAAAGAATCCTTTCGCTTAACTTTTCTGGGTCACCATTTACGGCTGTTTATGATCAAGATTATACGTTTTTCAATTGTACGTTGGATTATTCAAGGTATGGGTTGAACCCGATTGGTTGCCTTAGTGGTGATAATTACACGGTTTTTGCTACTTCGTCGAATGAGGTGGTTGATTCTTTGTCATTGTCGACGTGCCGACGAGTTGCCACCGTTTCGGTACCTGTTGGGTGGCCTTTTTATGGAGGGGTATCGTCGTCGGACCTCACCGATGATCTATGGCTAATGTGGAGTAATCCCAATTGCCGTAAGTGTGAATCGAGGGGCGCCAAGTGTGGGCTGAAACCCAATTCAACTAATGAAATTAGTTGTTCCAGTGCTCGAGGACGAGGTAAACATTCTTTGTATTCTAACTACCATTATATCCATTGCATTCGAATTATTATAAAACCATGGAGGTACTTGCATTCACTCAATTTGTATTTTTTCTCTTTTATTAAAAAATAATAATTTAATTCTTATACATCACATTAAACAGTAAATTGATCATCATATTAAAATTTTCATCAAATTCTATCTTTAAAACTGCTCCTTGTATATCAAAATAAAGTATGCACTAGCATTTCACATGTAAATGTTTAGTTAATGTTTAACAGTAGAAATTGATAGAATTTTTAATAAAATAATTAATTTATTCTTTGATCTAACGTATAAGGATTAATTTGACCATTTTAATAAAAAATTAAAATGTAATCTGGCTCCTATAAAGGTATCAGTGATACTTTTACCCAAAATAAAATTCATCATTACAAATCATAAATAAGACATAACATGGATCAAAATGTTTTTAGATAATATTCACATGCGGTAGAATTTTAAATCTAAAAGTATTGAAGTTAGAATTTTTTAACGGGTGAAATTAAATTATATAATTTTATGATAGTTAAAATATAATTTTATTATTTTAATAATTTATATTTTTATAATATTTTAAATAATTAAATAAAAAAATATTATTTTAGAGAGATTAAAATATAATTTTATCATATATTATACCTTAAAATACTTCAAAACAAAGGGCCAAAGGTTGAGTTTCCCAAGTCTATTGGCCGACCTCCCCTCCCACCACCTTGAATAATTATTTTAATTTATATTTAAAATTTGTGGTCATTCATAATTTTTTATAAAAAAATATGTTTTACTATTATACTTAATAATTTATATTCAAAATTTAAATTTTATAATTAAGTGGAGTTAATAAGAATTAAATTTAGTGAAGTGCCCCAATGCGATTTAGAGCAAAGCCTGACAGATAGGCGTTGACAAATTAGAAAATAATAAAATGTCGTTGACCTACCAAATGGCCTAAGACTTGATTTGATCAATTTCTAGACACTTGTACATTTTTAATCAGGTTTGACATTCATAGCAATTACATAAATGAAAATAATAACACAATATTATTATTTTTTAGAAAATTGTTTTAGGGTTAAAAATAATAAATTTTATTATTATATTAATTAAAGGGATATGTAAACAATTTTTCATTTCGGTCAAGGCCACTGTTTGCCCCCTTTTTTTGCCCTTGTTCAATGTCATTGCCAGCCTCATTTTCATTTCTAGGATTGTTTTTTCTAGAGTTTGTTTACACTCTAATCATCTGAAAGTACATAGGAGACCTTATATTATAGAGATTGTATCAAATTAGTCCTTATATTATTAAATAGATTAATTTAGTCCCTATATTATTAAAAAAATCTAATAATGCCAATTTGAAATAAAGTCAAGATTTATTGTTTAAAAATATATCATTTACTATTTAATGGAGTTAATATTGTTACAATTTTATGGTTTTGTAAATGAAATATTTTGTTCGAATTGAATCGCACTTGAAAAAAATCGAGATTTTTTTACATCAAATGTTAAGTCTGTTATAATTTGTATTTATGTGATTCTTTTTAATAATATAGGAACTAAATTGATCCATTTAATAATAAATTGATTAATTTGATACAATCCTTGTATTACTTTAGCCATCCTAATTATATTATAATTCATATTAGTTCTATATATATATATATATATATATATATATATATATATATATCATATTCATTTGATGTTATAATTATGTTGTATACCCTTAAACCTCACTAGTCAAAACTCCATTATCAGGTATTCCAAGGAGTGCCCAATATGCAATCACAGTGGGTGCTACTATTCCAACCCTCTTAAGTATCTCATGTCTAATATGTTACATTTGTAGTAAGGTCAAGTCATATGTTGCACCACACCGTCCTATAGCGGAGTTTAATCCGACGATCACACCGCAACCCATGCTTGTAGTTGGCCTTGATGGATCAACTATAGAATCATATCCGAGAATAGTGTTGGGCGAGAGTCGACGCCTTCCGAAACCTGATGATAACACTTGCCCAATATGCTTGTCTGAATATAGGCCTAATGAAACTCTCAAAAGTATACCCCATTGCCAACATTGTTTCCATGCTGATTGCATCGACGAATGGCTCCGATTGAATGCTACTTGCCCCATTTGTAGGAATTCTCCAGAAAGGTCATATCCACCAACACAAGATTCATGATGTTTCTATTTGTTATTTCTTAAAACCTTTGTATAATATATGATTCCTTAATTATTAGTTTACGTGTTAGATGTTGTTGAGTATAACTCCTATTTCAGTCAAATTTAAGAAATAATCTTCTAGTTAAACTCTATTTATTTATTTCAATCAAACTCTGATTAGTCTAGATTGTTTTATTATTATTTTACCTATGAATTTAGCCTATAAATAGACTCTTTTACAACCTTAGAAAATATACCTATTAGAGATTAGAACTCATAACACATTTAGAGAATCTTGTGTTTACGTTTTGAGGGTTCTTTATTTTTGGGTTTTTGAGGTTTAGTTTTTATGTGCATCTTTTGTACTCTTCGCTCTTTTGTCATCATAGTAAAATTATCTTTGCCCATGGTTTTTTATCCTTTTTGAAAGGGTTTTTCCACGTTAAATTTGTGTGTCCAAATTTTCAAATTCTTTCGCTAATTTTACTTATTCGTTGCTTAACCGGGTTAATTCTTTAGTGTTGAAATAACGCCTATTTACGTTTCGCATGAACGAATGTGAGCTTCTTAGATATCACATCGGTCAATTCATTGCTCTTTTAAATGATTTAAAGAACGTTGAGGTTCAGATTGACGATGAAGATCAGGCTATGCTATTATTGTACTCTTTACCTTCTTCATACAAGTCTTTCAGGGAGACCCTGATTTATGACGGAGACACTCGTTTGAAGATGTAAAGGGTCATTTGTTGAGTAGAGACAAACTCGACAATGAGTTTGGTTTGGATAACAAGGCAAATAGGCAAGCTTCCTTTTTGGTAGCATCAAATAAGCGAGACAAAATGTGTCGCTATTGTAAAAAGTTAGGTCACATAAAAGCAGATTGTTATAAACTGCGAAATAAAAGAGCTGCTAAGAGTAACGAGGAAGATATAGCTGGTGCTAATTTGCCCGATGAAAGCGGTGATGATTTCTTATTAGTGTCAATGAACAATAACTCCAAGCTTACGTCCAAGTGAATCCTAGATTCGAGATGTTCTTTCCACATGTGTCCCAATAGAGAATGGTTCTCAACATATAGTTCGGTTGAAGGTGGAGTTGTGCACATGGGAAACGATTCATCCAGTAAGGTAATTAGTATTGGTACTGTTAAAATTAGGATGCACAATGGGACGATTAGGACACTTTCAGATGTCAAGTATGTACTTGATTTATGAAAGAATCTCATCTCCTTAAGTATTTTATACTTGAAAGGATGCAGAATCAACATCGAGTCAAGCGGCATTAAGGTATCTCGTGGAGCTCTCGTTTTGTTAAAAAGTAAAATGACCGGTAGTCTTTATATTATGCAAGGTTCTACAGTGACTGGTGAAATTGGACATCCCTCATCCGTTATGGAATCAAAGTCAACTCGTTTGG
Source organism: Gossypium arboreum (assembly GCF_025698485.1). Lineage (NCBI taxonomy): Eukaryota > Viridiplantae > Streptophyta > Magnoliopsida > Malvales > Malvaceae > Gossypium > Gossypium arboreum. The sequence goes on along the minus strand of NC_069080.1, from coordinate 1,372,417 downwards.
AGCAGAGCCAACTTGGTCACATGAGGGAAAAATGTATGATCATTTCGTTGAATAGAGGTTCTCTTTTGGATACAGGCTTTGAAAAATTAGGGTACTGTGTTTGTGAAAATCAGATTTGGGTTAATTTTGATTTAACAGTGGACAAGTCAAAGGCTAGAAGTCTTCCAATTTCTAAGCACAGATTCGACTCAATTAATTCCCTGCATAGTTCAAGATAGGCTTGTGGCGAGCTTTGGCAAAGATGGCATTGTGGAAATATGAGTCAAGGTGGAGATTTGTTAAGTATGACTCCTATTTTAGTCAAATTTAAGAAATAATCTTCTAGTTAAACTCTGTTTATTTGTTTCAATCAAACTCTGATTAGTCTAAATTATTTTATTATTATTTGACCTATGAATTTAGCCTATAAATAGGCTCATTTGCAACCTTAGAAAATACACCCATTAGAGATTAGAACTCATAACAAATTTAGAGAATTTTGTATTTATGTTTTGAGGGTTCTTTGTTTTCGGGGTTTAGTTTTTATCTCCATCTTTTTTACTCTTCGTTCTTTTGCCATTATAGTAAAATTATCTTTACCCGTGATTTTTTATCCTCTTTGGAGGGGTTTTTCCACGTTAAATTTGTATGTTCAATTTCTCAATTTCTTTTACTAATTTTACTTGTTTGTTGCTTAACCGGGTTGATTCCCAATAGATGTCAATTCGAATATGACTTTAGAACATATTTAAAACAAAAAGTCATAATGATTTATTTGGCTCTATAACTTTTCAAAAAAAATATTTTTTAGTTCTCCATTTAATTTTTCATCTTTTTTAGCCCTAAAATTTTTTGTCAAATCAACTAAAATGGATGGAAAATTTAATCTTTTTAACTTTGATGACCTAAAACATTTAATTCATTTTTAAATTTTAAAATTTAGAAAAATATTTTAGTAATTAAAATAATTAAAAATAGTATAAAATTATAAAAATATTTTTAATTTTTTTAAATATTAAAAAATTAATGAAATGCTTAAATGTTATCTACTTGACAATCCACGTGTATGCCTTGGCAACAAATTAAGTTAACAAACGTTAAATTTTCCATCCATTTTGGGGTGATTTGATAAAAAATACAATTTCAAGGAAGGATCATGATCATTATCGGATCTTTCCCCACCATCTAAATCGGTTCAGATCACCTTCGAATGTATCTGTAGGCGGTGACCCAAGACAGGGTCGTAATACGAACTCCTACTATAGTTTGATTTTCGGCCATTTGCGATGTCCCCCTACTGTCCGATTGATCTTCCCACCTGACATTCAAATCAAAATCAACCTCGCGATGTTGACTTATTGGAGTTACATATTCAACAGACTGTACATCATCTAACTCAGCGAACAACTGAATTGATAGGGTGTTGACGTTCTCATTAGAGCAATAAAGTTCTATCATATTGGCCAAGTCAACATTATCTACAAGCTCCACTTCAGTAAATTTCCATAGATCTATTGAGATTGATAAACTTGTAGAATAATTTTGATAAGGCCTTCCACAATGGGGAGCTATTCTTTCACTGATTTTTTTGCTTCATTTCCTCTAGCTTTACAGCGTGTTTGGTTGGCTGTAATATAAAACCATTACAGCCTTATTCAGTGGCCCAACCTTATTTCATTGTTTGGTTGGCTGAATAGGCTATTACATCCATATTCATTACAGCCTTATTCAAGGCTAAATCACCGTTTAGAATTCAGCACTCCCCCAAGGGAATACCTATTCAGCGTGAAAATTGTTCAAGTTTACCCTTCTCACATCTGTTCTCCTTCTTTCGTTCCACCCTTCTCCCTCTTTTCAGTCTGGTTCCTATTTCGTTCCACCCTTCTCCTCCACCCTTCTCCCTCTTTTCAGTCTTATTCCCATTTCGTTTCATCCTTCTCCCTCTTTTTCACGTGATTCCATCGATTCTCAGTATCCTCAAGCTCCGATTGAAATCAAGGTCAACGATTTCAATTTCCTCTCAACAAAAACGCAACTTGAAATTCCGACTTCGGTGTGAGAGGAAAGGGCTAACGATCAAACACCCAGATGTTAAATCGGTGCTGAATCGAGTGAAGAAGTTCGCTGACAAGGTAATCTTGCTTTGTCTTAATTAAGACCCCCTTTTCTTTAACTATCCCAGATCCCCAAGAATACACTTTGCTTAATCAAGATATTCTCTATTATCTAGTTTGTTTGTAAATTACATCTCTCTTTCCTTTTTTCAGCCAACATTGGGGCAAATAGTTAGGCAGAAACTGAGTGAAGGTAGAAAGGTAATCTATATACACTTCTTAAAGTAAACGTTTGGTGTTTATTTTATTTGTGTCCATTGTTTTCTAGAAGAATGATTCTTTTATATGTTATTAGATTTGGAAGGACAAAGATAGAAATGAGGATTCGTTCTTTTGCTCGTTCAAACTTTTACTGAGTTGTTTTTTTTAGGATATTTTGCTCTGTTAACATGCTCCTTTGTAATGATTAATAACTGATGCTCGGGGGGGAAAAGAGATAAAATGGTGAAAATTCAACTTCCAGAAGTCTTCCTACACCCTGAATGTGCACTCAAGACTTATAGGACATGCCTTGGTTAACTGACTGGCATTACATTTTATAGCCATTAGAAGCTGCTATATTAGTCTTGAGGAGAATCATTTAATTGGTTGTGCACAATTACTTTAGTCTTTACATAGGATACATGAGCCATTAAACACTGTTGATTAACTTCTCATATAGGTATTGGTAACTTCAACTGAACTTTTCCGGGAGCAGCATAACTTTCTAGCTTGCTTGTACTAAAAATTATATATATAAAATACGTACTTTCCGTAAACTTCATCACTACAAAAGTTGGACCAAGACTAAGAACTTCCCGTAAAGTCTTGGCATTCAGATGTCTATCATTGAATGCAATGATTGTAAGCCCCTAAAAAAGAGAAGTAAGCAGCCCATAAAAATATTTAAGATGTAATGATAACCATGAATAATTTAGCTTTCATTTGAAAGAGAAAAATTCTACTCAAAGATGGGAGAAATCTAGAACTCTATTGTAGCACAAAATAGGAATGAACATAGACAGATTCAAAGATCAAAGGAAGTGTAATAAAAGATACTAAAACAAGAAACAAGAATCAGGTAGTTTCCAATTTTTCTCTGCAGATGGCAGAAGATAGATATTGACGGATGGGGCAGTTTGAAAAAACTATAGAATTAAATGAAAATTGAACTTTTGGACACTAGAAAAGTGGCTAGTATATGGCCTAAACTACCACCTAATAGAATAAACTAAATAAGCAGAGAAAACTACGAGTGCTAATAGCTCTTTCAGTTCCAAGTATTTCATTACCTTGTCATTTCTGTAATGCATTTGTTCGGAAGGGATACTCTGGACTACATCAAAGGGAAAACAAAAATTTTCCCATTTTGGATGCTGCGGGTGAACAAACTATGTCGAGGGTACATGTTCTTCTCTAGGGACCCATTTTGGTGCGCCAAAACTAATCTTGTTACGACTATATTGTTATTACTTGTATTCTGCTGCCTATCATTATTTTATATCTGCAACTTTTTGGTGTGAAATGTTAGTTACATGGTAATTTACAAAAATTATTTATATTAAATTTTTTTTTCCTATTTTGGAAGAAACTCGTGTCCAACATTTTTATTTGTTGAGTTGAAATTAAGATCTGCCCTAGTAGTCAAAAAACACAAACATAATTCAATGATTAAGAACAGATAATGTGCTCATAAACTTTGTTTTAAAAATGGCTTAAGATGCGTGTATATATATATATATATATATATATATATATGTAAGATTCTTTTATGAGTGCATATATGGATGGAGAATTTGGTTTGGGGATTTGCTTAGTGCTAGTATTGCTAGGATAGAATGGGATCGGATGTCACATCTTTGCCTTTTTGTAATTGAAGTTGAACTATCGTATGTCTATGTGGAGAACATAAATGTCATATTGATTGAATTGCTTCTTTTATTACCGGTGAGAATTATATAAAAAATGTTACTTTCTCAGAATCATCATCACTTTAAATGTTGCTTTTTTTGTTTATATATAAAATTAAAATGCATTTATGACATGACTAGATGAGACATGTAGCATACAATTCGAAAACATTTAGAAAACTACGAGTGCTAACAGCTGTTTCAGTTCCAAGTATTTCAGTACCTTGTCATTTCTCTAATGCATTTGTTCGGAAGGGATACTCTGGACTACATCAAAGGGAAAACAAAAATTTTGTTTTTGTACCTATTAGAGAAAGACTCAAGGATCCAAATTCTAACACCTAAATAAGGAGATTGCTAAGAGGAGAGGGCAAGGGAGCGACATATGGAGATGGATATGGATATTATTGACTTCTATAAAAGAGTATAATTAAAATAAGACCAGAATAGCAGAAAGGAAAATATATTACACACATATATTACGGGAAGTTCTATTTGTATGGTTAGCCGGTTTCAATTTGATTGGCACGAGGTACACGGTTTGGTCCCCGTAATATAATTGCTTGCTTGTACTAAAAATAAAATATTTGCATGCTTAAAACTTTCTATCCATGGTTGGAACTTTCTGATGCTTTTTAATCCTTGTACCAAGTGCTATTGAGTTGTAGATCAGTATAACATCATGTTAGCTTGAGGAATTGTTTTATGCTTCTCATATTGCTATTGAGTTGCGATCGGTATAACATCCATTCGATACCTTTTTGAATCCTTAAGTAATCATTTGTATAAATTCGAGATATTAAGAATGAACGATGCGGTTTAATAATGTTGTGTTTTCTTTGGCGAATTGACTTCAAGATAAGGACCATAGAGCTTGATAGAAAAATGATCAAGTTGCATATCTTCTTTGGGCAAGAGAGGTTTCGTACAATAATTATTGGGTATTGTTTTGGGTATTGTTTTGCATAAATCTATTATTTGCATAATTATTGGGAGGAATAATGCAACTTTTTAAATATAAACTATCAAATAATATCGCTAACAAAGATAGTTTGAAAGAAGATTGATAAGCAATATCTTTGGCATTATATAAAAGATCTGTTTTACCATTTATGAGGATTGATGTAAGTAATGAGAATTCCTAAGATATTTCATCAAGATGACGAGATAGATGTAAAAGCCAAGGGCAAATATAAAAGATAGATGTAAAGGCTAAGGGCAAATATAAAACAAATTGCAATTTGCACCTTAAAAGAAAGGGAAAGAACTATTTTGGCATATATGCCTTCATATCAATCTTTTGTTTTTTTCCTCAATTAACATTCCTACATGTATTTTTATTATACTTTTTTCCTCAAATAAATAATGACTTAGTATTTGATATACTAATAATATGTTTTTATTCCACAAACAATTTTAAAAATTGTCGGGCATCTCTTTTTTAACATTTTGTTATACTTTTTAAGACACTTGTTAATTTATTAAAATACAAAACAAAAGATTATAATTTTATTAAAATGTATTTTTATTAAAATTGTGAATTGAGTTATACATATATATATGTGAAACAGTTATATATATATATATATATATATATATATATATATATTTATTAGTACTTTATTATTTCATATCTTTGTTATAGAATATTATTTATAAAATATCTAAAAATAATGATCTTATTTCATGATTCAAAAGTTTACACTCATGTACTTTATCTTATTACTTATATCATTATTATAAAATTTTCAATTCCATAAATATACATAGAGAATATTGCTTATAAATCTCAAATGACTACATGTAAAATATTTATAACATTTCAATGACTACATGTAAAATGTTAAAAGTGATTTAACAATTATAAAGTGAAGGAGTATAAGTATTGAGTGATTTAAATAAACATTTATTTGGATAATTGTATTTATATAAATAAACATGAAATTCTTTGAAAATAAGATCGAATTTCAATTGCAACAAACTTTAAAACTTTGAAAATGATATTATTATTATACACTAGTAAATGCTTGATAAATTATTTACTTATACATAAGCAAATATATTTTTAAACAGACTTATCCTATTTATTAATATGTATTGCTCATTTTTTCTTTGACAGTTTGTTATTGCTTCCTCTTCTTATTTGGCTTGTTTGATTGTTGCCTCACCCAGAGTTGAGCATTTTGTATTCACTGAATCACTGTAAGTTCTTTGGCAATTAAATTCTTTGATTTTGTTTTACTGTTATTGAAATTAGTATTGGAGAAATGTGACCCGTTTACTACGATTTGAAGATATGTAACACTTTAATATCTTGCAGTAATGGCTCGTCTACCTTTAATAGTACAAAATGAGAGGCGTAAAAGAATTGGTCTTGCTATTACAATATGGTTGCAAATGTGTACAGTTGCGAATTGGTTCTTAGTTGCACTGGGTGCCATTCATAGCCTGCATACTTATAGACCAAGGATTAGATCCTATATTTTAGATTTTTATGCAAAACGAGATTATGTGAAAAGACTTGTATATGCTAGTGACGAGACGTGTATTGAACAAGTTAGGATGAATAGAACTACCTTTTTTAAACTTTGTGAGATGTTACAAACTTTAGGGGAATTGAAGTCATCAAGGAACATGCTTGTTGATGAGCAAGTGGCAATGTTTTTACATATTATTTCTCATCACCTTAAAAATCGAGTTATCAAGCATCACTTTAATAGGTCCGGGAAAACCGTTAGCAGATCATTTCACAATGTTTTAAATGCTGTCATATGCTTACAAGATGTGTTATTTAAAAAGGCAGAGCCAATTACAGCTAATTCTACAGACCCAATGTGGAAATGGTTTAAGGTATTAGAGTGAGTTCTATATATAGCTTGTATATAATTTTTCAATTTGGAATTAAATATAATATTCTAACTCGAGATTTTATACATGTGATATAGAATTGCTTAGGTGCTTTAGATGGAACCCACATCAAGATTAGGGTTCCAACAGTTGATAAACCTAGATATCGAACACGAAAAGGTGACATAGCAACAAATATGTTAGGTGTTTGTACACCTGATATGCAATTTGTTTATGTTTTTCCTGGTTAGGAAGGTTCTGTTGCTGATGGACGAGTTCTTCGAGATGCCATAAGTAGGAGACATGGACTAAAAGTTCCTCATGGTAAAATGCAAAAATTAAAGGAATTTAAATTAATTTCTAAGATCATACTTTTTTGGGAAATTAACCGTGACAAATAGTTTCTTTTTATAGGTTGTTATTATCTAGTTGATGCTGGATACACAAATTGTGAGGGATTTCTTGCGCCTTTTAGAGGACAAAGATATCATTTGAATGAGTGGCGTCAGGGTTACCAGCCAAGTACTCCGGAAGAATTTTTCAATATGAAACATGCTTCAGCGCGTAATGTTATTGAAAGATGTTTTGGGCTATTAAAACTTAGATGGGGAATACTTAGGAGTCTATCATTCTATCCTGTAAGGGTGCACAATAGAATTATTATTGCATGTTGTTTGCTCCATAATTTTATTCGAACCTATATGAGTCTTGATCCTATTGAAGAAGAGTTGGGAGAAGGATTACCTAGTAATGTGATAGATGACGATGAACCGAATATTATAAATATTCATCCGTCGGATGCATGGGCTACTTGGAGGATGGAACTAGCCAACCAAATGTTCGATGAATGGCAAGCATCTAGAAATTAGTTAGGTTTAGGGTAAAAATAGTAAACGTTTAAGTTGTTTATGTTATTTCATATATCTAGTTTATGAAACTTTGGTGGTGTTTGAATTGTTTTTTTTTTTGTATTGTACTAGACTTGTTGAATGATAATTTATTTTCTTTTGATTCATCATGTGTTATAATTTTATAAAGTGTTGACCTTTTGATGCATAATATTGAACTTAATTTTCATTTGCGTTTTTCTTAAGATAGTTATGTCGGTTTTCCCAATCAAGTGTTTCTTCCCGAGTTCTCGAGGAACCAAAGGAAATGGGTTCCGAAGAAGATGCTGCGTTGGTTGCTTGTATGGTCGACTTGCACAATGCTGGAACCTTTAATGCGGATACGGGATTCAAAGCCGGCTATTTAAATGAGTTAGAAAAAATGATGGAAAAAGTTTTACCCAATGCCATGTTGAAGGCTAAACCTAATCTTGAATCTAGGATTAGGACATTGAAAAGGGATTGGTCAATCGTTTATGACATGCTTAGTGGAAAAAACAATAGCGGCTTTGGTTGGGATGAGCATAGGCAGCTTGTTGTTGCTGAAGATGCGGTTTGGAACTCATATATAAGTGTAAGAATTATTTCAAGTCTTTATTATCTTATTTTAACAAAACTTATATCTAATATGAATTTCTAATTTTTATAGAGTCATAAAGAAGCAACTCAATTCAGACATCGGAGTTTCCCTTATTATGACCAACTTACTGCCATTTACGCAAAAGATCGAGCCACTGGAAAAGATGCTCAAACAGCTGCTGATATTATTGAAGAAATAAATGTTGAAGATGTAGCTGCTACAAATTCTCATGAAGAAAGAAACGATTTCCATGGATCCGAAGCTGATGTTTCTTTAGATGACATGGATCTTTCAGCTACACAACCTCAACCAGAACCGCAACTAGCTAGAAACCAAGGTGATTCTGCATTTTCAAAGAAGAAAAAAAAGATTTCTGATGCAAGTGATTTTTCTACTTCATTTAATGATGCTGCCGCTTTATTGGCGGAAAATGTACGGACCGTTGGCCTTGAAATCAGCAAGAGTATTGCATCCGAAGTGGTAATTCAACAAAAGTCAGAAATGACCATTCAAGAAAGTGCTCTGAAATTATATCCAACATTATGTGAAGTGGAAGGTTTAACTGAGGATGAACGCTATCGAGCATTGAGCAAAATTCCAGATCATCCAACGCAAATGTTCATTTTTTTTAGTTTACCTTCTGTTGTGCGATTGGAATGGGTCAGAAGATTTCTTGCTGACCATTAAAAATCATGATTGTGTTGATATTTTGATAACTTTTTGTGTTTGTAATATTTGGATGGTATAATGACATGATAAAATGTCATTACAATGATGTAACTTTTGGTGTTGTAAAATTTTAAAACATATGGATTATGACATATATACTAATGAAATCATGTAACTTTTTGTTAATATATGAATATTATGCTTGAATGTGAAAGTAATTTTCAAGTTATTTATTACTTTTTAGCAATGAGTTATTTATTACTTCTAATATTTAATTATTTTTATTATAGAATAATTAAATTATTTGTTTCAATAATGATATTTTAACACATTAAATATGTATTGCAGTTTAAAAATAATAAAGTAGATTATATATATTTTATAGTACTATATATTTTGATTTTTAATTCATATATTAATAATTATATTAAGAATGTTATTAAATTATATTTTTATTAAATTATATTTAATAATAATTATGTTAAAATATGGTTAAACTATTTATTATTTTTATTAAATTATTTTCAATAATAATCTTATTAAAATTTAATAACAATAACAATAATCATCTATTTTAAAAAATTTCGCTAAGGGTATTCGGTCATTTTAGTTTTTTCCTTATGCTATTACAACATCATTCCATTCAACCAAACACAAGAATACTATTACAGTTTATTCCATTCCATTCAACCAAACAGTTGAATTACTTATTACAGCTCTATTCCATTACAGCTCTATTCAATTACAGCCCTATTCCATTACAGCCAACCAAACGTAACCTTATATTCTTATTGAATCGCATTAGTAACTTGTGTCGGGCTTCAAATATACAACTAACTTCTTTTTTTTCCCCTACAATTTTCCCATTGAAATAAACACATACACTCAACTTTTGGTTACTCATCTTCAATCAAATTTTTTTCTCGCTTTAATTAAATAGAATAAGTTTTTTTTTTATCGTAACACTTAAAATAAAAATACATTATTCTAATGAGATAAAATAGCTGAAATATTTTTAGTTATGCCACAGAGCTTGGCGAGCTTGGCGGCATAAAAAAATATTTATATTTGATTTTATTGAGTGCAACCAATGCTAAGGGCGGCACCATAAAAAAATTCAATTTTTTTGACAAAATTATCTTGGTCCTGCCAACATCAATGGCATGTCAAAAAAAAAAAAAAAAAAAAAAGCAAACTTCTTCTAACAAAAAAAACGATGCAACCAACATTAATTACTGAACCAATTTTTTTCTCAAATTATTCAATGAAATTGGCTACAACTATTAAGAAAAATGTTTCTTTTTCCATTATTTAAAGAATCAAAATATATGCATTTTTTCCCGTGTAAGAAATACATAAATGATAATAACGACACCTACTAAAAATATTTTTTTAATCCAAGTCCCAATGATTGACTACTGATTTGACGTTGGTGCAGCCAAGGATAACGACCGCACCGAAGATTACTATTCAAATCGATAATTTAGAGTGATTTTTGTAAAAAAAAAAGAAGCCAAAAATCGAGCTTGTCTTAATAAAGCCAAAACAAATATTTTCCTTTATATGTGTTAGTTAAATTGGAAGTTATGATTGGTGAAAATTTATTGTTGATGATATTACCAGGAAGTTGTTGGAGGGTAGGAGGTGCGTGTTAGCCTTGTCTGGAGCTTTTGGTAATCGCGTGTTGAAGCAATTTGTTGCTGCCGTGATCTTGAAAATTCTTATACTAATTTTTAATCATCTTCATTACTCTCGATTTTGCATTTACTATTTACTAATATAATGAAACATCTGAGAAACCCCTCTTTCCACTTTTCAATTTCAATGAAACCGGGTTACACGTTGGATCTTCTAAAATGAAAACTACCCAATTTAGCACTCATTGTTTTATTTTAAAATTGTAGTAGAAAGAAAAAGAAAGTCAGCCAATGGTGTGATATAGCGCACTCACTGTGTCTGATCCAACGCGTCGAAGGCCATTGCCCATAACTACACCGGACAACGACCTCTTCCTCATTTCAATCTTTTATACCACAAATTTCATTCTTGAATATTGAGTTTTAACTCGGGACAGATTAAAATGAGTTCTTAATTAAAATTTTTGTAATCAAGTTAGAGATATGTGAGTTTTGTAAAATCTATAAATTTGGTTGATGAATTATCTTTTAACGAGCCTACATAATGCACAGAATTATTACTTCCACGATAATTTTATTATTTATTTAATTTATTTTTTTCCGTTTAGATACCACCATACCAGGAATCTTCTAACCCAAACTGTGCACAAAAAAAGAAAACGACTAAAACGATGCTTTTAGTATTCATTAGGGATTAAAAGTCAAAAAAATATTGTAAGGAAGAAAGAGTCTACAAGTTGGACTTTCCTTGTTCGCATTTTTTGATTTGAAAAAAACCCACATTTTCTATGACCAAAGACCAGTCCTCAGTCTCCTCATTTTTTTCCTTCATTGAAATCCAAAAAAAAAAAAAAAAAAACAGAAAAATCAATGATCCCCTTTTTGTTTATTTATTACTTCAAACACCTCTTTTAAGCTTACACCCAGATTTCCATTCTCTACAACACGCTTCTGCAAACTTTTTATATACCTTCACACATATACATATATATATACTTATATATTATTTGTAACTTAAGAGTAAAAAGAAATCTGGGTCTGGTAGTAATTTTGATCTTCTTTTTTGTTTGGTCCTTATAGTTTTTTTTTTTTTTTTTGCTTTTCTGGTTTTTATATTTTATTAATGGAGAAAATGGGAGAATGGGAACAAAGGAGTTTGGTGAGTGAGTTAACTCAGGGAAGAGAGGTAGCTAGGCAACTTCAAGCACATCTTAATGGTGCTTCTTCTTTGTCTTATGATATTGAAACTCGTGAAGTGTTAGTTCAAAAGATTGAAGCTTCATATGAGAAAGCACTTTCGATTTTGAATTGCAATGTTAACACTTCGTCGGCGTCGGCGGTTGTGCCACTAACGCCGGTGATCAGAATGCCGGAGTCACCGAATTCTCGCTGTGGAAGTCCACCGAGTGAAGACTCTGACCGGGGTTTCAGAGATTCCGATGCTTCCAAGAAAAGGTACATGGTATACATCAATGTTTTTATAACGGAACCAGTGAACCGATTAAATTTATTCAATCCTTCACCCAACCAATCGGTCCAATCAATTCAATATTATTTTTTAGATTGATACTCGGTTCTCCATCTATCAATCCGGTTCAAACATCATTGACTTACATATTATAGGTGAAATTCTTTCAAAGTCCTCCTATTATAAAGACTGCATCAAATTAGTCCTACTATTAAATTGATTAATTTAATTTTTTATTAGTAAAAAATTAAATCAAATCAAATTACAACAGAGTTAATATTTTTTATATAAGAATGTAAACTATGTTGGAATTTAATTTAATTTAATTCTTTTTATCAGTACATAAACTAAATTAATCCATATAATAGAGGATGAATTGCATTAAAATAATAATAATAGAGGACCAATTTGATGCAATCTCTAAAATAGAGGGGCTTCATAAATACTTTTACCTATATAAATGTTTGTATATACGATGAATTTTGACATGGATGACATTCTTTTATATTTGCAATTATTTAATAGAGGGGATTCATCATTATAATTATGTTGCAGAAAGGCACCGAGATGGACACAACAAGTCCGAGTAACACCTGGGACAGCCCTGGAGGGAACTCTTGATGATGGTTTCAGTTGGAGGAAATACGGACAAAAAGACATTCTCGGCTCCAGATTTCCCAGGTATTTCAACCCAAATAAATATAAATCCATATTATAATATATATATATATATATATGTACATGGGTGGAAAGCTGTATAGCTTAATTAAAGAATGATTTTCATGGTTGCAGAGGTTACTACAGATGCACACATCGAAACATTAATGGTTGTTTAGCAACAAAGCAAGTACAAAGATCAGACGATGACCCAACAATCTTTGACATTACTTACGTCGGAACCCATACTTGTCGTAACGTAACCTCACATCTAATGTCTGAAAAAAACCAAGAACAAGGACCTTCTGCTTCTTTAATGGCAGCCGTTGAACCACAATCATCATCATCATCTCAAGATCTACTTCTTAACTTCCAGAAAGGCCTTAAAGTTAAAACCCAAGATTTAGAGGATCAAACATACGCTTCATTAATCCCTTATACTTCATCAACGTCAAACGTTGTGTTTTCATGGCCTTCGGTGATCGACAACAACCGTAATTTCGTATCGCCGGCAACATCGGGGACTAACTTTGATTTTGGAACTTGTGATGATCAGATTATTCAAGCTTCTGTTGCTGCTTCGGTAACGAGCTCGCCCACTGTTGGCTTGGATCATTTCCATCAGTTGGATGGAAATTTCACATTTGATAATAATGGCTTCTTTCGCCATGGATAGTGCCGAGAAAGTTCTGTTTCATTGCATTTACTTTGAGAAAATGATGACTACTTTTCCTCAGTTTTGAATAAGGTTTTCTTTTTTTAAGGTCGTAGATTTTCTTATAGCAAATGAAGACTGTTTCTTTTCCAATGTTATAATATTTTTCTTCAACAGGATTGGAATCAAAATTAAGAATAAAAAATCACGAATGAAATTGATAGTATTTAGTTCATACATTGGGTCTTGATGAAGTTGGAAGTGAAACATAACATTGGGGTGGAAAATAATTATTGTTTTTTTTATACATTAGCCTCAAATATTGAATTCATTATAATTAAGTATAGATAGATAAATACATTATACAACCTCAAGTAACTCATCATATTTTAAACAATCTGAAAGCTTATATTAACGTCTTTTAGCCAGAAACTGATATCAATGTTCAAGAAATATTAAAATATAATTAAATCTCAATCAATGAATATTGACTAAGACTGAATTGTTTTGAGTTGAAAAAAAAGAAACAGAGTCGTAAAATAATCAACGGTCCAACGAATTTTTAATCAATTAGAATCAACTAAAGAAATTCCAAAGTATAAACTATCCGTGACATTGACCCAAATTATCAAATATATAACTATGATGATTAAGGAGAATTGTTAACATTTTCAGAGTTAGGACACAAATTTCTCTGTTCCAAAGTTTCACATTTATGCATACATTCAACATTAGAAAAAGCAACAATTGCTTCTTCTTTTTTCAAACTCAAGCCATGTTGTTGACCTCCTTTTAAGTTCGTTTTAGGATTCAAATGACAGAACAAACATTCATTATGCATAGACCTTTTTTAAAAACCAGAATATATGAAAAAAGAAAAAAAAAAAAAAAGGGGGTTTCCCCTTGCACACAACAATGCTCGTTAGCCCATGGCGTACTTCTGCGTCCAGCTCCTTGCAGTTGTCTCGTACTTGTTCTTGTCGGTTTTGTACATGTGAGCAATCTCCGGCACCAATGGATCATCAGGGTTTGGGTCCGTCAGTAAAGAACAGATTGATAACAGTACCTAACAAGAACATATTAAACAGATGGTCATTTCTCATTAGCTTTAGCATTGAGTTCATATTTTGAGATGAGCAGGTTTGTGTAGCTCACTATGGTCGGATCGTGCTAAATGTATAAAAGAAGTTTCGAATATGAATATCGAGATATTTCAAGGACAATCACCTTGGATATCGTTAGCGCAGGACTCCACTGTTCCTTTAAGATGTCTAAGCAAATGCTCCCATTGCTGTTAATATTAGGGTGGAATACTTTCGTTCTAAATGCCACCTGCAAAATCCATCATCACATGGAAAATGTTAGAGAGAAACTTCTTACAATATCATTGGTCAACCAACATAAAAGAAATCTACCCGTCCAGAGCAATGTCGGTTTTCATTTTTGTATATTTTCCACCGTTTCAAGCTTTTCAGAATATTAACCAAATAATAGCATTCCAATTTTCATGTGAACCTGAGCTTAAAAACCGATTAATGGTAATGAAGGCTTCAATCATGCTCATTAAAGCATTTCTCACTCTTAAAGGTCATACATCACATTGCACACTCCTTAATTTATTCAAAATTTGATAAAAAGTAGATACCAGAGAAAGATGGAATACTGGATTGTAGAGGTAGCTTTGAACATAGAATAAATGCGAATGATCAATGCCTCAAAAGCATTTAAACAACAAAAGAATTCTCCATGCACTTGCAAATGTCACAAAAGTAAAAAACCTACGACTGTTGTAGACAAAAGATGCAAATAGAGAGTACCTTGGGAGGCTTGAAGGGATAATCTGGAGGAAAATGGATGGTCACCAGGAAAACACCCCCAGCATAAGGACTGTCTGGTGGACCCATGATTGTTGCCTGCCAATGGAACATGTCTTCAGCAACAGGACCTGCAACATTGTCCGATGAACCATAAGCAATATATAAGTAAAACAGTTCAATGATACTCAGAACACTTATACATACAGAACAATATCCATGTGCATATAGAAAATATAGTATGCAATGTTAACCATACAAGCAAAATGATAATCACATTGCTTATCTAGAAACTAGACGATAATTCATATTCCGAGAAAACTATTTTCCTGCTATTCAGTCACGATTCTTAGCTGCTTGAGAAAAGCACATAAAACAGAACAAACAGTCAACAAAGGAACCATAGCCCCAACAAGAAACCCAGTTTAGAACTATTATTCAACTTGATGGACGTTAAGGCACTAGCAATCAACTATGGTCATAAACTAAATAACAGAGAGAGGTTGGGACAAACTACAGGCTTTCTTCCTAGTTCACCCTATCAGGCCGATACAAGACATATCAGATACAGATACGGTCTGAGGATCATCTGACAAAAATATATTAAAGCTTTCACTTCCCTTTCTCTTATTATAAGCTGAAAAGGGGAAATATATATATTCCTTCCAACCACTCTGTCTTTGAAGTGGCACACTTTCAAACCTTAAACCAAAGCAAAAGACTTCCATTTGATGATGCTTTCGCACGATGAAAATGCAATCATTATCATCAATTCATACAGTATCTAAAATGTATCAAATTCCTTTGTCAACATCGACTGAAACACGATAAGACAATGTACATGGACAAATTTAATTCATCAAAGGTTCCATTTGAACATACTGAAATACCTTTTTTCCATTCTCTCAGACATTTTAAAATTACATTTGCTCCTCTTTTTGATGATGGGCCTTGACTGATTTTTAGAATAAAACAACTTACACAGACAACACGGATATGAGGCAAAAACAGTAACATGAAATCGAAATCACTTCCAAATAATCGCAAATAAATATCACTATTATTTTTATTAACTTTTTATAAGAAAATCACTGATAATTATACCAAAAAATAATTTTTTCAATCCTCAATTAAATCCGAAACATATATACCAAGAAATCTACCGTCCTACAATAATATAAGAACAAAAAAATTCAATAATCGAGAAAATGAAAATAAAAACAGCGAAAAAGGAAATCATATACATAGAGACAGAGAGAGAATGCAATACCAGCGCTGCAAGATGTAGGAGGATCCTTCTGTAAATCCTTCAATTCCTTCAAGATCCGCTTCGATGCCATCGTAAAACCTACAATCCATACGGCATAGATCAATTTTTAAAAAAAAAAGGCAAAAAAATAAAGAAGGAACAATTAAAAGCGAGAAACGAAGATACCGAACCTGAAAAGATGATCCTCCTTTGGCGGTAAGAGAGCTGAGGATTTTGATCGAGGAAAGGGGAAAATGAAGAAGAAAAACCACGGCGAAATACAAAAGATGAGAGAATTTGTGATCGCTTGCAGTGGCGGTATTTTATAAATGGGTGGACCGGCCTCTGTTGTGCGTTTCTGATTGAGTTATTATTCTCTTGTGGGTCCATGACTTGGCGTTCATTTTACGGGAGTTTTTCTTTTTCAGTAATAAACGAGAGTATTTTATTATAATTCTTCTATTATATAATAATATAAAAATACATAGGAATTCGTCATTTTCAAATACGAGACGTGATTGAAAGGACAATTTGATAATCGTCCTAATGTATCAGTATTTATCGAAGAGTAATAGAATATTTTTAGATTTAAGTTAATTTAATAATTAAATAATAATAAAAATTATTTAAATTTTGATTTATAAATTTATAATATTTAAAAATATTATACGAAAAAATTTGAATTATAAAAAGAGAAGGAATGAAAGTCTTAAGCAGTGGCAGCGATGGAAATAGAAAATGTTATATGATAACGATTTTAATTATTCAATAACTTAAATAAATATTTTGAATAATTTAATATTTATTTTATAATTTTTGAATTACAATAATCAAAATATAACTTATAGTATAATGATATTGGATGTAGTTTTTTATAATTTATTTCATATAATAAATATTTAATGCAAAGCGATGCTTTCCTAGCTCGCCATATCAGCTTTAATTTTTTAAGGGCAGAAAATTTTGGATTAAGGAGTATAACATTTTACGACTTTTAAGGGCCTAATTGAATAAAAATATTCTTCAAATTCCAAAGTGATAACTGATTACAAAACTTCGGGACTAAATAAAAATTAACCCAATAGTTGTTTCCCTGACTGCGTAGGCGCGTACGTAACCGTCAGATCATCATCGAAGAAAATGTAAAGGCTTCGCAAACTGAGACATTTTCTCATTTTCCTAATAATTTCCTCCTTTATTTCAAAATTTTCTTTCATCCTCTCCGATCACATTCGCAATGGATTACGATTTCAGGAACAGAACGGGTCCACCGTACGAGGCGCAGATCCCGATTTACCGGCAACAACCCACTTCATCGTCATCTACCCATCCGATGTACGGATCTTCAATGTACCCGAGGATCGGTGGTCAACCCGCCGCTCACAGTGTTGCCCCTCCCACCACTCGCGCCTCTTCTTTCCACCAGAATTCTTCGCCTTCCTCTTCCTGTAAACTATCTCCCCTAAAAATAATTTTTTTTTACTTTTTTTTTCATTTCTTTTTTCTAATTTTGTTTTATGACAGCGGGATTGGGCATTAGGGTTGCTTTGAAACCAGAATATCGTATTACACCTCCGGTAAGCTCTCAGTCGCTTCATTTTGGGGGTTTTTAATAAGATGAATATGTTTATCCTATTAATTAATTTGTCTTTCTTGCAGCCTCAGTTGTCTCCCCAAGTTGGGGATATTCCTCGAAGCAATTTTCAGTTTGATTTCGAGTTTGAGAGGAAAATTTTGGCTGAAGCAGAAAAAGAAAACATGAATTGGAGTAAGCTTGGCTTGGAAAACCTTTCTTCCAAGCCTATCGAAACTTCTTCTTCAACGGTACGCTTTAGACCTGTCTTTGATTAACGTTGTAACCTGTCTGTTCGATGGTTTATCTGTGATGACATTTTTTAGGATTTTGTTTTAATGAAATTGGTTCATATTGGTTGAGCTTTTAAGGGATTCTCTTTGAAGAAACAGAACAATGATTTGAATGTGCAGGGTGCAAACTCAGATCCTGTGGTGAGCAAATACATTGCCTCTGGACTCAGCCGAGAAGCAGTGACCGTTGCGGTTGCAAATTATGGCGACAATCCAACCAAGGTATGTGTTGAAAGATGTTCCTTCATCAAAGTAGTAGAAAAACCTGATGATAATTGTTATTAGAATCTAGTGTATGAGTTAATCATAGTCCTAATTTAGAGCTTGATTGGGTCTACTTTGAAACATTCATCACTCAGATGTCTTTATTTTGCAAGATGTGCTTTATGCTTGATATTCAGATACATAATCGTCATGGATAGTTAGGATTCTATCTACCTGCATTTTCTTGATTAGCAGAGAGTAATTTCGGTTTTTTGGCATACTTGGATTCTTTACTGTTGCTGTGTTTTCTTTCTCTTTTGGCTTCATACTGCTCTAGGAGAATTAATTGCTTTTCATTATAAATGACTTAGTTTCCTTTGTAGCATGTCGGGAATGCACGAAATAGTTGTAACATGTGCTTTATGCTTGAGATTAGGATACATAGTCATCATGGATGATTAAGATCCTATCTGCATTTTCTTGATTAGCAGATAGTAATTTCGGTTTAATGGCATGCTCGGATTCTTTACTGTTATACTCTGTTTCCTTTCTCTTTTGGCTTCATACCTCTCTGGGAGAAATAACCGGCTTTCATGATCCATGACTTGGTTTCCTTTATATTCATGATCCATTACTTGGTTTCCTTTATATCCTGTTGGGGATACACGAAATAATTGTAACATGTGTTTTATGCTCTAGATTTGGAGGGATGATTAGGATCCTGTCTACCTGCATTTTCATGATTAGCAGAGAGTAATTTCGTTTAATGGCATGCTCAGATTCTTTACTGCTACCCCATCTTCTTTCTCTTTTGGCTCCATAAGGTTCTAGGAGAAATGACTGGTTTTCATGATCCATGTCTTAGTTTCCTTGCATATCGTGATGGGGGTGAAAATTTCTCCAAGTGCTTTAGCTTGAATAGTTTCATTTCATCAATTCTTCTGGATATGCAGCTGGCATTTTCATAAAGTGTTCATTAAAGCACGTCTTTCATATATATATATTTATGTTGTTTCGGTCCTTTGATAGGTTCGGGAATTTGTCACCGGTTACAACCTACTGCGAGAAATGGGGTTCTCATCAAACAATGTGGCTGAAGCCTTACTCATGTATGACAATGACACAGACAAGGCATTGGCTCATTTCCTTAACAGCTCATCATGAGTATGTTAAAATAAACCAAAATAGTTTGTATGCCAATGAAAACTGGAATGATAATCTGCCATCTATGTGTTTTGCTGCTTTGAAAGAGATTGTACAAATAGTCATCCTACAATATTTGTCGTATCTAATAAAGAACAAACATTACTATTATAACTATTGCCTCTTTGTTGTTAATTGTATGTATGGGTGTATTGTTCCCCCTAAAGTATTGTTCTGGAGAATACATTTATAAGTTGTTGCCAATCATCATCCAAAAACTGGGGTCAAATTGCATTTTCCCTTTTAATCGACAAATGAAGGGCTAAATTGGCCCCTGCATGTAGATTAAAGAACAAACAAATCTTTTTGTTAAAAATTTTATTAATATCTATTGTTAAAATTTGATCTATAGCATGTTATGTATCATTATTTGATTATTTTATCAATCATGTCAATTTTTATTCTGTCAATCTCATATATAGAGATTAATTTATTTATTTTTTGAGTAGAAAAGATAGATTACAATCTACCTCCTTTTAGTAGGACTTTCATGAAACTTTTACCAACATGAATATGAAAATGTTTGAATATATAAATATTATATTTCCATCATACGAGAAAACATGAGAGAAAAAGAGCACAATTTTGTATCCACACTAGTTTCGAGTCGGGGTAAGATAGATTTACTTAATATATTAATCCAAACGATGCCTAACATTAGAATAAATCATGTATCCAATATGTTCTACCTGTATAAAAGAATGAACTTATACAAGAAAAATGAATAATATAACCCTCTTAAATCTACTATTATCTATAAGCCCCTTCACTGTGTCAGTTTCAAACCATGCTCTCAATGGCTCATCATATGGCAGTTTAAAACAACTTGTATTGAGCAAGTAATAAGCCCTCTAATCAAAACTCTAAGGAGCAATTCTTTTATCAAAATAAGATACATCCTCTCATATATATAACATTGGGGCTCGTATTGCTTTTCCGGGATCGGTAAATAAACTCATACTCCAGAACAAATAGCTCCTGAAATCACATCCAATGGAAAACAAAGGAAATACATGTTAGTTTACCTTGAGAAGACCGATGCAAGAATGTCAGACATGGGAACTTTAGGAGAATGAAGAGTACATAGGATCTATCAAGAAGAATGTTCTCTGTTTTGGGATCTCTATACCTGAAACTATCTGATGGCTATCACTAAGGAGTAAGGAAAATAATACTTCCTACTTTTGTTACTTGTTCTTTGAGCAACTCAGACTTGAGTGTAAGTTTCAAACATGGATATGCATGTGACAGGAGTATAAAGTTCTTTCACGCATTGGAGGGTTCTAGGAAGGTATATCCACAGACCCATGTCCACATATGGGTCGGAAAAAAGGAGTCAAATATGAATATTTCAAAAAAAATGAAGAGTTGGAGCAACGTAGCTTGTTCTTTGTAGTAAAGTTTGGATACTAATATCTATATTAATTATGCATACCATGATGCCATCAAATAGAAAAAGGGAGAAAGAGGAAGAGACCTGTGGACCAAGATGAGCAACAAAACTTCCCTTCATCTACATGTTTGACATTGAGACCTATAAACCACGACCCAGCACTGACATCGTCATGGGCATAAGTGCGCAGAAGAGATCTGCAATTCAACGAAATAGGATCAACTTCTTGCTTTATAACAGCCTAACTTAAGTAGTCATAACACCAAAGAGTAAAGGCCCTGACCTATTTATCGAAATAAATTTAGCCAAAGCACCTGATATGACATACATTTCGCCAGAAGCATGGCGAAAATATCTGTCCAACACCCGAAAAAAATAAGAGAACGTACTCCATGGAAGGAAAACAAATATCAATATACAATAACCAGTACAAGAATCAGGAAAGCAGAAGTGCTTTTACAACTAAACTGATAACACGGATCTTGACAGTGTAGGCAATAAGTAATATTAACAGATATTGGTCTAGAATTCAAAGATGATATCAATGGCGGTAAAACTTACGATTTTTTATCACCAAACTTCCACCAATCTGGTTCATACCATTTATGGCTCCTGCCAATATTTTGCAAGCATGAGAAGAAATAAAGGCTATTCAAATATATCAAACTCATATATGTCTAAGTTGAACTCACGGTTCTGAGAAAACTTGGCCAGATTTCATACAGCCAATATAAACACGAGGTTTGTCTAGATGAGACGAAAGTGTAGCTCCCAAGGCATCTGGAAAACATCAAGTCGAGAGTGTGAAGATTCAAAATTGAGAATTCTGTATCACATCAATTGTGATACTAACCGATATTTACATAAACATCATCATTGACTTTTGCATAAAAATCAGCATCCCATTTATCTGCAGCAAGAGCAAAAAACATTTTGACTTTCTTTGGAAGCTCTCCGGGTGCTTCGACTTGGTCCTGTTTAAGGGAAGTATATAGAAATGGTTATACGGATGAATTGGTAACCGAGTTTTTGAAACAATACCAACTGCTTTTGACCGACTTCTGAAAGTAATACTTGCATAAGGAGTGTTCTGTTGACTTACGAGAATGATAAAGTCATTTGTTTGCCTATTTTCATCATCGATGCTCCTGTCTAAACTGTCCCCAAGGTCGGCACTGGAAAGCTATGCAACTTAAGAATGATTCTAGCTCTACCATCATCATAAATTTGCAAGACCCTATTGAAAGAGAAAATTATACCTTCTTCCGATGACAAATCGTGAAACTACACC
Organism: Gossypium arboreum; assembly: GCF_025698485.1. Classification (NCBI taxonomy): domain Eukaryota; kingdom Viridiplantae; phylum Streptophyta; class Magnoliopsida; order Malvales; family Malvaceae; genus Gossypium; species Gossypium arboreum. The sequence continues at coordinate 1,350,015 of NC_069080.1, read as the reverse complement.
TTTTTCTTTCTCCATTTTCTTCAAAGTTTCACCTGGAAAATTAACAATTCAGGTCATCAATGCAATCTCAAAATCGTTCTTACTGTCCCTCAGTACTAATGCATGATACAGCATACATGTTAAACTAGTTGTGTGCACTTAAATTGTTGGTTGAAGATGCATATATTGAACTTGTCCCCTTAAAGGCTAATAGCTACAAACAGGACCTATTATGAACAGGTGTTCATACCGCTTCCCAAGTTCCGACAAGAACATAAATCCATTTACACAACAATCCGCTAATGCAAACAAAATCTAACCCAACAGATAATACAATAACGAGTAATGGAAAGCCAAGTGTTCATAGCGCTTCCCATTTGTGTGCACATAAATTGTCAGTCGGGGATGCATATATATCCCCTTAAAGACTAATAGCTACAAATGGGACCTATTAAACAAGCATTTTGAGCAGGTGGTCGTACCGTTTCCCAATTTCTGAAAGAACATAAATCCATTTACACACCAATAACAAATACAATAATGAATGAAGTAGTGTTCATACCGCTTCCCATCCAAGCCTTACGTAGAGCATCTCTGTTGTTTTTACGGCCAAATCTTGTTAAAACTCCGATTACTACCAGCGGCTTTCTATTCGAAACAGCCCCGCTAGTATCCGATGAACGCTTAGAAGTAAAACCCTCTTGTCTAGCTATAGCTAGATCCATTTCAAGGGCAGATAATGTCTTGTGTTGTTCCCTATACAAAAAAAAGAAGCCAATCCTCAACAAAATATTAATGTTGAAAATTGCAATAGAAATTCCCATTGTAAATTAGTACTCAAAAGTCAAAATAAAACAAAATTCCACCTTACCTGCAAGCAATGATTTTCAAAGTATCATCCACTGATATAGCAGATTGACCCTAAAGTGTAATAGTCAGCAATTCAATCAATTAAATCAAAACCAACCAAAAAAAAAACAGCTAAATTCTCACCAGCCCTGTTACTCTATCAAGTTCCTTTATCAAATAAACCCTGTTTTGTGCATCCTGCCATAATCTAAATTCCACATAGAAGCCGAAAAAAAAGAAAAAGAAAAAAAGAAGGATTTTTAATCAGTAAAATGAATTTAAATTACAATTTAAAAAACTTGGGTCTGATAGAAATTAAAGAACTGACCTGCCAGCAACATAAAAAGAAGCAAAAATGGCGAACATGGAGATCAACAACGAAGAGATTCGTGTTCGAAACACCTTATTTGATACTTTGCTATTGGATCCCTTACTCTGCATCATCTTCTTGAATGGAAGAAAAAATACCCAGATTCAGTGATGTAAATGAGAAGTAGATCCAAGTCCAAGTACTGGGTTTTTTTTCAATGATCTGGTATCGTATCGTAGTATGGTTCAGGGACTGGCTAAAAGATGACTTGTCACTGTTGAAAGCAATTCTCCGAGGTTGTCGGTCTTGTCTTTTCGGGTTTTCAGTGCAACGCCCTGCAACTGCAAAGCCTCAAATCTTTCAGGATTTTCTGGGTTTTAAATACACTTGGAAACTTGGATCAGGACATGATAATACTGTAATATCATTCGACTTAATATTTCATTTAATTTTTTTAAAATATTAATTTTATTAAACAGTGATTTTAGAGAGTAAATATTAGTTATATTTCAATCTGACATTATTCTATTTTTTTAATACTGTATGGATTAAATTGATAAATTTAATCATAAAAGCACTAATTTGATTTTAATCCTTATAATATAAGGACCTCTCAGGTGCATTACCTAATAATACAATATATAAATACAATTGAATTATATTAAATTTAGCTATTAGTCATTATACTACATTATAAATTATTGATTTAATCTATTTACTTTAATTTGATATTTTTAATCTTTATACTTTTGACATTTGAAATTTTAAATTTAACTAAATGATAGTTCTTAAATTTGTTACACAAAATTTTATTATTTTCAAAATTTAATACGGCAAATATATTATTGCAAATGTAATATCATGTCAATTTGACATTTTACATATTACACAAAATTCAATTAATAGATTTAACGAGTATTGTTTGTGTCAAAACTAAAATTTTAAAGTTTGAGAATAATAGAGACTATGAATGATCCAAACGGAGAAAATAGAATGAAATTTTAATTAAACAAATTTAATTGTTATTGTTTGTGTTAGGATTGAAAATTTAAAATTCGAAAATATAGAGACCGAAACAGATCACTTCAAAAAGTACAAGGACTAAAGTTGAAAAAATTAAAATATATGGATTAAATTTATAACTTACACATAATATAGGGACTAACAGAAAATTTTAACCATTGAACCGTAGTATAGAAATGCAAATTGAGTTATGTATATATGGAAAGAAAGTGGTAGGTTTGGATGATATGGTAACACAGCGTAACTCTCGGTTTATACTTAATATGGCAAATGTAATCATGCAAACGACGCCGTATCATGCCGCAAATATAATTTAAATTCTATTTTTCCTTTTCTGAATCTTTTTCATACGAATTTATATACAAGATTTTATAATATTAAATTATTTTTCAAAAGGATGAATTTTAAAATTGAAAATTTTGGTTCAATTTAATATATTAAAATTTTAAATTTACTTTCATTTTATAATTAATTATTGAGTAAATATAATTAATTGTTAATTTAATATTAATTATAAAATGATTTTTTAATAATCTCATTATAGGTTTGGATTATATCTTCTTTTTCTGACACAATGTCTAAAACTATCTATAGCCTCTCAGCCTCTCTCCAACTTATAAATAGGAGGATAATATACTTCAAGAACCTTAAATCTACATCTTCCTGTATTGGTAACAATATCTATACCAATCGAATTAAGATTTAATCGATAATATTATAAAATAATGTTATGTATTATTAATTTAATCCATTAATAACATTAATGTGTTTAGGTAGGGATTATAGATCTGCCTACCCATATATCCGACACTTGTATGGTTTTATTTACTTATGGCTTGACATGAAAGAGATTGGAGGAAAAGAAAAAAAAAAGAAAAAGAAAAAGATGAAAATGAAAGCATTTTTTTAAATTTTATGTTATGAAAAATCTGATGTAATAAATATATTTACTATAAAACACAAATAAAGGAATGAAATAGTAAAATTAAAGGTTTAAAATTCATTATCTATTAGGTGCAAAATAAAGTTTTAATAATTATACAATTAAGTCTAAAATTTATCAATCTACTAATTCGCTTGTAGAGTCTATAAATTTTATTAGAAATGTACCAAGAATTATTCCAAATATTAAATATAAGTATAATTTTTTATGTTTTTAATATTATATATGAACTTTTTCATCGAGTTTGTAGTTGGAATGAAAATTTTTAACGGTTGAAATTTTACCATTTATTTTATCTTGTAATTAAAATTTACAAAAAGTTAAAATTTTGAGCTTGTACTTGAATAATTAGGAATAATATGACTTTGGGCATTTGAATTTGGCAATTAGGTTTGTTTTAATATTTGTACTTTTTTTTTGTCTAATTTGGCATTTGAAATTGAAAATTAAATCTATTTTACTCTTTGAATTTAAATTCCGCAAATATTTGATGATGTGATTAGTATTACTAGAACATGATAGGATCAATTAGTCGGACCATTTAAACTAAAATCGATCAGTATAACGGTCCAAACAACGAGATTAAATCAGAAATTGCTTGAAAATTGATAAAAAATAAAAAAAAATTAAGATAAAAATCAACAATTAAGCATGTTAAATCAATTTATAAAAATAGTATAGATATTTCTTTCCTTCTGCATCCTCCACCCGTTTCGCCGTTTTGTAAGGAGCTGCAAAATTGACATATTGACTTCGTCCCTTCGTGAAATCTACCTTAATACACCTATGCGTCGTTTTATTTAACCATCTGCCAACCTTCTCTAGCTCGGCGGCTTCATTTAAAAAGAAAAAACAAATAAAAAGTCAAGAGTGCTCTCTTAGGTCTCCCAAAGAAATAGTGAATACTGTGGTTGGGAAGGAGATGAGTGGTGACTTTGGAACGACGGAAGTGTTGTTCCAATAGGGTCGAAAGCGTGTAAATTATTGTACTAAAAAATCACACAAAGTTCAATCCCCAAGGAAGAGAGGTGGATCACATGGATCTCTTAAATACCAAGCCTTTCCTTAGTCAGAATATCCCTTCTATAGTAATTTAATAGCACAATTAAACACTACTATTATACCCTCAAATATTGAAAGAAAAATAGGACAAGAAAGAACACAAGAGTTTTAACGAAGTTCGGTAAATTATACCTACGTCCTCAGGCACAAACATCAGATGATAACTTTATTATCTCCAAAATATTACAAACAAATGAATTCCTTAAGAATTCTCAAATGGGAGAAGAGAGAAAACTAAGAGAGAAAGATTGGTTGGGATGGTTGAAATGAGAAATGGTTAGACCTATTTATAGTTAAGGTTTAGGGACTAACTTGCAAATGGCCTAAAAAATTAGGGACCAAAATTGCAATTATCCCATTCAACTTTAAACTCAACTTGCCAACCACTTTTTACTTTCTTCTTTCGGTGCCGATTGCACCTCCCACCATTTTTGACTTTTCAACAGGAAGATCATAACGAGATTGCCCTTCTCGAAGAAGAACTAATCCAGTTAACAGTGAAAAGCTCAACAGTGGTCCCAGTTGAGAATCCGACGTTGATCTGCTCAGTATGGACGAGGAAAACATATAATCCACACAGCTTGCGAGCGCAACTGAAAAGCATTTGGAAGACAAAAAAGAAATTTGAGATTCAGATCGCATGTTAGAATTTATTTACAATCTCATTTAAAGATGAGGAAGATTTAGAACAGATTTTAGAAGGACGACCATGGCACTTCCGGAAACAACTAATTAACTTTGAGTGGCTGGCGCAACCTATTGAAAGACACAAGATCATACTGGTTCATTCTCCGTTTTGGTTAAATGTTGGTCCCTGTCCTCCAGAGTGTGATAAGAAGGATCTTATACATGCAGTTGGATCTACTTTTGAGGGGATAATCCGAGCTGAGATCAAAGGTATGTTCTGTCGAATTAGAGTCAATCTGAATGTCCAAAACCAATTGAGAAGAGGTATTTTTGTTGTTCCTAATGGAAAAAGGAAGATCTGGCTATCCTTTAAATATGAAAACCTTCCAATATTTTGTTTTGGATACGGTAGAATGGGGCATGGAGTCAAGGAGTGTCCAGCAAAACATGTGGGGAATAATAATAAAGGAGAAGAATATCCATTCTCAATAGCACTTAAGGTCGAATCATCTGCCACAGGGAAAGAATGTTTAGTTTTTGGTTCACTAATGAAAAAAACAATGAAACAATGTTCCTATACAGGAGGGGAAAAGGAGTGCAAAGAAGATGAGCGCAAAGAAAAGGAGATCCGGCCGGAACCCAGGAGAACAGCCAATCGGACGGTGAAGGAAGTTTACTTAGAAGAGAACTCTGTGAACAGGGGAACAAAAATTTCGCAGCTAAACTTTAAGGATACTACTGCTTATCTTTCGCCTCAAGTTTCGCCTATAAAAGGGGAAGATAAATTAAATAAAAATTGGTACACTGAAGAAGACGGATTAAAAGGAAACTTTACAATGGTGGGGCCTACAGAAGAGGAAAGACATTCTAACACAAATAGAGGTACTGAAGGGGACCAGTTTAAAAACAAATCCGCCTTAGATAGGCCCACTAATGACGTTGAAGATATTTTGGGACATAAGATAAGGAGGTGGCGACGTGTGTTAAGTAGGGAGAACAATGATTCTAATATGAGTGAGAGTCAAATTGGAAAGCGAAAAATTGAACAGGTACTGGATCTTGATCCCGAAGTATATCCCGAAAACGGAATAAAAAAAGCAAAATTCAATGATGGGTACTCCGGAGTTATTTCAACAATACAGCCTATTCTATCTCCTTTAAAGAATGACGATGCTCTTCCACAAACCATATCGGCGGCTGCCAAACAGTCAGCTGACCAGAAGCAATGAAACTTCTGAGCTAGAATGTCCGAGGATTGGGGAATCCTCGGGCCATTTGAAGGCTTCAAAATACATTGAAGCTTTATAATCCCCAACTGGTCTTCTTGATGGAGACAAAATTAGATAATAAGAGAACGTGTTCGGAGACGTGGTTTTCAAAATGGTTTGGATGTCTCAGCTGAAGGTCCTCGTGGAGGATTAAGTCTTGCATGGAACGAGAATAATCTAATTCAAGTTTACAGTTATTCAACTTCCCATATTGATGTGGGAATTACCGACGAAAATAACCAAAATAAATGGCGGTTCACCTGCTTCTATGGGAATCCACGACAAGCAAATAAACAGGAATCATGGAATTTACTCCGCCAATTAAAAGAGATGTATTCGTTGCCATGGTGTGTATGTGGGGATTTTAACGAGATTATGTATGCACACGAGAAATAGGAGGGAGAGTAAAGGATGAACGGCAAATGGAGGAATTTAGAAGAGTTTTAGAAGAATATGATCTAGTTGATATGGGTTTTCATGGGCAAAAGTTTACATGGGAAAGGGGAAATTTCGCGGATACAAATATAAGGGAGAGGCTTGACAGGGGGCTTGCAAACTTGGAATGGATGAATTTATTTAACGATTATTTCGTACAAAATTTACCCCCCTCTTTTTCTGACCATTGTCCGATCCTCATCAAAACTACGCCAATGATGAAGCATTTTGGAAATTGTTTCTTTAGATTTGAGTCTTGGTGGATAACTGAGTCGTCATGCGAGGAACTAATTAAGGAAGTTTGGACAAAGACGTCTGGAAATGTCCTTGAAAAATTAGAACACATCCGGGTTGCCCTCAAAAGATGGGAGAAAAACGTTAAGGGAGAACGTCGGAAAAGAGCAATGAATCTCCGTGAACGACTGTCTGAGCTCGATAACATGGAGAGGGATGATGATATTTTAGCAGAAATAATTGATGTGAAATTAGAATTAAATTGGGAGATGAAGAAGGAAGAGATATATTAGGAACAGAGAGCCCGAACAAATTGGTTGCGACACGGCGACAGAAATACGACTTTCTTTCACAATATGGCATCTCAGAGACGTAGAATTAATAAAATACGAGGGCTAGAAGACAATGAGGGTATTCTTAGAACAGAAGAGGAAGAAATTGAAGAGATTTTACGAGACTATTTTACGAGGCTATTCCACTCCAATGGGATTGGCAACACTAGCCATCTTCTTTCAGGTGTTGCGAGGAAAATCAGTGGGGAAACAAACCATATGTTAATTGCGAAATACAAAGAGGAAGATATCACTGAGGCACTAAACAGCATTGGTCCAACAAAAGCCCCAGGTCCTGACGGCTTCCCATCAATCTTTTTTCAAAAATATTAACACATAGTGGGAGGTGAGGTTTGTGATTTTTGTTTAGACGTTCTCAATAAAGGACAATCTCTGCAAAACCTTAATCACACATATTGTTTTAATCCCGAAGATTTCTCATCCGAGAAACCCATCACATTTTAAACCAATTAGCCTTTGTTCGGTCCTTTACAAAATAATCTCCAAAACTATTGCTAATAGATTCCAAAACGTCCTTGAACATTGTATTGATCTTGCTCAAAGTGCCTTTATACCAAGTTGACTAATCACTGATAATGTTTTGCTTGCTTATGAGATTCTACATTCTATAAGGAACAAAAGGGTGGGAAAGAAGGGTTTTATGGCAATAAAGATCGATATGAGCAAGGCGTACAATAGGGTGGAATGGGAATTTTTGAAGCAAATGATGGGCAAAATGGGATTTGATGGAAGTTGGATTCGACTTATTATACACTGTATAAGCACAGTCTCCTACTCAGTTATTCTAAATGGTAGAGTCGGGAAAACGTTTTGGCCAATGAGGGGATTACGTCAAGGAGATCCGCTGAGTCCTTTTTTATTTCTCATCTGCAGTGAGGGTTTATCGACTCTATTAAGACTCGCAAGAGAGGAAGGGTCTCTGAGAGGAATTAAAGCATGCAGGAGTCCCTAGATTACTCACCTACTGTTCGCTGATGATTGTATTCTTTTTGGGGAGGCATTTGAAGAAGGTACGGGTTCTTTCGAACAAGTTTTAAAAGAATATGAAAGCTGCTCAGGGCAATGCGTAATTATGGGAAATCAACTGTGTTCTTCAGCTTAAACACTAATGATATGGTCAGATTTAATATTTCAAATAGATTAGGGATTAAGGTGTCAACAAATTCTGAGAAATATCTAAGCCTACCAAATATGGTGCGAAGAAGGAGACGCCAGGCTTTTCAACATTTGAAAGATCGCATCAAGATAAAAATTGATAGCTGGAGCACAAGGTTGTTATCGCAGGGAGGGAAAGAAGTCTTCATAAAGGCTATTTTGCAAGCAATTCCAACTTATACGATGGGCTGCTTTCTGTTACCGAAATCAGTATGTGAAGACATTGAAAAAATAATAGCAAATTTCTTGTGGCAAAAAGGGTATGGGAAACGAGGGATACATTGGTGCTCTTGGAGTAATTTATGTGAACTAAAGGAGAATGGAGGCCTTGGATATCGCAATTTGACAAAATTTAACCTGGCTCTTCTCGCGAAGCAAGGCTGGAGACTAATTGAAAATCCTACTTCTCTTCTAGCGAAAACCTTAAAAGCTAAATATCATCCAAATTCAGAGTTCTTAAACTCAGAACTAGGAAACTTACCCTCATACACTTGGAAAAGTATATGGGCTGCAAAGGGTCTCTTGTTGTCGAGACTTTGTTGGCGAATTGGCAACGGACGAGATGTTCGAATTGAAGAGGATATATGGGTTCCAAATGCTGAAAATTTACATATTCAACAGGTGGTGAGAAATCAGAGTAAAACGAGGGTAGTAGATCTAATCGACAGTAACAATAGGTCATGGAAAACAGAGCTGCTCGAACACACCTTCTCAACAGATGATGTCCAAAAAATTCTCCAAATCCCGCTCACTACAATTCCCCACGACAACTTTCTGGCTTGGAGGGGGTAGTCAACAGGTGAATACTCAGTGCGAAGTGGGTATAAATTGTTATTACATGGTAACTTGCTTACTAATAATAGTTACAAGCTATGGGATAGTGACCTCCCTTCAAAAATACTTATTACAGTTTGGAGAGCCACCTTAAATTATTTGCCTACTCTAGTGAATCTAAGAATCAAAAGATTAACAAACGAGGGAGTATGTCCAAGATGCAAGAAAGGCCTGGAGAACAGGGAGCATATATTCCGTGATTGCACTGTTACAAAAGAAACATGGAATACATTACGATATGATTGGCCCCAGGATTTATCTCATTTGGAGTTTTTGGATTGGTTTACCTGGTTCATGCTAAACAAAGAGAACGACAGTTGCCGTATGTTCATTTGCGCTATCTGGGCTATCTGGCATGCTAGAAATCAATGGATCTATGAAGGACGACGGAGATCTGGAACAGAGACAGCAAGATTTATATTAGAGTATCTCCAAGAGCTGAACACCATAAAGCAGATATACCTTACATCAAGAATGTCTCAAGAGCTGTGGAAGCCTCCGGAGCAAGGGTTCTGCAAAATCAATTTCGATGCTGCAGTGGATACTAAAAACTACAGATCATGCTCAGGAATCATCATCAGAGACTGTAATGGGGATGTCATGAATTCAACAACCACAATAAATGAAAATGTACCTTCAGGGTTTGCAGCTGAAGCCCTTGCATGTTTACACGGACTTGAAATGGGGAAGATTCTGGGGTTAAAATATGTGGAAATCGAAGGAGATTCCCTGGCAATTATTAAACGAGTCAAAAGCAGAAATAGAGATAAATCGGTAATAGAGGCACACATCCATAATATTAAAGAACTGAGTAAGGCCTTCTACGAGTGTAAGTTTCAACATGTCAGACGAACAGTTAATGAGCATGCGCATATACTGGCAACAAGGGGTTTAAAAATGAAGAATACCACTCACCTTGCCCAGAGAAATAATGATCTGGATATTACAATCGCTGAAGTCGATCGCGGAAGGTGTTGAAGAAGAACCGAAGGTTTAAGATTGAGAAGAGAACCATTTATTTTTGCCAGACGATTGATCTTCTCCAGGAGCTGCTATAATTGAGAAAGAAGATTTTTTCAACAGGGTTTAGAAATGACAGCTCATAAAGCTGGGTTACCTTCCCTTTCTTTTGTCGTTTAATTTGTTTCTTTATTAGTATTTTAATAGGCCTGTGTATGTTTGGGCCATGCTTTATTTTCTTAGGAACAAGTTATAGTTTCCTTTCTTATTAATACAACCCAGTTTTTATTAAAAAAAAAAAGCATGTTAAATCAATTTAATAAATTTTTTATTTTTAATTATTAATTATTATTGATTTAGTGTTTGAAATCAATAATTCAATCACTTACTAAAAGAATTGACATGTATCGTGTTATTACCAAAATAATTATCCCGATATAAACCCACGTTTCCAACCATATAAATCCACGAGGCAACGTGTATATATCTGTTTTTCTTTGTTTCTGTGTCGATTACAAAAAAGTGTAATCTCTACATCGATTACATTCAGTATAGTTTTCTTTCATGATTTATTTAAATGCTTCTCTTTGGCTATTTAACACGAAATTTGCATTTCATACGATCCATCTTCCATTTTTGTCAGCCCTTGTTTTCCTTTTACCACAGTATTTATATTCTATCGACATGTGGCTATTTAACTCAATCAAGTTCTTGAAAACCTATTGCAGATGGCTTTGAATTTGATTATTGGCTTCAATTGGAGCATTGTCGAAACTCGAAATTAACTGCTGTGAAAATGCATTGGAGCGTTTTGCAGTTTCCTTTTCTACTGATCAATTGATAGGTACGTTGTAAATGGGAATGAATGTTTCGCTTTGATTCAATTTCGATTTGAATTGAACAGTTGAACTTATGAATTGCTTGTTTGATTTAAAGTTTCTTTATTTTGAGGATCTTTGTGGTATTGTTGAATTCTATATAGGTTTTAATGATCAAGGAAAAGAGCAAAGATGGAAGATTTATGGACTCTGTTTTGTGGGGATTTCACTTGTTCATATAGTGAAGGAAAGCTATGCCATTCTATTTTTTGGCATTTCACCCATCCCTCTTCTTGCATTAATCAAGGGACCATAACTTGTTTCAATATTGTGCTATTAATCATGCTCTTATTCAACATGATTCAGAAACCATTGCCGAAACCGGTTGCAGTTCCTGCTCGGTTTCGAAATTATTCTGCTTTACAGATGGCTTCAGCCATTGTTAGTGGTTGTCTCGGAATGGTGTACTTGTGCTTAGGCATTTGGATTTTGATAGAGAAGTTGAGGAAAACACAGACTGTTTTGCCTATGAATTGGTGGTTGCTAGCTTTGTTTCAGGGCTGCACATGGTTGTTGGTAGGTTTAATTGTGAGCCTTAAGGGTAATCAACTTCCCAAGACACCACTTCGTATACTTTCGATTCACACCTTCATATTTGCGTCAATTATTTGTATTTTATCGATTTTTGCTGCTATTTTGAATGGAATAGTCACGATAACAATAGTTTTAGATGCTTTATCATTACCTGGGGCAATATTGTTGCTATTATGTGCTTGCAAGGGATATGGATATGAAGATGGTGATCAGAACACCAATGAATGTGGCCTTTATGGCCCTTTAAGTGCTGATCACAATGGCAGTACCAAAGCTGCTTGCACTGAGCAAGTTACCCAATTTGCCACAGCTGGTTGCTTTAGTAAACTATCCTTTTGGTGGTTGAACCCTTTGATGAAAAAAGGTAGGGAGAAGACTCTTCAGGATGAAGATATACCTAAGTTAAGTGAGGCAGAGAGAGCAGAAAGCTTCTATTTGTTGTTCTCATACCGATTGAACAAGCAAATGCAATCCAAGCCATCATCACAGGCATCTATTTTGAAGACCATAATTTTATGCCACAGGAGAGAGATTTTTGTGTCTGGCTTTTTTGCATTGTTGAAGATAGTAACTGTTTCCTCTGGTCCACTGCTTCTTAATGCTTTCATTTTGGTTGCTGAGGGAAAAGAAAATTTCAAATACGAAGGTTATTTATTGGCCATTGCTCTCTTCTTAGCAAAAAGTTTAGAATCCTTATCACAAAGACAATGGTACTTTCGAACCAAACTAATAGGTCTTAAAGTAAGGTCTTTACTCACTGCAGCTATACATAAGAAGCAACTGAGATTATCCAATGCTGCAAGGTTGACGCACTCGAGTGGTGAGATAACAAATTATGTTACAGTTGATGCCTATAGGATTGGAGAATTTCCTTTCTGGTTCCATCAGACATGGACAACAAGCCTTCAGCTATGCATTGCTTTAGTGATTCTCTTCCAAGCTGTTAGACTAGCCATGATTGTAGCTCTAGTTGCTATCATTCTCACTGTGCTATGCAATACTCCACTAGCCAAGTTACAGCACAGGTTACAAAGCAAGCTAATGGGTGCAGAAGATGAGAGACTTAAGGCTAGTTCCGAGGCTCTTATAAACAAGAAGGAGCTGAAGCTGTATGCGTGGGAGAACCATTTTAAGAAAGTTATTGAGAATTTAAGGGCAGAGGAATATAAATGGCTATCAGCAGTGCAGTTGCGAAAAGCATACAATAGCTTTCTCTTTTGGTCTTCCCCTGTTTTGGTCTCTGCTGCTACCTTTGCTGCTTGTTATTACCTGAAAATTCCTCTGCATGCTAGTAATGTCTTCACTTTTGTGGCCACATTACGTCTTGTTCAGGATTCTGTAAGATCCATACCTGATGTTATCGGAATAGTCATTCAAGCAAAGGTTGCATTTGAGCGTGTTGTGAAGTTCCTCGAGGCACCAGAGCTGCAGAATGCAAATGTCAGGCTAAGATGCCATATGGAGAATAACGACCTATCCATTTCTATTAAATCAGGAGAGTTTTCCTGGGAAGAGAATTCTTCAAAACCCAATCTAAGAAACATAACATTAGAGATTAGGATGGGAGAGAAAGTGGCCATATGTGGAGAAGTTGGCTCTGGTAAATCAACCCTTTTAGCCACAATTCTTGGAGAAGTCCCTAACGTCCAAGTATCCGTAAGTCATAAAATTTGATTCTTTATGAAGGACGGATGCCTTTAGCCTTTTCTCTAAGCATATTGCTTCCTTTCATCTTTTTTTCTTAGCAGGTCTAAATAACATAAGGTAATTTGCTTCATTGTACAGATTCAAGTATTTGGAAAGATTGCTTATGTTTCTCAAACAGCCTGGATTCAAACAGGAACAATACAAGATAACATATTATTTGGATCTGCCATGGATAGGCAATGATATGAAGAAACACTTGAGAGGCGCTCATTGGTGAAGGATCTACAGTCGTTTCCCATGGTGATCTAGCTGAAATAGGCAAACGAGGAGTGAATCTTAGTGGTGGTCAGAAACAGCGAATTCAACTTGCTCGAGCTCTCTATCAGGATGCTGATATATACCTCTTAGATGATCCATTCAGTGCTGTGGATTATCAACTTTATTTAATGTAACTACAATCAACAGTCAGCTTGCAATTTGTTTAATTATCAACTTATGTGAAAGCTGACTTAAGATTATTGCAGGAATATGTTATGGAAGCACTATCACGGAAGGCAGTATTACTTGTGACCCATCAAGTTGATTTCCTACCTGCTTTTGATTCTGTTTTGGTTAGTGTATATATTGCCAGAGCATAAAGGATTGTCTTTCTTTTTTCGTTCTCTATGAAAACCTTTGCATCTTTTTATGTTTCAACAAAACATATTGTTGTAATGTTGATTTTATTGAAGTTAATGTCAGATGGGGAGATCCTGCAAGCAGCTCCTTATCATCACTTATTAGACTCCAGTCGAGATTTGCAGGACCTTGTTAATGCACACAAAGAAACTGCTGGGTATGGAAGAGCTGTTAAAGCAAGATCTTCCGTGAGTAATGGAACATCCACTAGAGAGATCAAGAAGAGTTATGTGGAAAAACTGTTTATACAATCTAAAGGTGGTCAATTGATTAAGCAAGAAGAAAGGGAAAAAGGAGATACCGGGCTTAAGCCATATATACAATATCTCAATCAAAACAAAGGGTTTTTGTTGTTCTCCGTTTCTATTTTAACTCACATTTTGTTTATGGGCGGTCAGATATTGCAAAACTCTTGGATGGCTGCTAATGTTGACAGTCCTAATGTTAGCACATTGAAACTGATCGAAGTTTACTTGGTGATTTGTGTTTTCTCAACACTATTCTTGCTATTTAGATCTCTTTCCATAGTTACCTTGGGTATTAGTTCCTCAAAATCTCTATTTTCACAGCTGCTAAATTCCCTTTTTCGTGTACCTATGTCATTCTACGACTCCACTCCTTTGGGAAGAATACTAAGTCGGGTAAGCATCCCACCAAGAGAATATTTACGTAACAGGAAAATGGTTCTCGTAACTAACATTTATTCCTTCTTTCCATATAGGTATCTTCTGATCTGAGCATTGTTGATATTGATATCCCATTCAGCTTAATCTTCACCATTGCGGCTACCGTAAATACTTGTAGCAATCTTGCAGTTCTGGCTGTTGTTACTTGGCAAGTCCTATTTGTTTCAATACCAATTATCTATGCAGCAATTCGCTTAGAGGTAACACACTAAAAGTTTTGTTTCAGAACTCGATGATTTTAGTATGTCACTATGTAAATTTGACTAATCTTGAAAACATTTTTGGGTTGTATATAGAAATATTACTTTTCCACGGCGAAAGATTTAATGAGGATAAATGGCACAACCAAATCCTTGGTAGCAAATCATCTAGCTGAGTCAATAGGTGGAGCCATTACAATAAGGGCTTTTGATGAGGAAGAACGGTTCTTTGCAAAGTGCCTTGACCTCATCGACACTAATGCTAGTTCGTTCTTCCACAGTTTTTCGGTGAACGAATGGTTGGTCCTGCGGTTAGAGACACTTAGTTATGCTGTTCTTGCCTCTGCCGCACTCTGCATGGTTTTGCTTCCTACTGGGACTTTCAGTTCTGGTTAGTGTAAAAAACTCTCACTCTTGTATACTAAATCAAGAATCTCATAGAAATTAATCCTCCATATCAATCATTGCAGGGTTTATTGGTTTGGCGCTTTCTTATGGTCTTTCATTGAATTTGTCCCTTGTATCTTCAATTTACTACCAATGCACTACTGAAAATCACATCATTTCTGTAGAAAGGATTAATCAATACATGTATATACCAAGTGAAGCCCCTAAAATTATAGAGAAGAATCGTCCTCCTTACAATTGGCCAGCTATGGGTAAAGTGGATATCTGTGATTTACAGGTATATTTTTTCTTTGGATGTTCTATACAGAACCAATTAGTATACTGAGAATTTATTTGAACAGATCAGATATTGGCTCAATGCACCATTAGTTCTTCGAGGAATCAGTTGAACAATTCAAGGAGGGCACAAGATTGGTATCGTTGGCCGAACTGGTAGTGGGAAGACAACTCTAATCAGTGCTTTCTTCCGTCTGGTAGAGCCAGCTGCAGGGAAGATTGTAGTAGATGGCATTGACCTCTCTACTATTGGCCTTCACGATCTAAGTGTTGTTCCAATAGGGTCGGAAGCGTCTAAATTATTGTACTAAAAAATCACACAAAGTTCAATTCCCAGGGAAGAGAGGTGGATCACAAGGATCTCTTAAATACCAAGTCTTTCCTTAGTCAGAATATCCATTTTATAGTAATTTAATAGCACAATTAAATACTACTATTATACCCTCAAATATTGAAAGAAAAATAGGACAAAAAAGAACACAAGAGTTTTACCGAGGTTCGGTAAATTATACCTACGTCCTCAGGCACTAACACCAGATGATAACTTTACTATCTCCAAAATATTACAAACAAATAGAATTCCTTAAGAATTCTCAAATGGGAGAAGAAAGAAAACTAAGAGAGAAAGATTGGTTGGGATGGTTGAAATGAGAAATGGTTAGGCCTATTTATAGTTGAGGTTTAGGGACTAACTTGCAAATGGCCTAAAAAAATTAGGGACCAAAATTGCAATATCCCTTTCAACTTTAAACAACTTGCCAACTTTTTTTTCTTTCGGTGCCAATTGCACCTCCCACCATTTTTGACTTTTCAACACTTACCTTATTTGATTTTTCAACAATCTCCACCTTGAAGATTTGATTAGGATAATCACATCTTCACACATTTCCTTCAACTCCCCAAATTCGATAAAGCTATCTTTTGTAGTGCCTTCAAATGCGCTCTCGAGCGCCATACACCTGAAGGTGCTCAAATTCTCAGGATGTTAATCAAGTTCAAACAATGATTAAACTTGATTGTTGTTACCACCTTGGTCATCATATCTGCGGGATTATCTGCTGTCGGAATCTTCTGAAGTAGAATTTTTCCTTTTTCAAAGACTTCCCGCACAAAGTGATATCTTACGTCGATATGCTTGGTTCTTGAATGATAGACTTGATTTTTCGCTAAATGAATAGCGCTCTGACTGTCACAATATAGACTAATGTGACTTTGAGCAACTCCCAAGTCTTTCAACAATCCATTAAGCCAAATAGCCTCCTTAATGCCTTCAGAATCGCCATATATTCGCCTCAGTAGTAGACACGACTCATCAGAGACCTGTAAGGTAGACTTCTAACTCATGGGGCTTTAGCAAGAGTAAACAGATACCCGTAGTTGAACGACGTTTATCTAAATCACCAAAGAAAGTCGAGTCAACATATCCAACTACAAACCGACCAAGTGCTTCATCCTGCTAAAAACTAAACCAACATCTACGGTTTTTCAAGATACCGTAGAATCCATTTCACAACTTGCCAATGTCCTTTTCGAGATCATGCATATACCGCTCACAACTCCAACAGCTTGTGAAATGTCGGGCCACGTACACACCATCGCATACATCAAACTCCCAACCGCATTAGCATATGGGACTTTTGCCATATATTCTCTTTCTTCTTCGGGTTTGGAGATAATTGAGCACTAAGTTTCAAATGAGAAGCAAGTGGGTACTTACATGTTTAGTGTTTTCATTTACACCAAAACATTGTAATACCTTTTTCAGATATTGCTTCGATTCAAACAAAGCTTGCCTCTGTCTATCTCTACTTATCTCCATGCCGAGAATCTTCTTGGCCTCACCTAGATCTTTCATCTCGAACTCTTGATTCAACTGAGCCTTCACTTATCTATCTCTTTTGGCTCTTGAGCGATTAACATATCATCAACATACAAGAGTAGATAAATGAAAGATCCGTCATGTAGCTTTTGTAAATACACACAATTGTCATATTTGCTTCTTGTGTACTACGCTTTTCATAAAGCTATCAAATCGCTTGTACCATCGCTTCGGGGATTGCTTCAATCCATATAGCGATTTGTTCAAATTACAAACCCAATTTCTACCACCAAGATCTCGTGTATCCTTCGGCTGAGTCATATAGATCTCCTCTTCTAACTCACCATGCAAGAAAGCCATCTTAACATCAAGTTGAGCTAGCTCCAAATTCAACTGTGCTACCAAGGCCAACAAAATTCTAATGGAGGAATGCTTCACAACAGGGAAAAATACATCATTGTAGTCAATTCCCTCCTTACGAAGCGTAGCCTTTAGCTACCAACATTGCCTTGTAGCGAACATCTTTCTTACTAGGAGATCCATCTTTCTTTGCGAATACCCACTTGCATCCGATTGCCTTTTACCTTTCGGTAATTGCGCCAACTCCCAAGTATTGTTCTTCAGAGAGATTGCATTTCTTCATCCATGGCGCTTTTCCATTTATCACTTTCTAAGCTTTGCATTGCTTCTTGATAAGTGATAGGAATATCATCATCAACAACGGGAAGGCGTAGGCCACCATATCGATAATCGAGCGGGTTTACTGAATTTCTCTCCTTGGCCTTGCAAATCGCAATCGGTTCGGTGTACTTAATGGTTTTGGGTCGAACCTCTTCAACCTCTAATTCCTCCATTGTGGTGGAGAATTAGACTTATTAACTGGGCAAATCCCCATCCGCTCAAACTCTACTGTTTTGGAGTACACTCCACCTGCTTGTGGAGTATCGCTTGTCTGAATATCTTCATCTACTACCTTTTCAATGTGGCGATTCATCAAAGGTAACATCTCTCACTGAGATCATTTTCTTTGTGCTTAAGCACCAAAGACGAAATCCCTTCACTCCAGAAGTGATTCCCATAAAGAGAGCTTTCTTTGCCCTCGGATCTAACTTTGACTCCTTCACATGGTAATATGCAGTGGATCCAAACACATGTAAGGAATCATAATCTGTAGCCGGTTTTCCGCACCATACCTCCATAGGAGTTTTTCTTTCTAATGCGAGATGATGGCAAACGATTAACAAGATGGCGGCGTATGTCACAAATTCGACCAAAATTGCTTGCCCAACCCAAAGATTGGACAACATACATCGAACTTTCTCCAAAGAATGTTCGATTCATACGCTCTGCCACTCCATTCTGCTGTGGTGTATCCCTAATCGTGAAGTGTCGAACAATACCATACTCTTGGCACACATCAAGAACGGATCACTTCTATATTCCCTCCATTGTCCGTCCTAAGCCGCTTGATTTTCTTGCCACCGGTTTTCGATCATAGTTTTGCATTTAAAAAACTCCAAGCACTTCATCTTTAGTTTTCATGGTATACACCCAAACTCTTCGGAAAAGTCATCAACAAAAGTAACAAAGTAGTGTTTTCCTCCCAACGAAAGTGTTTTGGAAGGCCCCACACATCTGAGTGAACATATTCCAAAATACCTTTTGTATTATGGATAGCAGATCTTAATTTCACTCTCTTTGCTTTCCCGAACACAATGCTCGCAAAATTTTAATTTGCAAGCCTTTGCACCTTTCAACAATCCTTGCTTTGCGAATTTGCAAGGATTTTTCACCGGCATGTCCCAACTTCATATGCCACAACCGCATTGAGTCCAATTCTTTGTTGCTTAAAGTCTGCAGCTGATCGCTCCAATAACTGTACTACCTTGGTAGTAATACAAGTTATTTTTCCGATGCCCTTCAATATCACAAGTGCGCCGGATGTCACTTTCAAAACCCCATCTCTCATAGTAATAATCGAACCATTGGATTCCAAGGCTCCCAATGAGATTAGATTTTTCTTCAAACCGGCACGCATCAACATCGCTTAGAACTCGGTTGATCTATCTTGATTCTTTAATTGGATTGAACCTATCCCAACAGCTTTCTGAGCATTGTCATTGCCCATATAAACAACTCCTCCATTTAGTTCTACTAAATCGAGAACCACTCCTTGTTAGGGACATATGATAGGTACAACCCGAATCCAATATCCACTCATCCGAATGGAATGACGATGATGATGCAACCGATGATAGTTCGAGTCACCGGTATCATGCTTTACAACACAAGCATCTACAGACTTTTCCCTTATTCTTCGACTTTGGACAAATTTTCTTCCAGTGGCCTTTCTCATGACAAAAGGCACATTCATCTTTCCCGAGTCTAGATTTTGACTTTGATCTCCCCTTCTGAGTTTTCTTCCGAGTGTATGAACGACCTCGGACTACTAAAGCTTCTGTATCTCTGATTGAGTTTTTCTGTTTGTCCTTCTTTCTCTGTTCATAACTGTATAAGGCCGCATGCACTTCGCCGAGATATATCACTCCTGCCATGAAGTAGAGTAGTTTCTAGGAACTCAAACTCCTCAGGAAGTGACCCCAACAGCATCAAAGCCAAATCTTCATCTTTGAATGTCTCATCCATATTTAGCAAATCAGTGACTAACTGATTAAATTTGGTGATGTGATCATTCATTGTGGTACCTGGGACGTAAGTGAAGCGAAAGTCTTTTCTTCAAGTGGAGCTTATTTTGACTGTTTTTCTTCAAAATTTTTCTTCAAGTGCCACCCACAACTTATTTGCAGAAGTCTCCTTTGAAAAAGCATACCTCTGCTCTCGAGAAAGGCATGATCGAATTGTGCCACATGCCAACCGATTGATCGCCTTCCAATCTTTCTCCTGTACATCATCTGGTTTCTCTTCATCAATGGCAATGTCTAGACCCTGCTGAAAAAGGGCATCTAGAACCTCACTTTGCCACATACCAAAATGGCGGTGCCATCAAAGATCTCCACGGCCAATCTTGCATTTGCAATTGTCGGTCTTGTCCACATGGACGATGTTGAAGCTCCTACACCGACCGCTTTTCTCCATAATCTTTCAATATACCTAAGGAAATCTTTTCGATGTGGAAGATCGTTTAAACGCAACCACAGAGCATACTACGATTAACCTTGACTCTTGATACCACTTGTTGTTCCAATAGGGTCGGAAGCGCCTAAATTATTGTACTAAAAATCACACAAAGTTCAATTCCTGGGAAGAGAGGTGGATCACAAGGATCTCTTAAATACCAAGTATTTCCTTAGTCAGAATATCCATTTTATAGTAATTTAATAGCACAATTAAATACTACTATTATACCCTCAAATATTGAAAGAAAAATAGGACAAAAAGAACACAAGAGTTTTAACGAGGTTCGTAAATTATACCTACGTCCTCGCACTAACACCGGATGATAACTTTACTATCTCCAAAATATTACAAACAAATAGAATTCCTTAAGAATTCTCAAATGGGAGAAGAGAGAAAACTAAGAGAGAAAGATTGGTTGGGATGGTTGAAATGAGAAATGGTTAGGCCTATTTATAGTTGAGGTTTAGGGACTAACTTGCAAATGGCCTAAAAAAATTAGGGACCAAAATTGCAATTATCCCTTTCAACTTTAAACAACTTGCCAACTTTTTTTTTCTTTCGGTGCCAATTGCACCTCCCACCATTTTTGACTTTTCAACACTTACCTTATTTGATTTTTCAACACTAAGGTCACGGTTTGGAATAATACCACAGGATCCTACCCTTTTTAATGGAACTGTTAGATACAATTTGGATCCTCTATCCCAACACACTGACCAAGAGATATGGGAGGTAAATTTTAATTTCTTTTGCCAATGATTCCTTCCATCATTTTAACACTATGAATATAATGGATAGTTGATATTTCATCTGCATTTTAAGGTTCTTGATAAGTGTCAACTTCGAGAGGCTGTTCGGGAAAAAGAAGAGGGACTGTACTCCTTACGTAAATTTCCTGAAACTTGATCATATCCTATTCCTTTTTGTTTTATATGTTGACAAAAGCCAATTGGTCATGAAGTTGTGGAAGATGGATCAAATTGGAGCATGGGACAACGACAACTATTTTGTTTAGGCCGTGCTCTGTTGAGAAGAAGTCGAGTATTGGTGCTTGATGAAGCAACAGCATCGATTCATAATGCAACTGACTTCATTCTGCAAAGAACTATTTGTACTGAATTTGCAGATTGTACTGTTATCACAGTGGCACACAGGATACCAAACGATGGTACTCGCCATCAGTGATGGTGAGTTTCTTTAATGCTGACCTGAGAATCAACATTTACATACAAACATACTTTGCACTGCATGCACTTCTTTCATCTTGCAGGCATCTTTCAATAATTAGGCATTCTACACTAGCATTTGAACCTTGGGAAAAAGGGGATTATATTGCCCCCATTTATTGTTTGGTAAACTAAACTGGTAGTTATCTAACTACCAGTAAATTTTTTTTTTTTATCACTCAACTATGATAAGTTACAAAATAGTCACCGAACTATTTGAATTTTTTGTAGTCATTAGCCGCTAAATTACTAACAGAAAAATAACTTGGAAGCTTTTAAAATTGGCATAATATCAATTTTAGTCCTCAACATTTATACATTGTGTCAATTTAGTTTTGATTCTAAAAAATTTAATCCTCAACATTTACACATTATGAAATTTGGTTTTTTTCTGCAACTTCACTGTTTTTTGTGACATTGGGGGTTAATTTTAAAAGAATGAAAAAATGGTCATTCTGTTAAAAATTTCATCTATTTTTACTATTAAAAACTAATCTCTCTATATTAGCATGAGGTATAATGCCACACCAGTTTTAATAGTAGAAATAGATGACATTTTTAATTAAAAGAACTAATCTGCTCTTTAATCTTGCATATAAGTTTGTTTACTCTTTTTTTATTGGTAAAAGGTAAATATAATTTGACTCAGGACCTTCATGGTACTTTTACTAGATTATACCCTTTTTCCTAATAAAATCACATAAGAATGAGGTTGTTTCTTTATTATACTTCAGGCAAACTGATGGAGTATGATGAGCCGAAGAAGTTAATGGAAAGAGAAGGTTCACTGTTCGGGCAACTTGTTAAGGAATACTGGTCTCAGTGTCACTCTGCAGAATCGCATTGAAGTTGTTCACCAAGTTTTCATTCATTTTATCCTTGCTTGATCAAATAAGGTTGCTGGGTTTGTAAAGCAAAGGACAGGGAGTAAGAAGTTGTTCTAGGTTCATAGATGCCGTCGTTGCCGGTTCGTGGATCCGAGAAGAAACTACAATAGATAAGAAACATGCTATATTCATAGGATTTTAAAGGGAAGCTGAAAGCAAATAAGGAAGAGGAGACTGTTCAGAATTGCAGGGGAACAACAGATTTCTTGTGTAAACCAATTACGGGTTCAAATTCAATGGCTATAATCTCTTTTTTTTTTTTAACTCAAAATTATAGGCTCTCTTCTACAAAAAAAAATGGAAACAATAATATTAATTAAACACATTGATGGGTGAGGTAAAAATAAAAAAATTAAAAGGATCCATTGGTGAAGAAAGAAGTTGACAGATTAATTAAAGGGTAAACAATCTCAGTCTTAGTAAGTTACAAAATGGTCAATAAATTATTTAAAAATTTTCATTTAAATCACAAGATTATTATTTCCTTTTTAAAGTCCGGCTAATGTGCTCTAAGTAATGATAGGACGATTGATATGATGGATCAGTACCCCATTAACAAATAGAATAATATATTTTAGATCCAAATTGATTTAATGATCAATGTTGAAGATCAAAAAAAAATTATTTGATTTTTGATTTGCTGTATGACCTTCAAAGTTATTTAATAAAAAAAAACTTAATTGTTGGAGTAAATCAAAATGATAACTTTTGTTAGTGCGGGTGGTACGAACAAAGAAGCTCATGTAGCACCAATTTTAACAGCTCAATGAGTTAAAAAAAATTTTAAATAGTTAAATAATTATTTTATAATTTTTTTTAAATAGAGTAATTAAAATATAAACTTTATTTTGTAACTTTTTAAAATTTTATGATCAAAACATAACTTTATTAATAATTTAGTCTACGATGAGTGAATTTACCTATAACTTAATAACACTAAAAATAACTTAACCAGACCCCTTCAGTCCAACGAAGGTCGCTCGTTGCAGCTACATTTCAGCACTGGTTTGGAATGGCTCTCTCCAAAACCAGAGCACTGCAGTCTATGATTCGCTCATTCCACAACTACAAACCCATTCTTCGCTTCTCTTCTCTCACCCATCAACAACAGCCTACTTTTCCACCATTACCGAACCTCGTAAACGAAATCTCTCGCGTACTAAGCGACCACAGGAGCCCTCACCATGACTTAGACCACTCTCTTACCACATTCTCATCTCATATATCATCTCAACTCGTCGAACAAGTCTTGAAACGTTGTAAGAATCTCGGGTTTTCCGCCCACAGATTCTTTCTTTGGGCTGCAAAAATTCCGGGTTTTCAACACAGTGATACAAGCTATCGTATTTTGGTTGATGTATTAGGAAGTAACCAACAGTTTGCTATTTTATGGGATTTCTTGGTAGAAATTAGAGATAGTAAACAATTTGAGTCAAACCCGGAAATTTTCTGGCTTGTTTTTAAAGCTTATTGTAGAGCAAAATTGCCCGGTGATGCGATCAGGGCTTTTGATAGGATGGTGGAGTTTGGAATCAAACCTAGTGTTGATGATGTCGATAAACTTTTGTTTTTGTTATGTAAAAAGAAATTTGTAAAACACGCCCAAGGGTTTTTTGACAGAGCCAAGCACGAGTTTGAGCTTAGTGCAAAAAGTTACAGCATTTTGTTGAGGGGTTGGGGAGATATTGGTGAAGCGGGTCAGGCACGTAAGGTGTTTGATGAAATGCTCCAACGAGGCTGTTCAATCGATGTTCTTGCTTATAATAGCTTGTTGGAAGCCTTATGCAAAGGTGGTTGCGTGGATGAAGCTTATAAGATGTTTAGAGAAATGGGTTCGAATGGGATTGAGCCAAATGCTTGTAGTTACTCTGTTTTCATTGGTTCATATTGTAAGGCAAATGATATTCATGCGGCTTTCAAGGTGCTCGATAGAATGAGAAAATACAATCTTGTACCAAATTTGTTCACTTACAATTGTATTATCAAAAAGCTTTGCAAGAATGATAAAATTGATGAAGCTTACCAGCTTCTAACTGAGATGATTGAGAGGAATATTAATCCAGATACATGGAGTTACAATGTGATCTTGGCTTATCATTGTGAACATTCTGAGGTTAATAGAGCTCTTAGATTGATTTCAAGAATGCAGAAAAATGATTGTTTGCCAGATAAACACACTTACAATATGTCACTAAAGTTGTTCATTCGTATAGGAAGATTCGACAAGGCAACCGAGTTGTGGGAGAGTATGGCAGATAGAGGATTTTATCCTTCGGTCTCAACTTATGCCGTTATGGTTCATGGTTTATGTAAAAAGAGAGGTAAGTTAGAGGAGGCATGCAAATATTTCGAGATGATGGTCGATGAGGGTATACCTCCGTATTTTTCAACCGTCGAGTTATTGAGGAATCGATTGTTGAGGTTTGGGCTATCAGAAAGTGTTGAGATACTTGCTAATAAGATGGCTCGAAGCACTTCTTGTTCGATACAAGAGCTAGAAAATGCTATGAGAGGTAAAACAACATATAGAAGAATAAGAAGTGAAGAAACAGAGCTTGAAAGTGAGTAACAATGGCCCTTGCATTTCAGTTTGATGCTAAATGTGAAAATCAGTCTCTTAAGTTCATGATTGGTTTTTCTAGTCGTATACATTAATTGATTGTCATATTACCTTGTCTTTATTTTCAACTCAATGTATTCTCTAATCTAACAAGCTTACATAATAACTGATCAATATCATACACTTCCTCTGCTTTCTCAGCTACCAAACAGAGTATTACTGGTGAAAAGGATTGATTTTTGAACCCATAAAATTTTCAATGTCACAACATACCCAGATTTTGAAACTAATTTTTACTTCGCAAAAATTTTATTTCGACCTCCAAGAATTTATAATTCGATGTTTTTATTCTGTTCCTCCAATATTAAATCCCTACTTTTGCCGGTGCAAATAACTAAGAAAAGATGAAGAAAAATGGAAGTTTTGCAGATGAAATTTGTTCTCTTATGTCATTTTTTACCCCAAGAATTTATAATTCGATTTTTTGGTTGTTTCATGTATAGACGAATTCATATTTGAAAAGTGAGAGGATTTGGATAAAAATATAGGTCAAAAAATGAGTTTGAAAAAAATAAGGTCGGTATTCTAGACGGATTAGGTTCGGGTAAGCTTTTTTGGCCCAGATCCGATTCGAAAACCCTTAACAAAGTATAGGTACATTTCCCAAAAACATCGGCAATGTGCCTGAAAAATTGCCTGAGCATCGATACCCTGGGACAAGTATCGATATCTTGGGGCAAGTATTGATACTATAAGCTTTAATATGGGTCGAGTTGGTCCAGGTCTAAATTTAACATTTATAATCTGGGTCAAGTTCGGATAAAAGTTTAGGCCCATTTTTGAGTCAAGCCGGGCATGAACTTATCAATCAGGCTTAAAATTTTTGTTGAGCTCGACTCAAACACGAACCACCCAATCTACCAACAACTCTTGTAGTGGCATGCTTTGGTTGTTTTTATAGCTTTTCTATTCTTTTCTTTTTTGCCAAATTCTGAACATTTTTAGTGGAAGGGAAAACATTTTATTTCCTGTTGAACAAAGCGTAAACTCTCTTGTGTTGGTGCTTGTAAGGCTTGTATATATAAAACAATTATTTGTAAACGATAGATATCTATTAATTTGGGGTTGGAATCCAATATCTACAATTGATATGCATAAGTGACCCAATTTTCAGCCAATGTAGGTAAAATAAAAAACTGTAGAGGCATATCTTGAAAAAAAGAACACTTTTTGAGCTAAAATGATCACTATTTTCCAAGATAAGAATGAATTAAGCAAATGGAATTACAATCACATCTCAAGAATCAAGAAGCAACGACATACATAAAATAACATTAATGTATCAAGCGATTCTCTAAAATGTAATTTAGAAGAACCATTCATTTATACGAAAAATCGCAACATTTTTATTTTATAAGACATTGGTAACTACGATTTACTTAACTTATCAACAAAAATATTTAATAATCGAACTTAACGATAGCATAACAATTTTCCATTATTACATACCGAGACTTACAAACAATGAACCAATCAAGTTGAAAAGAGTGAGGCAAACAACTTCTTTGCTATATTATTGGAAAGATTTACTACAAATGAGTTGCATGTTCTTTTGAGACAGCCATAACAAAAGCTACGTAAATTAAACTTTTTTCTATTGAGTAATATGTATAAAATTCTCATGGAGTAAAAAAAAAGAAGAAAGAATTTCTTTTAATTGAGTTCCAGCAGGAGTCTAGAAATTGTTATGATATGAAGTTAGCAATTAAACTAAAGAGATATGGAATAATTAGATTAGGGATGATAATGAAAGAGAGAAACAAAAGAGATACATTTATTATTATTAACTTTTGTAGGAGTCTATAATCTAGCAATAAGCTTAGAGATAGATAAAGCAAAACATCCATATTCAACAATAAAAATAATTATTTATTTATATAATAAGAATATAAATTATAAAACGATATAAAAAATATAAAAATAATAAAGATTGCGATTTTTACTCCGATTCTAGACTATAATTTTTTTTCTCTTTCATCAATATTAACCCTAATTCTCCTTATTTGCCATCTCTTTTTTCTTGCTTTCAAAGAAAAGAAATTATACTCTCTTCTTTTCTGAGAATTTTATATATACCTACCCTTCCATCCTGTAATTAGACCTTTGTCTTTGCCAATGGCAGTTTCAGAAAAACAAAATCTTCTCAAGCATACTGATTGGGCAAATCTTCCCAAGAATATTATTGATTCGATAATAGAGAAATCGGTTCCTCCACTTTCTCAATTTATTCGATTTGGTTCTGTTTGCAAGGCTTGGCATGCAGCAATCACGGAGAATCGCTCCTTACGTTCTAAGATTTTGAAGAGATGCCATCATCAAGTTCCATTCCTAATGATTACCAAAAGTCAAGAAAAGCGTGGTTTATATAATATCATTGAGAAGAAATTACATGGCGTGGAGTTGTCAGTGCCTTATAAAAGAAGATGTTGTGGTTCTTCTTATGGATGGATAGCTACAGTAGACTGGACTTTGGCTATTAAACTCATAAACCCTTTCACCGGTGGAATCATTGATCTTCCTTCTGTTGATATTCCCGTTGTGAACAAATTCACTAAGGAAGATGAGCATGAATTTCACGTCAAGAAAGTGATATTATCTGATGATCCTTACGTGAATCCAGATAATTTTATGGTTTTAGCACTTTTTGGAGCATCGAGTTCAATCGCTATTATCCGACCTGGTGAGAAAACTTGGACTTATACAAGTAATTTGGAAACAATTGCAAAAGACGACGCTATTTTTCATAAAGGCAAGTTTTATGCTGTAGATTTTAGGTTGGGAATCATATCAGTCCAAGTCGCAAATATGAATGGTAGTTTAGTTTCAGCTTTCGATGAGAAAATAATAATTCCACCTGAAGAAGAAGGTGATAATGCGTTTAAGTATATTGTGGAATCATCAGACGGTGAACTTTTGATTGTCCAAAGATTTATTAGCACCTATGGTCCATACCGTTGGACAACAAACTTCAAGGTTTTAAAGCTTCGGCAACATGCAAACCATGTGGCAAGGCTTGTTGAGGTAAAGAACATTGGGGATGATGCCTTGTTCTTGGGTGACAATTGCTCCATGTCTGTCGCTGCTTCTCGATTTCCTGAATGTCGACCCAATTCCATATACTTTACGGATGATACTATTCTTTATACTCTTGAAGGGTCTATTGATATGGGAATTTTTAGTTTGGAAACAGGTTGTTTTCAACCATTTGATGATATGGATCCTTCTCATTCAGATATGCCTCCTCCCTTTTTTATTTTACCTACATTGTTTGAAAATCGAGTCACACATCCATGTCAATACTAGATACTCGATGGGAACAGGTTCTTTTCACCAGTAATACTCTGTTTGGTAGCTCAGAAAGCACACAGGAATAAATTGAATTTGAGAACTAGTTTTTGTTTTCTTCAAGTAGATTGTGCTGCATTTATATTTAATGAAATTTTAGTGTGTATATTTCACCTAGCGTTGTAGTTTATTGTTAACTTTCTTGCAGGTTTCTCCAACAATTCTCGTCATTTTCCTGGAAAATTATCACTTCATATTTTCACTCCTCTAATAAACTAATCAATTTGAACTTATTTAACTCGTTTTAATAATATAACGACTAAATTGATCCGCTTAATAATAGAGTGACTAATTGAATACAGTCTCTATAATATAGAGACTTTCTAAGTATTTTAACCAACTCAAAAGTAATACTAAACAATTTCAAACGCTACGAATCTGTTTCCAATCTCCAACAATAATTGTCAAATTGACTTAAATTTAAAGTATGTTCTTCTAATCATTGATAGGTGTTAATCCACCATACCAATATTCAAATATCGCTTGAAACTTGATAGTCAGCATTTAAAAAACAAAAGTCTAATAATTCAGTAACTTAAATAAAAATTTTTGAATAGTTTAATAACTTAAATAAAAACTTTTAAATAATTTAGTGACTATTTTATAACTTTTAAAATTAAGTTATCAAAACGTAAACTTATCAATAATTTAATAATCTTGTATGAAATTTTCCTAATTTAAATTGCTTTATTAAAGCTTTTAGATTCTCCATGTATAACATATTGCATTGAAGGAGGATACATGGTTGGGACCCGTTGGTTTCAAAGTCACTTTCTCCGTTGGGCTTTTAGCCCAGAAATCTAGGTCAATGTCCATTTCATTCTCCGACATGTCCCCGACCCTTTTGTCTGCTATTTTATTTTTTCTTTTCTCCAAATAATTTATAATTAGTTAATTACTTCTATTTTTAGGTTAAAAATTTGTCATAAGTCCTTATGGTTTTTATAAATTTGAAATTTAGTCTCTAGGTTTTTATTTCTGGAAATTTAATCACTCCTTTTCAAATTTCAATTACGATCCAACTGCTTGTAATGTAAAATTATTTTGTTAAATTTAAGTTTATTATAATATCATTTTTTAGTTACATAACTACCAAGTGAGCATTTCTTTTATTTCAAAATGTCACACAAACAAATTTAATTTTCAAATTTAATAATGTTAGCAATTTGACCTGAATTTTGAATTTTGAAAATAAAAGTATATGAGTTAGATTTTAATTTTGTGAAGAGTATAAAACTTATGACATATTTTACCTTTTTTTTAATAGGAGTACATGTTTGATACAAATATATTCAATTTTAAAATTTTCATGCATAAAAAATCATTGTAAAATCATATTTTCAGTATCTATCTTCGTATATGCATCAAATCAATGCATCAAGGACAACTATTTTAAGAAAAAATGAAAAATAAAAAGGGATAAATATCAAATTTGATATTTTTATATCTATATTTCAATATGTAATTTGATACATGAATTTCAATTTGATGCAATCATACACATAAAATTTGAATTGTGATTCATATGTATATACAAATTAAACCAAAATCTCATGCATAAATTGCACAAAATCAAAATCTATTTATATAATATTACGTGTTAGATCAAAATTAATTTATAATTTCAATATTTACCCTTTAAAAAAGAAAACAAACATTTTAAATTAAGAAAAATGCAGAGAAGCTTCCAACATACAAATTGTGACCATCCATAGTTTCTTTTATTTAATTTTGTGGTATAGAAAAGGCATTTTATCCTTTAAGTTGGACCATGAGTCATTAACAATTGAGCAGTTAGGATGTAAGCATCAAACCGGTGATACAGCCATCCTTTCAAAATTGGCGGTGCTAATCTCAATTAAATATATTATTTAAAGACAAAAATTTGTGACCATCCGATAATTAAACAAAAGCATGCTGTGTGAAATCAACAATTTTGACTAATGACATAAGAATTGATCAGTTGTTTAGGTAGAATTTTATAAATAATGAAGACCCTTGGCTTTTATTGCAATATAATTTTACTTAGTTAAAAGAAGGGTTAAATTCTGTTGTTAGTCCTTATACTATGAGTAAGTTATGCATGTGTTCCTTAGACTTTTATTTAGTTTTATTTAGTTTTTTTTTATTTTAAAATTTCAATATTGACCAAATAGCTAAGTTATGATATTTCTAAAATCTTGGGCGGAAAACATATTATGACATGTTTAATGTCATTTCAGTTTGCTGTTACCACATATTACTCATAAAAAAATCAATAAATGAACTTAACGTGTATCGTTTGTGTGAATACTAAAATTTTAAATTTTGAAAAATATAAGAACTAAGAATGATCAAATTGAAAAACGTGGATTAAATCTAGAACTTTATGTATAGTACAAGTCTAAGAACATAATTTAACCAAATGTATTTAACTGCTACTATTTAGATTAGAATTAAAATTGACCAATTCGAAAAGTCCAAGGATAAAAATTGATCAAATTAAAACTTATGTATAGTACAAGGACTAAAAGCAAAATTTAACCTAAAAAAAGGAAGTGTGGAATAAAAGGGTTGATGCAACAATGCAGCATGAATGCTGATGGGGGCCTCACCTTTTCTCTTTTTAATTATTAGGGGTGAAGACATTATATTTATAAATGTGTATATATATACATATATATTAAGATGTGACCTTTTGTTGTTGGTCACATTGTTGTGCTTTTTCCCTTACAATACAAAACTCCATATCATTTTTTGTTCTGGTTTTCTTGCATCATTTAATAGAGTGTAAGAAGCCATGGAAACTGCTCAACCCATCATCTCCATCGAAAGCTTTTCATATAGTTGGTTAGTTAACCTAAGACCTTCATTAGATAGTTTAGATAGAGCTTCATTTGATAGTGCATCATGTGATGAAACAGCTTCTTTCATTGAAATGGACCCAACAATGCCACCTTCTAAGAGATTCTTTTCGAATCCTCAAGATTTTATGTTCGATTTTCCGATCCCACAACCTCCTTCTTCAGCTCTCGCCCTTGTTCATGCCGATGACCTCTTTTCCAATGGTTATATTGCGCCGTTCTTTGTTAACCCTTTGAAAATGGAAGCATACAAAGAGGTTTCCGGGTCATCTCCGACAGGGGAAAGATCAGTTCGACATGAACTGATTCCAGATAGTAAACCGAATTGCCTTGTTTGTTTGAGGAAGTATCGTATAAGATTGTCCAAGAGAATGTTTTTGAAGTACTTGGGTTTTCTTATAACGTTATGTAGAAGAATTAGAAGGTTCAACACAAGTAAAAAAGTCGAAACCGTTGTTGGAGTGAGTGTTGTATATAATGAGTGGCGAAAGTCATTTGATTCCGAAAACTCGATTTACGAAGCGGTTCTTCATTGCAAACAATCAAACGGTATGTTGAATTTTTTTTGTTTATTATTTTTGTTTCCGTTGGTGAAATTTTTGGATTCGAATCGTGTTATTGACAAAACAGCATTAAGGGAGGGCGGGCAGTCGCTAAGGCTCCCCTAAAATGAATAAATACCATTTTTTTACTTTTAAATTTTATAAAATTATAAGTTAAAAAATAATTAATTATATATTTTAATTTAATTCTTTTAAAAATTATAAATATTAATGTAATGATACAATTACATTCTAATTCTTATCAAAATATATAATTTAATTCTCATCTCGAAAAAAAAAAACTTTACCTCGGTGTGCTGATATTGTTTTTCGTGTATTTCGTTTTCAGGAAAATGAGTGCGGGATGCAATTATCTATTTCAATCCCACATCGGAAGAGTGGAAAATAGGTGGTGTCATGAAGGGTATCTGCCTACTTGTTATTTGTCCTTTTCCATCTTTTCTTTTCTGGGAAATTAAAAAGCTTTGTAAATGGTTGGCTATGAATCCAAGCCTAAACCTTGTATGATTCATACAATTATATACTTGAATTATCATTTATATATTTTCTTTCCTTATTCTCAATTGTCTTACATTGATTTTTTGTATTAATTGAACTGATTTTTATCGGTTTAATTATTCTCAAATTTTATATAATTATCGATATTTTTAAATGAAGAAAATTGAAAAATTGAAAATTAATCTAAATCAAAATATTTTGATAGTTTATGGAATACAAATTAAAAAAAAAGGTACTTACTGTAATGAATCAAGTTCTATTTTTATTTAATTTAGAGTTAATTGCCTCAAACATCCCCAAATTATGAATTGATCTTTAAACTTTAAATCATTCTAATTACATTCCTAAACTATAAAGTTATATAGATTAGGTCCTTTTGTTACTAAAATAGTTAATTTAACTGTTAAATAACATATCAGTTCTTATGTGACATAATTTAAAATGAAAATTTTAAGAAAAAATGAATATCGTAAAAATAGATGTTTTAAAATCTTAGTTTTGATATTTTTGAAACTTTTACAAAAAAATTATTTTCATTTTTTCAGTTTTATTTTATTTTTAGTTTTTACTTTTAAAAGTTATGTGACAATGGTTTATTTCTTTAAAATTTTCATTTTAAATTTAGCTACATGATATTCTACATGTCATTTAATGGTCAAATAAACGATTTTAATAACGAAAGGACTTGATTGATATATCATTAATAGTTTGGGATTGTAATTAGAATGTTTTAAAGTTTGAGGACCAATTTACTTAAAGGTCATAGTTTGGAGATGTATGATGTATGGTGCCTTTAATTTATAAGTAATTTTATTTTTACAATATAAAAATAAATATTTTATATTTAAAATAACGAAAATAACTTAAAATTGCTATAAAATTTATTTCTCAAAAATTCCATATAAAAATTACGGATTAATTTATTTACTTGAAAATTTATTATCAATTTAGAAATATTTATGGATAGAATTTTAAAATTCTACAAAATAATATTCAAAAGCCATAAAATAAAATTTATTTTATTAAAATAAATCTAATTTTTTAAATTTAATATAAAAACAAAAATCGACTCAAATTATAAAGAAGGATTCAAAACTTATCACACCTAATTATGGAAGGAAATGGTATTTTTGAAATTTTGTTGGTCTTTCTCAAGACTAACAGGTAACAACAACTTGTAAGGAATCCTCTCCTTTATTTCTGTAAAGTGATAATTTAATTAAATAAGGAGATGCGAAAAGCCAACGTACCGTTGGGAACATGGGAGCTAACTCAATTTCTCCTCCACATTGTAAGCTACCTTAAATAATTATAATTATTATTACTTAACTTTTATACTTTGTTTAATCCCACAAAATCTTCTTTTAGTACCAAAAAATCAGAATTTAGGAAAAGGAAAATTATAAATGGCTAAAATTCCAAAGTCAAATCTTTTGAATATCTCTTACAATACCTAATGTAAATAAAAATTGAACCAAAAATTGCAGATATTATGGGAATAAAATCATTCTTTGGTATCATGCTACCATGGTGTCTTTTAAATATTCTATTATATTGAGGTTTTGTGAAATATTTTTAAATTATAGTTAAAATAAAAAAAATGAGAAAAAATATGTTAAATAGGATTTGAATTAAAAACGTGAATTTATTTTTTTAACCAATTTAATCAATTTCAACAATAAAGAAATAAATAAAAATTAATCTCCAGAGAAAAAAATATGTGGCTTGATTAAAGGCTACAGTTTCCTCATTTTAAACTTTTAATCATAGCCATTGATTTAGAGTTTAAAATTTCTAAGGTAGCTTGATCAAAAGGGTCCCATGGGATTCTACTATAATAAAATCACATTTTAAACATTTCCAAATTATATATAAACTTATCAATCTAACCAATTATTTTTTATCGATTAAATTTTAAATCCCATTTTAGACATTTCCAAATTTTATATAAACTTATCAATCTAACCAATTACTTTTTTATCGATTAAATTTTAAATAAGTTGACACCATTATATAGTCCCCTTAAAAACATGTGTTAAAAAAAGACCAAGGAGCTTCTGGTCCCTAGGCCATAGGGTCCAAGATGAGAAGAATTATGGTTTTGGTCCTTCTTTGTATGATAATTTGAGATTTTTGCATTTTAATTTAATATAATTTGGTCTCTTTACTTTTTTTTAATATCATTAGTTATATAGAAAGTTAACATCATTAACTATAATTTGAGAAGAATTATGATTTAAAATATTGTGAATTTTTCTTAAAATTACTATTGCAATGAAAATTTTAAACCAATGTCACCATGATAAGTTGAAATAGATTTTTATTATAGAAAAATCAACTTCAACATTTTAACTTGAATAATTAACTTCATAACTATCTGGGTTAATAAAATTAAGAAAAAAAAAGGGATAAAAGCATGTCAAATTAAAATATAGGAACTAATTCCCAAATTTTAGCATAGTGAAGAACCAAATCATAATTTAACCAATATGGAACGTATCCAACTTTCATCTAAATATGCTGTTGGGCTAATGAACCCTTTTACGAGTTGGTACTCATATTGAGGCGAGCCGGATTTTTGTTTACTAACTTTGTTGAGAGGATAAGTGTTAGAAGTGGGGTTTATAGAGTAAAAGAGTCTCGTCAAATCAAACTATCAAGAGAATGTGAGCATCATGTTTTTGGTAGGGTTCGATCTAGAGTGATCATGAGCATCATGCGTTTGGTAGGGTTCGATCTAGAGTGATCATGGGTTGGATTGGGCATTAATAGAATTTTAGGTCCATTTTTTAAATTCGGGCTGAAACTTAAAATTTACCTAAACTCAACTCGGATAAAATGCTAAAACTTGAACCCAGCCTGCCTTATTAATTTTTTTATATTATTATTTTTATATAAAAATAAATTTAAAAAATATAATACATCAAATATACTAAACAATAAAATAATAAAACAGCAATTATACAATATCTAAACAAAACAGCAAAATACTAGCAATATAATAACGAAACGACACCAAAACAGTGACAAAATAACAACAAAAACATTGAAAACAGTAAAAAGCAAAAAAACGGGTCTTATTTTTTTGCCCAAACTCTCTCACTTTTTGAGTCAAGTGCCATAACTCATGATCAAATCTAATTTAAACCGTTCTCCGTTATAAGACATCAAGTGATAGCATATGTACCCTCAGAAGCCATATAAGGAGTAAGGGTTCAAACCTTACTATACGCGTGTTCCGTTAGTAGGATGCACAGCTCAATTTAACAAGGTTTTCCTACGTTGTAAACCCCAACTTTCAACAGAATTGAAAGACAATATCACCTCAATCTGAAAACAGTACCAACCTATTGAAGAGTCTACTGATCCAAATAAACAACACTTTGAAATCTTTTCCGAAAGGAGTTGATCTGCTCACCACACGTATCATTGCTCAAAGTTGGATGAGGCCCCTATATGCTTTATTGTAGTTAATGAACATAAAGGAATCTAAACTTAATAACTAGCCTCTCGACTAGACCTATCCACGAGCAAGATCAGTTTCAGACCAAACCCAAATTATACTAACAACTTTTGTGTTTAGTATTTACTCAAGTCTCGGATCGGTCCGAAATATAAAAAGAAAAAGTATTTCATGATCAAGCCTGACCATAAAGCCAGTCAGCAAAAACAGGACATTATTTGGCACATTGTTAACATCAAGCTGCACTGGTTTAGCACAAAGGTGGTTCCTTTATGTTTTGCCAAACTTGAATGCATCAACATGTCTCATATATATATATACTGCAATTTACAACTCGGCAAGATTTTACACATTCCTAAACCCTTTTCTCTGTTGAAGATTAAACAAAGTAAAATGGGGAAAACAAACTTGGCAAGAACCTGTTAAAGGTTGAAACACAAGAGCCGATCGTAGTGATCCATGTATGAAGCTTTTTACACTCGTTTAGCTTCGTCATTGGATATATTTAAGGCAGCTTCTATATCGTTGTTGCTGGTGTTTGCGAATTTCAAGAATGTTTCGATGTCTTTACTCCATTCTGACCCTCCGTGTCGGATATGAAACCACTTCCTATGATGTTTCGGTTTTCGGTCGCTAATGGCAATGGCAACGTCATTAGGGAAGAGGTCCCGTAGGACAAATGCGTGCAGCATAGTCGTTACGAGAAGGGATGTTACTGTGAGTGTAGCAACAAGAGAGAGTATGACGGCGAGAGTTTGAGTTAATACATTCGTCACCACGCTTGAGTATCGCATGGTCGCGATGGCGGCACCGGTCATCGGGAATGTGTATGCCCACCAAGCCAACGAGAATCTGTAAATCGAGGGAATTAGAATCAATTTACATACTTAGAGGTTGTTTATATGGATATATATATAGAAGGGGTTGTGGTTTACATACTTGAATCCTCGGAAAAAGTTAACCCGAACCGCCTGCAAAACATCGTATGAACATTACGGTTTCAGTCTAGTATCTGTGCAACACAAGTCATTGTTGTTTTTTATGTTACTTAAGGTGCAAGAAAGCTAACCAGGGAGAAATAAAGGAACAAGGCAATGAAGTAAGCTATCCGTGATCCGTAATCGAAGGAGCCTCGGATTTTAGCCCATGCCATCGAAGCAACACTCGGTGCTGCAACAAAAAGGAAGAATACAGGATGGAGCTCTTTTGGGAGTGTTTCATTTGTTGGAAGCCTTTGATAAAGTGTTACAAAAAGGACTAAATAATGAGCCAGTCCAACAGCAAAGAAAAATATAGGCCCTTCTTTAAGCCCCATTGATGCACCCAACAATGCCCCAACAAAGTTCCCGACGATTGCGAGATGGTTCGAAGGGTTAGCCACTTTCGAAAGCCTCCTTTGACCACCCGACATCCACTGTCCGTAGATTTTAAGCTCCAAACACAATATTGGTGTCATAAGAATGTACCAAAGAGGCTCAGGCAAGTTCGATGAGACCGAAGGTGGCAGTCCAAGAGATAAGAACAAAAGCGATATCCAAGGGGCAAAGAAAAAGTTGACCCTGATCGGATGGTAATACTCACGACGAACGGCTTCGAAGTATAATATCACTTTCAATAAGTATATCGAAGAAACAACGGCGACTAGTGCCACAGCTATCCACCATAGGATGAGATTTGCTGTCAAGCTTATGTGAAGAAACCTTGTTGATATAGTAGAGGCCAAGGCTTTCCACATTACAGATTGGCTGCCTACTCCAAGACAAATACCGAACGAAGATATCGGAAACCGAAGGAGGAAAGGCCAAGTTTTGTCGTCCGGTAGCACAATCTCCTCTGTAGACTGTCGAAACAAACAATATATCGAATCAAAACCGCGAAAACAAAGACCGTAATGTTACGTTACAACCACATAAATATGATACATACCCTCAAGGTTTCCAACTCTGGTCCTTCCAATGCATCAAAGTATCGATCAACTGGCAAGGGTTCATTCTCGGGATTTTGCGTAGACTCTTCTTCCGAATCGAATTTCCGAGACCTTCCGCTTAAACTCGTTATCTGTCTTTCTAGTTTTCCGGACCATGTTTTGAAAGAATCAAAGTTTTTATCCTTGAACCTTTGACTATCGTTATCCGCCTCACTGATACTCGATCCTTTCGACATCGGCCGAGACAGAAACATGACCGCTTTCGGCTCGGCATTGTTACCGAGTGTCTCTAATGGCGGACAAGAATCATCGCCAACTCCATTAATGCTAAAACCTTGTGCATTTTCATCAACAACGGTAATAATCTTGTTACCTGCCGATGGCATGCTGATTGAAATAGATTGCATAGCACTAATTGTGTTCGACAAACCAGATGTTTCACTTTCCTGTTACATAACAATAATTTTTTTTCCTTGTAACCAAGCAGAAAGTAAGAAAAGAAAATTTGCTAAAATGACATTAAAAACTTACTAAAACGACTTGTTTTGAATATTTATGTTTAAGAACCGATGGAACTGTTTCTGGGTATTCCGGTTCCTGCAACTCAAAATAATCCCGTTGTTCATCTTGATTCATATTGAAATGCACCTGAAATGTTTTAAAAAAATTCGCTTAGAATAAAGTCAAGAATAACGGCGCCATTTTCTTAAAGCTTTGTAAAAAAAAAAAAAGAAAGAAAGAAAGAAAGAGGATGATGAAGAACAATTTTCAAACCTCGAAAAACCCAGATGCTTCCACTTGGTAATGCAGGAAAAAGGAAACGAACGAAGGAAGCTCCAAAAGAGAGTTCTAATGGAGGAGATGAGTTGCAGAAAAACTTAGAACACGACCATTTATA
The DNA here is from genome assembly GCF_025698485.1 of Gossypium arboreum. Classification (NCBI taxonomy): domain Eukaryota; kingdom Viridiplantae; phylum Streptophyta; class Magnoliopsida; order Malvales; family Malvaceae; genus Gossypium; species Gossypium arboreum. The sequence continues at coordinate 1,311,449 of NC_069080.1, read as the reverse complement.
ACTAAAAGAAATGGACGTGCTCTGAAAAAATAAATTAAGAATGGGACATCCCAATCCCATGTCGGAAAAATTTTGAGAATCCGGTTTGATATATATTAATATATATAAATTATGAAAAAGTTATTTTTAAGATAAATGGGTAAAATTTTTCGATTTTAAAATGAACAATATTTAGAAATAAAATTACGAGATTTTCGAGTTATAGTGGACAATATTTTGTAGGTTGGGATTCAAAAGTGGGTTTTATCTTTTAGTATCTTTTTAAATTCACTCTAATTTTGTTGTTGCCATTCATGTTTTTAGGACAATTTTTTTCTTAGAAAAAAAAAAGACAAAGTTGCTGAAATCATTTTGTTTGGTTGGTTTATTGCTTTTTTTGTCATAAAAAATTAGGTTGAACTAAATTAACTTTTTGTCCGTGGAGTAAAAATAATGGATAAATATTAAATTTATATATTAATTTTGATTTAATGTGTAATATTATACGTAAATTTTAATTTTATGTAATTTGGTATATGAAATCTTAATTTAATTCTATTTTCACAAATCACCGACAACATTATCAAATTAATCTATACAAACAATTATATTAATTCAATATAAATATATATACTCATTTCTTTAAGTGTATACAATTACATTAAATTAAAGTTTATGTATCAAATTACACATTGGACCAAAATTTATGTATAAATTTGATATTTATCCTTAAAAATAAAAATATCGATTGACCAACTAAATATAGGAATAATATTTGATGCATCACTAATTAATAATAACATGACATGTCATTATTAAATTAAACAAAAATATGGAAGAGTTGTAAATAAATACTAACAATTTTATTTAAGCATAATTAAACATTAATCGTAACTATTATAAATAAATATTACAAACTCTCGATTTTAAGATTTTGGGTTTAAGAGTCTAGGGTCTCATTTTAGGTTTCAAGGCTTTAGCATTTATTTATACTTAACTATTATTTAATTCTATTTAAATAAAATTATTAGTATTTATTTATAAATCTTTCACTATTTTTGTTTTATTTAATGATGATGTGACATATTATTACTTATCTTGATAGTGCATGAAACTTATATATATAGATAGTGCATTAAATATTCTTCCTATATTAATATATAAAAATTATGAAAATATTGTTTTTAAGACAAATATATAAAAATTTTAATTTAAATTGAATAATATTTTAAAATAAAATTATGAAATTTTCGAGGGTTGGGATTTAAAATAAAAACAAGCCAAACATTCTATTTCCAGAGGTAGGGAGGCAGAAAAATTTTAATAATAAAAAGTGGATTTTTTCCTTTTAGCAGCCATTAATATCTCTTGATGCTTTTTAAAGACATTTGTTTTTTAGGAAAAAAAAAGAGGACAAAGTTGCTGAAATAATAATATTTGTTTGGTTTATTGCTTCTTCTTTTTTGTCATAAAAATTAAGTATAACTAAATTAACTATTTTTCTTAAGAGAATGCAATAAATATGAGAATAAAAATAAAAACATTTATTAACCAAATAAATATAATGTTGTGGTCCATGCTTGAAATGATTGTATAACAACAAAATCATGTCTTCAAAATAATATCAAAAGATGATCAAGCAAATTTGATGTTCAATTATAATACCCTGCACTATAATTAAATCCCTGTATTAGAGAATTGAATAATTTAATTGTTCTTTCTTCATAGCTGACTAAATTGATTTTGTAATTTGATGTTGATGTAAATAAGTAAAAAGATAATTTTTTTAATCGAGTTTAATGAAATGAAATTTGAATCGAGTTAAATCGAGTGAAATTATTCGGGTTAAATTAAAAAATTAAACATATTAAATAAAAATATTGTTACAGTATAACTGAGCACATAAATTTAAAACTACGATATTTGAAAAAAAATTCAAAGCAAAATAATAATAATAAAAAGTTACTTGAGTATGATAATTTTGGGTCATGAATTAGGTCCAAAATTATTATTTTGTAATTATTTAAAATTTTAACCTTTTCTATATATTTTTAAAATATAAATTTTGAAATTTTATAGATATTTTGAATTTTGAAAATTATTTTGAATTTTTTTTTTGTAATTTTGTTGAGAGAGAGACTAATTTGCTTGTTTTTAAAGTTAGACAATGACCAAAAGGTTATTTACACCAATATGTTATTTTAATTATTCAATTATTCAAATTGTGAAATTCAACTCGACTCGAACTTGAAACTCAAATTAAATTCAAATAACTTAATTCAATTAACCTAAAATTTAAAAAAAATTAATTTTTTTAAATCGAATCAATTTTATTTCCTCTATATAAAACTTATATTAATTTTTAACAGAGGAAGAATCTAAATTGTAAAGCCCATTAGTGAAGAAAATGCTAAAACCCAATATAGATGGTTATCATTAAATTGATTAATATGGCTATCCGACTTGTAATTTGTAAAGCTTGCCCATCTACAATCTGGCTATTTATAAGCCTAACCACAATATCTGCTTTGGACTTGTATCACTAATTAACTCCTTCCCTTTCAAGGGTTCGTTTCCAAATATTATAATCTACATCAACTTAAAAAACATCATCAGCTTTTGAATGGGGAAGCTGACTTGAGGTAAAATTCTCTTACTATACTTATCAACATAATTATTTCTATATTTTTATAATTAAATTTAAATTTAAAATATTTTTATTATTTAAATCTAATTTGAGTTAGGTCTGGTTGACTTGTAATAAAAATCCCTTATCGAATCTCGGACTGACTTGTGAATAAGTGTAAAAATTTCAAATATGTGGAAAAAAAAAGAAATACAATTTTTTAATTAATAGATATTAATATTTGTGTATTTACATTATTATTTTATTCACTGCCGGTAAAATAAATTTAAAATAATACCAAATATTTTTAAAGTGCAATAAAACAATAATAAAATGTATTGTAATTCCTTTTCTTTTTTGTATTTGGCTGTAATTTAGGTCAATTGGACTGTAAGTTGGACTTGCACCTTGGACAAGCCTTTTTTTCATATTATATTATAAATCGGAGCAATTCAACTTATCTGAAAATAAAATAAACAATTAAAAATTATTTATTCAAATTCAACAATATAGACCACTAGTTGAGTTGAACAGGATCAAGAAATGGACCTCCACGTAATTCGCAATTACTCAGTCTTTTATTCCAAATCAGTTGACATAAGACCTAAAAAAAGGACTACTGCTATTGGTCGCTTATCGGAAGGACCTAAAATACGATTACGTAATCAGTAGACAAAACAACAAGACCTAACACAAGACAACGACATTAACACAAACGTCGCAGAATTTGGTAAAAGTATTATATACGTATATGTACTGAAGGTTTAAATATAATTTTTATTCAAAAATAAGTAAATTAATTTTGTATATTAAATTAAAGAGTAAGTTAATTTTTTATTAAAAATTTTATTTATTTATATTATTAAAAATAGATATGATTAATAGAATAATAAGAAAATTGCATGTAGTGTATTACCTCATTCTTACATATAGGGACAAGTTTTTAGTTTGTGGAACTTTTAATAAAATAATTAATTTTTCTTTTATCTAATGTATAGATATTAATTTATCTATTTTTTTTTTAAGTAGAATGAGTTGGATGCAATTTGAATGGGCAGATCAAGGCCAAGCAACTTGATTTTTTTTTATTAGGGATAATATTAATTTTTGCCCCTAAATTCAATTAGGTCCATTTTCATCATTGAACTTGACAACTATATATATTTTGGTCCTAAACTTGAATTTTGTCAATATCTGATGATGTGACTAGTGTTACTGAAATAAGACCAAATCAAATGGGTTGAGAATTGATCAATATAACGGTACGAACAAAATGGTTGAACCAACTGACACAAAAACTACTCAAGATTGGTAAAAATAAAAAAATTGAGACAAAAAGCGATAGTTGAACAAGTTGAAATGATTTAATATTTTTTTTAGATTTTATGAATTTTAATTATTGTTGGTTTGATAGTCGAACCGATCAAATTGGTTAAATCGAGAATCAATGGTCTAACGTATTCAACTATTGGTCATGTTATTAAAACATTGTATGTGACATTCTGATAGTATATTATATCATCACCTGAAAATTTATATAATACTACATCATTAAACTTTTATATTTTTCAAGTTTATAAATGAAAATAGACTTAATTGTCAAGTTCAATGGTCAACATAAAAGAAAATATAAATATAAAAAAAAAAATCTATTTGCTAAGTTGAGAGACCCAAAAATATACTATCCTTTTTGTTATTGTAAAATTTTCTTTTGGAGACTGACGTGGACTCCTATACTTTTAAAAATAAAAGAAAATAATTAAGGAACCTAATTGAAAGCAATCGTTTTTGCCACATCACAATTCCAATGCCAGCCATCAATCAATTGGCTTTTCTTGATAGGACGAAGAGATTTCATGCTTTTCAATTTCATCCACTATAATTGGGACGATAATTTCTTAGGTTTTCTAGCTAGGTCTGAACAAATTTCTTAGGTTTGTAGTTAATTCAAGGACAACATCCTTTAGGGTTGGTAATTGGATGTGATTATATTTTAACAACTCTATCAAGGTTGATTCGGGGGCTATTATTGGAGGAGTGTTGAGGGATTACGATGGGGGTAGGGTTTTTGGTTTAACAGGTAGTTGGGATAATGTTTTGTATTTAATGTTAAGTTATGAGGCATTTTAAACTGCTTGACATTATTACAGAGCAAGCGATATGACAATGTGCTAATTCGGATGAATAGTATGATAGTTCTTCAGGCTATTCAGGAATTATTATTAATGATATATTGTTCAGCATTTATCAGACGTATATAGTAGTTTCTGTTAGAAATGAGTCAATAGAAATTTAAACATAAAAATTGATCGCATCGTCAAGATGACTTTTAACAGAAATGAAAATCGCACAAATTTCATTAAATTTTATTAGATTAATGTGATTATTTTCTTTGGTTTTTATCAACAAAAAAATATTTATATTTACTATTTTCGGTTGTATATTTCAATACTAAATTTAGGTTAAGTAGTTAGGTTTAAATGTTTGTGTTTGTGTCATGTTTATATACAATTTTTATCTAATCGTATTGAATCCTTTGTTTTAAGTGGACGTCTCAATCATGCGTACTTGTCACTATGAAAATTAGAAAGATTAAAAAATAATAAAATTTAATCGCTTCATTAAAGCGTAAAAATATTGCTAATTAAACAGAGGCCAAGCTCATTCCGGTCTGTAAATGTGTGGGTTGTCTTAATTAATTATAGTTAGTTATCGGATTTAAATGTTGAAATATTTATTAATTCAATATTTTTTTATCATAATAATATGGGGAGAGGAAAGGAATATAAGGTTAGCCAAACGGAAAATGCTAACAATTGCTACAAAATGATTATTCCGTACGCACTGAGAATATGAGAAAATTTTTTAACGGTCGAAATTAAATTTTAATTTTTATGATAGTAAATATAATTTTATTCGTTTTAATAATTCTTATATTTATAATTTTAAAAATAAAATAAAATTTTATTATTTTTAGGAGTGTTAAAGTGTAGTTTTATTTTTGTTATGTTAAAATTTTAAAAATTTTAACTGACATAAATGGCAAATTTTAGGGGAGATTAAAACTCGTGTCAGCATTCCTAACTAGGCTCCTGTCTGTTCCATACTTATAATAATTGATGGTGTTAGAATTGTTAAATTAAAAGTGAACTAAGCTCTTTGTCACGGTCACAAGTGGGAAATTTTGAAATTTTATTATGTGCCTATTAAAATTTTAGTGGACAAATAAGTGCCCATTCAATTTTCAATTAGTGAGGTGTTTTTTATGTAAATTGATCTAAAGAATAAAAATTTAATCTAATTAATCCAATTTGATATAAAATTTTATTTAAAATTCTCGATTTAAATTTTAAATTAAAAATGATTTGAATTTAAAATAAATCAAATAAATAATTTGAAATAACTTAAATCAAAATAACCCGACTTTAAAAAACTAATAATACAGAATAATCTAAAATTTTAAAATCCAAATAAACCCAATTCACATCACTCAAATAAAAGTTGATGTAGATTATACTATTTGGAAATGAACACTTGACAGGGAAGGAGTTAATTAGTGACACAAGCCCAAAGCAGATATTATGGTTAGGCTTATAAATAGCCAGATTGTAGGGGGGAAACCTTACCAATTACAAGTCGGATAGCCATTAATGATAACCATCTATATTGGGTTTTAGCATTTTCTTCACTAATGGGCTTTAAAATTTAGATTCCTCCTCCGTTGAAAATATGAAAATTAACATGGGTTTTATATGGGAGAATAAAATTTGATTTGATTCGAAAAAATTGAATTTTTTAATTTTAGGTTAATCGAATCGAGTTATTCAAGTCAATTTGAATAATTCAATTTGATTTTCAAGTTCGAGTCGAATTAAATTTCACAACTTGAATAACTCGAATAATTCATATAACATATTGGTGTAAATACCGTTTTGGTCCCTGTCAACTTTGAAAACAAGCAAATTAGTCTCTCTCAACAAAATTACAAAATAATTCAAAATAGTTTTCAAAATTTTAAAATATCTATAAAATTTCAAAATTTATATTTAAAAAAATATAAAAAGGTTAACATTTAAAAAATTCTAAAATAATAATTTTGTGAGCTAATTCATAATTCAAGATTTTTTTTCCAAATATATGTAGTTTCAAATTTATGTGCTCTAACATTGAATTATTTATGCCGTAACAATATTTTTATTTGACATGTGTAATTATTTTAATTTAACTCAAACAATTTCACTCGATTCGACTTGACTCAAATTTTATTTTCCTCAACTCAATTCGAAAAATTCTCAAACTAAGTTAAGATGATAAAATAAGACCCGTTAACTCAATTAGCTGAAAATTTTTTCACTCGATTAGACTCGATTCAATCGAACGCTCACCTCTAGACTTTTACAGTCATACATTCATACTATTATTTAAGTATTTGATTGAATTAATATTATTCGTCAATTGAGTTTCAATTTAGTTATTAAATTAACAAAAGATTATTTTAAATTTAAATTAACATAATTTTCAATATTTTTATTTTATCATTTTAAATAATTTTTCATTAATTTTATAAATATATTTATTAGATAAAATATTTCACTTATATAATTAGTGTCACATATACTAATGTTATTAAAAACAATACTTTTAGAGGGAGTAGGTAAATTTTTTATTTAAAGAAATAATGAAAGGAATGAAAACTAAACAGCTTCAAGGTGGGGTTCATGTGCCTTTTAACAACTTTTGGGGTTTGATAATATAAAATTGATGAAGGCGACATTCCTTTTCTTTATTTTTTTATTTGGTTTAACAATAAATTTAGCCACTAATATTTGCATGTTTTGTCAAAATAGCCGTAATTGTACTTTTTAGTCTCTTTTGCCATCAACATTTTTTTTAAACTGTTTTTTTTTAACAAATTTGATGAAACTTTCCAAACGCAGCATACAACTCTCCATTGTACTGCACTCTCCAAGTGTGCTTTTTCTCCCCTTCTTCCTTACATTGGCAAGTATTTGTGAAATAAGAAATAACTTCGATGGGAAGAAAAAAAAAAGAGGGCGTTAAGAGACCCTCTTGACCCAACCCTAAACACTCTAAGATCTTTTTTCAAGCCTGCTCCCATTTCGAGTCAAGAGATAAATAAATAGACACATCCCTTAAAAAAAATTAACGGGTATGATATGGAATTTCATATGTAAAATTTTTTTAATGAGATGTAATTTATTACTTTGATAACCTAATAAGCCAATTACATGTGGAAAATAATAAAATAAATAAATAATACATGAAATTAAAAAATAACTCTTAATTTAAATAAAATGATTGAAGGTTTCAATTTTTTTCAAAAGGTTTCAATATTTCATATGTTTGTTTACTGAGAGGTTTTTTTTTTATTGAGTTAAGTCTTTTTTAGATAATTACATCTGTTCTCTTTAAATTAAGAGTCGTTTTTAATTTCATGTATTATTTATTTTATTATTTTCCACATGTAATTATCTTGTTAGGTTATCTAAGTAATAAATTACATTTATAACACCCCTAACTCGTATCCATCGCCAGTACAAGGTTACAAAACATTACTAGAGTTTACAGACCAATAAACAAATATTTCGTATAATATAACATTCATGTCAGAAACCAATTGAAATCAAATATATTTTCCCTTATACGAGCCCTCAAGCCCAAAGTACGTGTTAGAAACAAGTTGAGACTAAATCGAGCACTCATAGATTTTTTTTGTCTAAAATATTTATAATTTTCAACACTGCAGGGGTCACTGGTCACTCGGTCAAGAGACATGCCCGTGTTTCAGGCCGTGTGGGCATTTGAAATAGGGACATACGGCCGTGTCTCAACCCGTGTAACTCTTTGGCTTGGGTCACATGGCCAAGTCACGCGCTCGTGTGTAACGACCCAAAATCCGTGGGCACCAGAAAAGTGTGTTATCGGGCCTCCGTCTTAGTGAAATAAGTTCGAAAATAATTATTAAAAATATTTATGAGTCTAGTAGTGTGTTTAATTAGGTTTTAATTAAGTAAATTTAGCTTAATTTAGAGTAATTAGTAAAAAGGATTAAATTGAATAAGGGTAAAAGTTTAATTATAGATTAAAAAAATATATATTTATTTAATAATTAAGTATATTATATTATATTATATTATATTATTATATATATAAAAGAAACAAATAAGTTAAAAGAAAAGAAAATGAAAACGAAAACAGAGAAGAAACAGGGGAGAAAGAAGAAAGAATAGGGGAAATAGGGTTTATGAAGCTTGGAGTTAATTGGTAAGCTCAATCAAGTCCTTTTCTCATAATTTTGATATTTTAGAAGTCTTAAAACAAGTTTTTGATGAAATTAAGTTGTTCGTTTGGAAGTTCTTAGGTTTTTAAACAAAGTTCATGTTGAATAAAATGATGAAATAGGGGTTTAATTGAATGAAATTCAAGTTAGAATAGATATAAGGATTGAATTGCAAAGTAAGCTATAAGTTTTGTGTTTTAGGGACTAAATTGAGGAAAATTCAGAATTAAGAAAATATGTTGAAAATTTAATAGTTAAATTTGAGTTTAAATGAAATTTGAATAGGAATAAGGTGTGAATTGGTGTTATAAATTTGGTTATTAACATTTTACATCAAAACAGTTTTGGGAAGTAGCAATGGTCTGACTTTGAAAATTCACTAAAAATTTTATAAATTGAACTAGAGGATGAACAAAATATGGAATTAAAACTTATTGAGTCTAGTTTCTTATAGTAGAAACAGTGTAAGCAATTAATTGATGAATCAAGAGATATTTGAAATTTTGTAATACTGGTTTGGGGTGATTTCGAGATGCCCTGTTTTAACTTTGGAAAATCATTAAAAATTGTACAAAAATTATTATGGAGTGTAATTTATATATGTGAACTCCTTAATGAATCTAGTTTCAAAATAAATAAACAAGAACCTTATTCGAGTTCTGTACAATGAGATAATTTATTTTTAGTAGAGAGAGGTCAGAACTGTCAAATGAAATAACATGGGAGTATTTAACGAATAAACTGTACTAAATGGCTAGACCAAAAATTCTGGAAATTTTATGGTTAGAATATATATGAGTCTAGTTTTAAGGAAAATTTACGGATATTAATTTGGAGTTTCGTAGCTCAAGATATAAATAATTTAGTAACAATGACTTAAGTAGACAGCTTAATAGTGAAATTATATATATATACATTAAAAATGGTTAAATTTGCATGTTTAGGCTCATGAATTAAATTGAATCATGTTGTATTGATGATTATAAATTATTATTTTCGTAGCCAACAAAGAACCTGAAGCATCAGCATCGAAAGGAAAGGAGAAAGTCATCGAGGACTAAAACGGAGAATTACGTGTGTATAACTATAAATCAATTTTAATTATTATTGATTGCTGAAATTTTAATTGTTATGTATGGTAAATAAGACTTGAGGTAAGTATGTGAAATTGAAATTAGAAAAGTAAAATAATACCCTATTAACTCGTCGGACTAGATTCGATACAAATGGCATGCCATTGGATTTGTGATGTGATGAAGAGATTGTAGTTCGCCGAGAAGATGTTTCGTTATTATATACTTGGTTTATCCGAATAGGCATTTAATGCCTTATTGGTGTGTTTGGGAGGATATATTATACCGTGTGTTATGGAGGATTTACAATATTCGAGTGTGTTTGGGTTGGATATTCGGTGTGTTTGGGTGGAAATCCGCGTATCTGTCATAGTCCGAGCTTTGTTAATAGGGTAAATAATTGAAATGAAATTTTGAAAATGAAATTATTTGTTAATAGGGTAAATAATTGATATTTGTAATTTATTAATGTTAAATAGTCTTGGATTATAGTAATACCACCGAGTATATCCATACTCAACAGACGGTTGTTTCCGTCATGAGTTAGTAGAAGTCAAGTGTCCCTCCAAGATCCGAACAATCCCGACTCCAACACAAACTTGGTGATGTATATTTTCTTTTGGGTAAAGGTGGCATGTACGTAGGTGTTATTTAGTCACTTGAATATGCATATTACTTTGGGTAGTGAAGGATGAATTATAAAATTTAGATGGTTAAATGAAATGGTAAGGAAAGTACATGATATTTTGATACATGAACATCAAGTTGTTAAATGAATGAAGTTTTTAATCAATTTTGAATGATGCTATAATAGTTATTAAATTAAAATTTTGTTAATAATATAAATATTAGTATATGAATGTGAAATATTGGTGTTGGTTGTTTTGGTTTGAATTTGCAGGAGATTTAGGTAAAAATAAGCGAAATCTCACGAAATTTTTATAAAAAAATTTGGAATACTCGAACAAGTCCCGTTCTACTTTTAATACGTGTTTGAACTTCGAGAGTTCAAGATAGGGACTTAATTATTATATTATACTATGAAAGTTATATTAATTGTAAATTATTCGTAAGTTGTCTGATATGTCTGGTAATGCCTCATAACCTCGTTTCGGTAACGGTTTGGGGTTAAGGGGTGTTACATCGTGTGTCAGGTCGTGTGAGCATACTGACTTGCATTCTTAAAAGATACAGGGGACACACGGCCATGTCACTTGGCCGTGTGTCACACATGGCTGAGACATACGCCCGTGTAGACGAAAATAGGTCATTTTCCAAGCCACATTTCTCATCCAAATTGTTACCAACTTAGCCTCAACAAATCACACATCAACAAGCCATATCAAGACATTCAACACAAACTAAAATCATGTTTTAAACATTCATCATCACTACAATCAACCAACATGTTCTTAGACACCTCAAATGGCAACTTATAAACATGTCAACCAAAAATCCAAACTTACCTATTTAATCCATCTAACAATTCTACTAAGATTCACCACAAAATAATTACATACAAACATATATCACTCACACCAACATCAATAATATGCCTCATTCTCAAACCAATATATATAAGTTGGTTATATAAACAAAATATAATTTATAACATTTACACAAGCCAAACTTTGACCCAATCCACACAAAAGCCTATACATGCCATATAAACCGTATTGAACGTTTCAAAAACTACCGGAATAAGCTAGATAGTGTGACTTGAGTGTTGATCCAATCGTCCAATCTTCCAAAAATCTACAAGACATTAAACAACTCAAATGAGTTTAATGAAGCTTAGTAAGTTCGACGGAATAAATAAAAATCGTACCGAACTAACTATAATAAATCAAATAATAAAAATCATTCACGATAACTCCCTGTCAATCACAACTTCAATAGATGAATACATATGTTTTCAAGTCGTTACCAGAAATAAATAATATGTCTTTCAATTTTAATAAGTAAATCACCTTACCAAATCCTTCCCATTCGAAGAACGACTTACGGATAAGAGTACATTGTTAATAGAAGCTCATAAGAGTTGGGCCTCCCAAATACGCCAACAGACGCTCGAAAGCTGAGCAAAAGCTCATAAGAGCTGAACAAAAACTCATAAGAGTTGAACAGAAGCTCGAAAGAGCTAAACAGAAAGTAAAACACAAGACTTCGCTACAAATGTCGAATCCCAGTTTACTTGGGTAATTTATTGATATCTTCCTTCAATAGCGTCATACGCCAAATAACGATTATACTTAAATCTCGTGTTCCATTCAACCCGAATATTCAATTCAATGTTATAATTCCAACAATGATTTATTTTCAAAAATAGAATAAATACATAATACCATTCATCATATTTATATAAATATTAAATTTTAACTGTTCAAACTTACTTGGATTGAATTGTAATAATTATATAAGTTCAAGGACTATTCGCTATTTTTCTTTTTACGAGATCTTGATCTAAAATAAAAATTTACTCATTCATTAGCATATATTTCGGTTCCAATTCATTTCAAAATTAATACTCTTTAATTTTTGAAATTTACACAATTACTCCAAACTTATACAACTTTTACAATCGAATCCCTTAACTAGTTAATCTATCAAATTAACTATTTTTCTCAATTCATAATTTATCTAAATATTCAAGTCCATCATACGAACTTTAATAAATCATAAATTTACTATCAAATCCTGATATTTTAACCTTTTCACAATTTGATCCTAAAATCAATATTTAACAAAATCATTTTATAAAATCACCATACAACAAAATTAAAGCTCTAAATCCATGTTATTCATCAAAAAATCTAATATTCATCAATGATAACTTCCAAAATTTTTAATAAAATAAAAAACTAAGGTAATATTTAATTGGACTTAATTGTAACAATATCAAAAATATAAAATTACAAGAAACAGATAAGAATTGAACTCAAATGAACCAAAAATATGCAAAATCAGCTTAAACTCTCTCTCCCATGCCTGTCTGGCCGAAATTTTGAAGAAGACAAGCCTAGAAAACCTTAAAATCCAATTTGTTTAATTTTAATTTCCCAAAATTTACAAATTTGCCATTAAATGGCTTATTTTATTTTTCTTTTCTTCCTTATGCCTCCTCACATTTTAATTTAGGCATATTTACTCCTTAAGTCCTCCATTGTTTATTAATTAAGCCATTTAATCACTTATTTCTTATAATTAACAAGTTTTGCACTTTATTTAATTTAGTCCTTCTTAATTAATTAATTATCGAAACGTTAAAATTTTTCAACAAAAATTTAGTACTACCTTAATGAAACTTCGTAAATATTTATAAAAATATTTATGGCTCGGTTTATAGAAACGAAGTCTCGATACCTCATTTTCTAAAACCACTTGACCTAGGTTTTATCTACTCGAACCTAATAATTCATTATAAAACATAAATTACCAATTCAAAAATCTTTTTAAAACCATATTTGACTCGTAAATATTAAATAATAAAATGTACAAGTTTGCTCGTCAAATTTGGTGGTTTCAAGCCACTGTTTCCGATACCATTAAAAAATCAGGCTGTTACAATATCTCATTAAAAATATTTCACATATGAAATTCCACATCATTTTCGTTAACTTTTTTAATGGTACTTTCATAAAGTAGTTTAAAAAAAAAACAAGTTAATGATAAAAAAAACTAAAAATACAATTAAAATTATTTTGACAAAATATATAAATGTTAGTTGTCGAATTTATCATTAAACCTTTTTATTTTTATATCTCGTGTGTCACATAACATTATTAGCCAAACAAAAAATTCCTGTTTAATCACAAATTCCAGATCAACATGGCCAATTTGGTTGGATTTGAACCGGTTTAATTAAAAGTTCGAGTTAGGTTTTACTTTACCCATCCCCCACTCTTGTATGAATTATGAATTCCACTTAGAAAGGAAACTATTAAAATATAATAAATAATAATAGTTTTGTCTTTTAAATTTTATCTTTTAGAATTTGTAAATTCGATATATTTTATTATACTCATAGCACCTTTTTCCTATGTTTGTTGTCCAAAATTATTAACAAAACGAGCATATATATATAATATTATATGTCGATAATGACAATAAGAATGATAGTAAATTAATAAGAAATAAAAATAAGAACAAGTAAATTTTACTTGAAAAACTTTTATTGGAAAAAACCATGAGTAGAGAAAGAAAAATTCACTAATATTGAAGAAAAAATCAAGAGGTTTTCAACTATGCACTGTTTCTAAAGGTTAAATAATAGATTTCTAATTTCGTCTTCCTATTTTATTTCTTTAACAAATGAGTCGCATATTAAATTTTTCAAATTGAATTAAACGAGATTTTAATCATACAACACTAATGATATATAATATATTTTTTATTGTCATTTTAAAAGCATGTTAATTAAGTTAGGTACCTCTGGAATTTTTTTTTAACCTTGGTGTCTGAACCTAACACGTGGAAAAGCAAAATTTGGTCATCTCACTTTTGCATGTGTTCCTTTCAAAGACTAAAAATGTTCGAATCCGACAGCTTCACCACGATTTTTAAGACACCCCCTCTCCCACTCTAGTCTTGTGAACTATATATCTTATGTTAAATCCATGTCCTTTTCATTAATTATTTTTTTCTGCATAATTTGAAGCAATAAAAAGATGACAATATGAATGGTCTAAATTTTGATGCGTTCATTAATGGCATACACACAAACTCAAAAAGTTACATAGTGTAAGAAATGCGGATAGTTTTATTTTTATAAGGTGAATAGTTGATGCATATATAGTGAATGAAGAATAATACCGCCCTTTATCATTGAGTAAAAAAATAGTGCAATACTTATAAAAATAATAATAATAAGTTAATTTCAATACAGACCCTAATTCAAAATTTAAAATTCAAATTCAATATAAACTCTTAATTCTAAATCTTAAATACATACCTGAAATTTGATATAAATTTTAAACCTTAAACTCTAAACCTAAAACTTAATATAAACCTTAAATTTCAAATTCATACATTATCTATATGAATAGAACATGAAATATAATAGTTAGATTGTTAAAATCTTAATTTTAGAGATATATTTCTATTCCGTGCATGAAATATTAATATATTTAATATATATTATTCTTAGTAATATATATATATATATATATATGTTTTAAGAAATATATATATAATAGATATTAAACATAGATATAATTCGTGTGTGGAAAGGGGATGCTTCGTTACTTGTAATGGTAATGCCTTTGGCTTCAACAAGAAAAATGCTATAAATTAAGGTTAAAATTTTCATAAAATTTCAATGGTAACAAATAGTTGCATGTGTCAAAGGTAATGCCTTTAAGACGAAGAAAAGAAAAATATGCTATAAAGATTAAAAATGTTCCATAAAGTCCCTTCATCCAATACCCAAATTTCAACACTGAAAATGTAATAACGTAAATGTGAAATATAGAATATGTTTCAAACATAAATAGGTTTAAAACTTTTTTTTATTTGGATGGTGTTTAAAACGACACTTTGTTATTTTTATTCAAATAAATATTTAAGATGAATTTCGAATATCACTATTTTAAGCACTTGCTAAATTATCATAATAAAAGGTTTATACAACAATGGTATATTTTATCTGAATATATAAAAAAATGGCTTTACGACCACCTTTTGAGCTGTGGTTTATAAAAATATTGCATTAAAATATGCATGCAAATTTATCAGAGATGTATATATATATTCCAATCTTAACCCAATCCCACTTTTGATATATTAAAGATTTTAATGATGCATTTGCGGTTTGTTTGTGACCAAGGCAAGTGGGAATCTAAAACAATAGGAGTCATTAATTTAATCATAGCAGAAGCCAATGCACTGCATGTTGAAAAGATTGTTGCCAATGGCCGCTTAAGTAACGCCCCTTATAAAAATGTAAATTACAATTTGTTGAGGGTTGGATTCTTTCCAGATAAGTATTTAAAGTATTGTTGTTCAGGTAATTAATTGAGTTCCCAATAGCTAAGAAACAAAGTTAGAATATTGAAAATGAATTATAAACTTTTGAGAGAGATAAAGTGTAATTTTACTATTATATTAATTGGGAGGTTTGTCTTTGCCCCTACTAATAATCGAAGGTATTTCCCCTAGAAAGTGTTTTTGTCTCCCGTACTCGGTCAACAGTCAGCGTGCCATGAGTAGTTGCCTTAAGAGTTTGGTTTACAGAATTGAGAGTGCCTTGACCTTACATGGGCACACACCACCCACCAAGGGGACATGAGCATCTCGCCCCTGGTGGGGTTCTCGCCCACATCCCCTTGGTGGACCCGTATACAGTCGAGATGGTCTGGCTCTATGAACCAAGCCCTTAGGGCAACTGCTGACGACATGTTGACTCTTGAAAGGGTTGTCTCCCGTACTCTATCGAGAGCGGCTGCCTTGAGGGCTTGGTTTACAAACTTGAGAGCACCTCGACCGTACATTGGCACACAACCACCCATCAAGGAGACATGAGCGTCTCGCCCTAGTGGGTTCTAACTCACATCCCCTTAGTGGGCCTATATATAGTTGAGACGCTCTGGCTCTATGAATCAAGCCTTTAGGATAGCTACTAGCAACATGTTAGTTCTTGACAGAGTACAAGAAACAAAACTTATCCAGAAGACAATACTTTCGATTGTTGAAAACTTGACCGACTGCCTGACAAACAAAAAGTTCATACCCTCAACACAATTGATATAGAGTGAGTACTAATTTATAGCCTCAAGGCTTGATATTGAAACAATGCAAGTAGTCATATCCTATCCATAAGGAAAAATAAAACCAATTGATCCATATAAGTGCATTATTTGTGTGATAGTTAAAACACTCATGCAATTGACTAATCATGAAAAGAATGCATTATGGGGGAGTGGGGCGAAAGAGGGGCAAGCAATGAAGCTCCACTCTGTTTGTCCCTCAAGAAAGTGAAATAAAGGTGAGTGTAGAGATATTTATGGCGAGAATGGGTGGAGTTTGGGCGCCGGGGTCTATATACCATATAAGTGTATTTTATGTTTGATTAAGTATGATTCAATTTAAAAATATGAGTTTAAAATCTTACTTACGCGTGTCTGTATTTCTAAATGATTATGTCAAATTTATTTTAAACTTGTCCATATTATAAAAGTATAAAACAGGCCTAACATAAGTCTTAAATGTTAAAGCCTAACAAGGAAGAAGCCAAAAAAAATTAAGGGGAGCCAAAATAGATTTGTAAAATTTTTTAGAGATAAAAATGTAATTTTATTATTAATTTATAATTCTATCATTTTTAAAGGACTAAATATATTTTTTTTTCATATTTAAAAGGCCAAAGTCAATTTTAATTAATTTTAATTTTTATTATTTTTAAAAGGACTGAATTGAATTTTTTTCATTTTTAAGGCGGGCTAAGGCTCCTATCAACCCTTGACATCGCCTCTGAAGCTCAATCTTGACTTATATCTTAAACAAGTTTAATTTTTTTATCTAAATTTATTTTTCAAGCTTTGTACTTTTTTTCAACCCTCTTTTATCTCGAATAAATTTTCAAATTTTAATAAATAATATCTAAATCAATATAATAATGGGGTTGAGATTTTAGAAAAGAATATGCCAAAGCTGAGGATGGACCAAAAAGAAAGAAATAAAATAAAGATGGAGACCACTTTGCTTATTTGCTTTTTCTATGTTAGTTTTTTTATTTTCTTGTTTACCTTAATATGGTGAGACTTTGAAATAAAGTATATAGTGGGCATGGCGTGTAACCCACAAATCCAAACGTTTGATCAAAAAGGGGAATGAAAACCCTATAATAGCTTAGCGTAGCTATCTTAGCATGTGATGCTGAGATGGAAAAGAAGAAAAACAAAGGGAGTTGATGTGTCGACTATAGATGCCCTAGGAATCTTTACTTAATTGAAAATAACCCTTTCCCCTCTCTCAAACCCCCTAAAACCTTGGATCCTAAAAAGATTCTTTAATTTTTTTTGATAACTTTATTGATAAAGAGGGGTGTAGAACTCTTTGAATTTTTCTCATTAAATTATTAATAAATTTATATTTTGATTATTTAACTTTAAAAAATTATCAGTAAATTATTCTAAAGTTTTAGGCCAAAAAATTATTCTAAAGTTTTCACGTAAGCTGATGGGTTGTTAAAATCGTTATTGTATGATCTTCTTTGTTTACATCGTCTGCACCAATCAAATATTTTCTTTCATTTTTTATTCTATATTTTAGTTTTTTTTTCATGAAACAACTTTAAACATTACGAATCTACTAATCGAAATTTAAGCAGTTTTGTTCTCCAATCTCCAACACTGATTGCCAAATCGAATTGGATTTATTGTATGTTCTTCTACTCATCGATGAGTATTGATCCACTGTATCGATTGTCAAATCGTTACTTGGAGCCTGGCTTTAAAAAAAAAAATCTTAACAACTCAATAACTTAAATAAAAATTTTTGAATAGTTTAGTGACCATGGGAGAAGCCAAAAAAAATTTCTTAGAGGGGTTAGAAGCAAATTATAAATATTTGGGTGCCAAAATGAAATTTTCTGCTATACCAATTTGTATTCTTACAATTTCTAAAGGGTCTCTCAAACAATTCTATCATTTTTGGAGGCCAAGGCCACTGCCGAGCACTCTCTAGCTTTACCACGGTTAGTGATTATTTTATAATTTTTTTACAATTAAATGACTAAAATATAAATTTATTAATAATTTAATAATCTTGGTACAAATTTACCTGAGCAGGAAAACATAAACAAATTGTGAAAACAAGGGGGAGAGAGAATGACACTAGAAAAAGAAAAGAAAGGAAAAAGCAAAAGAAACCAATGACAAGTGACAATGAAGAATGATTTCTCTTTTTGGGGAAATGCTAAAGGGGGCAATTAGCCGTCCCCGTCCCCCCACTCTCCAACCCCCTTTCAACGCTCCACGTATGACCCTGCCTTTTACTGACATTGTTTTTAGGTTGTTTATGTCCATTTTTCAAATCGACATGAGTTGGACGTGAAATTGATTGGTTTGATGACTCTTTTGGACGATTAAATTACTGAGAACATTCAAGGAAGATGAAAAAGGATGTGAGAAAAAAGGAGGACTTGGAAGATAACGTTGATCTGTTTTTTTTGACTCATGAGTCATGGGTACACAGGATTCACTAATTCCTTTTGTCCTTAATAGACAAGTTTGATAAAGGCAAGTGCTTAACTAAGGGGTATGCATTAATTTTGGTCCTTGAAAAATAGTAAATATGTCTTTTAGTTGTTTTGAAATTTATAAAATTATAAGTTAGTAAAATAATAAAATTGTATTTTACCCTCCTAAATTTATGCTTCGACTATGCTTCCCAAAACAGATTTCCAACTTCACCCTTAAATAAAGTGTTGTGTGTAGTTTTGGCAAGATGTATAATCTTCGTTTACTATAACCGTTGGAGGTTAGAATTTAAATTTAATACATTATTGGGGGGTTTGAACTCGGCAAGAGTTTTCATATTGGGACTTGAACTTTGTTTGTCTAAGTTTAAAACTGACAATTGTTTTCATATTGGGATTTGAACTTTTTTTTTCTATTCAAGTTAGTCCTTAATATTTCCTTAAAAAAAAGTTGTACAAGAAAAGCTCAAGTCTTGATGTGGGAACAATTGTTTATTTCAAGCTCTAACGCGGGAATAAGTGTCAAGTTTAAAGACCAATGCATTATTTGGGGTTTGAACTTGACAAGTGTTTCCACATAGGAGGTTGAACTTTACAATTGTTTTTATATTAGGCTTTCAATTTTTTTATCCAAATTAATCCCTGATATATTTTTTTAAAAAAATTGGATAAAAATCTTAAACCTTAGTATAAAAACAATTATTCACACTCTAGTGTGAGAACAATTATAAATTTTATTGATTAATTTTAACTAAAATTATTCAAGTACCATTTTCAAATTAAGGCTCAAAAACGAATTAACCTTGAAAATATGTGTTGATAATTGACACACTATAGATTTAGGTAGTATATTATGAATTTATATAAAATATATTTATTTAATAATTTTATTACAAGTTTTGATTATATTTTTTATATAATGTATAAAATTACTTATAATCCCTTTTAACTCATAAATAAGAGGATAATGCGCTTCAATGCACTCGAATCTGCATTCTTCTGCATTGACAATAAAATTTATACCAATCGAATTAAGATTCAATTATAATAAAATATATAGATAAAAATAAGAAAAGAAAGGTCATGGTTTGAGGGCTTGTAGATTGCTAAAAAGATACTTAAAAGAAAAGTGAGATTTTGGTGAAAGTTGGTTGGATTCCACCTTGACTCTTCTGTCTTCAATTCTTCATAGTTAAGTTATTACAAGTCTCAAATATTAAAATAATAAAACAGAAGTTATTACAAGTTTCTAGTCTTTATGTCTTAAAGCGGGAAGCTGACATTGACCATAATGCTATTTTCATTACTATGTAATTAGAAGGTTAGTACTTATACATACATAAAGATATATATTTATATTACTGTATATATACCTATCACGTTTAATAAGAAATTATCTTTAAATTGAACCTTCAACTGTTCTTCTAAAAATATTTGGATCTGGGTGAATTCTATGGAGTCAACAATCTTAACTACTAAATTATTAGTGTGAGTCTTGAAAAGAGGGCGTATAGCTATTTTATTTGTATTTGGACATGAGTATTGGATATCGATTTATATATTTAATTAATTTTATATTTTATATGGTTACTTCTTTTTATAACAGTTTTTATAGTAGCATTTTATTATAGTTTGTTATAGAAACAAATTTTTATGTTTTATTATTTTTTTATCATTTATAATAGTAAAAATAATAAAATATGAAATACAGTCTTTATTAAATTAATTTTTATAAAAATATTTTATCTTAAATTTTAGTAAATTTATTCTATTCTTAAATGAATCTTAATTAAGTTATTATTTAAATAAAATGTTAAAATTTTATATCATATCATTCTTATTTTATCAAATAAAAACAATAAATAAAATTATATTTTAAATTTTATTAAAGCTCACTAATTAATATCATTAACATATTATAGCTTTTAATTTGAAATTTTAAAATTTTAAATAGGATCTAATTCTGCTATTATAGGTGTTTATGTGTATAATATCAATCTCTTTATAACATCTAAAATTTTGACAAAAGAGTGATATTATTAAAAAATAATTAAAAGAAAAATAAAGAGCGAAACAACTTGAAAAAAATGAAAAATAAACTTATATAAATTATAGTAGCACTTTTTTAATTTAGTTTCAATTTTTTTGGTGAAAATAATTTAATTTTATTTTATTATGGAAAATTTTCTCTATTGTTGCCATTAACCATACAACGTTGTTTTGATGCTAAGCATTTTCTTTTTTCTTTTTCATCAAAGCTGTCATTAAAAGTATTAATTAAATAAATAAACTCTTTTATATGGGAATCAATTTTATAAAAGCTCTTCTCCATTTAATTTTTATTATTTTTAAACAAACATGATTTGCCTATTAACATTATAATATACACAATATCTTCAGGGTAAAATTAGAAAAAAATTTGAGAGTTAAAATTAAATTATATATCATTATTTTAATAGTTTATATTTTTATATTTTTAAAAGATTAAATTATTTTTTTATTATTTTAAGAACCAGAATGTAATTTTATTATTACTAATTTAAAATTTTATAAATTATAAAAAATCTAAATCTAAATTTTTATATTTTAACAGCACCGAACTGTTGCTAGCTTCCTAAATTCTTCACTGACTATCCCATTACAAATTTTAATTTTGATGGTAAGAATGATAGTTTAAATTCTGGTTTAGGTTTTGATTATAAGTTTAAATGCTTTATAATAATCAGTATATTATTTTTACTTATAATAAATTTTATTTTAATATTTTCACATGTATGTATTATTCTCTAAAATGAAAATTTTGTTTTTAATCTCTTTTAAAAATGAAAAAATTAAATTAATGCACTATTAAAATTGTACTTTAATTTTTAAAATTTTAAAATTTAATTTTAATTTCTCAAAATTAAAAAATTATAATTTAATCCTTTTAAAAATTGTAAAAAAATTAAGTTGAATAGTAAAATTCTATTCTGAATCGTTGATGAATAAAAAATTATAATCCAAATTTATTTTCTAATTTCGCCTTACATCTTTTAGTAGATATGCTAAACAAACTATTTTATATTAACATCTATATAATTAAATAGCTTATTAAATTATCAAAAATTAGTTTAGCTTATTGGATTTGTGTTACGAAGAGATCTAATTGTAGTTTTCATATAATTTGTGAAATAAATACGAATTATAAATAAAACCAAACCAATTGTTAGTTTTCAATTCTTTTTGAAGGCCTAGTGGGAACGATATCGATTATTACCGAACCAAATTCTTGAAGCCAATAAAGAAAGCCGACCAAAAAAAGAAGGAAAACAACAGAGTAGAGTAGTAGACTGTCAGAGGTAAGACATTGGAGTAAAATTTATTATGGGTAACGGAATAATTAAATAGTGATATTTGATGTGTTGTGTGTATCTTATATTAATATTTAATGATTAAATTTTAACAATAAAATAGATAAAATTTTTAATAAAAGGATCAATTTATTCCTTAATCTAATGTTTAGGGATTAATTTATTTATTTTTAACAGAAAAGATAAAATGTAATCTAACTCTTAATATAAAAATTTTGGTACTCAATAATATTTTACCTTAAATAATATATCCGGAATGTTAGTTTAGAACAATTTTATGCTTTATAATGCTTGATTTTAATTATATTTCATTTTATATATATTATTTTAAATTGTAATTGTATTTATAAACTTAAAAATTATATTTCTTTTTTGTAATTATTTATTCATTTCTTTTTTATCAAGAAAGCCCTTTTTAACATTTACTGTATTGTAGCATGCTATATATAGTTGAAGAAGGCCAGACCGTAGACCTATTAGCTTATTTCTTGCGCCTCTCGAAACTCTCTAAATCAACATTGCATCCAATTCAGTACATCAATTTGCAGCAAACCCCATTTCTTTTTCTTTTTTACTTTGAATCTTCCCTTCAAAGTAATTTCTAAAAGAATCAAAGTTTCATGCTTTCATATAGATTGAGATTTAAGAACAAAGGAAAAGCAGACAAGGTGAAGTTTTCATTTTTTGGCCGAGAAGGAAAAAGAAGGTCCTTTATTTTTGGTTTTTAGATAGTGAAATGGAACAAAAGGGGATATTACTGTCAGCTTTAAGTGTTGGAGTTGGTGTTGGGGTCGGTCTTGGATTAGCTTCAGGGCAAACTGTAAGCAAATGGACTGGCAAATTTTCTTCAGATGATGGTATTACTGGTGAACAAATTGAACAAGAACTTATGAGACAAGTTGTTGATGGAAAGCGTAGCAATGTCACCTTTGATGACTTCCCTTATTACCTTAGGTAAGCCTGTAATGGATTCTTGTTCTTGTTGCTGTTCTGTTTGTTTTCCTTTAAGATTTGTGCTTATACTTCCATTAGTTGTTCTTGTGTTTGATAGTAGCCCCCAATGATCAATTACAGTCGGAGAACAAAAAGTTGTTGGTTTTGGTATGTACAATCATCATGTGCATGGTTTGGCATGGAGATATTCTTTGCACATGCTTCTAACATTTATGAACACCCGTGATCTTAATTTTATTTTATATATATATATATATATATATCTTTTTGTTCTTTTGGTGGCTGATAGGGGGTTAAAATTAAACCTATTTTCCATGTATTTTGATATCTTATTTCGAGGCGCCAAAAGTACCATAAAATTCCTTTGTACTAAGTAAACAGTTTCTGTAAGTTAGATCAACGAGCAAATTAGTACTTTGGTAAAAATTTCATCCACTTTTATCATTAAAAAATAGTCTCTATATCTCAACATGAGCTCCACATGGCATGACACGTTATTCGTAGTTGTCTAGTTATTTCATCAATCACACTAATTTAATGATAAAAATGAACGAATTTTTTAACAGAAATGACTGGTTTATTTTTTGATTTAATATCTAAAGACTTATATACATTTTTTTAGAAGGGACAAAATACAATTTGATTTCTAACAAGAGCTTCCATGGTATTTTTACCTTTCATCGGCTAAAGTTTGCAGGTGATTTGTTTTTGGATCATACATGGACTATGAACAGGTTGATTTCACAAATTGACTCCTTATGTTTTGGTTTAATGCAGTGAGCGAACTCGGGTGTTATTGACGAGTGCTGCATATGTTCAACTAAAACACAGCGATGTTCATCGGCACACACGAAACCTTTCACCTGTCAGCAAAGCTATTTTGCTTTCAGGCCCTGCTGGTATGTTTATGGAATTGTTTCTCTAAAATAAACATACAATTGTGTTTATATTCATCTTTTGAAGATCAGTTGTAACTTAACCGATTTTGCATTTAATCTTTGTGAAGAACTTTACCAGCAAATGCTTGCCAAGGCTTTGGCACATTACTTTGAATCAAAGCTACTGCTTTTGGACATTACTGATTTTTCTTTTAAGGTAAAATGGCAGAACTTTATTGTATTTAAGTTTCAAACTTCCATTAAAGTCCTACTTATTCTTTCTATGACTATCTTTGCCACAGATGCAGAGCAAATATGGTTGTACCAAAAAAGAATCTGTAAGTTCAATTTATACCCCTAGACACGCCTTGTGTTAATTCAATGTTACTAATTTTGGTAAAAATATCTTAAGAGGCCTTTGTACTATGAGTGAAATTGCATTTTATCTCATCTACTTAAAAAATGGGCAAATTAATCCCTATATATTAAATTAAAGAGTAAATTGTCTTTTCTGTTAAAAATTTCATTAATTTGTACTTTTCAAAACATACATGGTTGATGGAATAACTAAAAAGTGACACATGGTGTGTCATGTGTATCTCATGGTGATGTACAGAGTCCAGTTTTTAACCATAGAAATGGATGTAATTTTTAACAAAATGAGCAGTTTGCTCTTTAATCTAATGTACAGGGACTATTTTGCCTATTATTTGGGTAAAAGAGGCAAAATGTAATTTAACTCCTAATACAGGGTCTTCCATGATACTTTTACCTACTAATTTTCTACAATGGCATATTACATACTGTAAAGAATACTGATCAGTTTGAATTTGGTTCCATCTTTTACAGTCTTTCAAGAGGTCGATTTCAGAGATGACTTTAGACCGAATGAATAGCTTGTTCGGTTCCTTTTCGCTCCTTTCGTCAAGAGAAGAACCGAGCAGTTCCAATGACATGAAGTCCAGGTAAATGCTGGTGCTATTGTGTGGCTGGTTGGTTGTTTAAAGCAGGTAAGTTTTTTAACCTTAGACTTCATACCTTTGCAGGGCTGTGGAAGGTTCAAGCAATCATCAGAAACTCCGTAGAAGTGGCTCGTCTCTATCTGATATGAATAGTATGTCTTCAAATGGCGCTCCCTCAAATCCAGGTTATCCTTCATATATTTATTTCTGTATGCAAAGCCTTAAGCTATGCATATGATATTAAGTTTATTAAAGTCAATATGTAGAAGATGTGTAGAAAAATACTTATTATTTTGTTGGTCCATTTTTGTTTTCTTGTAGCATCGAACAAGCGGACTGTTTGGTGTTTCGATGAGAAATTTTTTCTGCAATCACTTTACAAGGTATTCCTTTAATTCCAAGTGGTCAGTTTATCTTTTGGGTTACTTAAATGGTAAGTAATGTCATTGTCATTCTCTTGCAGGTACTGGTTTCGGTATCAGGAACCGGTTCTATCATCTTGTACCTGAGGGATGTCGATAAGCTTCTCCTGCAATCAAAACGCTTATATGATCTGTTTCAAAAGTTCTTAAATAAACTTTCGGGTTCAGTCTTGGTACTTGGTTCAAGGATGTTGGAACCAGAAGACGAATGCAAGGAGGTGGATGAGAGACTCTCGAGATTATTCCCATGCAATATCGAAATAAAACCACCCGAAGATGAAACTTGTCTCGATGATTGGAAAGCCAAACTAGAAGAGGACATGAAGACACTCCAAATTCAAGATAATAGGAACCACATTGCTGAGGTGCTTGCAGCAAATGACCTTGAATGTGATGATTTAGGTTCTATCTGCCAAGCAGACACTATGGTCCTAAGTAATTATATTCAAGAAATTGTGATATCAGCAATCTCTTATCATTTGATGAACAATAAGGATCCGGAGTACCGAAACGGAAAGCTTGTTATATCATCCGAAAGGTGAGCCATTAGCCGCTGTTTTGAGCTTGATACGAGCTTCTTTCATACCTAACATTAGTGTTCTGGCTCTATTGCAGCTTGTCCCACGGACTGAACATATTCCAGGAAGGCGAAAGTTGTGGGAAAGATACCTTAAAATTGGAGAAAAACGCGGATTCTCGTAAGGTATTTGTGTCATGCTAGTTTTTGTTTTAGAAGATATCAAGCATTAAGGATCTGTTTCACTTCATACTTATGGATTTTAAGTTTTTAACCATTGACCCTTCTTTGTTAACCTTAGGGAAATGAACCAAAATCTGACGCTGGTGTCAACGAGAGCAAAAGTGAGAATGATAAGTCCATTTCTGCTAAGAAAAAGGATGGAGAGAACCCACCAGCGCCAAAAGCAGTAAGTTGAGATTAATATGATTGAAATGAATGTTACTATTTAGCTTATGAATTGCATGGTACATAGAGTAACTTTCTATGAATATAATGCCCTTGAAGGAAGTTCCGCCAGATAATGAGTTCGAGAAAAGAATAAGACCAGAGGTTATCCCTGCAAAAGATATTGGAGTGACATTTAACGATATCGGTGCTTTGAATGAGACTAAAGAATCACTTCAAGAGCTTGTCATGCTCCCGTTGCGAAGGCCGGATCTTTTCAATGGAGGGCTTCTCAAGCCTTGTAAAGGTATCTTACTCTTTGGTCCTCCTGGTACTGGGAAAACAATGCTTGCAAAAGCTATAGCGAACGAAGCTGGAGCCAGTTTCATTAACGTCTCGATGTCTACTATTACCTCGAAATGGTTCGGTGAAGATGAAAAGAACGTTCGAGCTTTATTTACACTAGCAGCAAAGGTTGCACCGACTATTATCTTTGTGGATGAGGTTGATAGTATGTTGGGGCAGAGGACTCGAGTTGGGGAACATGAAGCAATGAGGAAAATCAAGAATGAGTTCATGACACATTGGGATGGCCTATTGACCAAAGCCGGTGAAAGAATTCTAGTCCTTGCTGCAACCAACAGGCCATTTGACCTTGATGAAGCAATAATTAGACGGTTCGAGCGCAGGTAATACAACCCATTATATGACATGGACTAACTTGCCGACCAAGCATCGTATCTAACTCATGTACTTTCCATTTTTTACCAGAATCATGGTTGGTCTTCCATCGATTGAGAGCAGGGAAATGATATTGAGAACCCTACTGTCAAAAGAAAAAGCTGAAAACTTGGACTACAAGGAACTTGCAACCATGACAGAAGGATACAGCGGAAGTGATCTCAAGGTTTGTACTTTAGCTCAATAACATGAACCATCATGATTAATTCATATTTCAACTGTTATAAACTGATAACATTTCACTACTGGGAACAGAACTTATGCGTGACAGCGGCTTATAGACCCGTTCGAGAACTGATACAGCAGGAGAGGTTGAAAGATCAGGTGAGTACTTAATCTCTTTCTTGTGCATTATCGTTCATTTGCGCTGTTTCTCGGTTATTAGTAGCTTTAGACATTGGTATCTTACAATAGATTTTTTTGGTTTTCGATTACTTTGTATAGGAAAAGAAGAGGCAAGAAGAAGCAGGCAAAAGCACTGAAGATGTTACAGAGTCAAAAGAAGAGCATAAAGAGGAAAGAGTCATTACTTTGAGGCCTTTAAACATGGAAGATATGAGACAAGCTAAGAATCAGGTAAATTTATTCAATGACCCTTTAAACATGATGTTTTGACACTCTCGCCCGAATCCCCTAACACGGACCATGCTACACTGATACTATGCACCTAAAACATCGTCCTTGGACTAGTTTAACTAAAATGCTTCAACGACCCTTTTGGCACATTTGCATGTTTCTGCCATTAATCACACCAAACACGGTGTTTTGACACTCTCACCCGAATCCCTTAACACAGACCGTGCTACACCAGCACTATGCACCTAAAACATCGGTCCTCGGACTATTTGAACCATAAGCTTGTTATTCTTTGAATGTTACAATGTAGGTTGCTGCTAGCTTTGCTTCTGAAGGATCAGTAATGGCTGAGCTGAAACAATGGAATGAATTATATGGAGAAGGAGGTTCAAGGAAGAAACAACAGTTAACTTACTTCCTCTAGATTTGTAGAAAAAAGCAAAGGTTTCCTTACAAAACCGATACAATAACACCCTTCAACGAAAGGTTCGGGTCATTACACGACATAGCATCAAAGATCAAAGGTTCCGGTACGGGTCACCATATACAACAGTATTTGAAGGTATATATATGTGGCATCTGTGCGAGGGGGTTCATTGGCATCAATCTTGGGGGATTTTCGTTGTGTTTATGTGAAAGTTTGTAGTAATTATAAGGTATTTGGAAATGCCTTCGAGTTTTATATTGGACTGTTTGAGATTCTGTAGTTTAGATTATAATATATATATATATATATAATATTGTCTAAAAGAAGTATTTGTACGACTATATCGCATAATCTTTGATAGAATATTTTAATTTCCTGTAATGTTGGACTATGTTTTCATGCAAATTTGCCAATGAGTAGTTGTCTGGAAATGAAAGCAAAAAATAGTTAAATAAAGTTTGATTTTACGAAGTAAAACCCTGTTAAGTTCATGTTATTTTTCTGTTGTTTGAATTAGATTGAATCGATTAATCGGATTGATAATCGATCGAAGTAACAATTTAGAGAAGGGTATTAAACTGTTGACTCAAGAATTGATATAAATAGGGTTGAATCGAACAAAAAAATGATTGAACAGAATTTTTAATATTATTTATTTTTGTGAATTTTTAATTAATTATTTAATCATAAAGGTTGACCTGGTCAAACTAATGGTCTAATTGATTTAACCATTACTCCAGTATAAAAACCTTGAGTAAAACAGATAAATAACTTCAAATACAAACATGGTGCATATTAAACACGTATTCGTGCTATATTTTTGCATAAAATTCAAATTTATCATGTCTAATTTGTTTATAATCCTATTAGTTTATATAAAGGTTATCGGATACATTATTTTATTTTCACTACAATTTAAAAGGAATATGTTTGCTTGTGAATTCTAGTAATCACTTTTTCATACATTAATACCCAATACTTTAATAATTATCATTTAAATGTGTAGGATACGTCCATTAAATAAGAAATTTAACTAATAAATGGTGATTAATCATGTATTGAATAATAATAGATAAAAAAAGTAAAAGAAAAATCTACAAATATGAAAATTGATTAATGTATTAAAAATAAAGAAAGAAAAAAATAATCAAATGGATTTCAACCCATTTCTAACCATCATAAATACAATATTTGCCTCAAAAATGAACCCTAAAAATAAAAGAAGCAATAGCTTATGATCTAGAAAACTAAACATCATTGAATAGTACCACATCAGCATATGTGACTAAAATATAAAAGTAAAAACTTGAACTCAATATAATCATCCAAAAATATTTTACCAAATGGCTTCGTATCGTTTAATCTTTCTTCTTCTCTTTCAATTTCCCTTTATGAATCTTAGACAGAACCTTCTTATCAAACTCCACATACTGTTTCTTCAACTCAATTATTGCCTTCTCAGAAAATGAATCCACCTTGTCTTCATATTTCTCATACATCACCAGTACAGTGTGCAGTAGAACAAATGCTGTCATGAAAATATATATAGTGTGTGTAAATATATATATATCTACTGTACTAAATGCTTGAGGCCAATAATATAAGAGAACAATGGTAAGTATTTTATTGACAATGGTTAAGTACTTTATTGACCATGGACGAATTCAGAAATTTTTTAAAGAGGGCCGAAATTGAATTATAAATTTTTTGTGAGGTTGAAGTGTACTTTTATCTAATATCAATTTTTTAAGGGACTACATAGATTTTTTTTTATTTTTAGGGGTCAAAGTACAATTTTACTATATATTAACTGTAGGGTTAGTAAATTTCTTTTTTATTACCCAACTATCTTGAATTTTTTTGTGTTTCCATTTTTATGCTAGCCTGCCAATAACTAAAAAAGACAAAATTGAATAGTTCGGTCATTATTAGTATAGTTTACCCTTAACTTCAATTTTTTTTTTTTGATAAAACCCTTAACTTCAATTATATTATTTATTAGGGGACTAAAAGACTATCTTTCCATTTGAGGGCCAAGACCCCTACCTCTCTCTAAATTCACCTAAGGTTCAAACCATGTTGTTGTCGCCTTCTGAATTTGTAAAATGTACAAAAACAAAAATTATAAAGAAAATAATGAAATTACTTACCAATGTAGACCAATGTCAAGAATTTAAAACAACTGCCAATCACTGATACCATCCATAATCCACAAACAACCTGATAACAGAACACCAAACCGATACCTGGTGAGTTGCAAACATATCGTTTTTATTAACTTTTAGAAATTTTTTATCATATCAATAGATAATAAATTTAGATTTTTTTTTCCTTAAAAGAAATGCATGATGAATAATTGTTATTCAATTAGGATGTAATATGCAATAACAATTAAATTCTGATTTCAAATAACTTAAACAGATTCAAATTCAGATATTTCAAAAATTATAAATATTCTATTGCGCTATCATCCCTATTTTTCTTTTAATGTTGGCAATGGCAGATATTAACATACTAGAAGAATTTTTTCAAGGCAGATGTGAACATTAACATACAGCAAGAAACGACTTCACATCACTTCCAAATGCAATGTGCCGAAGATGACCCAGAGCTTGGTTCATCTTATATCTCACTATAGATGCAACTTCAAGGACACACTTGTCAGGAAATACAGCATCTGGAATGTTTGGTGGAGGCCTTTCATGGCGGAAAAGAAAGTTATAAAATTACAATAATGAAAAAAAAAATCAAACAAAAGGGAATTTAATGCTTGAAACCTTACTTGTCGATGAAGTTTGAGACATGGGACCATAGGAAAAGGGTAATTAGAGTGAGTATCAATATATGGCAAATCAAGGTGATTAAATGGTAATCAAGCAATTCAAATAGAACCCATAATGCTGTTGCACAACCAAACACGCTTCCAGAAATTCCCTTGTTCCTCCATAGAAGAACATCAGCAGCTGTAAAACAAGATCAAATTTTAATAAAATAAAAGAAATAACAGATTAACACAGAGGCTTTTGTTTTGTTGTAAGCTTTGATCAAGAAATGTTGATCATGGAAATCGAAAATAACAAAAAAAAAATTTGTCGTACTTTCAAAGAAGATTCATCCATTCATAATATTATCCATTCAAATGAAGAACATATTCAAAATTAACGCCCCGTTTGACAGAAAAATGGCAAAACACACACACACACAAAAAAAAATTGGCTGTAACTAAAAACGGCAGCATCTATCTGATCGAAATAAATTACATGAGCAATTTCCGTAATTAAAACGTCAGATATGAAATTAATTAACAAAAATAGAGCATTTCATAAAATGCAATCAACTGATGTTCATTTAAAGCATCGATTGATAAAAATGATAATGTCAAATCTAGTATTTTATTAAGATTTTTAAGATATTAGTGAGTACGTTTTCCGGCTCCTAAGACTTGGTGAAGAGGCTTCTCTCTGCCAAACAGGCGATAAACATTGGGCTTGAGAGATTTAGAGTGAGAGGGCGTGTCGTCGTCGGAACCGGAAGATGAAGAAGATGATGATGATGATGAAGAGAAACCGCCGGAGATCTTACCGGCGACCTTATCCATCGACGTATATTCGTGCCCCGTCATTGAAAATCTCTTATGAGTCTGATCGAACGAAACAGGGCGTAGCGGGATTTGCAGAAACGAAACGAGGGTAACGCAAATCGAGGCGTTTAAATTTGTAAGTTTGGAGGTGGAAAGTGGGAATCCGAAGCTTAGGTTCGGGATAAGACGAGCCTTAGGTGTGTAACAGAAAACGAAGAAAATGCAAGCGCCTGTAATTTTCTTAATCTAGTTTTTTAAATAATTTACAGTGAGTTCAGATAGGGATAAAATCTCTTTTTTATAAATTTTAATTTTAATTTTAGCATTTTAATTCACTTACATTTTAAAAATTTTTATATCAATTTTTTTAAAATTTAGTGTGATATTTTAAATTTTAAAATTCACTTTGTAATAATAAAACTAAAAATATAATATTATAATGAACTTAAATTTAATAAAATAATTTTAATTATATTAATAATTATATTTAAATTTTAAAATTAAAAAGTAAATACTAAGTTCAAATTTACAAAAATATAAAGATTAATGACATATTTTAACCAATTTAAATTTACAAAAATATATTACACTAATAGTATCCTATGATAGTTTGTCGTTGCAAAAGAATGAAAGAATAATGACATTATATATGTTCAATTTAAATTGTCACGTGAGTTACCATATTTAAAAATATTTTCATTAAAATAATAATAATTCAATCTTTTAAAAATTAATGATTAAATTTGACACTTTAAAAAATATATCAAATTTAGCTAAAGAAAAAAATTATTTTATACATCATTCCCACCACGTCATCCATGATTCTTTTCAATTATTTAATGATATTTCAATAATTTTTCATATCATTGACACATAATTTTAATAATTTTTACCCGAATCCCAAATTCAAGGTTCAAGGTTCAAATAAAAATTATTAAAATTATACGTCAATGATATATAAAAATTGCTAAAATGTCTTTAAATAATTGAAAAGAGATTATGAATGATTTTGATGGGAAGGATCCATAAAATAATTTTTTAAAAAACGAATAAGAGCTAAAATAACAAAAATGTGACCACTAAAAGTTAAATTTGATATTAAGCTCTTTTATATATAAAATTTTACTTTTGATAATAAATACATCAATGCAGCAGTAAAACAATGATTTCTCGACTAATGCTTTGATGTCTCATGCACTATATCAAAACCCTAATTGAGATTTGGGATAAACATGCAAGTTAATTCCAGAAAGGCATTAAAGTATAATACAACCATTTTTAACTGCAATGTAATCACTAATATTACATGATAAATGGATAAAACCTCCATGAAAACACATCCTTCACATTTTCTGAAACTCAGGGACTCGTGATCAAGGTTATTCCACAAACTTGTTTCTTAAATGCTAATTGACAAAGTAAAACTGCTTGAGAATAACCAAAACTTCAGTGTTAAAGATGCAACTGAATTAAGATCTTCACATGAAATTGCATATAAAAGTAGGTACCAGAGACTAGACAGAAGGCATTAATTTTAGATACTACGCGATGCTCCTCACGTATTGGTCAAGAGCTGTATTAAACAACTCACACCTGCAAGAAGAAAAAACAACCGTACACCAATTAACAGACCGCGGAAGAAGTATTTGAACCTTGTGATTAATGCATCTCTATAGAGCTAACGGAGTAACTTTCTTGGCATTTCATCAAATAAAGGTAACGGTTTTTATCCAAAATATATGGAAAATGGATGTGAAACAAATCCAAGAATGATCCTAACCCACGAGCCATGGTTTAGGCTTAGGCTACGAAATTCCACTCATTCTATTTAAAAATTTCGTTAAAGACACCTGTTGAACTGAAAATATGCCATGATTAACCGATTCATCAACAACATAACCAATTTACAAAATTAATTGATTGGGCAGAAATGGAACTACATTTATCTGACTAATGAACTTACTCATCAAATTCGGGGCCCATTGTAGTGTAATTTTACCCTATTGGCTGCAGATGGTTTCAGTGTATGTAACCAATCATTTATCTTAGTTGGTTTTATTATATATAACCCCTTTTCCACAGATTATTTAGCAAAGGAAGGTCCTAAAGGACCCCAACAGTATCATAACTTTTGTCTCAATCAAATCGTGCATCCAACTTATTGCAAATTCACAAGGCACAAGTAGTATCATAAGATAGAAAAGTAGAAACCAAACCTGAAGATGGTCATAACAAGAAGTCACAAATCATTTGTTAGAAGGTTGTGTACATAAACATGAAATTTGAAAATAATGCAGTCCAATTCACTATTTGTATTAAACAGGAGAAAAATAGTTAGAAACTTCAGTAACAGAGATAACCAAATATGCAAATAATATAGCATGAATCAACTGGGTTAACAAGTGGTTGTCACAACAGTTCAAACCTTAAAGGATAAACACGTAAGCTATTAGCTAGGAAAAAGGGAGGTTTGTTTACCTGATAAGAGTCCCAGGAGTATAGAGTGGGTTCTTGGCAACATACTCAACATACAGGTTATAAATATACTTGAGTGTTTCACGAAGATCACCAGTCCTAGGATTAGTTACCAAAATGAACTGCAAAAGAATGGCAAAGTCAGAATTTCATATATAAATCTCCACATAAAAGGAGGGAGGGTCACAATAACGATGTCAAAGCATACAGCAAAACAAAAATAGGTATCCTAGACAATGCCAACCAGGGTCATGATGCTACCACTGAGTTATTTTAATTGTCCCTGAAAACCTTAAAGAAGGTTTTGCATAGTACTTATTGAATAAGTCATTTTGAGAATGAAGCACACTAGACTTCTCATCCAGCAATATGAAGCATCTAGTGACACATAGGAGCAGTGAACCTATAGAAGAACCTAAAAAATAAAGCTTCCAAATTCTGGGTATATTTTAGAGTTAAATTTAAATGATAGTCCAAGAGGGAGGACCTCTAGTAAGAAATATATGAATTCAAAAAAAATAAACGTAAGTAATTCCAGGACCGTACTAGAAACATGAATACATTATGCAAATTATGTCGAAAAGAGATACCATGAGTTCAAAACAATGGAGAGCCCTGATAGATAGCTAATCAGGTTAAACAATTCTTAGTCCTCCATTACTATAAACCACAATTTGAAACTTCCCCCAGTCTTAACTCACAGCTCCATTTGGAATTTATTGAAGTTAGAGGTGTAACAACCCACTAATTCAAAAAATGTAGCCTCAATTCATCTATGAGACAAAAACATCAAGCGCATCAATGAACTTAAAAGAAACCTATAAAATTGCTGAGTGCATTTTAAAGCTAATTGTAAATTGAGGCAAACCTTAATCCCCGACGGAGTTTCCATGAAGCTAAGCTTGTAAGTATTAGTACGGAAGCTATGAAAGGAACACCCTTGACCAGGCAACTGAGGAATCCCTAGATTTCCCTTCTCAGCACTGCGCATCATCAACAAAAAATTATAAACTGCAACTGAAAATTGATGCTGAAATGAATGAAGAGATAAAGAAACGAAGTGATACTTAGTGGGATCCATTTTGGCAGTTAGGGATTTGAGAGAGAAAAGGAGACCAAACATGAGCTTGTGATCTTGTTGAGGGTTGAGAGTATGGAGAGGGCGGTTCCACTCCCTGTAAAGCAAGCACACACCGTTTCGATTGAATACGTACATCATGTGGGCGTTGTTACCCGTCGCCGTCGGCACCGGCGGTGATGGACTGATCTCTGAACCCCCAAAGAACTGCATTTCCTTTTTCAATTATATATAGTTTGTCTCGGATCTGATATGTATGATCAGAGACCTGATCGGACCTCGATTGTGCCGAGCAATCCTGCTTACGGGTTCAAGAATCGGAACTCTTGGGAGTTAAAGGCAGTGACCAAATGAGCCGAAGAAAGAAAAGATCTAGCAGGCGGTCATCTTCTTTGTTGGAATGCCCAATGGCCTATATATGGTCCAATCAATCTTGTTTTAGATTGTGTGAAAATTTGAAGCAAGGTGGGTTTGGAATTTGGATCCGTGGTTAAAATAGTAGTAAAACGAAATCAAGTTTGGAGCTGACAATAATATATTAGATTATGGCGTGGGAGAAAAAATTCATGTGGAAAATATAATCATTTGAAGTTGAAATAAAAACTATTCCAAAAATATATAAAAAAACTAAATGAAATTAAAAAATTTTATTAGCTCAATTTTTTCAATTCAAATCTCTGTTTTGTGGATAATGGTGTGCGATTTTTTAGGTAATTGTTGTTGGATCACTTCTTTAACTTTTTTTTTTTAATTTTAATCCACGCTTTTATGGTTTTTGTTTTATCTATTCTATTTTCTTTTAAAGCAGTAAGAAATTAATTTTAATTTTTAATTTTTAGTCGTATTGTTGGCATAAATTTTAATTTATCAATATAAAAGTGTCGTCAAACCTATTGAAAATCATCCTCAAAAGTTCTTATCATGATAAAACACAATAACAATGCTTGTAAATTTAGAATATGAGACGAGGAAGATAGGCTATTTAAGTCTTGATATTTTATGCATTATTGATGCAATGAGACATTAATGCTCTTGATAATGATTTCTTGATCGACCAGAGTTCATCGTCAAGTAAGTTTGATGCTGATAGAGATAGGATGCAATTTTCAACGCTTTGAGTTATGCATCTCTGATTTGTTTATGAATTCTTCCAATGTTATGGGTATTGTTTGTTTATCTTATTTCTTTTTTGTGATTATTTTGTAAATATGACATTTAAGCATCAATTTCTACCATTTGTAGTGATTTGTTTTAACAAAAATGACTACTTTGTTTTTTAATGAAAAGACTAATTTATCCCTTTTTAAAGTAGAACAAAATACATTTCACCTCTTAGATACTCCATGATATTTTTATCAATTTTTTTTATAATGAAACCCTGTATTATTGTTATTGGCCTAAAGATCCAAACCACAATTTGACCAAATCCCCATCGATTTTGGATCAAAATTATTCTTATCTTAAAAAATTTAGCAATCTATGTGATAAAGGTCAAGTAACAGCTTGTTTGGTAAGGAAAAACATAAAACATTAAAATCTCGTGACTGTTCCATTATTTTCCTCTGAAAATCGGAAGGCATTACTCGCCTTTAATAAACCTTCACCTGCTGCACCATTTAGAGAACATCAACACTACTCACCCCCACAATGCAGCACCAGAAAAATATGATAGTAAAACCATTAGAACAATCTATTGAAGGGGCAAATAGAACAATCTATTGTATTAAAATATATTAAAACCGACTTTTGTTATAACCCAAACTCTTCATCTTTATCCTCGACTGCAACACCGATGTCTAATGCATGTTCAAATACAGGCATCAAAATATGATATTTCGAGCACTCCAAATACATGAAAATCTAGAAAGAACTTTAAATATTCGTGTTAGACACATACCTGACTCCAAGAATCCTCGAAAAATTTATTTAAAGTTGCAGCAAGTAAAAGTATCATAGATGCCCCTGCAGTAGGAGCCAGATAACATTTTAACCCATTTACACAAAAAATGAGCAAATTAGTCTTTGTATGTTAGATCAAAGAGAAAATGGATCCTTCTGTTATAAATTCCATTCATTTCTACTGTTAAAAACCAATCCTCATACATCACCATGAAGTACATGTTTCTGTCAGCCTCACTTGTTTTTCAAAAGTAAAATGGATGAAATTTATAACAAAAGGACCAATTTACGGTTTGACCTAATGTACAAGACTATCTTACTCATTTTTTTAGTAGAAAAGGCAAAATGCAATACAAATTCCTAGTACAAAAGCTTTCATGATCCCTTTACCAGTTGCAGCACCATCCAGGTTTCCATAACCAACAATACTTCTAGAGGGCAATAAGACGCAACAGAAACAAGGATAAATTGTCTTGATGTTCGACATACTTCTTTTTTCGAGCGTCGGATAAACCCTAAACCCTAAACTACAAACATGAGAACTAAAGCTTCACGCAGCACAATCATTAGAAGACACTAATTTTCAAGAACATATAGTAAAGAATAATACTAGTATTTGCAAAAAGACAGCGCTGAGAGGACAACAAAAATTTATAACCACTGGCATTCAATATTATTATGCAACTAAAGGTTCCGGTCCAGCTTTTTATCATAGGTTAAAGCTCAATTCCATCAACGGAAACAGGCACAATACAAGATCAACAAACAAGAACGAAAGAACAATGCAAATTTCAGCCAACCGTCTGCGTCACATTACTCCTTTATCTTTGGATCTCCGGAGGTGACTTTAGGCTCGTCTTTCTTTGAAAGAGCTTCTAGCGTCTTGTAAAACTCCTCCGGAAGAGGACCAGGTCGGTGCTGAGGAACATGCTTGGGAATAGGAGCATCATTTTCGATAACCTCACATTCATAGTCATCAGGAACACCCCATGGATCCCACTCTGCAACTCGACGACATGATAGAGAACACACATTAGCACTGAGAAAATGCAAAATACCATAATTTTTCCTAGCTATTTACTTTTAATCAAAAGCTAAGAGTAAAGCTCAAAGAACATCAAACAGCCATGAAAGTGTCAACGACTACCATGGCACCAATTTTTTTCATTTAAAGGCAAAACAACAAGTCGACATTTTTGCAGGAGAAGAAGTAAAGAAACCCGAAAAACACCATGGCAAGTCTCAAAACATCAAATTCATATTTAAATGCAGCAAGTTTTGAAACCAAGGTATCCTTCATATCCATTTTAAGGTCCATGGAGACTAATCCTTTCGGCATTTATGGCTGACCCTCTCATAAATGTGTCTCCAAGTTCAATGTGCTTTACCATTTTACCCTAGACTTATTGGTACTGGTAAACATGAAATTCGACGCATAGATAAAAATCATTAACATTAACTAATTCAGATATGTTAACTGTTAACCTTATGAACATATGAATATCAGTCTATCTTTCTGGCAATGCAAAGAATTCTCAGCTGGAACAAGCTTTAATGGAACCAAATTTGATTAAGGAAAGACTGGGACAATCAATAAGGCAAAGAACACATCTAAACCAATGACTGACCTAACGATAAGATTAAGCTTCATCGGCCCCCAAAGTTTCCTACTTTAAAGTTCAACTAAAATCCTACAACGACAAACATTTAAATAAAAAGGGGATGGCAGAGATGAAAAGCTACGAACCGATCATTTTTCCGATAAGAGTGAGCTCGTCACGCGCTTCCTCGATGAGCTCCTCGACCTGGCCACATCCAAGGCGCTTCTCAATCATTTCCCAATCTTCTTCCTCTTGGCAAACCTTCAGACGGTGGCGCGTGAAGCTCTCAACGGCCTTACGGTAACCCTCGTCTTCAGGTACGGCCTGGATCTCCTTCAGAGTCTTGTTGTAGAGACCGATAAGGACTTCCCTTGCGTTAGGTACAACGTCTAATCCGACGATCCCCGTTGTCTCCTTCACCTTAGCCAACAACGGCCGCGATATCATTCGCAAAAACATTCTTTTAGCCTTTTTTTTCTTCCTTTTTTACACTCTGATTCTGCAGATCACCAAATTCACACTCCCCCCTTCTACCGGATGTTTCTGCTTTTACTTTGAGTTGAGTTAGAGGGTGGTTGTAATGAATCTTAGCCGTCTTTTCCTCGTGTGTGTGCCTAGCCCCAAAATCGGACGGTTCCACTGCACTCCAGTGCTTTTCGCAGGCTTAATTTGTAATTTGGGCCAAAAACAGAGCAGCCCATATTACTGAAAGGTAAAATCTGTAGCGCCAATACCTAATGGCCCAAATATTTATAAAATAAAAGGAAAACTACACCCAATATCACTAAACAATTACTAAGTTTATATTTTTGTCACTTAATTTCAAAAGGTCACAAAATGATAATTGAATTATTTAAAAATTTAATTTAAGTTACTAAGCTGTAAAAATTATTTCTATATGACATTCTCTGTCTACACCGTCTGCACCAATTGAAAGCTTTCATTCCCGTTCTCTAATATACTTTTGTTTTACTTTGAGTTGAGTTATATGGTGGTTCTTGTCCTCATGTGGGCATATTCCCAAAATCGGACGGTTCCAGTTCCTTCTTGTGTTTTAGCAGGTTTAATTTGTAATTTGGGTCGAAATATAGAACAGCCCGTAATAGTGAAAGGTGAAATATGTAGAGCGGAAACCCAATGACCCAAAAATAGATCAGATCATGATCAGTTTTTTTTTGTCCAGACCCTTTTTTGTTTGATTTAGTTATTATAACTTTTAAAAAAATATTTTATTAATTTTTATATCTTTTATAGTTAAATTCAAAATAATTTTTAATTTTTTAATAAAATGTAAGAGTTATTTATAAATCCAATTAGAGACTAATATCAACTGAAAAATTAAATATAAACTCTTTGCAACTCCACCTATAAATCAGTCTATAAATAAAAATATTAATAATAAATAATGATTTGGATCGGCCGCGTTTTGGTTAAATTTACTTTTTCTATTTATGCCTGAATTAAACTTACTAGACAAAACGAATTGCATTCCCTTTAATAGGTCTAGATACAAAAACTAAAAGGTATAATGTCAATTTCAACCTACAATATTTATAATTTTGCCGATTCTGTTTTTTTTTTTTGAGTTATTTTTATCATTGATCTTTTACAAAAGAGAGTTAAATAATTTCTTAACAAAATACTAAATAAAATATTAATTTTTAACAATATTGGTATGGCAACTCGTATAGTAATTTACATATATTTTCATATTGACATAATATTATTTGTCTTATATGTTCACCAATGAATAATTTAAAATTATAAAATATTCAAACTAAAAATTAAAAAAATTAGCATCAAATACATGTGGATTGTCATACGAGCTATCATGTTTAAAAATTAACGATTTAGTTAATATCTTTGTTTAAAAATAAATTATTCTTTTTGAAAAATTGATTCAATTTTTTAGAAGGTTAATAATCAAATTTAACTAAAAGAATAATTATCAAATTGATAAAAATATTTAAATATTAAAAACTAAATTTGATATTATACGAAATTAAGATTACCTTTCCTTTTCTCACATAACAAAGATAATGATATTTGAGAGAGATTTTAAATATATATTAAGAATATTCGAATATTAAATCTTATATTTTTAACTAACTAACAAGCTTTGAATAATTAACTCAATTGTTAATTAAATTCTAACTAACTAATCATACCAAAATAAATACGGAGTAAAACTTATATATTTAAATCTAGAAATAATTTTAAAATAGCTGAAATTAAATTATAAAATTTTGAGGTGTTTAAATCGTGTATTAATTTATGTTTTATCATTTTTAGGAGTAAAATAACTTTTTTTAATTAAACTGCATTTTGCATATATTAATTTATAATCTAATCATTTTGTGAAACAATTGAATTACAATTTTTTTAATTTTTAAGTTCACCCTCGGATTCACTTTTCTAATAAATCTTGAAAATATTAAAATGTTGCAACTTTTTATTAAAAAATTTTTAAACAATAAAAGTACCATGGAGACCTTGTATTAATAGTTAGATTGCAATTTTCTCCTTCTATTAAAAAATTGTAAATTAGTCCTTATATATTATATCAAAGAACAAACTAGTCATTATATTAAAATTTTCATCCATTTCTATTATTAAAAACTTGTCATTATACATTAATACGCCACGTATAACTGTTTAGATTTTTCGTTAATTATGCTAGTCTTTAATAGTAAAATTGATGAAACTTTTAATGAACATGACTAATTTAGTATTTTATATAATATACAAAGACTAAATTATATATTTATAAACAAAAAAATAAAATACAATTTTACCCTAATATACCGTCTTAATAATTTTACCTTCTAAACAAATTCATCGACTCAATTTCTCAACATTGACAAGGTCCGTATTTGGTCACATTCTTGCATTTAAAACCTTGTAATTGATCAATTTGGACTAACAAGTTGCACAAACACCTCTATACATCACCTCCCATGACCATCCATGGTTTTCTAGTACGGGGATGTCAACGATAATAAATTACTCTACTCTTAACTAAGATGCTATTATTTTATTTGCCTATTGAATTAAACTACCCCTAATTAAAATATTAATAATTTGAAGAAAAGAATTTTAATTATTAATAATGCATAAAATAAATTTGACCAACTGTTGTATCTAAAAATAAAAGAAAAGTTTGACCATAGAACGGATCCAACGAGCGAACCCCACCCGTGTGAACCCACAGGAAAAATAACAAAAGCGACTTTTTGTCTCGTGATGAAGGCATCCCAACCGGACATGGTTTCACGTTCCGAAATTAGACTAAATAATATATTATTATATTCTGCACTTATGTAATATATTTATAAAATATATATAAATTAAATGTGATTTTAATTGAGTAAAATTGTTAAATTTAAAATTTATTATATTTACGCATTTTTAAATTTTACATATAAATATAATGATAATATTTGTTTCTTTTATAATAATAATTCTAAACCAATATATTTTTGGAAAATATCAACTTCCTTTCAACAAGTTACTGTTTTTTAAAATAATAATAAATTGTTGATATATTTTTAACAATAATAATAATTTTATAGAAATTCAAAAATAGTGTAAAATTTTCGGATATATCATTTTATTTTCTGGGAAATGATTCTGCCGGAAATAGTTATGTTGATTCTATTTTTCTTTTCTTTTTTAAATAAAATAAAATTTCGACAAATTTATTATTATAACTACAAAATTAACTTTTTTTGAACGATACGATACAATATTAACTTTGGATGAATAGAATCTTTTCTATGACATATACACGAAATTAAAGGTGTAAAATATACTTTCTCTTCTGTATTTTTGTTATTGAACAACTTAAAGAGGAGAAAATTAAGCTACCCAAAAAAACAAACCCTACACGTTTACCGCCCAAAAAAAGGTGAAAATAAGCCTACCAGCCACCACCGGAGGCGGCGGAGGCGGAGCTACCGGTGCCCCAAGAGGAGAACTTATCACCGAAGGCAGAGCTGTTTCCTAATCCATTACCAGTAATACTGCTGCTGCCACCGCCAGCATCACCTACGAGCTCTTCCAATCCCTTGAAGAGATCGTCATCAACATGCACGTCGGGGATCAGAAGATCATCTTCGTCATCGTTTACCGCTTCCGGTGACATTTCAGGAGCGATGTTGTCAGCGCTCTCGTCATCGTCATCTCCATTATCGCCCGCGTTGTTGTTCACGTCGGCTGCGGTGCCTTCAGGAGCTGAAACCGTGGTCGGCGAAGTAGAGCATGAAGCTGTGGCGGGCGCGGCGGCCCTTTGAAAGGTTGATAGCTTGTTCCGAGTACTACCGGCAAGAGAATTCCGGTGAGTGGGCCTAGGGTGCGTGTGGTCACCCGTATACGTAACGATGAAGACGTTGGGTTCCAAATTACTACGCTCCACTTGTTTCCTCGCTGAGCACCCCTTTGAGCTACTGCACCTGTAGTAATTTCTGCAAAATATATATATATATATATATTTATGATAATAATAAAAATGAAAAGTAACCAAAGATGCCATTGAAGGGTACGGAAGTTAATTAACCTTGGATACGGTGACCCTTTGATAGGCTTTTGTCCGTATTTACGCCATGCCCACGGATCCGACGACAAATTATCAGCTGTTACATGGCATACAGTTCTCTTCTGCTGGTTCTTCCTGCAGAAAAAAAAATGGAGGATTTTTAGCTAATGAACCAAAAACAAACAGGAGCCGCCGACGGGTCATTTTCAGTTTTACCTCTTTCTTGGTTTTTTCAACTGCTGTTGTGTGTTTAATGGCTTAATAAACTGCTGCTGCCATTGATGATGTTGGCCACTAGATACTCCATTAATGGACCTCGAAGAGCTCGGATCTGTACCACGATTAGTGCTGATGATGGTGGTGGTGGGGTCGGATAACAAAGGCTCGTAAGAATCTTGTAAAGAACCACTTTTTTTAAGATTAGGAAATGTAAACGGATCATCTTCTTCCTCAAACGTCAACGA
This sequence comes from Gossypium arboreum, assembly GCF_025698485.1. NCBI lineage: Eukaryota > Viridiplantae > Streptophyta > Magnoliopsida > Malvales > Malvaceae > Gossypium > Gossypium arboreum. The sequence continues at coordinate 1,267,429 of NC_069080.1, read as the reverse complement.
AGCTAAGCAAGCTAAAGGGTCTTCTCGCCAACTATCATTATTCCCATTCGAGAAATAGTTGCCTGATACGGCGGAGATGGATGTGTTGGTGGCGGACGTACAACTCCTCACCACCGCATATAGATCCCAGTCCCCTGCAGCCATTTTCAGTTACTCCCAAAATCAACGTAGAAAGTTACCAAACACCGAATACAGCTGTTTATTTTGTTGAGCAAACGATCGGAAAAGGAAACGCACAGGCACGAGAGGAGGAAAGGACGGCGGCGCTGACTTTTTTCCAGTTGTGAATGAAATGAAAATTAACGGAGAGAAACGAAAAGAAAAAAAGAAAAAAAAGCATAAAAGACTATTACAAAGAGTAAGAAGAGAGATGAAAAATGGTGGGTGGTGCACCTGACTTGCTATTTGTTAATTATTTATACATGTGAGAAAATCAAAATACGGGTATCACCGGAAAAAATTTTAGAATTTTAAATTTCACTTGATCTTATGATTTAATATTAAATTATTTTAGTTAAATTTTACTTATAAAAATATTAATAAGTAATTAATTTTACTTGTAACTCCTCTCAATATTAAAACAGCAGAAAAACTCGATTAAAATATATTTAAACTCACAATTCATTTGCAATAACAAAAATACTTCAATATAAAAATAATAAATATTATAATCAAACGAAATCATAATAAAATTTAGATTCGACTCAACTAAATTTATAAATATCAAACATTATTTTTATTATAAAATTGTTATATATTAATAAATTATTATATAAAATTTGAAGGTATACATTAAATATTTAAGGGAGTTAGTATTACAAATCAATTCAATACTAATTTAATTATATAACGACGAAAATACCTTTAATTTACAAAATAAATTACATCATTTTCATATCATTTTTACTATTTTATATCATATAATAAAAAATTCACATATAATTATATTTCAACTCATGCCACTTTAAAATTTTAATATTATTATTTGACCTTTTCAAAGTCTCATCTATTATTTATATAAATTTTAACCTTTTCAAAGTCTCATCTATTATTTATATAAATTTTAATATATACATTTGTTATATAATTTTATTTTAATTATATTATTGCTATGTCATAATTTTAAATTATATATTTTTGGGGTAATGATTTTTAATGTCCCTTCACTTTTGCTTTTCCTTTGACTTAATGAAATTGTCAAAAGTGGGGCCCAAAGCTAAGGCAAATGTGGCAGTGGCACTTGTAAGGACGATGCTTCCTATGCTTCCAATTTATGCTACACGCCCTGCCTTTGTTGATTTTTGTACTCGAAATCTAATTGGATATTGTGCTTCCATTAGCCAAAAGGTATGGCAATCATCACGCGCTCTTCTCGAGCGTGAAAATCACCAGTATTGTACACCAGTTGGTTATATTATCTTCCACATGCCCTGCAGCTGGATTACAACAGTGTCATTTCAATTTTACGTATCTTAATTCGTATTTATTAATAATGAAGGATTTTTTGAAAAAATATTATGTATGAATTTTCATTTTATAAATAATGCGAAATAATTTTAATTACTTACAAGTAGATTATAAAATTTTATTTTAATTTAATAAAAAGGTTTATTTTTGTTTTATTTGTACATATAAAATTTTTAAAAAATATAATTACAATTATAAATTCTTTAAACTTTTAAAATATGTTTACAATTATAAATTTCTTCTACATTGGTAATAATTTTCATACTAATCGAACTAATACTCAATAATGTATTGCATTATTTTCATATATTAATTAAACATGCTGTATTTTCTTTAAATTTTGATATATTAAATTACTAAATTTATCTCCAATGACATTAAATATCAAATGAATTTCATTAAAGTTCTTTTATTAATATTTTTCTTGTTATGAACCTTTTGAATTTCTCTCAATATAATACATTACATACACGGAAAGTCAGTCATACTAATGCCAAGAAATTTTCAATTAATTCTATTTTTATTTTCCGAAATAAATAGTTCGGTAAAGAAAGAATTTATGCATGATACCACCAATTGAAGGAGATACACATTTTAACGCATGAACTTGAGAGAAAGTAGAACAAAACATTTTATTGTGTACCCACTAAACATTAAATACAACAAAAATAAATTAATTTAAGTAAATTATGTTAAAATATCTTGGTAAACATATAAAATTTCTAATAAAAATAGTACTGTTATTAAAATTTTATAGTTTTTTTTTTGGAGTTATATTAATTAACTGAATTAGATATTCTCAATTTATGGATTTTATTTTAAGATGATGTCTAAATTTTTAAAATATTTTAATTGCATTTTTAAATTGTCGATGTTATTTTAATCATAGCATTTTTTATTAAAATTATTAAATAATATGTCAAATTTTATATAGTTAAATTTAAAAAAATAGAACCCCATCTAATATTTTAAAAAATGTGTTTTTACAAAATTTATTTTTTCTTAATTAGTTTGTTTTAAATTATATCACATATTTAACAGTTAAATTAATAACTTTAGTAAAAATGACCTAATTAATATAACGTCAATAGTTTAGAGTATTGGTGCTCATGAACGAAGTTCGGCGTGCCTAAGCATGATATTAACATACTTCATGCTTACCCAAGTCTGGCCTGACCCAAATTATGGGCCTAAAGTTTTGCTTAAATTCACCCATATTTGTAAAAGACTAACCTAATTCTATTTTAGTCCCGCCCATATTATTTTTAAAATTTTTAAATATTTAATTTATATTATCTTAATATTAATAATTTAATACAAATTTAAATTATTAAAAGTTTTATATAGCCATCTTAACATTATTTTGATGTTTACGTTAGAGTAGTGTTATATATTTAGTGTAAGTTTAATTTTTTAATGTGTTCTAAATAACATAATATGAAGTATTATAAATTTAAAAACGGGTCGGGCTAGGTTGGGCTTGGGCCTTGAATATTCAAGCTCGAGCCCAACCTATATTTTAAATTGGTCTATTTTTTTTGCCCAAACCCATTTTTCAAGCCTAATTTTTTTACCCAAACCCTCTCAAATTTTAGGCGGGCCTTCGGTGCTGGGTGGGTAGCCTGACCCATGAATAGGTCTAGTTTGTAGATGTAATTAGAATGTTTTGAAGCTGAGGGGTCAATTTAAAATGAGGATTATAGTTTAAGGATGTTTAGTGAAATTAACTCTTTTTATAATTCAATAAGATTAAGATAAAATACACTTGTGCTCACCCAATTATTAGTGAATTTCTTTTTTTGGTCAACCAAATTATGAAAAGTTACAAAATAGTCACTTAATTATTAAACTTTTTTCTTTTTTTGTCACCAACTGTTAAATTAGTAACGGAAAGATAACAACTTTTAAAATTAGCATAATAGCAACTTTAACCATCGACATTTATATTTTATGTCAATTTAATCTTTATTCTAAAAAAACTAATCCTTGACATCTACACATTGTGTAATTTGATATTTTTTGTAATTTTGCTTTTCTTTATGGCATTGAATGTTAGTTTTAAAAGAATGAGAAAAATGAAATTTATTATATTGGGTTTGATTGTGTTTCCATTTTTATATTTTTTATCAAAATTAGCTGATAATATTTTTTAACTTTTTAGGTGATGAATCATAAAGAAAAGTAAAACTACAAAAAAAAAATTAAATGACATGATACGTAAATGTTAAGGGTTAATTTTTTAAAATCAATATTAAATTGATATAATATACAAATGTTGAATGTTAAAATTACTATTATGTTAATTTTAAAAGTCGCCATATTATTTTCCGGTTAACCATTCAATAGATGGCAAAAAAAACATTGAAAAATCATTTTATATATATATATATATATATATATATATTTAATTAAGTCATTATAAAAAAAACTCACCAAACTACATGTCGGACGGTAGAGAGCCACTCTCTAGTCGGCGGCGCGTGGGAAGTGAGAAATTTAGAAGGAGACGAGCACTATGGTAGAATCTAGAATCCACAGTCACGACCATATCGCTACCAATTGGAGTATTCCTTTTAGATGTGGGAAATGAGAATTCAATGCAAAAGCATTTGATTGGAACTTAAAAAGTAAAAAAAATCGTGTGAACTTAGATTCAAAACCTTATTTTTCGTACGATAGATTTATTTCATTTAGACGACAGCATGTGATTCTTTTCCAAAAAATTGCGGACATCGTTATATTCACATATCTGTATTTTATTTAATTATAATTTCAAAATTTTACAAAATACTTTTCCCTCTAGATAATTCAACGTGAGTGTGCAATACAAACCAATTGACGTGTATAATTACATGCTCTCATTATTGGTCCATAGGCTACACAAATTAGTAGAGGTGACCCCTATTCATAGCTAGGCCTCCCTCACAACATGTGGTTGTGTATACGCATGACGTTTTGGCATTTAACATGAATAAAATTATCATAGCGGTTTATATGTTAAGAGTTTGATTATATTTTATTCAATTTATTCAAAAAAGATAAAGTAGTCCATATATATTAAATCAAAAGTTAACTAGTTATTCATTAAATATTTAATCTATTTCTATTGTTAAAAAACTTGTCATTGCACATCAATATAAGGTACACGTAACAATTATTCTAGCAGTTATGTCAATTTTTAACAATAAAATTTGATAAAATTTTTAATAAAAAAAATTAATTTTTTATTTGATCTAACGTACAATAATTATTTTACCTTTTTTAATAAATAAAACAAAATGTCATCATGAAGTTTCTATAATACTTTTACTCCTAACATGCGTTTTATAAAGAAAGCAATCATGGTATTCGAAGCAGCTGTTACAAGTGCAACTCAAACCTAAACTCTAGTGCTTAAAAACATGATGATCTCGAATGCACATAGTTGATCGGCAGATCAATTTGAACCCACACTCGATCATAGTGTACATGCTGCAATATAGTGCATATATGACGCCTTACTTACCCCATCATGATAGTGGAATTAAAAATATGTTTATGAATAGAATTGCAATAAATTTGAAAAACCAATTTTTAATGTCAATTAGGTTGGGGTGCTATGTTGTCTAATATATAGAGTACTTATGATTAATTTGATAAATGCAAAAAGAAAATTTAGAAGTGGACTACCCCATATTTATCTAACTTATAATAGAACATATTTTTGGAATTTTATAGTAGGATTAGATGTTTTAAAAGTAAGTTAACGTGACTCAAAAAGGTTCCTTGCTTTGAATTTAACTAATATGGGCAAAGATGATAACCCTTTTTGACTAAATTCTCTTGATTTATTACTCTCAATTGTGTTTTGATTTAGATTGATTGAGAAAAACCTATAAACATATTTTATAGAAATTTAATCTCATCTAAATTTAGGTGAGAATCATATATATACATACACGAGAATACATAAATAACTTTTATTTTAAATTATAATTAATATTATTTTAATAATACTTTTATATTTTCATATTTTTATATCATCTTTAAATAAAATATTTAAAAATTACAAGTTCAGTTATTCAACACATGTTCAACAGCATTAAAATATAAATTTATTATCAATCACCGATATTAATTATTAAAAATTAAAAATTTTAACATATATTTAATATTTAATATTTTTTAATTTTTATTTAATAGCATAAAAACATTATCTTTAAATTATTTTTTAATTACAACGGTTCAAATGCAATTTATTTTAACAATTAATTAACTCATCTCTAATTAATTAATTAGCTAAATGAGCTAATTTAATTTTAACTAAATAACTAGTTAATCAAAATAAATTTAAATGAAATTTTACACATTTAAATAAAATAAAATTCAATTTAGAATCTTAAAATTTTAAAATATCAATTTTCTCATTAAAGTTAAATTTTATGGACAATAATATTTTATATGTCTATATCCGACATTCAAAGTTATATCCAAATAACATAGTTATACCCAAATAAAATAAATCGCAAAAGAAAATGGATAGAAATGTTGTTGACGTGGGTTTGGCAGATGATTATAGAAAAGAAGATTGTGACAGTGACAAGAAAATTAATTGGAAGGAAAAATGGACACTAAAGAGAGAAGAGGGTAGTTTTTGAGCTTTATGGGTTTGGCAGAAGACTTTTAAATTGTCACTAAAAAAAAAAGCCAGCTAAAAGATCATAATCTGTATGCAACTCATCCCCCCACTATCACCAGTTTTATATTTTATCCTTTTACTGCTCCCGTAATACTTTTTTACGCAAAGGGACTATATTTATATCATAAAAGTATTACATTAAGAGTTTTATTGTATTTTATTTATTTTTATTTAAAATAAATAAATTAATTTATATATATTAAATTAAAAAGTAAAATAGTTATTTTGTTGAAAATTTTATTTATTTTACTATTAAAATTTATCTTTATACGTTAGAACATTGTACACGTGATACTTAAAATTGAATAAATTAATCATTATATTTTAGGTCAAAAAGTAAATTAGTCAGCCTGTTAAAAATTTTATTCATTTTACTATTAAAAATTAGTCATTGTACTTCGAAATATAATACATGTGGCTCATAACGTGTAACTATTTGGTCATTCTATCGATTACTACAGTTTTTAACAGTAAAAATAGATAAAAATTTTAAAAGAAATGATTAATTTACTTTTTATCTAAAATTAATTTTTCTATTAATTTTTAAGTAAAGAGAATAAAATACAATCGAACTTCTAATATAAAATCTCCATAATATTTTTTCTAATATGATATTTATATAAAAAACGTATTTAATTTAATTTTAAAAAATATAAAAAGCTTAAAATGAAATGAAATTATATCAAAATAGATATAAAATATTATTATCTGAAACTTGATTTTGACATATAGAGAGGAAAGGAGAAGAGGGGGGCACCCAAAAAACAAGGAGAAGCCAACAATTTCACCATGTCCACGTTGTTATCTTTTCTTTTTCTTCTTGATTATGATTACATAACTTTGTGACAAGTTGCTCGATGTCCTTTAACAGGTTGAGCACTATGGTTTTTTTTTGTTTTTTTTTTTTTTTCTTCTTTAAAAGTTTTTTCAAGTGGAAGTTTGAAAAGATGTAGTCACAAATTATATCAAGTTTCGAATTTTAAATTTATATGAATTAATTAAAATAAATTAGAATTATGTCTTGTATTAATTATTAATATAATGTTTCAAAATTGTATTTTTTTAAATAGCAATTGTAATATATTATAATATAGAACACAATAATTAAAACTATCGATAACTCTTTCTCAACCTATAAATAAAAAAATACGTTTCAATGCACTCAAACTCACATTTTCCTGCATTGACAACAATGTTCGTCCAATCTAGTTAAGACTCAATTGACCCAAAAAATAGGTTTTTAAGTGAATTATTATGTTTAAAATTGTTAAATACCGATCAATCTAGATATTATTAAGAATGTAATGATTCTGATTAAAGATATTCATATGTTGAATTGAATTATAGATAGTATTTTTTTTAAGAATTTAGCTAAAATAAATTATTTTATTGTTTAAATTTTTATTTAATTGATGAATTTTAAAAATTGAATGAAACATTTTTGGCCCTTGTTTGTGCTTTGACCATCATTAAATATAATGGGGGCTTATTTTTTTTACTAGAAATGGAATGGCATTACCACTTTGTGGTCACTATGCCTCTCGCATCATATAACCAAAACTTATCTCTCATACTCAGTCAGTACATAATTTTAAAAAATAAAGACCTATCCATGAAGTAATGATCAAACTTGTTTTATATTAAATGCATAATAATATTTTAATTTTCTATTTAATTTTTCATTTTTAACATTTAAATTTATAATTTTTTGTCAAATCACCCTAAGATAGATGAAAAATTAATATTTGTTAATTTTACTGATGCGACATATATGTGGATTAATACATAATAATATGGAAGCATTTAATTAATTTTTATTTTAATTGTATTAAAAATATTTTTTTATAAATTTTAATGTTTTTAAGTTTTAAAATAAATTTTATAATTTTTAAAGGTTTTAAATTTAAAACTAATTAAATATTGATGTGTCATCTACGTAATATTCAAGTGTATGCTATGTTAGCAAAGTTAAAAATATAAATTTTTTATTTATTTTGAGGTGATTTAATTAAAACATAAATTTAAATGTTATAAAAAATAAAATTTAAATAAATAGTTAAAATATTTTTTATAAAATTAAAAGACTAAATAAATTATTATATTTAATTTAAATTATTGAAAATGTATATATACATATTCTACATTATACGAGTCAAAAAAGTGAAGCAAATAAGTGGTAAAGCAGAGATTTTAGGTCCCGGGTTTGTGGGCTTTTTATTTTTATTTATTTTCCTATTTTTGGATGCTTTGGTGAAATATGTATAAATTTGGTTGGGATATCATAATTTCATAGTCAGTTTATCAAACATTTCGACAAATGCTAGTGTTGTTTCACCTGAACTAAATTGTTTGATTAGATTAGTTAGATAATGAATTGGTCGAAATATTTATTTAGAATATAGTATTAAATCGATTGGATCAAAAAATAATACAAAATAATTAAATTTGATTTTTAAAATATTTATTTTAATAATTTTAATCGAATCTGATAATGTGGCCATTTAACTGTGGATACATTTCTAAAACATTGCTTTACCTTATAATTGCTTATTGGTTTACTTTGATGGGTTCATGAACCCATAATATGCTTCACTCTTTGTATAGTACAATAATGGTGTAGTTTTATGGAATTTCTAGTGAGGGTGATATTTGTATGTAAAAAATATATAGAGGCATTTATATTAGTGGTTGTATTTGTATTTTATTTTTGATTTAAGAAATGGATAAATTAGTTAATGTACATTAGATTAAAAAGTAAATTGGTTTTTTTGTTAAAGAAAATATTTATTTCTATTGTTAAAAATTAGTCACTATATGTCAATATGAAGTACCCTAGCACCCAATGAGTATTAATTGAGTTATTCCGTTAGTTACACCAATTTTTAGTAATAGAAATGGATGAAATATTTAATAGAAAGGATAAGATTACTCTTTGATCTAACATATATGGACTAATTTGCTAATTTCTTGAGTAAAGAAAACAAAATATAATGAACTCCATGATATTTTTACCGATATTTATATGATTTTTAATGATTTTTGCATTTAATTTACTTTGTATAAAGTTTTTTAATGAAGAAAAGCGCAATCATTACATAGCAATTTGAGAAAAAAATTGTTTTAGGGTGTAAAATGAATATATTTTTGGGAGAATTGCAATTTTGCTATTAGAACAATAAATCTTGAGGCAGAAAACATGAAAACATTGTCAAATATATATTTTTTAATAAAATTTTAAATTAATTATTATATTCCAATTTAGTTGATTTTACTCCTATATTTTTCGATTTTTAAAATTTAATCTTAACACAAGTGATAACAGTTAAATATGTTAGGTCAAATTCTGCTATTACTCTATAATATGCATGTAAGTTGCAAAGTTAGTCCATGTACTCTAATTTGGTCATTTTAGTGCATACTTTTTAAATACATAAATTCCAATTCTAACTCAAACGTAATTTGTTAAATTCATTAACTAATTGTTAGTGTTATGTGAAAAATATCAAAGCTAACGTGACATGACATTCCACATATGATAAAATATTTGTTGCATAAGATGTTTGAAATAACAGAACTTAACTTGAGAGTTTCAACGACAATAGTTTGGGTGAGGATTGGAATTTCAAAATTTGAAAAGTATATAAATTCACTATTTTTAAAATTAGACCAGCTGGTTGGACCGAGACCATGATACCGATCTAGAATAAGATATTGAACCCATATGAGTATAATGTTCAATTTTGTGTTACTTTTAAAAGATTTTTCTTTTTTTGTATAACAATAATACGATCCCAAATTATGCTCCTGAAATATGAACACTCGATCAATAAATTACAACTTAAAATTCTTTATTACAACTTAAAGATTTTTTAAGAGGCTAATATGAAAACCACACATCAAAAGTTAACAGTTGAGATTAAAAAGCACATGTACACATGTGAAATCCAATTTTCATTGTTTGCAATTAAATCCATTTTAAGTAAATGGGTTCAAACTTGTTTTGGGCTTCCTCATGAAATATACTAGGATCTGTTTTCCGTTTCAATATCAGATTCACATGTAGGTGCTTTTCTTGAATTTTATCACGCTTTCCTTCGATGTACCAATATTCCTATTTCGGCGGAGAATAATTCATTCTATTGAAATATGCTTAAAATACATTTAAATTTTTAATTTTTATTTTTAAGAATTTAAATTTTTTATATTTTAGATTTGAAAATTTCCAATCATATTGTTAATACCATTATAATTATTTTATTAAATTCACTAGTTTAAGCGTTTTGAAATAATAATAAGAATTCATTTCATAATCATATAATAAAAATGACATGTAATTAATTTAAAAATAACGAGATAATTGCATTAAATATCTGAAATTATGACCCTCATTCTATATTGCTATATAAACTTCAAATCATTATAACTACACCCTAAACTTTCAATGTTATATCAATCGTGTCTTTTGTTACTAAATTCGCTAATTTAACCGGTAAATGACATGTTAGATCTTTTGTGACATGATTTAAAATAATAAAAATTAAGAAACTAGGAATATTGAAAAATAGATGTTTTAAAATCTTAGTTTCGAGGTTTTCAAAACATTTATAAATGTTTTATCATTCACTCCTTTTTTTTTTTCTTTCTAGCTTTACTTTATTTTTAGTTTTTACCTTTAAAAGTTATATCATAACGTTCTATTTATTTAATTTTTTCATTTAAAATTTAGCTATATAGGATTTGATATATTGTTACCTATTGAGATTTAGTTCGATTTACATGAGTATTATTGTCAGTATAGGAGGACGTGGTTTAAGTACGCTTTAGCGTGTATTATCCTCCTATTTAAGGGTTAGAGAGAGATTATGAATAATTCTAGGCATTGTGTTAAAAAGAGCAAATATGATTAGAATTTATAATGAGATTGTTAAAAAAAAGGTTAACATATTATTTAACAGTTAAATTAATGGTTTTAATATTAAAAGACATAATTAATATAACATCAATAGTTTAAGAACGATTTTAAAATAAGGAACATAATTTGAGGGTGTTTGATGCAATTAACTCAAATTTGATAAAATTTAAAAATTAGATTTTTATTTTAAATATTAAAATAATAAAGAAAATAAAATTCTAAAATAAATTCTAAATATACCGTACTTAAAAGATATTTTAACCTAATTTATCATACATTGTCCAACATGCCCCCTAAAGTTTATATTGAAACTGATAGATGCTTAAAACAAGCCGTCCATTGCACAAAAGTGAAATTAAATATTTTCTTTTTCAGCCTAAACATTAAATGAGATATTTATTTCATGTAGAAGAAAAAAACAAAACGAAATTAAAAAAAAAAGAACACACGAGAGAAAACGAAAAACAATAATACAAAAAGTGAAGCAAAAAATATCTGACCACAAGAAAATGAAAAAGGAACGTAAAAAAAGTGGACAACTCAAGTAGGGTCCAGTGTTAAATATCTGCTTCATATCATATGGCTGTAGTTCTGACAACTCAGCACAAAACAGTTCATCTAAACCATACATGACCGGTACCTGTTATTCTTTTTCTAGCACGTGTCGTTTTGTGAAATACCTATCTGTCTCATTATTTGTCCCTTTAACCTTTTGACCGACCCTTTAGGTTCCCTCAACTAGGATTATAAATAGATTAATATTTAGAGGGTGATGTATAAATTTATTATAATATTGTTTAAGTAAAAAAAAAGTTAGTGTTTGTTTCTTTTAATATTATTTTATTTCACGATAATTTATATAATATATATAATGTTGATACAAATATGAATGGCTCCGGATAATTTGCTTGACAATTGATGTATATTTTATGTTGATATGATATTATTTTTATTAAAAAATAATATTTGAATTTGTTTTAAAATATAAATAATTAAATTTGGTTATTTTAAAAAATGAAGGTCAAATTTAATTAAAAATATAAGAACTAAATTGATAAAAATATAAATACTGTGAGCCAAATTTATTATTATACTTTATTTGTGGTATTATAAATTTACAATTACATGTTTTGGATATAAAACTGGAGATAGGAATGGAGCCATGAATTCGGTATTAAAAGTCAATTGAAACTAAGTTTAAATTGAATTGTTTGTAATAAATTTGTATGTCATCGTATCTAAACAAATATAAATATATAAAATTTAATGTGCTTTAATACGAAATTAGTTATACTGTAATAAAATTTTTAATTTTTAATTTAACTCGAATAATTTTATTTTATTCGACTCTACTTGAATTTTATTCAACTTGAATAAATTCAAAAAATTCAAATCAAATTAGTATGATAAATAAAACTAATCAACTAGATTAAATCAAAATCTTTTACTCAATTTAACTAAATGTTGACGACTACTAAATTTCTTTACTAATATAAACAAATTTAACAAATTAACAATTAACAACAATCAATTTAACTTCTAAGAAGAGTAACCTATTTGAATCTTAAAATAGTGTAAAATTTGCTTGTTTAACAAGGAATGTAAATGTAAAATTAATTGTATTCACTAACTATTTTCGTATTCAATTATTTTCATTTGATGTTGGAACGTTTTAGAAAAAAATGCCATTTAAATGTATTTTTCGTTGTAACTTCTATTACCTAATGTATTTTATTTAAGAACAAATAAAAATAGTTTTAAACTAAATTTGACTTGGACCAAACTTTTGTAGACGTGGCAGATTCTTATTCGCTAGTTCTAAATCTCAAATGAAAACCACGCAACATCCAATCCAAATTGTGAGCCCTTTATGTACAAACTCAGCCCCCTTCGAACGCTATTTTGGTTCTTTCAAAGCTTAACCCCGAAAAAAAAATCTCCCAAAAAATCTTACATTGTATAAAAAAAAGAGTCCGAACCCGGTTGCGTGATTTTACCTGGATCCGACTGTAATGGCGTTACCTGGCCTGGGGCCGTTTTCCACGGCGGAAACGGCGGCCTCCACGGTTTCATCTTCCGAGGATCCGAATAAGAAAATCCGAAAGCCCTACACTATAAGCAAGTCTAGAGAGAGCTGGACTGAACCTGAACACGACAAGTTCCTCGAAGCTCTTCAACTGTAACAAGCGTTTTTTTTTAATCTCTATATTCTACGAATTTGCTTTGCTTCCATTTCTAATTAGGGTTTTTGATGACTATTTTTAGGAATTATGTCTTTTATTTTTTTGGCAACTCAGTTTCAAGGTTTTTGAATTGAGTTTGATGTTTAAGATCGTAATTCATATTTCACTAGTAACTAACTGAAACTTCTAGATTGCTTATGTTAAGTTTGTGTATTTTCCTTCCTATACTCAGTTAGCTGTAGACTTCATATCTAAACACTGTTTGTATAATTGAATACACTGAGAGATTTTAAATAGCGGCTACGACTCGATGTTACGGTCTCTCTCTATATGTATGTATGTATGTATGGATGGATGGATGTATGTGCGTGTGTGCGAGAGAGAGAGAGAGAGAGAGAACTCTGAACACTGTTCATATATTTGAAGACATTGAAAGATTTTAAACAGCGGCAACGACTCGATATTACGGTCTCTATATGTATGTGTGTGTATGTATATGATAAGACCCTGAACACTGTTTGTATATTTGAAGACATTGAAAGATTTTAAATAGCCGCGACTCAATATTATGCTCTGTCTCCATATGTGCGTGCGTGTGTGATTATGTTTGCCAAAATGGTTTTCCTGGTCTCACTTTTTTTTGTTGTTTACATTTCTTTGGTTCTATTCAGATTTGACCGTGACTGGAAAAAGATTGAAGCTTATGTCGGGTCTAAGACTGTTATTCAGGTAAAACTAAAATGTACCTATATTTTTTCCTCAGCAAATTCTGGCTCTGTATTTTGAAAGGAAAGAGGCAGGAGGATTTAGGAGAGTAGGAGATTTTGTTGCTGTTGATCGTATTTTGGGTAATCTTTCCATTCGTATGTGTTGGTAAGAGTCTAGAAATCATGATGACGTAAAAGCCTCTGTTCTATCTATATTTGAGCTTGCTTTTAATGATTCGAAGTGAAGTGTGCCTTCTGTTTTTTTTTCGTAGATTCGTAGCCATGCCCAGAAATACTTTCTAAAGGTTCAAAAGAGTGGAACAAGTGAACATTTACCTCCGCCTCGACCTAAAAGAAAAGCCGCTCATCCATATCCTCAGAAAGCCTCCAAAAATGGTGAGAATATTTGATCTCAAGTATGATCGTAAAATCACGGAACAGACTTCAGTTAATAACCTTGTCACTCTGTTTCACATTTAGCAGTTCTTGGGCAACCACAAGTATCTGAGCCTTTGCAGTCACCTGCTGCTTTACTCGACACTGGATATGTTCTTAGATCCAATCCCTCGTTGATGCTCGCGGACCCTGTTACTAGAGCTGCTGCTTCTCCCCAAACAAACAACGCACAAACCATCAGTTTTGCACAAGATAAAAAAGGTTTCTAACATTGAAATCATTTATGATGTATAGCTTTGTTCCCTTTAAAGTTTTAAGATTTTGAAAATTTGTTGTATATTATTTTTGTAGGTCCTGGGATGGCCAATAACTCATGTAGTAGCACTGAAAGTACCCGAAAGACGACAGAAGTTGGGGATACAACTGATCGGGGAAATCATGGTCATGGATTGAGAGGTTTTATCTTAAATCTGCTCGAAATTTATAATCTTTTCTGCTAGCTAATATCCTCACACCCTTTAAACCAGTTTCTTGCTTGGTGCAGTTTTGCCCGATTTTGCTCAAGTATACAGTTTTATTGGCAGCGTCTTTGATCCAAACACTAAGGGTCATATGCAGAAACTTAAGAAGATGGATCCGATAGATGTTGAAACAGTACGCACATTTTACAATGACAATTTATAGGAACTTGTCTATCTTGCCTTGGACGTGATTACTTATATAATTTTTTTTTCCTATTTAGGTTTTGTTGCTGATGAGAAACCTCTCCATCAATCTGACAAGTCCTGATTTTGAGGATCATGTGAGTTTCTGTTAGCTCTTTCTAATGGTTACTTCTTCCTTCCCGGTATATGTGATGCAATTCAACTGCTATTGCTAAAAGTAGATTTTTGTTAGTGGATGAATGCTGAGAAAATTTATGTTCGTAGATTTTGTTCGAATTGCAACATAAATCGGATCTAATCATCCATGTATTTGTTTTGTATATTTATAATATATTGTTCTGTGATGCAGAGAAGGTTGCTTTCTTCCTACGAGATTGACACCGAGACAAATAATATTAACAGTGGTGCCTGTGAAGCTGTTGATAACAACCAATCTAAACGAATCACTTAATATTGTAGGTGATGAGATTCTTTTCTAATTTCAGCTTGCGCATAATCTCTTTTATTCTTGTATAATTTATGCGTACTCTATTTTCATTCCAGGAAAAAAGGGCTAACATCAAATGAGTTCGGAACCACGATATTGCGTCAGTATATATACACTGCTGGTCAGATCATTGACCGCAAGGTTTTGGGCAGAACAAAAGTAGAAAAGTTGAAAAGAGTGTACAGTGCTTCCCTTATCTTTGTTTTGAAGTTGGTATCTATCTTGTACAGTGCTGGGTTCTTGGCTTCTTGCCTTGTGTATTCAAGTTTTGGTTGCAAATTTTTATTGTGATATTATGCCTATTTTCTTATATAAACACAGTATTCTCTATGCTGCTACTATGGAGGTAAATATAAATTTCAGTGTTTGTTTTTTTCCTATGTTGCTGCCGACATTTTTTGTCGGAGAACTTTGTGTTTAGATGCATATACGTACGGAGGATAAGATATTTCAAATGGTTAAATATGCCATAAGTCCCTGTGCTTTTGTAAATTTAGAATTTAGTCCTTATATTTTTGTAGGAATTTAATTATTTTATTTTTAGATTTCAAAATTCAGTTCTAACTTTTAACACTATTAAATTTTTTAAAAAATTTAAATTCATTATAAAGTCATTTTAGTTACATGACTTACAAGTATTCTTTTAATTTTAAAATATCACAATAACAAATTTAACAATAAAAATTAATAATGTTAACCATTTAATCTGAATTCTGAAAATTTTTAAATTTAAAAAATAAATTTTAAATTTTAAATCTACAAAAAGCACAAAAAGTATAAAAACTTGTCACATTTTAACCAACACATCATAAGCTTAGCATGGAATAGTTACGACATTTGACACTCACACCTAAATTAGCCTAAATTCGATTAATTTACGAGTAAATGTACGGGTTTTTTCGTAAGTTTTTAGTAATATAACTTCCTTTTCATCCTTGTTTACAATGATCAAAAGCCAAATATCAAATGCTATATCCGTGTTCATCGATCTGTATTTAAACCTACCTAGCGGTTTTTTAGAAGATCGAACAAAAGATGAATCTGACTAAACAATTGCAAAGTTAAGCAAAAAGCTGAAAATTTGTAGCTGATTACCTCTGTCAAAGGCCTGTTTTCAATTTGTTTTCCAAACTGATTCCACACTTGGCCAGCCGAAGTACGAAGATCCATCCGCTTCGCTCTCGATTACAATCTCGGAAGGCCTGTAAAAGTTTACCCTGATTAGTATTTCCATTGATAAACTCATCAATTAGTCAAAGTGCGGTTAGAGGCTATGCAAAATCTGGAACTCATTAGAAAAGTTATGAAGCTGAACCCTTACCTGGAACTGGCATTTTGAAGAGAGTTATAAAATTGTCTATTAAAATTCAGGGACGAATTAAAAGTTGCGTTTTGGTCGTGTTCATAACAAGCCATTTGATCTGAAGTATGTTGAGGAAATGCAGCCCTAGGCAGCCCATACATTTGTTGGGGAGGGAGATGATAGCCCATACAATAATCAAATCCTGTTTCAGCAGCTCGAAAATATTGGGAGGGTGTGTGATGCACATTTGTAGGGAAGTGGTGAAGAGCTTGTAGAGTGTAGGCATAGCTTTTTAAATCTCTAGGCTTGATTATGGAACTCTTTCGACTTGTTTCGTACTCGGAACAACTTACTCGTTCCTTCGTTGATTTCAGCTGAGAATGGCGGAGTTGTGGGTTAGATTGTTGCATGTACGGATTGTTAAAATAAGTTTCCGAGCTTGTAAGATCATGAGAACGGTGAACGAAAGCAGAACTTTCGAAACGGGTTAGATCAAATCTGTTCTCACCGGCTGCCACAAACAAGGACTCTTGTGGAAGTATGTAGTCATCTACGGTTATCAAGCTATCTTCATCTGGCAAACAAATCTCAAGCTCATCATAACTACACAGAGAACTGTTCTTTGATTCCA